>NC_135237.1:246025935-246660578 GCF_051348905.1 Ranitomeya variabilis | reverse complement strand
TCTGCCACTAATCTTGTTGATGAGGAGTTTGCGCGCACAGCCGGTTTCAGGATCGAAAAACTGCCTCATCCTATCCGGGTGGTCACCATCAATGCTGCTCCTCTCCCACAGGGGGAGATTACTGAGTCTGTGGCTGAGGTTAAACTCCACATTGGGGTCCTACATTCAGAGCAAGTTACATGTAGGGTGCTCAGTAATCTGCCTGCACAAATGGTTCTGGGTTTTCCATGGTTGGCTATGCACAACCCGGTGATAGACTGGAAAACCCAGGACATCATCCAGTGGAGCAGATTCTGCCAGGAGAATTGCTTGGCCACGTGTGTGTCCACTGTGACTCCTAGTATTCCTGAGTCTCTGCTGGATTTCGCAGATGTGCTTTCTGAGAAGGGTTGTTCAGAATTGCCACCACATCGTCCCTATGACTGCACTATTAGGTTAAAACCAGGGGCCAAATTGCCGAAAGCTAAGATGTTTAACATCTCTGGTCCTGAGAGGCAAGCCTTAAAAGACTACATCGCTGAGAGTCTGAGCAAAGGGCACATCATACCTTCGTCCTCGCCTGTGGCAGCAGGGTTCTTCTTCATTAAGAAGAAAGATGGCGGTTTACGCCCGTGTCTGGATTTCAGGGAGTTAAACCAGATTACGGTTCGTGACCCATACCCTATGCCGCTGATACCCGATCTGTTCAATCAGGTGGCTGGTGCTAGGTGGTTCTCTAAGCTTGACCTCAGGGGGGCGTACAACCTCATAAGAGTCCATCAAGGGGATGAGTGGAAAATGGCTTTTAATACTCCTGAGGGTCATTTTGAAAATCTGGTGATGCCATTTGGTTTGACAAACGCGCCTGCTGTATTTCAACATTTCATAAACGATGTGTTCTCTCAGGTCCTGGGAAAATTCGTTATTGTGTACCTTAATGACATTCTCATCTATTCATGCGACCATGATACTCATTTAGAGCATGGTAGGCAGGTGTTACTGCTACTCAGAGAGAATAAGCTCTATGCTAAATTGGAGAAATGTGTATTTTTGGTTCAGGAGTTGCCTTTCTTGGGTTATATTGTGTCCGTTTGTGGGTTTAAAATGGACGCCGCTACGGTGCAAGCGGTGTTGCGTTGGGAACGGCCTGATAACCTAAAAGCGCTCCAGCAATTCCTTGGGTTTTCTAACTATTATAGAAAGTTTATCAAAAACTTTTCTACCATTGCTAATCTGCTCACTGACATGACAAAAAAAGGTACCGATTTCTCCGCCTGGTCTGAGCCTGCTGTGCACGCATTTGAGTTTCTGAAGAACAGTTTTGCTTCAGCTCCCATTCTGGTGCTACCAGATGTATCGAAACCATTTACCGTGGAAGTCGATGGGTCTGAGGTTGGAGTGGGGGCGGTGCTCTCTTAAGGCTCATTCTTGAGCGAGTTGCATCCATGCGCCTATTTCTCCTAGAAACTGTCGCCCGCCGAACGTAACTACAATATCGGCAACAGGGAGTTTTTGGCTATCAAGTTGGCTTTTGAGGAATGGCAACACTTTTTGGAGGGGTCGGTTCACCAGGTTACTGTTATTACCGACCATAAGAATTTGCTTTATTTGGAGTCAGCCAAGCGTCTGTCCCCCAGGCAGGCTCGCTGGGCATTGTTTTTCATGCGGTTCAACTTTTTTGTTACTTACTGACCTGGGTCTAAGAACACTAAGGCGGATGCTTTGTCCAGGTGTTTTCCGGGGGGAGAACCTCGGGAAGAACCGGTACCCATCCTTCAAAAAGGTGTAGTGGTCTCGGCTCTCACGACAGAGGTTAAGGCTGAGATTGCCGAGGCTCAGGAGGAAGTACCACCAGAACTTCCCGTTAACAAATCGTTTGTACCGCTCCATCTTCGCCTAAAGATATTGGCAGAGCATCATGATGCTGTCCTGGCTGGTCACCCAGGGGTTAGGGGTACTTTGGAGTTGGTGTCGCGTCGGTTTTGGTGGCCCAAAATCCGACAGGACGTGGTCTCATACGTGTCAGCATGCACCACGTGCGCTAGGGCTAAGACGCCCCGCTCCCGTCCTGCTGGCACACTACTTCCTCTCGAGGTACCCAGTAGGCCATGGACAGAGATCTCCATGGACTTTATCACGGACTTGCCCTCCTCAGCTGGGAACACGGTCATCTTGGTGATTGTTGATCGGTTCTCAAAAATGTCGCACTTTGTGTCTTTGCCTTCGTTGCCTAACGCTAAGACTCTGGCTCAGGTATTTGTGCAGGAGGTGGTCAGACTTCACAGGGTCCCATCTGACATCGTGTCTGATAGGGGTACTCAGTTTGTGGCAAAATTTTGGAAAGCATTTTGCTCATGGCTAGGGATCAAGTTGTCGCTTTCTTCGGCATTTCATCCTCAGTCAAATGGTCAGACCGAGCGTATGAACCAAAATTTGGAGCAGTACTTACGCTGTTTTGTTTCTGACAACCAGGAGGAGTGGTCGACGTTCCTTCTTTGGCTGAGTTTGCCATAAATAATCACCGCCAGGAATCTTCTGGTGAGTCTCTGTTCTTTTGTGTTTACGGGCACCATCCTCAATTTTGAACTTTGAGTCAGGGGGGCTCTTCCGGCATCCCGGCGGAGGACCTGTTAGGAGCACAACTGTCTTCCATCTGGAGGAAAGTGAAATAGCGCCTGTTGAGCGTGGGTGCAAGGTACAAACGTGTGGCTGACAGTAGACGTGTGCCAGGGTCGGACCTGAGTGTGGGTGACTGGGTGTGGTTGTCCACAAAAAACATAAGACTCAAAATACCATCCCTTAAATTGGGTCCTAGGTTTATTGGTCCGTTTAGGGTCGCCACCATCATTAACCCGATTGCCTACCGATTGGAGCTCCCTACGGTATATAAGATTCACAACGTGTTCCACAGCTCAGTATTAAAAAAGGTGGTGGGTTCTGTGGACGCTGCGCCGATGCCTCCTCCAGTCTTGGTGGATGGCAGTATAGAGTTTGAAGTCTCCAAGGTGGTTGACTCTCGAGTGGTGTGCCGCACGTTACAGTACTTGGTACACTGGCGTGGTTATGGGCCGGAGGAGAGGTCATGGGTACCAGCCTTGGATATACATGCGGACCGGCTGGTCAGTATGTTTCACCGCCGCCATCCGGACAAGCCGGGTCCTATAAGTCATGAGGGCCATGGGGTCCCTCGTAGAAGGCGGGGTACTGTCATGTAGGACGCTGTTCACACTAGGGCATCCGACAGACAGCAGTAATTCCTCATTCGTCCACTATATGCTCAGTGGCGCCAGCTAGATTGATCCAGATTGTCCGGGGTTAATCTGGCTGGTACTCGGGTTGGAGGCTTAGTCACGCCCATTATTGCCTTTAAATAGTTTTGCTGGGCTTTGGGCGTCGCCGATTATAGCTTGTGTCTTGTTCCTGGTGATCTCGGTCTGGAGTGGTGGTCTAGGAGAGTAAATATCGTATCTGGTGGTGTATTATCCTTCGTTATATTTCTCCTTTCTATATTTGTATTGTTTTGCCCTGTGCACATTATAGTGTTTTCCTGTGTGTCTGCGGCGTGGTGCGTTTTTTAGTTTTCCCTGTCTGTGCTTTCTGTAGGGGTTGGTGAGAGGTCTTATCACTGGGTGGCGGATGGAGGTTTCAGTTTAGTACTGAAACAGGACTCAGGGTCAGGCTTGGCGGCCCAGACATGCACACTTTCAGTGTAAACTCAGGGAGAGGGACAGACAGGGTTTCCCTAGTTTGAGAGATATTGCAGGGGCCCGGGTAATCAGCTGTAGTCTACCCAGTACCCCCGTGACAAATAGGCAGCCTGCATAGTATAATGCACCCCCATAGGCAGCCTGTATAGTATATTGAATATACTATACAGGCTGCCTATGGATAGGGATGCAATATACCATGCATGCTGCCTATGTGGCTGCATTATACTATGTATACAGGTTGCCTATTGGGGTGCATTATACTATGTATGCAGGCTTCCTATGGGGGTGCATTATACTATACAAGCTGCCTATGGATGGGGTGAAATATACTATACATGCTGCCTATGGGGGTGCATTATACTATGTATACAGGCTGCCTATTGGGGTGCATTACACTATGTATACAGGCTGCCTATGGAGGTGCATTATACTATAGAGGCTGCCTATGGATGGGGGTGCAATATAGTATACAGGCTGCCTATGGGGGTGCAATATGCTATACAGGCTGCCTATGGATGGGGTTGCAATATACTATACAGGCTGCCTTTGGGGTGCAATATACTATACAGGGTGCCTGTGGATGGGGTGCAATATACTATTCAGGCTGCCTATGGGGATGCAATATACTATACGTGCTGCTTATGCAGGTGCAATATATTATACAGGCTGCCTATGGGGGTACAATATACTATACAGGCTGCCTATATGGGTGCAATATACTATACAGGCTGCCTATGGGGATGCATTATACTATACAGCATTAATAGGAGAACCATGAGTCAAAAAGGGTTGCCAGCCGTATTTAAATCAAATAATATCAATTTTTATTAAGGTACAATCAAATAACATAATAAAATATTACCACTTATGATAAAGTGACATAGTGACTAAATCCGTGGATGCAGTGGTGAGCTGGGAATATCGGTACGAGACATGAAAGCTCCTATGATATACATATGTGAAGATCGTATATTATCATAATGAAGTGTGCTAGCAGCTGACTGCCGAAAACCGGCAGCCCAGCAAAGGTAAATTGATTCTATAAAGTGCAACAGTGCTATGAAACAGACCTAAAGCTGCAAATGCACACAGAGTAAGTAAAAGGTGTTATTTACCCATGTGGGATAGTGTAGAAGTCTCGTCCGGCACCCAGTCACATACCTACCCCAACGCGCGTTTCGCGTTTGAACGTTGCCGCTTCCTCAGGGGGCGTGGTCTAATTGTGATCCCAGTCCCATATAAATAGTGGTCACATCCGATCATGTGACCGCATCGCTAACATGTGCCAGTGCGCCTGCGTGAACCGCTAATGCAATCCTATGCGTTCCAAGCCTCACTCCCCACAGCGCAAGCGCCGGTCACGTGAGCGGGCGGGCGCCACGCCCCCAACACATGACACAGGACCGCGCTACGAGGAGAAAGCAAGAAACAGCAGGGCGGATTACACTGTGTGTGAATAGGTGACTGTTACTTAAGAAAAAACAATGTACTTTGCAAAAGATGTGCCTTTGTGTGTGTATTAATATGAAATTTACAAGTGATAAGTTCCCTGAACATTTATCTCCAAAATCCATAATGAATGTTAAGAATATGATCTAACATACTATAAGATATATGGAGCGGAGGAATGGACAGGAAAAATTGTGATATACAAAAACAGGTTAAAATAAATGGTAATATCAAAAAATTGTAACATTGATAAAACATCCAAACGGCGTAAATGGTCAGGACCATCTTAGTGGACATCCAACATACAGTGGGGCAAAAAAGTATTTAGTCAGTCAGCAATAGTGCAAGTTCCACCACTTAAAAAGATGAGAGGCGTCTGTAATTTACATCATAGGCAGACCTCAACTATGGGAGACAAACTGAGAAAAAAAAATCCAGAAAATCACAATGTCTGTTTTTTTATCATTTTATTTGCATATTATGGTGGAAAATAAGTATTTGGTCAGAAACAAACAATCAAGATTTCTGGCTCTCACAGACCTGTAACTTCTTCTTTAAGAGTCTCCTCTTTCCTCCACTCATTACCTGTAGTAATGGCACCTGTTTAAACTTGTTATCAGTATAAAAAGACACCTGTGCACACCCTCAAACAGTCTGACTCCAAACTCCACTATGGTGAAGACCAAAGAGCTGTCAAAGGACACCAGAAACAAAATTGTATCCCTGCACCAGGCTGGGAAGACTGAATCTGCAATAGCCAACCAGCTTGGAGTGAAGAAATCAACAGTGGGAGCAATAATTAGAAAATGGAAGACATTCAAGACCACTGATAATCTCCCTCGATCTGGGGCTCCACGCAAAATCCCACCCCGTGGGGTCAGAACGATCACAAGAATGGTGAGCAAAAATCCCAGAACCACGCGGGGGGACCTAGTGAATGAACTGCAGAGAGCTGGGACCAATGTAACAAGGCCTACCATAAGTAACACACTACGCCACCATGGACTCAGATCCTGCAGTGCCAGACGTGTCCCACTGCTTAAGCCAGTACATGTCCGGGCCCGTCTGAAGTTTGCTAGAGAGCATTTGGATGATCCAGAGGAGTTTTGGGAGAATGTCCTATGGTCTGATGAAACCAAACTGGAACTGTTTGGTAGAAACACAACTTGTCGTGTTTGGAGGAAAAAGAATACTGAGTTGCATCCATCAAACACCATACCTACTGTAAAGCATGGTGGTGGAAACATCATGCTTTGGGGCTGTTTCTCTGCAAAGGGGCCAGGACGACTGATCCGGGTACATGAAAGAATGAATGGGGCCATGTATCGTGAGATTTTGAGTGCAAACCTCCTTCCATCAGCAAGGGCATTGAAGATGAAACGTGGCTGGGTCTTTCAACATGACAATGATCCAAAGCACACCGCCAGGGCAACGAAGGAGTGGCTTCGTAAGAAGCATTTCAAGGTCCTGGAGTGGCCTAGCCAGTCTCCAGATCTCAACCCTATAGAAAACCTTTGGAGGGAGTTGAAAGTCCGTGTTGCCAAGTGAAAAGCCAAAAACATCACTGCTCTAGAGGAGATCTGCATGGAGGAATGGGCCAACATACCAACAACAGTGTGTGGCAACCTTGTGAAGACTTACAGAAAACGTTTGACCTCTGTCATTGCCAACAAAGGATATATTACAAAGTATTGAGATGAAATTTTGTTTCTGACCAAATACTTATTTTCCACCATAATATGCAAATAAAATGATAAAAAAACAGACAATGTGATTTTCTGGATTTTTTGAACTCAGTTTGTCTCCCATAGTTGAGGTCTACCTATGATGTAAATTACAGACGCCTCTCATCTTTTTAAGTGGTGGAACTGGCACTATTGCTGACTGACTAAATACTTTTTTGCCCCACTGTATGAAAAGAGAGAAAACATCCACAAATAAGAACAATGAGCTATAAACTATACATACAAAATCAATAATCAGTTATAGCTACAATAGCCAATTTTCCAATTAATAATGTCCACTATGAATTCTGTATAGTACTTTGATGTTGAGTCTTGTGGATCTTTATTCATCAAATCCTCACATTGATGTCCACAGCTGGCAGCCATCGCATGCACGCCATAAGGAAATAATCACACACTAAAACATGAGACAAAAATTCACAATTAAAATCTGATGAGATATGGTAAGGACAGCAGGAAATACCGAAGACAAGAGAACTATACTAAATCTCTTAAAGGTAAGAGGAGAAACCGTGTGCCTCATTAAGGCCTATGGGCGTCATAGTGCCCAGTATGGAGATCCAACGGCACTCTCTTTGTGCCAAGATACGCTTAATATTGCCCCCTCTGATGCCACATTTTACAAGATCGATACCTCGTACCATAAATGATTTTGGGTTACACCCATGAAACTGCAAAAAGTGACGGGGTATCGTCTTGAGTTGCGTCACATCAGTCTCATTTGCCGCTGCCAATATATCTCGTACATGTTCCCTAGTACGGGTTCCAAGACGGCGGGAAGTTAAACCAATACAAATCTTAGAACAACTACACGTGGCGTAATACACCACGTGTGTAGTGTTGCAATTTATATGGTAATTGATGGAAAAGGTTTTTTGACCATCGGCAGATTCAAAAGTGGCAGTGCGACGAATATTAACACAAGAGATGCAATCCCCACACTGATAGCAGCCACGAGGAGGTCCCTCAGATCCAAAATTATAAGTGCGTATCTTGGGGACATAATGACTAGATACCAACAAATCCCTGAGATTTTTGCTGCGTCTTGCAGTCATAAGAGGATGCTTAGTCAGACATTTAGATAGTAGTGGATCACTATGGAGAATGTTCCAATGTCTCTGCAGACAGGATCAATTGGATGTGCTACAGAGGGGTTTGTGTTGTGAAATTGGATTCTGGGCTCCCCTGGTGGCCACTTGTGGAATTGAACTTGTGTGCATCATCCCCTCTGTTCACCTGCTCCTATCAGGATGTGGGAGTCGCTATATAACCTTGCTCCTCTGTCAGTTTCTTGCCGGTCAACAATGTAATCAGAAGCCTTCTGTGCTTGTTCCTGCTACTAGACAACTCCCAGCTAAGTTGGACTTTTGTCCTTGTGTGTTTTTGCATTTTGTTCCTGTTCACAGCTGCTGTTTCGTTACTGTGTCTGGAAAGCTCTTGTGATCGGAAATTGCCACTCTGGTGTTATGAGTTAATGCTAGAGTCTTAAAGGAATTTCTGGATGGTGTTTTGATAGGGTTTTCTGCTGACCATGAAAGTGTTCTTTCTGTCTTCCTGCTATCTAGAAAGCGGACCTCGATTTTGCTAAACCTATTTTCATACTACGTTTGTCATTTCATCTAAAATCACCGCCAATATATGTGGGGGCCTCTGTCTGCCTTTTGGGAAAATTTCTCTAGAGGTGAGCCAGGACTGTCTTTTCCTCTGCTAGGATTAGGTAGTTCTCCGGCTGGCGCTGGGCATCTAGGGTTAAAAAACGTAGGCATGCTACCCGGCCACTTCTAGTTGTGCGGCAGGTTTAGTTCATGGTCAGTATAGTTTCCATCTTCCAAGAGCTAGTTCTCATATATGCTGGGCTATGTTCTCTCGCCATTGAGAATCATGACAGTTTGACCGGCCCAAAAAAGGGTTAAATTACTGGCTGAGAAAGGAGAGAAAAAAGAAGTCTGCTACAATTTTTTTTTTTTTTTTTTTCCTCTAGTTCTGAGTGTGCTCTTAATTGAATCACTTGCTAGTCTGCCTATACTGCAGCCTTCCTCTCTTTCTCTCCTTCTAATCCTTGAATGGCTCTGTGTTCACCTGTTTTAAATGGATCTTCAGAGTGTAGCTACAGGTTTGAATAATCTCGCCACAAAGGTACAAAATTTGCAAGATTTTGTTGTTCATGCACCTATGTCTGAGCCTAGAATTCCTTTGCCTGAATTCTTCTCGGGGAATAGATCTCACTTTCAAAATTTTAAAAATAATTGCAAATTGTTTTTGTCCCTGAAGTCTCGCTCTGCCGGAGACCCTGCACAGCAGGTCAGGATTGTAATTTCCTTGCTCCGGGGCGACCCTCAAGACTGGGCTTTTGCATTGGCACCAGGGGATCCTGCGTTGCTCAATGTGGATGCGTTTTTTCTGGCCTTGGGGTTGCTTTATGAGGAACCTCATTTAGAGCTTCAGGCGGAAAAGGCCTTGATGTCCTTGTCTCAGGGGCAAGATGAAGCTGAAATATACTGCCAAAAATTCCGCAAATGGTCTGTGCTTACTCAGTGGAATGAGTGCGCCCTGGCGGCAATTTTCAGAGAAGGTCTCTCTGATGCCATTAAGGATGTTATGGTGGGGTTCCCTGTGCCTGCGAGTCTGAATGAGTCCATGACGATGGCTATTCAGATCGATAGGCGTCTGCGGGAGCGCAAACCTGTGCACCATTTGGCGGTGTCTACTGAGAAAACGCCAGAAAATATGCAATGTGATAGAATTCTGTCCAGAAGCGAGCGGCAGAATTTTAGACGAAAAAATGGGTTGTGCTTCTATTGTGGTGATTCAACTCATGTTATATCAGCATGCTTTAAGCGTACTAAGAAGCCTGACAAGTCTGTTTCAATTAGCACTTTACAGTCTAAGTTTATTCTATCTGTGACCCTGATTTGTTCTTTGTCATCTATTACCGCGGACGCCTATGTCGACTCTGGCGCTGCTTTGAGTCTTATGGATTGGTCCTTTGCCAAACGCTGTGGGTATGATTTGGAGCCATTGGAGGCTCCGATACCTCTGAAAGGGATTGACTCCACCCCATTGGCTAGTAATAAACCACAATACTGGACACAAGTGACTATGCGTGTTAATCCGGATCACCAGGAGGTTATTCGCTTTCTGGTGCTGTATAATCTACATGATGTTTTGGTGCTGGGATTGCCATGGCTGCAATCTCATAACCCAGTCCTCGACTGGAGAGCTATGTCTGTGTTAAGCTGGGGATGTAAAGGAACTCATGGGGACGTACCTTTGGTTTCCATTTCATCATCTATTCCCTCTGAGATTCCTGAATTCTTGTCTGACTTTCGTGACGTTTTTGAAGAACCCAAAGTTGGTTCACTACCTCCGCACCGGGAGTGCGATTGTGCCATAGACTTGATTCCGGGTAGTAAATACCCTAAGGGTCGTTTATTTAATCTGTCTGTGCCTGAACACGCTGCTATGCGAGAATATATAAAGGAGTCCTTGGAAAAGGGACATATTCGTCCTTCGTCATCTCCCTTAGGAGCCGGTTTTTTCTTTGTGTCTAAGAAAGACGGCTCTTTGAGGCCGTGTATTGATTATCGACTTTTGAATAAAATCACGGTTAAATATCAATATCCGTTACCACTGCTTACTGATTTGTTTGCTCGTATAAAGGGGGCCAAGTGGTTCTCTAAGATTGATCTCCGTGGGGCGTATAATTTGGTGCGAATCAAGCAGGGGGATGAGTGGAAAACCGCATTTAATACGCCCGAGGGCCATTTTGAGTATTTGGTGATGCCTTTTGGTCTTTCAAATGCCCCTTCAGTCTTCCAGTCCTTTATGCATGACATTTTCCGCGATTATTTGGATAAATTTATGATTGTGTATCTGGATGATATTCTGATTTTTTCGGATGACTGGGACTCTCATGTCCAGCAGGTCAGGAGGGTTTTTCAGGTTTTGCGGTCTAATTCCTTGTGTGTGAAGGGTTCTAAGTGTGTTTTTGGGGTTCAAAAGATTTCTTTCTTGGGATACATTTTTTCCCCCTCTTCCATCGAGATGGATCCTGTCAAGGTTCAGGCTATTGGTGATTGGACGCAACCCTCTTCTCTTAAGAGTCTTCAGAAATTTTTGGGCTTTGCTAACTTTTATCGTCGATTTATTGCTGGTTTTTCTGATGTTGTAAAACCATTGACTGATTTGACTAAGAAGGGTGCTGATATTGCTGATTGGTCCCCTGATGCTGTGGAGGCCTTTCGGGAGCTCAAGCGCCGCTTTTCTTCCGCCCCAGTGTTGCGTCAGCCTGATGTTGCTCTTCCTTTTCAGGTTGAGGTCGACGCTTCTGAAATCGGAGCTGGGGCGGTGTTGTCGCAGAGAAGTTCCGACTGCTCCGTGATGAGACCTTGTGCTTTTTTTTCCCGTAAATTTTCGCCCGCCGAGCGGAATTATGATATTGGGAATCGGGAGCTTTTGGCTATGAAGTGGGCTTTTGAGGAGTGGCGTCACTGGCTTGAGGGGGCCATACTATTAAATATAAGTGGTGCACCCCTGCATGAATAAAGAGAAAGTAGGGTGCAAAACCTGGCCAGTGGATAAATACTGAAAACAAGAAAAAGAGCAGACTAGGCCAATAATGGTATGCACACCCACGAGTATTATGAACATATCAAACAATTTTATTAAACCTCAAAACAGGACATGTACAGTTAAAACCAATTAAAAAGGTCTGAATACACGACCATATACCATCACCCCTAAATATATGGCACAAATAAGCCTAGCACATGAAAAAATGTAAATGCATAAATACAAAATGTATGAATAAATATATGCAGTATCTCCTGTACACAAAATGTTCCCTCAGGTGACGACAGAATATATACGATAACATATGCTCAATAAGAGCGAAATGAGCCAATCCCAATACACCAAATGACCGATGGTTACACCAATAATGCCTCCCCAGTAATCATATCAAAATGGGTAATGATGAATATTGTTAATGGATAAGAATGGTAATACCAACAACACAATAATTCAAGAAAAACAGATAGGAAATACTATCCCTGGGGTATTGGAAATAGGCACCCAGTCGGACAAGAGAGAAAATGAAAATAATAATAATAGTGGAGGTCAGGTCCCAGCGGTATACCTATATGGTCAGTGGTCAGCGGTCAGCAAAAGTCTGTCATGAAGAGCAGTGCCCAGGAAGGACAGGAGATAAGTGCAGGGGTGAGGCAGCAAGCCCCACGCGTATCGCTGCGAGCGCAGCTTCGTCAGGGGAAGTGGGGACACACATCCACCCGGAGGTATTATATACATACATATAAATAAATAAGTTGAATGCAAACCGGTGTGTAGTCAGGGAGCGCCGCGCCAGAGGGAATCACCGCCGAGTGTATACCGGAAGTGGCTATAGCCGGAAAGTGCTGCTGTTGTCATAGTGCAGTTGCACATGCTGGACGGCAGCACTGGAAAGAGGGAGACCGCGCATGCGCTAACATAATACATAGAATGCACGGGCGAATGTGTTCGCAACCAAGGAGAGACTTACATACCTAATACAACAGGTGGGCCACTGAGTATAGGGAATAAGATGAGAATGCAGTCTAATGGCACCACTTGCTGGTATAGTAAACTACAGAAAATGAAGGACTATATACCAAAAAGTCAAAATACACCCTTAGATCTATAAATATAAATGAGTGACCGAATATTATCAAGAGAGAACAAGGGACACAGTGCCGATCATGGAGAGATGCTGGAAATAATAATGAAATGTGATATTTTATATAGCAATAATCTGGACTTCAGAAAGGAAAATAGTATACATAATGTTCATCTCCAAAGGCACTAGATAATAATATATCATTAAGACTTAAGTTCATCCGGGTAGATAGCAACTCATATACCACTGCACTGGGAGTTGGTGACCCAAAATAAATGCAGTGATCTAGAGTGACGCAAAAGTCTCAAAGAGGCACATATATGCATCTCCAAATTATCCTCAACGCCTCAAAATGCCATCAGGAGAAAACCGGGATTCCAATAGACCTTGTATTTTATCTTCATGACCACACCATCATAATGCTCCTCAAGTGGCTCCCGGAGAATAAATGTAAATGTGGTAGTCCTGAGTGGCGCGAGGTCTCCAAAAAGTATATATATACATCTCAAAATCATCCTCAGCGTCTCGAAATGCCCTCAGGAGAAAACCGGGGTTCCAAAAGACCTTGTATCTTATCTTTATAACCGCACCATCCTGATACTCCTCAAGTAGCTATTGGAAGACATATTTTTCTGAGGGTTGTAAGCTTCGATGTCCACTTAGATCCCCAACAAAATATCTTCCATTAGGGGTAACGAACGTCTTAAAGGATCTGGAACTCTGGAGAGTAGAAACAAAAATCAGGTATGTAAAGGGACTATGTATATGCACGGGGTGCAAGTTTCAAAAGCGGGGGAAATAAAGGAGAGGCAGAATACACAAAAACACCTGTCCAACCCCTTTCACCCCAAAAACCCAGTGAATAAAAGATCTTCATTCAGTCCTAATGGTGTTGTTGACCGAAGGTTGAAAATCCATCTGGATTCTATCCGAAGGAGTTGATTGTGTGAGCTGCCACCCCGGCCCCTATATGGTATCTTTTGCAACCCCACAATCCTGATATTAGAGGTGGACCCCCCATGAGTGGACAAAAAATGTGCTGCCACCGGGGTGAGGGGCTTACCCTTGCGTTGATCAGCAGCTGCCAGATGTATAGTGGACATATGTTTCTGAATCCTCTTTCTGAGTTCCTGGGAGGTTTGGCCAACATACGGTTTGCCACAAGGGCAGATGATAACGTAAATGACGTCCCTCGTCTTACAATTGATGTAATGTTTCAGGCGATGAATAGATGAATCTAATGGATTAGAGAAAACATTTCTTGTAGGCATCATGAAGGGACATATATTGCAGTCCCCACAAGGAAATGACCCCTTAAGATGAAGCCCCCTATTAAGCCTAATAGTGGGTCTCGAGAAATGACTGTTAGTTAACAGACCTCTCAAATTGGGTGCCCGTCTGGTCGCGAGTAGCGGTCTCTCACTCGTTACCTCTGCCGTCTGGGAATCGGTCCTGAGAATGGACCAATGTCGGGTAATGATGGTCTTTACCTGATCCCAGCTGCTGTTGTAATCCGTCACAAATCGGGCAACTTTATCCTGGTTGCGGGGTCTTGAAATAAGTAATGAAGCTTGGTCCTCACGTCGTGCTCTCTGAAAGGCAGATGAAATAACGCGTTTCGGGTAGCCCCTTTGTTTAAATCGACTTGTAAGTTCACGTGCTTGTGACAAGAAATCAGTGTCATGCGTACAATTCCGCCTCACCCGCAAGAATTGACCGATAGGGACACCCACCTTAGTATGTGCCGGATGAAAACTACTATATTCGAGTAGGGCATTGGTGGCTGTCGGCTTGCGGAACAGATCTGTTGTCAAACGGTTGTCTTCTACAGTAACCCTTAAATCCAGGTAAGTAACCGAGGTTGTTGATAGAACATGTGTGAGAAAAATGTTGTAGGAGTTGGTATTAAGATCCTGCAGGAACTGTGCACATTCCAATTCAGTGCCGAGCCATAAAAAGAACACGTCATCGATATATCGATGCCAGTGACGCACTTTCTCCTGGAAGGTCACAGAGGGGTAGACTACAGTCTCTTCCCACCAGCCCAAAAAGATGTTAGCGTAGGCTGGCGCACATTTGGCCCCCATGGCCACGCCGGATACCTGGAGGTAAAAGCTCCTGTCAAAAAGAAAGAAGTTATGGTGTAAAACAAATTTAAGCAGTTCCAAAAGAAACATATGATGTCCTGGGTCCTCATGCTGTCTCGAATTGAGAAAAAATGACAATGCATTAATGCCGTCTACATGGCTGATATTGGAATACAACGATTCCACATCGCACGTGACTAGATGGAATTCAGATGGTAAGCTAATGTCTCGAATGATCTCAATAAAGTGGGCCGAGTCTCTAACGTACGAAGGTAACTTAGCCGCCATGGGCTGCAAAAAGAAGTCAATATAATGACAGGCTCTTTCACACAGGCTCCCGATGCTTGAAACTATTGGTCGACCTGGGGGCCGTGTGTCATCCTTATGAATTTTTGGCAACATATAAAATGTTGCAATGATGGGATCCTCCACCCACATGTAACGCTTTTCATTAGGAGTAATGATGCCCAATTGGTTGGCCCTACACAATAAAGTCTGTAGTTTGGACATAAAAACTTTTGTGGGGTCTGATGGTAATTTGTTGTAAAAACGCACATTATCCAATTGTCTCTTGGCCTCCTCCTGATACATGTGGGTGGGCCAAAGGACGACGTTGCCCCCCTTGTCTGCTTCCTTAATAATGAAATTCCCATTATTTCTTAAATCATAGATAGCACGATTTTCAACAGCAGACAAGTTAGGAGATGTACCAACCTTGGGAACCATAGCCATGATATCCCTCTTGACTAGTTCGTAAAAAATCTTAACTGCGGGAACCAGTGTAAAAGACGGTGCCTTAGAGGATTTGTTCCTGTATGGAAATCTGCTGCTGGAAGTAGCTGATTGGTTTTCTTCCAGTAGGTCCAGTAGGTCCTGAAAGACCTGACGCTCATCTTGGGGGATGCTCCGTAAAATATCAGGTTTCTTGTACATAACTTGAAAAGTGATGTTCCTGCAGAATAAATAAAGATCTTTAACAAGTGTGAACTTGTCTACCTTATGTGTAGGAACGAATGTCAGGCCTCGCTGGAGAACCGACAATTCCACCTGTGATAAAGAATAATTAGACAAGTTAATAACCTGTAGAGTTTTATTTAGTACCTCTAAATCAGATGCTGGGACATCACTGGTATTCATATCCTCTATTTGCGCCTGGTGGAATACTGGTGTCGATATGGTGACGTCCTTCCCCGATAATGTGGTTGACGTTTTTTTGCTGGCATTCTTCTTTCGTCTCCCACGTCTGGTCCGTAGTCGGGCTCGCTCCCCGTTGAAGATAAAAAATCACTGGAACTAGCCCCTCTCAGTGAAGGTTCCGTGCTTACAGGGGGAATGGTGTTCCTATGGTTGTAAGGGGTGCCAGTTCTGGCATTACCCCTATGTTTCCATCTGTAGACATTTTGTTGCTCATGATCAGTTTTGTCTCTCAAGAATTTCTTACGCTTGCCCGCAATAATGTCTGCCTCATATTTATCCAATGTTGCCTTTAGTTTAGTTTTGAACACATTTTGTGTACAGGAGATACTGCATATATTTATTCATACATTTTGTATTTATGCATTTACATTTTTTCATGTGCTAGGCTTATTTGTGCCATATATTTAGGGGTGATGGTATATGGTCATGTATTCAGACCTTTTTAATTGGTTTTAACTGTACATGTCCTGTTTTGAGGTTTAATAAAATTGTTTGATATGTTCATAATACTCGTGGGTGTGCATACCATTATTGGCCTAGTCTGCTCCTTTTCTTGTTTTCAGTATTTATCCACTGGCCAGGTTTTGCACCCTACTTTCTCTTTATTCATGCAGGGGTGCACCACTTATATTTAATAGTATAGACGCTCTTCCGCCCTGTTCGGGGCAACTTTTCCAGTGGTAGCACATGTATATTTTGGCATATCCTGCTGTCTTATTGTAGTATATGGTACTGATTTATCTTTTGGTACACATTTGGATAAAATTGTTTTCTGGTGTGTAGCCATGGACTGGGATGCCAGAGAGGCCGCATGGTTGGCGCAACCCTCCAGCATATTTCAAACAACAGAGGTAACCGCTCCTGTTTCAGACTTTTCAGCACTTTGTTCAGACCTTACCAAGGCCCATAGATCTGGCATCAAGTTATGGTGGAATATGAGAAGCCTTGAGGAATATTGTAAGGCAGGCTTTGTGCCGAGGGGCCTCCGCATCTCCATCTTCCCAGCTTGGGAGCCTTCTACTTCCTTTCAACAGACTTGGGAGCAGGGTCTTACACGCTGTTCTAATATTCTCATTTCTTTACTTATCGAGCATGATAGGGAGTTATTTTCATCTGTTAAAATACAGATCAAGGAATTAGAGGGCAAACTGAGCAGGTTTGAAGAAACACAGGTGGCGGCCTTCAAAACTAAACTAAAGGCAACATTGGACAAATATGAGGCAGACATTATTGCGGGCAAGCGTAAGAAATTCTTGAGAGACAAAACTGATCATGAGCAACAAAATGTCTACAGATGGAAACATAGGGGTAATGCCAGAACTGGCACCCCTTACAACCATAGGAACACCATTCCCCCTGTAAGCACGGAACCTTCACTGAGAGGGGCTAGTTCCAGTGATTTTTTATCTTCAACGGGGAGCGAGCCCGACTACGGACCAGACGTGGGAGACGAAAGAAGAATGCCAGCAAAAAAACGTCAACCACATTATCGGGGAAGGACGTCACCATATCGACACCAGTATTCCACCAGGCGCAAATAGAGGATATGAATACCAGTGATGTCCCAGCATCTGATTTAGAGGTACTAAATAAAACTCTACAGGTTATTAACTTGTCTAATTATTCTTTATCACAGGTGGAATTGTCGGTTCTCCAGCGAGGCCTGACATTCGTTCCTACACATAAGGTAGACAAGTTCACACTTGTTAAAGATCTTTATTTATTCTGCAGGAACATCACTTTTCAAGTTATGTACAAGAAACCTGATATTTTACGGAGCATCCCCCAAGATGAGCGTCAGGTCTTTCAGGACCTACTGGACCTACTGGAAGAAAACCAATCAGCTACTTCCAGCAGCAGATTTCCATACAGGAACAAATCCTCTAAGGCACCGTCTTTTACACTGGTTCCCGCAGTTAAGATTTTTTACGAACTAGTCAAGAGGGATATCATGGCTATGGTTCCCAAGGTTGGTACATCTCCTAACTTGTCTGCTGTTGAAAATCGTGCTATCTATGATTTAAGAAATAATGGGAATTTCATTATTAAGGAAGCAGACAAGGGGGGCAACGTCGTCCTTTGGCCCACCCACATGTATCAGGAGGAGGCCAAGAGACAATTGGATAATGTGCGTTTTTACAACAAATTACCATCAGACCCCACAAAAGTTTTTATGTCCAAACTACAGACTTTATTGTGTAGGGCCAACCAATTGGACATCATTACTCCTAATGAAAAGCGTTACATGTGGGTGGAGGATCCCATCATTGCAACATTTTATATGTTGCCAAAAATTCATAAGGATGACACACGGCCCCCAGGTCGACCAATAGTTTCAAGCATCGGGAGCCTGTGTGAAAGAGCCTGTCATTATATTGACTTCTTTTTGCAGCCCATGGCGGCTAAGTTACCTTCGTACGTTAGAGACTCGGCCCACTTTATTGAGATCATTCGAGACATTAGCTTACCATCTGAATTCCATCTAGTCACGTGCGATGTGGAATCGTTGTATTCCAATATCAGCCATGTAGACGGCATTAATGCATTGTCATTTTTTCTCAATTCGAGACAGCATGAGGACCCAGGACATCATATGTTTCTTTTGGAACTGCTTAAATTTGTTTTACACCATAACTTCTTTCTTTTTGACAGGAGCTTTTACCTCCAGGTATCCGGCGTGGCCATGGGGGCCAAATGTGCGCCAGCCTACGCTAACATCTTTTTGGGCTGGTGGGAAGAGACTGTAGTCTACCCCTCTGTGACCTTCCAGGAGAAAGTGCGTCACTGGCATCGATATATCGATGACGTGTTCTTTTTATGGCTCGGCACTGAATTGGAATGTGCACAGTTCCTGCAGGATCTTAATACCAACTCCTACAACATTTTTCTCACACATGTTCTATCAACAACCTCGGTTACTTACCTGGATTTAAGGGTTACTGTAGAAGACAACCGTTTGACAACAGATCTGTTCCGCAAGCCGACAGCCACCAATGCCCTACTCGAATATAGTAGTTTTCATCCGGCACATACTAAGGTGGGTGTCCCTATCGGTCAATTCTTGCGGGTGAGGCGGAATTGTACGCATGACACTGATTTCTTGTCACAAGCACGTGAACTTACAAGTCGATTTAAACAAAGGGGCTACCCGAAACGCGTTATTTCATCTGCCTTTCAGAGAGCACGACGTGAGGACCAAGCTTCATTACTTATTTCAAGACCCCGCAACCAGGATAAAGTTGCCCGATTTGTGACGGATTACAACAGCAGCTGGGATCAGGTAAAGACCATCATTACCCGACATTGGTCCATTCTCAGGACCGATTCCCAGACGGCAGAGGTAACGAGTGAGAGACCGCTACTCGCGACCAGACGGGCACCCAATTTGAGAGATCTGTTAACTAACAGTCATTTCTCGAGACCCACTATTAGGCTTAATAGGGGGCTTCATCTTAAGGGGTCATTTCCTTGTGGGGACTGCAATATATGTCCCTTCATGATGCCTACAAGAAATGTTTTCTCTAATCCATTAGATTCATCTATTCATCGCCTGAAACATTACATCAATTGTAAGACGAGGGACGTCATTTACGTTATCATCTGCCCTTGTGGCAAACCGTATGTTGGCCAAACCTCCCAGGAACTCAGAAAGAGGATTCAGAAACATATGTCCACTATACATCTGGCAGCTGCTGATCAACGCAAGGGTAAGCCCCTCACCCCGGTGGCAGCACATTTTTTGTCCACTCATGGGGGGTCCACCTCTAATATCAGGATTGTGGGGTTGCAAAAGATACCATATAGGGGCCGGGGTGGCAGCTCACACAATCAACTCCTTCGGATAGAATCCAGATGGATTTTCAACCTTCGGTCAACAACACCATTAGGACTGAATGAAGATCTTTTATTCACTGGGTTTTTGGGGTGAAAGGGGTTGGACAGGTGTTTTTGTGTATTCTGCCTCTCCTTTATTTCCCCCGCTTTTGAAACTTGCACCCCGTGCATATACATAGTCCCTTTACATACCTGATTTTTGTTTCTACTCTCCAGAGTTCCAGATCCTTTAAGACGTTCGTTACCCCTAATGGAAGATATTTTGTTGGGGATCTAAGTGGACATCGAAGCTTACAACCCTCAGAAAAATATGTCTTCCAATAGCTACTTGAGGAGTATCAGGATGGTGCGGTTATAAAGATAAGATACAAGGTCTTTTGGAACCCCGGTTTTCTCCTGAGGGCATTTCGAGACGCTGAGGATGATTTTGAGATGTATATATATACTTTTTGGAGACCTCGCGCCACTCAGGACTACCACATTTACATTTATTCTCCGGGAGCCACTTGAGGAGCATTATGATGGTGTGGTCATGAAGATAAAATACAAGGTCTATTGGAATCCCGGTTTTCTCCTGATGGCATTTTGAGGCGTTGAGGATAATTTGGAGATGCATATATGTGCCTCTTTGAGACTTTTGCGTCACTCTAGATCACTGCATTTATTTTGGGTCACCAACTCCCAGTGCAGTGGTATATGAGTTGCTATCTACCCGGATGAACTTAAGTCTTAATGATATATTATTATCTAGTGCCTTTGGAGATGAACATTATGTATACTATTTTCCTTTCTGAAGTCCAGATTATTGCTATATAAAATATCACATTTCATTATTATTTCCAGCATCTCTCCATGATCGGCACTGTGTCCCTTGTTCTCTCTTGATAATATTCGGTCACTCATTTATATTTATAGATCTAAGGGTGTATTTTGACTTTTTGGTATATAGTCCTTCATTTTCTGTAGTTTACTATACCAGCAAGTGGTGCCATTAGACTGCATTCTCATCTTATTCCCTATACTCAGTGGCCCACCTGTTGTATTAGGTATGTAAGTCTCTCCTTGGTTGCGAACACATCCGCCCGTGCATTCTATGTATTATGTTAGCGCATGCGCGGTCTCCCTCTTTCCAGTGCTGCCGTCCAGCATGTGCAACTGCACTATGACAACAGCAGCACTTTCCGGCTATAGCCACTTCCGGTATACACTCGGCGGTGATTCCCTCTGGTGCGGCGCTCCCTGACTACACACCGGTTTGCATTCAACTTATTTATTTATATGTATGTATATAATACCTCCGGGTGGATGTGTGTCCCCACTTCCCCTGACGAAGCTGCGCTCGCAGCGATACGCGTGGGGCTTGCTGCCTCACCCCTGCACTTATCTCCTGTCCTTCCCGGGCACTGCTCTTCATGACAGACTTTTGCTGACCGCTGACCACTGACCATATAGGTATACCGCTGGGACCTGACCTCCACTATTATTATTATTTTCATTTTCTCTCTTGTCCGACTGGGTGCCTATTTCCAATACCCCAGGGATAGTATTTCCTATCTGTTTTTCTTGAATTATTGTGTTGTTGGTATTACCATTCTTATCCATTAACAATATTCATCATTACCCATTTTGATATGATTACTGGGGAGGCATTATTGGTGTAACCATCGGTCATTTGGTGTATTGGGATTGGCTCATTTCGCTCTTATTGAGCATATGTTATCGTATATATTCTGTCGTCACCTGAGGGAACATTTTGTGTACAGGAGATACTGCATATATTTATTCATACATTTTGTATTTATGCATTTACATTTTTTCATGTGCTAGGCTTATTTGTGCCATATATTTAGGGGTGATGGTATATGGTCGTGTATTCAGACCTTTTTAATTGGTTTTAACTGTACATGTCCTGTTTTGAGGTTTAATAAAATTGTTTGATATGTTCATAATACTCGTGGGTGTGCATACCATTATTGGCCTAGTCTGCTCTTTTTCTTGTTTTCTGGCTTGAGGGGGCCAGACATCAGGTGGTGGTATTGACTGACCACAAAAATTTAATTTACCTTGAGTCTGCCAGGCGCCTGAATCCTAGACAGGCGCGCTGGTCGTTGTTTTTCTCTCGGTTTAATTTTGTGGTGTCGTACCTACCGGGTTCTAAGAATGTTAAGGCGGATGCCCTTTCTAGGAGTTTTGAGCCTGACTCCCCTGGTAATTCTGAGCCCACAGGTATCCTTAAAGATGGAGTGATATTGTCTGCCGTTTCTCCAGACCTGCGGCGGGCCTTGCAGGAGTTTCAGGCGGATAGACCTGATCGTTGCCCACCTGGTAGACTGTTTGTTCCTGATGATTGGACCAGTAGAGTCATCTCTGAGGTTCATTCTTCTGCGTTGGCAGGTCATCCTGGAATCTTTGGTACCAGGGATTTGGTGGCAAGGTCCTTCTGGTGGCCTTCCCTGTCACGAGATGTGCGAGGCTTTGTGCAGTCTTGTGACGTTTGTGCTCGGGCCAAGCCTTGTTGTTCTCGGGCTAGTGGATTGTTGTTGCCCTTGCCTATCCCGAAGAGGCCTTGGACGCACATCTCGATGGATTTTATTTCGGATCTGCCTGTTTCTCAGAAGATGTCTGTCATCTGGGTGGTGTGTGACCGTTTCTCTAAGATGGTCCATCTGGTTCCCTTGCCTAAGTTGCCTTCTTCTTCCGAGTTGGTTCCTCTGTTTTTTCAAAATGTTGTTCGTTTGCATGGTATTCCTGAGAATATCGTTTCTGACAGAGGGACCCAATTCGTGTCTAGATTTTGGCGGGCATTCTGTGCTAGGATGGGCATAGATTTGTCTTTTTCGTCTGCTTTCCATCCTCAGACTAATGGCCAGACCGAGCGGACTAATCAGACCTTGGAGACATATTTGAGGTGTTTTGTGTCTGCGGATCAGGATGATTGGGTTGCTTTTTTGCCTTTGGCGGAGTTCGCCCTCAATAATCGGGCCAGCTCTGCCACCTTGGTGTCCCCGTTTTTCTGTAATTTGGGGTTTCATCCTCGATTTTCCTCCGGTCAAGTGGAATCTTCGGATTGTCCTGGAGTGGATGCTGTGGTGGAGAGGTTGCATCAGATTTGGGGGCAGGTGGTGGACAATTTGAAGTTGTCCCAGGAGAAGACTCAGCTTTTTGCCAACCGCCGTCGTCGTGTTGGTCCTCGGCTTTGTGTTGGGGACTTGGTGTGGTTGTCTTCTCGTTTTGTCCCTATGAGGGTTTCTTCTCCTAAGTTTAAGCCTCGGTTCATCGGCCCGTACAAGATATTGGAGATTCTTAACCCTGTGTCCTTCCGTTTGGACCTCCCTGCATCCTTTTCGATTCATAATGTTTTTCATCGGTCATTGTTGCGCAGGTATGAGGTACCGGTTGTGCCTTCCGTTGAGCCTCCTGCTCCGGTGTTGGTTGAGGGTGAGTTGGAGTTTGTTGTGGAAAAGATCTTAGACTCTCGTGTTTCCAGACGGAGACTCCAGTATCTGGTCAAATGGAAGGGATACGGTCAGGAGGATAATTCTTGGGTCACTGCCTCTGATGTTCATGCCTCCGATCTTGTCCGTGCCTTTCATAGGGCTCATCCTGATCGCCCTGGTGGTTCTGGTGAGGGTTCGGTGCCCCCTCCTTGAGGGGGGGGTACTGTTGTGAAATTGGATTCTGGGCTCCCCCGGTGGCCACTTGTGGAATTGAACTTGTGTGCATCATCCCCTCTGTTCACCTGCTCCTATCAGGATGTGGGAGTCGCTATATAACCTTGCTCCTCTGTCAGTTTCTTGCCGGTCAACAATGTAATCAGAAGCCTTCTGTGCTTGTTCCTGCTACTAGGCAACTCCCAGCTAAGTTGGACTTTTGTCCTTGTGTGTTTTTGCATTTTGTTCCTGTTCACAGCTGCTGTTTCGTTACTGTGTCTGGAAAGCTCTTGTGATCGGAAATTGCCACTCTGGTGTTATGAGTTAATGCTAGAGTCTTAAAGGAATTTCTGGATGGTGTTTTGATAGGGTTTTCTGCTGACCATGAAAGTGTTCTTTCTGTCTTCCTGCTATCTAGAAAGTGGACCTCGATTTTGCTAAACCTATTTTCATACTACGTTTGTCATTTCATCTAAAATCACCGCCAATATATGTGGGGGCCTCTGTCTGCCTTTTGGGAAAATTTCTCTAGAGGTGAGCCAGGACTGTCTTTTCCTCTGCTAGGATTAGGTAGTTCTCCGGCTGGCGCTGGGCATCTAGGGTTAAAAAACGTAGGCATGCTACCCGGCCACTTCTAGTTGTGCGGCAGGTTTAGTTCATGGTCAGTATAGTTTCCATCTTCCAAGAGCTAGTTCTCATATATGCTGGGCTATGTTCTCTCGCCATTGAGAATCATGACAGGTTTGACTTTTTCCCCTACTAATAAATTTAATCTGTTTACAGCTACCAAGGACTTATATTTGTTCTCAAGGAAATTGATCTTTAGAAAATTATTTGGGAAGGATGGGCACCTGACATCAAGTGATGATGTGGAGAGGGAGGCGCTCATGGCACTGGAGGATCTCCTGGAGGAGCAGACCTCAGGAGTGGTGAGTACTTTCCCGAGTGACTGTCGGTCCAGATCTACCAGGTTTCCCCCCTTGTCTGCGTGCCCAGTAGTGGAAATCTTTACGAAGATGGTCCTGCAGGACTTCCAAAGAATTTCAACAAGGCGTAAATATGACAATTTAACATCAAGGCAAAGATCGGCCTTGGAACAGTTAAGAAACTATGATGATGTAGTTATAAAACCTGCGGACAAGGGGGGAAACGTGGTGATCTGGCCCAATGCTCTCTATGAGAAAGAGGCATTCAAACACCTTAGGGATAAGGTGACATATAAAAAATTGGATTATAATCCTACTGAGACCTTTTCTCATCAATTGGAAGAGATCTTGGTTGATGCCCATGAGAGAGGGATCATTCCCAAACAGGTGTTGGATGGTCTCCTGACAAAATTCCCCAAGGTCCCAACACTGTACTTTATCCCCAAGATTCACAAAAATCCCATTGACCCACCGGGCCGTCCGATAGTTTCTGGCATGGGGGGGTTGAGCGACCCCATATGCAAATTTGTGGATTACTATCTAAAACCATTGGTTGAGGCGCTCCCCTCTTATGCCAGGGACACGTCGGACGTCCTGTGTCGGATCAATGGGATTCAATTGGAGGAGGACATGTACCTTGTTACTGCAGACATACAGTCCTTATATACCTGCATTGGCCATGATGATGGTTTGGAGGCGGTCCGCTTCTTCCTGGGTACCAGCAACTGGGATGGAGCCATTTGTGAGCTGATCATGGAACTCTTGACATTTATTTTGACAAAAAAATTTTTTGTTTTTAAGGATGTTTTCTATCTGCAGCAGCGTGGCACTGCCATGGGCGCGGCCTGTGCGCCCTCTTTCGCCAATCTCTTCCTGGGTTACTGGGAGAGGGAGGTTTTTGGCGGGGGAGGGCCGCGGGCCGCGGACCGTGTGCAGTGCTGGCTGCGCTACATTGATGATCTATTCATTATATGGCAAGGATCTGATGTGGCTTTACATGAGTTCATGGATCAGCTCAATGCTAATACATATAATATCAAATTGACGTACCAGGTGAGTAGGACTGAGGTGGACTTCCTGGACATCAAGATCGAAGTTGATGGTGACAGGATTCTACAGACCGATGTTTTCAGGAAGTCCACGTCGGTCAACTCCCTGCTACATGCAGAGTCAAGTCATCCTTATAGTACGGTTAAGGCCATCCCAGTTGGTCAGTACCTCAGGATGAAGCGGATCTGTTCCTCCACCACCAAATTTGAGGCGCAGGCAGCTGACTTGAAAGTCAGGTTCCAAACCAGAGGATATAGCAACAGAAGTATTAAGCAGGGATATCTTAGGGCCAAATATGCTCCACGTGATCAATTGCTATGTACTGGTAAAAACAAGTCAAAAACTTCGGAACAGAACAATGCGGTAAGATTTATCTCTACCTTCAATGGTGAGTGGTCTACCATGAGGGACTGTCTGCAGAGACATTGGAACATTCTCCATAGTGATCCACTACTATCTAAATGTCTGACTAAGCATCCTCTTATGACTGCAAGACGCAGCAAAAATCTCAGGGATTTGTTGGTATCTAGTCATTATGTCCCCAAGATACGCACTTATAATTTTGGATCTGAGGGACCTCCTCGTGGCTGCTATCAGTGTGGGGATTGCATCTCTTGTGTTAATATTCGTCGCACTGCCACTTTTGAATCTGCCGATGGTCAAAAAACCTTTTCCATCAATTACCATATAAATTGCAACACTACACACGTGGTGTATTACGCCACGTGTAGTTGTTCTAAGATTTATATTGGTTTAACTTCCCGCCGTCTTGGAACCCGTACTAGGGAACATGTACGAGATATATTGGCAGCGGCAAATGAGACTGATGTGACGCAACTCAAGACGATACCCCGTCACTTTTTGCAGTTTCATGGGTGTAACCCAAAATCATTTATGGTACGAGGTATCGATCTTGTAAAATGTGGCATCAGAGGGGGCAATATTAAGCGTATCTTGGCACAAAGAGAGTGCCGTTGGATCTCCATACTGGGCACTATGACGCCCATAGGCCTTAATGAGGCACACGGTTTCTCCTCTTACCTTTAAGAGATTTAGTATAGTTCTCTTGTCTTCGGTATTTCCTGCTGTCCTTACCATATCTCATCAGATTTTAATTGTGAATTTTTGTCTCATGTTTTAGAGTGTGATTATTTCCTTATGGCGTGCATGCGATGGCTGCCAGCTGTGGACATCAATGTGAGGATTTGATGAATAAAGATCCACAAGACTCAACATCAAAGTACTATACAGAATTCATAGTGGACATTATTAATTGGAAAATTGGCTATTGTAGCTATAACTGATTATTGATTTTGTATGTATAGTTTATAGCTCATTGTTCTTATTTGTGGATGTTTTCTCTCTTTTCATATGTTGGATGTCCACTAAGATGGTCCTGACCATTTACGCCGTTTGGATGTTTTATCAATGTTACAATTTTTTGATATTACCATTTATTTTAACCTGTTTTTGTATATCACAATTTTTCCTGTCCATTCCTCCGCTCCATATATCTTATAGTATGTTAGATCATATTCTTAACATTCATTATGGATTTTGGAGATAAATGTTCAGGGAACTTATCACTTGTAAATTTCATATTAATACACACACAAAGGCACATCTTTTGCAAAGTACATTGTTTTTTCTTAAGTAACAGTCACCTATTCACACACAGTGTAATCCGCCCTGCTGTTTCTTGCTTTCTCCTCGTAGCGCGGTCCTGTGTCATGTGTTGGGGGCGTGGCGCCCGCCCGCTCACGTGACCGGCGCTTGCGCTGTGGGGAGTGAGGCTTGGAACGCATAGGATTGCATTAGCGGTTCACGCAGGCGCACTGGCACATGTTAGCGATGCGGTCACATGATCGGATGTGACCACTATTTATATGGGACTGGGATCACAATTAGACCACGCCCCCTGAGGAAGCGGCAACGTTCAAACGCGAAACGCGCGTTGGGGTATGTGACTGGGTGCCGGACGAGACTTCTACACTATCCCACATGGGTAAATAACACCTTTTACTTACTCTGTGTGCATTTGCAGCTTTAGGTCTGTTTCATAGCACTGTTGCACTTTATAGAATCAATTTACCTTTGCTGGGCTGCCGGTTTTCGGCAGTCAGCTGCTAGCACACTTCATTATGATAATATACGATCTTCACATATGTATATCATAGGAGCTTTCATGTCTCGTACCGATATTCCCAGCTCACCACTGCATCCACGGATTTAGTCACTATGTCACTTTATCATAAGTGGTAATATTTTATTATGTTATTTGATTGTACCTTAATAAAAATTGATATTATTTGATTTAAATACGACTGGCAACCCTTTTTGACTCATGGTTCTCCTATTAATGTTATATTCATGGTTGAGTCGCTAGTTTTTTGGTTTGGTAATATACGGCTGATGTTCTTGTGCATGAATTATACTATACAGGCTGCCAATGGGGGTGCAATATACAATACAGACTGCCTATGGGGGTGCATTATACTATACAGGCTGCCTATGGGGGTGCAATATACTGTACAGGCTGCCTATGGGGATGCATTATACTATACAGGCTACCTATGGAGCTGCATTACACTATAGAGGCTGCCTAGGGGGATGCATTATATTAGGGGCTGCATTATACTAGAGACACTTCCTATAGGGGTGCATTATATTTGGGCTACATTACACTATAGAGGCTTCCTATGGGGGTGCATTGTATTAGGGGCTGCATTACACTATAGAGGCTGCCTATGGGGGTGCATTATATTAGTGGCTGCATTATACTATAGATGCTTCCTATGGGGGTGCATTATATTATTGGCTGCATTATACTATAGAGGCTGCATATTGGGGTGCATTATATTAGTGGCTGCATTATACTATAGAGGCTTCCTATGAGGGTGCATTATATTAGGGGCTACATTATACTAGAGAGTCTGCCTATGGGAAGTGCATTATACTATATGGAGTCCTACAGTGAGTGCATTATACTATTTTGAGGGTTGTCTGGTGCGTTATACTATATCGAGGCTATCTAGGGGGTCATCATACAGTGTGGAGATTAGTGATAGAGCTATCAAACAGTTTGGGGGATACTAAGGGGTCAGTGTAAATATATAGTGAGGGGGCATTAGACTGTATAAGAGCATCATATTGTGTAGAGAGGAGTTTTAAAGGGGGAGACAATATTAAATGTAAAGTGGGCACTTATTTTTATAGGGGAACTCAGGTTACCTCAATTTACCTTTGCTGGGCTGCCGGTTTTCGGCAGTCAGCTGCTAGCACACTTCATTATGATAATATACGATCTTCACATATGTATATCATAGGAGCTTTCATGTCTCGTACCGATATTCCCAGCTCACCACTGCATCCACGGATTTAGTCACTATGTCACTTTATCATAAGTGGTAATATTTTATTATGTTATTTGATTGTACCTTAATAAAAATTGATATTATTTGATTTAAATACGGCTGGCAACCCTTTTTGACTCATGGTTCTCCTATTAATGTTATATTCATGGTTGAGTCGCTAGTTTTTTGGTTTGGTAATATACGGCTGATGTTCTTGTGCATGAATTATACTATACAGGCTGCCAATGGGGGTGCAATATACAATACAGACTGCCTATGGGGGTGCATTATACTATACAGGCTGCCTATGGGGGTGCAATATACTGTACAGGCTGCCTATGGGGATGCATTATACTATACAGGCTACCTATGGAGCTGCATTACACTATAGAGGCTGCCTAGGGGGATGCATTATATTAGGGGCTGCATTATACTAGAGACACTTCCTATAGGGGTGCATTATATTTGGGCTACATTACACTATAGAGGCTTCCTATGGGGTGCATTGTATTAGGGGCTGCCTTACACTATAGAGGCTGCCTATGGGGGTGCATTATATTAGTGGCTGCATTATACTATAGATGCTTCCTATGGGGGTGCATTATATTATTGGCTGCATTATACTATAGAGGCTGCATATTGGGGTGCATTATATTAGTGGCTGCATTATACTATAGAGGCTTCCTATGAGGGTGCATTATATTAGGGGCTACATTATACTAGAGAGTCTGCCTATGGGAAGTGCATTATACTATATGGAGACCTACAGGAAGTGCATTATACTATTTTGAGGGTTGTCTGGTGCGTTATACTATATCGAGGCTATCTAGGGGGTCATCATACAGTGTGGAGATTAGTGATAGAGCTATCAAACAGTTTGGGGGATACTAAGGGGTCAGTGTAAATATATAGTGAGGGGGCATTAGACTGTATAAGAGCATCATATTGTGTAGAGAGGAGCTTTAAAGGGGGAGACAATATTAAATGTAAAGTGGGCACTTATTTTTATAGGGGAACTCAGGTTACTGTGACTGTCAAAGGAGCACACACAGGGCAATATTACTTTTTAGGGGACAAAATATGGGCACTGTTTTCTAAGGCACTTGCACCCGGCATTACTATATTTTAGAAGGTTGCTTTAGAATTTAGAGGGTACATAGTACCACACAATAGGTGCAGTAATAGGGACACATACATCAGCAGCGACTCAGTACTGGGGTATCAGCAGGATGTGCAAGTTGGGAATAGTCCCATTGGGGACAGTGCTGAAAATATGTGACGTGAAATGTGTCTTTGTTGCATTCTCTGCAGCCGAGTCCTGGCTGAAAGAAGTTGTCATGTCGGTCTGGGCCAGATGGAAAAGATGGGAAAAGTGAACGACTATCAGAAAGAACGTCAGTGGTAAGTCATTATCTGTAACTGTGCTGTGATCTCTTATATGTTCCGAAGGACTGGTATCTACCACTGACCATATGGAGGTAATATCAATATTGGTCTTATATAGAGATTACTTTCAGCAACAGTCATCTGCTGAGGTTCTCCTCCACTATTAGGGTGCGTCACCCAGTTGTAATCAAGGTTACCTGGTTAGAGGCCCACTGAGAAGCTTCGCCTACCCTGAACCAAAACTGTAGCTACGCCACTGCACTGACAAGTTCACTTTCAGCAGCATCGGCTCTAGTGCAGGAGCGCGCTCTTACTCTCTCACTGTGACACTGAGGCAATGGTGCCAGCAAAACAAGATGTCTACTTTTTCTATGGCCAGGGACATGTGACTTCAGGAACAAATCATAGAAGATCTTGTGTCATGATGTTGTGGATTGTTTCTGTGCCCTGATTGGTTGCCGGAATTATCAAGCATAAAGTTAAGTGAAAAAAAAAGCGTGCAACTCCTGTAATCTCTTCAGACACTTCTTTAACCCCTCCATACCCTCTCCCCTCATCAAACATGTTCCCCCATCTCCCCCTGCTCATCATACAATTAATGTGTAAAATAAAGAATTAAAATAAAAAATATTGATATACTCACCTCTCCGACGCAGCCTGCACTTTACCGAGGGAACCGGCAGCCTTCTTTGCTTAAAATGCGCGCGTTTACTGCCATCCGTGACGTCACGGCTTCTGATTGGTCGCGTGCCGCCCATGTGACCGCGACGCGACCAATCACACAAGCCTTGACGTAATTTTCAGGTCCTGAATGCCTAATTCTAGGCATTCAGGACCTGAAAATTACGTCACGGCTTCTGATTGGTTGCGTGCCGCCCATGTGACCGCAACGCGACCAATCACACAAGCCGTGATGTAATTTTCAGGTCCTGAATGCCTAATTCTAGGCATTCAGGACCTGAAAATTACGTCACGGCTTGTGTGATTGGTGGCGTCGCGGTCACATGGGCGGCACGCGACCAATCAGAAGCCGTGACGTCACGGAAGGCAGTAAACGCGCGCATTTTAAGCAAAGAAGGCTGCCGGTTCCCTCGGTAAGGTGCAGGCTGCGTCCGAGGGTGAGTATATCAATATTTTTTATTTTAATTCTTTATTTTACACATTAATATGGATCCCAGGGCCTGAAGGAGAGTTTCCTCTCCTTCAGACCCTGGGAACCATCAGGGATACCGTCCGATACTTGAGTCCCATTGACTTGTATTGGTATCGGGTATCGGTATCAGATTAGATCCGATACTTTGCCGGTATCGGCCGATACTTTCCGATACCGATACTTTCAAGTATCGGACGGTATCGCTCAACACTAGTGTGCATCCTTCAGGTATGGTGGAAAAAGTGGTGGTGTACCGATTGATCCACTCATTACCAAAATCCATGCAAAACTGGGATGTCCAAGGAGATGCCCAGAAGGCATATGACTTTTTGAGTCTCATGGAAAAATACTTGGCCGTAGAGAACTCACTGAGAAATCAAAAGGGCCTAAGGTCACATTTCTGGGAGATCCAAAAGAAAGGGCCAAAGCCCACGTCTGAGGGGTGCACAATGACCAAAGACTGCTCAGAGCTGGGTTCCAAGGTTATCTGTTGGTGGTGTTAAGCCCCAGATCTTATATCAGCTGTTTATCCCTTGACCTTAGAGCCTAAGTACTGCAGCATAGGCTGGCGCTATTCCTATTTCTCCTACCAAGTCTGAAGTGGTGTTCCTCATCCTGGCAATGGGCCTCAGGAATATGAGGTGACTGTAAATTGTGTCCAATTGACGGGGTTTGTGGACTCAGTGAGTTTGGTAACTCTTGTAAGGGCCACACTTCTGCAAGTCCTAGTCCCGGGAAGGGTGTGTTTTTAAGGTATATTCATGGAGATTTCACAAACTATCCCATGGTGCAGTTCGACATATGCACAGACTGTGGTTCAATGTCCCGCCAAGTTGGAGTGATCAAGGATTTGTTGCATGTTATTGTTGTTGGTCTAGATTTTAATTAGTTCTGTGACTTGTGGGCTAAAACTGTGGCACCTATTAGTCAAGTATGCCACCAGGAGTCGACTATGGTAACAAAGTCACATGATGTAAATGGTGAATTTTCATTCAATGTTTTGGCTAGAAAAGAGGATGAGGAAGCATCCCCTAAAGACAATAATCTGTGACTTGGAGGATCCTAATGACTAATGCCTACCACAGCGAGTGAATCCCAACAATATGTCATATTTTAAAAATGGGGCTCTGTCACGAAGGTCAAAACTAACTTCTTGGGTAAGGGGTTAATTGGTCATTTTTTTTAACAATGTAAAATAAGTAAATGCATTCAAATGATATAACAAAATAACCTTAAAATTTAATGCTATGCCATTTTACTTGCCTCAAAATCATGAAGAAACTATGGTATATCTATACATTTTGTTTTCATACCGTATTGTAAATGTTATATATTCCTTGAGCTGGTCATGATAGAAAGAACATTAGTGAATAGTGTTAGAAACTCAACAGTTAGATTGCTTTGGGATTCTGTTGGCTCTTACCAGCCTCTTTTTATTTGTAAACTATTTACCCTTTATTTTTTCCATTACCGTACTTATTACTTTATTTTTATTGTGCTGCACAGGAGAGAGAAAATATTTTATATTAGTTTCGTAGTATCACAATTTCATTTAATTTTCACTTCATTTATTGTAAAAGACATGGTTTGACGTAGAGTAATTTAGCCAGTTTAGCCAAAATGATACCAATCTCACAAAAAATAGTGGCCAGTGTCACATTTTCCATTGTACATAAAAAATAACAACAATAAATTTTTATACTAAATCTATTATTAAATAGTTCAGAATTGTCTTCCATGTGCTCATTTATACTAATGAAAATACAAGTGGGATGTATTAAATACCGTAAGTGAATAAAACCGTATATATAAAATATTACCTGTTCTTGTTTAACATGGACGTATTTGAAACATTATAGGATTTTCCTAATATAGCAATACATGACTACTCAGAGAAGTGTCACTTTACAAATGGTCACACTAAATTGGGATATCTGTTAAATCCCTCTAGAAACAAAATATTCCCACTATAACTTTGTTTTGGGCAGTCATTAAAATTTAAATCAAAGAGCAGCAAAAATGGAAAATAAAAAAGGATTAAAAAATGCAAAATAAATTGCAACTCTAGAACCATGTAAAATTTTGAAGCATTGTTTGGGGGGCTTCTTTTTGTCTCTGTGGAGCTTAGGAGAATGTTTGAGTACTCTCTACTATTGGGTGCCCACCGAAAAAGGGCCTTAACTAATATAGTGGGGACGACACCTCTTCCACTGTGCCGTATTCCTCAGAAAGCCTGGAGGGTAGTAACTAAGAGGCCTACCAAATCCCAACTCGGTTAAGTGGCAGCAGGTGAAAACTGTGACCCAAGTAGGGACAAGGAGGTAGCACCAGGTGCTACTCCATGGATGACCTACAGAAGGTGGCAGCTGACCCCCTACAGCGGGTATGCATCTACGGCCCGAAGGGGGGATGAAGATTGTAGGCAGGCACTGTAGGGACTCTGGAACAATGGGTGCAAATGGTAACGGCTGAGGAACAGAAAAGCACTGGCAGGTGCGGGCTGGACTAGGTGTTAGACAGATGGGCACTGGCAGGTGCAATCTGGACTGGCTGATGGACAGAAGAGTACAGACTTCACATATGGGACCAGCAGATCCAATCCGGCGTTTCACCCAATGTGGAGTTTTTTCCCACGGATGCTCTAATTTGCCTCTAGGTTGTTTGTCTCGGACCAATACTTGGTCTCCGGCCTTGAGATCTGTATCTTGCAGAGGCGTTGTCTCATGGTGTTCCAGTTCCCAAAACTTGGTCTGCACCAATTGATGTAGAGTCTGCAGTCAGTGTCAATGCTCATGGACCCAGGTGGACACCTCCGTCCATGGGTAGTCCTCCTCTGGGTCCAACTCCAGCTCAGAAATGTCTCATCCTTTTCAACCGAATAACAGGGAGTATGGCGTGTATCCGGTTGTGCTATGCTCTTGGTTGTTGTACACCCAGACTAACTCGTCCACATACTCAGGTCAACGGACTTTCCAGTCTTCCTCCAACATTCTCAGCATCTGGATCAGCATCCAGTTGAAACATTCACAGGGTCCATTTCCCTATGGATGATAGGGTGTCATCCTGGACTTTTTGATTTGATACAGGTGGTGGAGTTCCTCCATCACTCGACCTTGAAAGCAGGTGCCTTAATCAGAATGAATTATTTTCGGACAACTGTATACCTGTATAAAATCATGACAGATAGCCTGCGCAGCTGTCTCAGCCGTCTGATCCTGGGTCGGAGTCACCACAGCAAATTTCTTGAAGTGGTCGGTCATAGGCAATGTTCATATCTGAGATGAGTGGGACCTATGGTTAAGTAGTCAATCATCAACACTTCTAGAGGTGCGGAGGATACAATGGTCTGCGTAGGAGCCTCTGTTCAGGAGGGTTGACTTATTCAGAACTTCGGCATTGTCAACAGGCTTCCTCCACAGCAGTTTTCAAATGGGGATGATAGACCAACTTCTGCAGCCACTGGAATGCCTTCTGTAGGCCAAAGTGGGCCCCTCTCTCATGAGCTTCCGTGGCCACCTCGCTGATCAACTTTCCTGGTAGTACTACTTGCCAAGTGACTACCAACTCCCGTACTAACTGCACCTTCCGATACAGGAAGCCATCTTCCAATTGGAGTCTCTCCCACTGCTGGAGGATCTGCAATGTTCCCAGGGACAGGGCATCTCTCTCACTTCGGCTGGGGAGCTGCTTCAAAGCCAACCACTTTCTCAACTGAGAAAGTTCCCTATCTTTCCACTGGAGCTGCACCCAATCATCACGAGGTCGTCCCAGCATGTGTGCCTCTCCAATCTGTTCCTGCATCGCCGCCAATGTCCTGGCAGAATTCTGGAACCCAGGTATCTCTTCTACCTCCAGCTCTTTGTCTCAGTTATGTCCAGGTCGCTCGTGAGTCACTCTGGACAAAGCATCGGCATGTGAATTCTTAGCTCCTTTTCGATAAGCGATCTTGTATGGTATTTTGCCATACAGGTCACCCATCATTGCTCCAATGCCCCCCAGTTTTGCATTTTCCAGGTGGGCCAGAGTATTGTTATCGGTGCATACCAAGACTTCAGACCCTGACAGGTACTCAGCGAATTTCTCGGTCATTGCCTACACTAGCACCAGTAGTTCCAGCTTGAAAGAACTGTAGTTATCTGAATTTTGTTAGAAGTAGTGAAGAGATCAGCTTGTATAAGCAATCACCCCCTCTCTTCCGAACTGCATCTGTGGCAATACGGCTCCTAGCCCATGTAGGCTTCCATCAATGTGAAGGATGAAGGGTTGCGAGAAGTCGGCATAGGACAGAACAGGTGCTTCCTTCAGGGCCATCTTTAGAGTTCAGAAGGCTTCTTCCTGGCTGTTTCCCCACTGGATCATCCGATTCTTTGCACCGGATGGCACTCCTTTCAACATCTCCAGCAGAGGATTAGCTATATTAGTGAAATATTTCACAAATTGATAGTATCCGGGAAGTCCCAGAAAGGCCCGGACATCCTTCAAAGTCTTCGGGTTGGTCCGGTCTTGCACTGCTGCTATCTTCTCTCATGCAGGCCACACCCCCTCAGCAGATACAACACGCCCCAGAGCTGCTGCAGAAATAGGGTCAGAATCGTGGTTTTTATAGTTAGTGTAGGTCTGCAACTCTTAAATCCACAACTCCTGAGAAACCAACAGTCCTTTTTAGGGCTAATTCGTGGTCCTGATATTGCAGCGCTAAGTAGGCAGGGCACAGTATATCCACATCAGTGCAAGGCCTGCAGGCACTGTATGTGCGTACATAGCTTCTGCTGCATATCTCCCAAAGCTCCATAACTGTCTGCTGCTGCAACTTCTTTACTTTTGTTAGAACTGGCGGAATGCACCAAATAATATTTAGAGAGGATATGAGGTGTGTTCGCAGTCCGGGGTCCACCATGCAGAAAGGACACCTGCTACTCGGTAATGGTGGACTAGATGGCGGTATAATGTGAACAAACACACAGGTTAACTTCACCTGGTATGAAGGAAGCGAACCGTGTTGTGTCACAGGGCCACGATCCCGCACAGAAAGCACAAGTAAAGGGTCACATAACTCTGTCCCAAGAAACTGGGGAAAGAGTTCCTCTAGACCTCTTACGCTTGACACCGTTACTGTGGTGTCAGGGGTAAAACTGAACTAATAATAATAATTTATCACACAAGAGTGCGTACAACGCCGCTCTGGCGGATGCCACTAACCACCCTAACTAGGGTCCAGGAAGTGTACGGCGCCGCACTGGCGGTCACTGCTGAGAGATGCTGAATTGTGTGCTGGATATGCAGAGTAGCACTGTCTGGTGCTAGGTAGCTTCCACCATTCGCGAGCAGGCAACAACACTAGGGATGGGAATGATTAAGAGCTTTCATCCATCGACAGGCATTCATCTGCGCACACACACAAGTAAATAAGTTTACAATAGCGCATGGCTGAGCGGCCACGCACACCTTTTATAGCAATAGCACTCCAGGACCTACCTGATGGTCCAATAGGAGAGGCAACAGGACCTGAGCATGTGACCCCCAACCTCCAATGGGAGGTCGTCCCGTGGGCATGCTCACTATGGGAAAAGCGGACTTTTTCCAGAGCCTGGAAAGGCAGCAGTAACGATTCGCACAGCATAAGCTTGAGCCAGATGCTGGGACCGATGTCTCCACTGAGCAGGTTCTACTGTGGGTGGAGGAGAATGGGAGACCGCAGTGCACATGATTCAAGATTCCCCCTGTGCAGTGACAGGAACTCGACACCTAACGTTACCCCCCTCCTAGGGCCCCATCCTCCTTAGGCCTTGCTAAGTTCAAAGGTTGCAATGAGCAGCGGAGCCCGAATGTGCTTCACAGGTTCTGTCCTCTGGGCTGTGACCTTTCCAGTCAACCAGATAATATTTTTTGCCATGTACCACCTTGCACCCCAAAATAGAGTTCACCTCATACTCATCTGTGGATGAACCCAATGTCCCGGCAGATGGCTCAAAAAACTGGGACATATAGATGGGCTTTAAGAGGGATATATGAAAAGTGTCAGTGATACCTAGGCGTGGAGGAAGAGCCAAACCACAGGGTTAACCTGTTCCAGGACCTTGAAAGGGCCTTTGTAGTGAGGAGCAAACTTAGTGGACTCAACTTGCAGCCTGATGTTACTGGCTGAGAGCCACACTAAGTCGCCAGGAGCAAAGGTCGGAGCGGGGTGCCGGGGAGCGGGGTGCCGGTGTGCATCGGCAGAAACCCTCATTCTCTCCTTGGAGGCATCCTGTGTGCTGTCCCAAATGTCGTGTGCCTCCACCGCCCAGTCTGCCACCCTAGAATTGGTGGATTACACAGGCATGGGCACAGGGACATGCGGATGCTGGCCGTAATTAAGGAGGAATGGGGTCTGCCTGGCTGAGTCAGTTAAGGCATTGTTCAAAGTGAATTCTGCCCATGATAGCAAAGATGCCCAGTCATCCTGCCTGACGAAGACAAAATGTTGCAGGTATGTGACCAGAGTCTGGTTGGCCCTCTCTACCATCCCATTCGTCTCAGGATGGTACGCAGAAGAGAGATTCAGCTCAATGCTGAGTAAACAACAGAGCTTTCTCCAGAACCAAGATGCAAACTGGGGACCCCAGTCACTGACAATTTTGTCAGGCATGTAGACGGAAAACATGTTTAATGGACAAAGCCGCCAAGGCCCATGCAGAGGGTAACAGTGAAAGCGGAACCAAGTGCACCATTTTGCAGCTATGAAACTTGGGTAAGCCCACCACAAAGTCCATCCCGACCATCTACCAGGGCCTGTCTGCCACCGGCAGGGGGTAAAGTAGCCCAGCAGGCCATTGCCGAGGAGACCGATTCTTGGCGCAGGAGACACACACCCGAATATAGTCTCCGACGTCACGGGCCGTATGCGGCCACTAGTACATTCTCGCCAGGAGCTCAGATGTCCTCTTAGTCCCAAAATGTTCACCCACCCTGGATGAGTGAGCCCAAGAGAGAACCTCTGGTCGCAATTTAGATGGAACAAAAGTCTTGCCTGGGGGCACAGACTCTAGCAAAACTGGAGCCACAGTTCTCAGGCTCTCAGAAGGGACAATAAGCCAAGGCTCCTCCTCCTCCTCTGATGACACTAAGGAGCGGGAGAGAGCATCGGCATGAGTGTTCTTCTCCCCGGAGAGAAAATGGAGGGTAAAATGGAACCAGGAGAAAAACAGGGACCATCTGGCCTGGCAAGAGTTTGGCCGCTGGGCGGTTTGCAAATACACCAAATTTTTGTGGTCGGTGAAAACTTGGAAGGGAAAGCGAGCCCCTCCAGGAGGCGTCTCCACTCTGAAAAGGCCAACATCATGGCTAGCAACTGATGGAATAATTCCTCCCTGCCGGTGTAAAGATCTTGGAGAAGAAGAAGCAAGGATGCTTCCGTCCTTGAGCATCCTTCTGCAAGAGGACTGCTCCAGCAATGATGGAAGAGGCATCCACCTCCATGATAAATGGTTTATTAACATCGGGGCGATGTAAAATGGGAGTGCAGGCGAAGTGTGACTTGATAGAGAGGATGGCCTTGGAGACCTCCTACGACCACAATTTGGGATTAGCTCCCTTCTTGGTGAGGGCAACCAGGGGAGCTACCAAAGTTGAGATGTGGGGAATGAACTGGCAATAATTGTTCTAGGACCCCATAAAGCGCTGCACCGCTTTGAGAGAATGAGGTTCCTGCCAGTCCATCACAGCCTGCAGCTTGGTGGGATCCATAGCCAATCCTTGGGCTGAGATGATATAGCCCAGGAAAGGCAAAGACTCCTGCTCAAACACACAATTCTCCAACTTGGCATAGAGGGAATTTGCCCGTAGGAGGTCGAAGACTTTGCAAACATCTCTCCGGTGGGAGTCTATATCTGGAGAGTAGATGAGAATATCATTCAGATAGACTACAATCGAGGAGGAGAGCATATCCCGGAAGATATCATTCACAAAGTCTTGGAAAATGGCTGGGGCATTACAGAGCCCAAAGGGCATCACCAGGTGTTCATAGTGCCAATCCCTGGTGTTAAAAGCCGTCTTCCATTCATCCCACTCATGGATGCGAATCAGGTTGTAAGCACCCCACATATCTAGTTTAGTAAATACCATTGCTCCCCAAAGCCTATCAAAGAGCTCAGATATTAGGGGCAGTGGGTAATTATTCGTAACGGTGATGGCGTTAAGACCCCTGTAGTCTATGCATGGACGTAGTTCTCCGTTCTTCTTCTGCATGAAGAAGAACCCAGCCCCTGCGGGTGCCACTGACTTCCTAACGAATCCTCTTGCCAGATTCTCCTGGATGTACTGAGACATTGCCTCTGTCTCCGGGAGAGATAACGGATAGACTCGACCCCAGGGAGGATCAGCACCAAGCAAGAGGTCAATAGGACAGTCATAGGGGCAGTGAGGCGGAATGGTCTCCGCAGCCCTCTTGGAGAACATGCCCGCATAGGGCCAATAGTGTTTGGGGAGAGAGGAAAGATCTGCAGGTACCTCAGTAGTAGCAACCTGAAGCACTCCCTCTGACATCTACCCTCACAAGATTCACTCCATCCTAAAAATTCTGCCTGTGGACCACTCTATATGAGGGGAGTGGTACCATAGCCAAGGTATCCCTAACAGGACCTCCTCAGTTCCCTCAGGAATGACGAGTAAAGAGATAATCTCCTGATGGGATGGTGACATAAATAGTAAAAGGGATGGTCTGGTGTGTTATCTGTGGGGGCAGTTTCGACCCATTCACCACTCGTGCGGTCACTGGTTTGGCGAGCATCACCAGAGGTATTGCGTGCCGTTGGGCAAAGACAGAAGACATTAAGTTGCCTTCTGCCCAGGAATCCACGCAAAGCTCTACCGTATGAGTGGATGGGCCTTAGGTAATTGTCCCCTTGAAGGACAATTTGGAGGAAAACCAACCAATACAAAAATGAACAGCGCTCCACCCAGGTGTAGAAATCTTCAATCAACGCTTTATTAAGCCATAGTATAAACAGTGACGTTTCGACCAAAAGCTGGTCTTTATAAAGCATACATTACAACATAAAGGGCTGTCTTAAATAGTGTGGATGCCACACAGTGCACCAATCACCACCAAGTCCAGCCCACACCAAATAATTAACACATATTACATACAAAATAGACATCAGATATAAATATACACATACCCCATTATATCCACATAACTACCCATTAAAAAATCACAATATTCACAATGGATCAGGAGATCTTCCCGTGTTTTGTTTACGATCGATGTATCCACTTCCTGTATCTTCATCTCCATGGGGACCATCGGCCAACCGGTGATCTCGTAGTCATAACGTCATTCATGTTGCAATATCCAATCTAGGATCATGGCGCCAAACAAGGAAATATCCTATCACCGCACCCAGTACAAAACCACCCCACGATTTCATCCAATCCACAAAAGCCCCTTATCTAGGATTAAATCCCATACTAAATGCCTGCATAACATTACCGGGTCACCAAAGTTCAGCCATGGCGTCACAGGGAAGCGCAGGCGCACGGGACACAGGACGAGCCTCCCCCACATAACCGCAGCAGAGGACCGGCTCCACCGCGTCGTGCGTACGTGCCAACCCCCGGCCACCCTTACAGGCACCCAAGGGAAGCGCAAGTGCACGAGACACGGGGAACACCCCCACCACATGACTGCAGCAAGGGCCCGCCCCCGTTCAATGGCGCCACCACTTAGCCACTCCAGAATATATCAAATAGCCAATATTGCAAACGTAGGGGGAGCTATTATCCAGCAGCGCATGCGCGCCATACCCAAGACAGAACCCAACAAAGTAAGGCTCCGTCATAAAGGCAAGCACGCATGGGCAATCCACAAGAAGCTCAACCCCACTCCATGCGTACAGGGCACATATCAAGCTGATACATCCATAACAGCAGATCATGTAGAAAAAATTCTAGACCCAAATATACCCAGGCATAACTCATAAACCTATATTGCAAAAAGATATATAAATCAAACAAAAAACCACCATAGTAAACAGAAAAAAAGAGAATAAAAACAGTCAAATGGCGGTACAATGAGACAGTCGGAAGGCAAGGGAGGAAAAAAGACAAAAATCCATTTATCATCAATATATATAATAAAGTGCAAATCCACTAACAAGTCAATCCATCCAGCCAACGACTGTCCCAGAGTGCCCTACCAAAATAAAATAAAACATTAACAAAACATTTACAATTCCAATGTCATTAAAAACAATAATACACCGACGATGTATCTGCACTGAGGGGTATGAATCACATCACGTACAGAACTGTAAATTGAAGTCCAAATTGAAACCTTTAGGTTGTAAAGACCCCAATGTATATATCCATCTCATCTCTTTAGTTCTGAGCATCTGTACCCTATCACCCCCTCTCCTCAAAGTAGGAACACTATCGATAACCCTGAAACGTAATTGATTTACAGAGTGTCTTTTTTCCAAAAAATGTTTGGGAATTGGTAAATCCGTTAGGCCTGTCCTAATAGTACTCTTGTGTTTACTAATGCGGGCTTTTACCTCCATGGTAGTCTCACCCACATATGTCAAGCCACATGGGCATATAATCATATACACCACGCAGGTTGACAAGCAGGTGTATCTCTCTTTCAAAAAAATCTTTCTACCAGTGTGGGGGTGATGAAAAAATTCACCTTTGAGCATATTATTGCAACACGCACAGCCCAAGCAAGGAAAATTACCATGCCTGGCTGCGCTAAAAAACAGCTGTATTGAAGTCTTCTCAGTACCCCTGTCAGATGTCACTAATTTATCCTTCAGATTTCGTCCCCTCCTAAATGACATCATTGGATAAGACCTAAAACCCAAAACAGACGGGAGCCCCCGTTGCAGAAAAGCCCAATGTTTTTTCAAAACCCTGCCAATCTGATTACTGGCAGAGTTGTAAGTTGACACAAAGGGGATACGTTCACATGGCTGTCTCACAAACGATCTATTCCGGATGCTCGCATGTGACAAATCGCGAGCCCTATTCCTAAATCTATCCACCTTCAATCTTGGATATCTCCTTTTCAAGAATTTAACACACATCTCATCGAGCCGTGAATTAACCCTCCCATCGTCTGACACTATCCGTCGAACCCGCAACAGTTGACTCCAAGGCAAGGAGCCAACCATCTTTCTTAGATGATTGCTGTCAAACAATAAAAGGCTATTTCTGTCTGTCTCCTTAACATAGATATCAGTCTTCAATTCCATCCCGTCTTTGTATACTAAGGTGTTATGATCCTTAGTGGTTGAGGATCACGAATTACTCCAGCTAAGTAACAAACATAGGACAAGCTCTAGGGAGGTGGCAAACTGGACTGACCGCAAATCTGAACCTATCCAAACACACTAGAAGTAGCCGGTGAACGTGCCTAAAAATCCTAGACGTCTCGAGCCAGCCTGAGGAACTAACTACCCCTAGAGAGAAAGAAAGACCTCTCTTGCCTCCAGAGAAATAATCCCCAAAGATATAGAAGCCCCCAACAAATAATAACGGTGAGGTAAGAGGAAGGCACATACACAGGGGTGAAAACAGATTCAGCAAATGAGGCCCACTAATACTAGATAGCAGAAAATAGTAAAGGGGTCTTTGCGGTCAGTAAAAACCCTTACAAAATATCCACACTGAGATTTCAAGAACCCCCGCACCAACTAACGGTGTGGGGGGAGAAACTCAGTCCCCTAGAGCAACCAGCAAGCGAGGAGATCACATCTTAGCAAGCTGGACAAGAAACATGATGAATGCTGATAATCAAACAATGAACGGACAAAAACTTAGCTTGTCTTGGAGAGGCTGGGAGCAAGGTAATCACAAGGAATCTGAAGATCACTGAATACATTGATAGCAGGCAAGGAACTGAGTATGCAGGTGAGCTAAATAGGAAACCAACCAGGATAACGAACCATCTGATGCAGCCAACCTGCAGAAAGACAACACTACACAGTACCGCTTGTGACCACTAGAGGGAGCCTAAAAATAGAGTTCACAACAGTACCCCCCCCTTGAGGAGGGGTCACCGAACCCTCATCAAAACCCCCAGGGCGATCAGGATGAGCCACGTGGAAGGCACGAACCAAATCGGCCGCATGAACATCAGAGGCGACAACCCAGGAATAATCCTCCTGACCATAGCCCTTCCACTTCACCAAATACTGAAGCCTCCGTCTAGAGATACGAGAATCCAAAATCTTCTCCACCACGTACTCCAATTCTCCCTCGACCAGCACCGGAGCAGGAGGCTCAACAGAAGGAACCACAGGTACCACATACCTCCGCAACAAAGACCTATGGAACACATTATGAATGGCAAACGATGCTGGGAGATCCAAACGAAAAGACACTGGGTTAAGGATTTCCAAGATCTTATAAGAACCGATGAAGCGAGGCTTGAATTTAGGAGAGGAGACCTTCATAGGAACATACCGAGAAGACAGCCACACCAAATCCCCAACACGAAGTCGGGGACCCACACCGCGGCAGCGGTTGGCAAAGCGCTGAGCCTTCTCCTGTGACAACCTCAAATTGTCCACCACATGGTTCCAAATCTGCTGCAACCTATCCACCACAGAATCCACCCCAGGACAGTCAGGAGACTCAACCTGACCCGAGGAAAAACGAGGATGGAAACCAGAATTGCAGAAAAAAGGCGAAACTAAAGTAGCAGAACTAGCCCGATTATTAAGGGCAAACTCGGCCAATGGCAAAAAAGTCACCCAATCATCCTGATCAGCAGAAACAAAACATCTTAAATAAGTTTCCAACGTCTGATTAGTTCGCTCGGTTTGGCCATTAGTCTGAGGATGGAAGGCCGACGAAAAAGATAAATCAATGCCCATCTTAGAACAAAAAGTCCGCCAAAACCTGGACACAAACTGGGATCCTCTATCAGACACAATATTTTCAGGAATGCCGTGCAAGCGAACCACATTCTGAAAAAATAGAGGAACCAAATTGGAGGAGGAAGGCAACTTAGGCAAGGGCACCAAATGGACCATCTTGGAAAAACGATCACACACCACCCAGATGACAGATATTTTCTGAGATGCTGGAAGATCCGAAATAAAATCCATGGAAATGTGCGTCCAAGGCCTTTTCGGGACAGGCAAAGGCAAAAGCAAACCGCTGGCACGAGAACAGCAAGGCTTAGCCCGAGCACAAATCCCACAAGACTGCACAAAGGAACGCACATCCCGCGACAAGGAAGGCCACCAGAAGGACCTAGCCACCAAATCTCTGGTACCAAAAATCCCAGGATGACCCGCCAACACCGAAGAATGAACCTCGGAAATAACTCTGCTGGTCCATCTATCCGGGACAAACAGTCTCTCTGGTGGACAACGGTCAGGTCTATCCGCCTGAAATTTCTGCAGCACTCGTCGCAAATCTGGGGAAATGGCAGACAAAATCACTCCCTCTCTGAGAATACCAGCCGGCTCAGAAACTCCCGGAGAGTCAGGCACAAAACTCCTAGAAAGTGCATCAGCCTTCACGTTCTTCGAACCAGGCAGGTATGAGACCACGAAGTTGAAACGGGAGAAAAACAGCGACCAACGAGCCTGTTTAGGATTCAGGCGCTTGGCAGATTCGAGGTAAATCAGGTTTTTGTGATCAGTCAAGACAACCACACGATGTTTAGCTCCTTCGAGCCAATGTCGCCACTCCTCAAATGCCCACTTCATAGCCAACAACTCCCGATTACCAACATCATAATTCCGCTCGGCAGGTGAAAACTTTCTTGAAAAGAAAGCACATGGCTTCATCACAGAGCCATCAGAGCTTCTCTGCGACAAAACAGCCCCTGCTCCAATCTCAGAAGCATCAACCTCGACCTGGAAGGGGAGAGAGACATCTGGTTGACATAAGACTGGAGCTGAAGAAAACCGGTGCTTCAGTTCCCGAAAGGCCTCCACGGCCACAGGAGACCAATTAGTCACATCAGAACCCTTCTTGGTCAAATCCGTCAAAGGTTTAACCACGCTAGAAAAATTAGCGATGAAACGACGGTAAAAATTAGCAAAACCCAAGAACTTCTGAAGACTCTTAACAGACGTAGGCTGAGTCCAGTCATGAATAGCCTGGACCTTGACTGGGTCCATCTCCACAGTAGAAGGAGAAAAAATAAAACCCAAAAAGGAGACCTTCTGTACTCCGAAGAGGCATTTTGAGCCCTTCACAAATAAAGCATTAGCACGCAGGACCTGAAACACCATCCTGACCTGCTTCACATGGGACTCCCAATCATCAGAAAAGACCAAAATGTCATCCAGATAAACAATCATAAATTTATCCGGATATTCTCGGAAGATGTCATGCATGCAGGACTGAAACACAGAAGGAGCATTAGAGAGTCCAAAAGGCATCACCAAGTACTCAAAATGGCCTTCGGGCGTATTAAATGCTTTTTTCCATTCATCTCCCTGCTTAATGCGCACAAGGTTATACGCACCACGGAGATCTATCTTAGTGAACCAACTGGCCCCCTTAATCCGAGCAAACAAATCAGACAATAGTGGCAAAGGATACTGAAATTTGACTGTGATTTTATTCAGAAGACGATAATCTATACAAGGTCTCAAAGAACCGTCCTTCTTGGCCACAAAAAAAATCCTGCACCAAGAGGGGAAGAGGATGGGCGAATATGTCCCTTCTCCAAAGACTCCTTTATATAATTCCGCATCGCTGCATGCTCTGGTATAGACAAATTAAAAAGTCGTCCCTTAGGGAATTTACTACCAGGAATTAATTTTATAGCACAGTCACAATCCCTATGAGGGGGCAGGGCACTGGACCTGGGCTCATCAAATACATCCTGGTAGTCAGACAAAAACTCAGGTACCTCAGAAGGAGTCGAAGAAGCAATAGACACCAACGGAGTATCGCCATGAATTCCCTGACAACCCCAACTTGACACAGACATAGCTTTCCAATCTAAAACTGGATTATGAGTCTGCAGCCATGGCAGACCCAAAACAACAACATCATGCAAATTATGCAAAACAAGAAAGCGAATCACCTCCTGATGTACGGGAGTCATGCACATGGTCATTTGCGTCCAATACTGAGGCTTATTCTCAGCCAATGGCGTAGCATCAATTCCCCTCAGAGGAATAGGAAAGTCCAAAGGCTCCAGGACAAAACCACAGCGCCTGGCAAACGACAAATCCATCAGATTCAGGGCAGCACCCGAATCCACAAAAGCCATAACCGGGTAGGACGACAAAGAACAAATCAAAGTAACAGACAAAATAAATTTAGGCTGTATCGTACCAATGGTGACAGGTTTAGCGATTTTTTTTAAACGTTTAGAGCATGCTGAGATACATGAGTAGAATCACCACAGTAAAAGCACAACCCATTTTGACGTCTATGATTTTGTCGCTCAATTCTGGTCAGAGTTCGGTCACATTGTATAGACTCAGGTCTCTGTTCAGAAAATACCGCCAAAGGATGAGCAGATTTGCGCTCCCGCAAACGCCGATCAACCTGAATGGCTAAAGCCATAGAATCACTCAGACTTGTAGGGGTGGGAAACCCCACCATAACATTCTTAACGGCCTCAGAAAGACCTTCTCTGAAATTTGCAGCCAGGGCACACTCATTCCATTGAGTAAGCACCGACTATTTCCGAAATTTTTGACAATACACCTCTGCTTCATCCTGACCTTGAGAGATAGCCAGCAACGCTTTTTCTGCCTGATTCTCAAGATTAGGCTCCTCATAAAGCAGTCCATGAGCCAGAAAAAATGCATATACATTAAGCAATGCAGGATCTCCTGGCGCCAGAGAGAAGGCCCAATCTTGAGGGTCGCAACGCAACAAGGAGATAACAATTTTAACTTGCTGAGCGGAATCACCAGAGGAACGAGGTCTCAGAGACAGAAATAACTTACAATTATTCTTAAAATTCTGAAACCTAGATCTATCTCCAGAAAACAACTCAGGAATGGGTATCTTTGGTTCTGACATAGGGCTATGAATAACAAAATCCTGAATACTTTGCACCCGTGCAGTAAGATGATCCACACTAGAAGTCAGAGTCTGAACATTCATGTCTGCAGCTGAGCTCAAAACCACCCAAAGTTCAAGGGGATGAAAGAAGCTAAACAGACTGCAGCAAAAGAAAAGCGGGAGGGAAAAAAAAAAAAAAAAAGTACTCAGGTCTTCTTTTTATCCCACTTCTGCGATGCATTAAACACTTTTTTGGCCTGCTATACTGTTATGATCCTTAGTGGTTGAGGATCACGAATTACTCCAGCTAAGTAACAAACATAGGACAAGCTCTAGGGAGGTGGCAAACTGGACTGACCGCAAATCTGAACCTATCCAAACACACTAGAGGTAGCCGGTGAACGTGCCTGAAAATCCTAGATGTCTCGAGCCAGCCTGAGGAACTAACTACCCCTAGAAAGAAATAAAGACCTCTCTTGCCTCCAGAGAAATAATCCCCAAAGATATAGAAGCCCCCAACAAATAATAACGGTGAGGTAAGAGGAAGGCACATACACAGGGGTGAAAACAGATTCAGCAAATGAGGCCCACTAATACTAGATAGCAGAAAATATTAAAGGGGTCTTTGCGGTCAGTAAAAACCCTTACAAAATATCCACACTGAGATTTCAAGAACCCCCGCACCAACTAACGGTGTGGGGGGAGAAACTCAGTCCCCTAGAGCAACCAGCAAGCGAGGAGATCACATCTTAGCAAGCTGGACAAGAAACATGATGAATGCTGATAATCAAACAATGAACGGACAAAAACTTAGCTTGTCTTGGAGAGGCTGGGAGCAAGGTAATCACAAGGAATCTGAAGAGCACTGAATACATTGATAGCAGGCAAGGAACTGAATATGCAGGTGAGCTAAATAGGAAACCAACCAGGATAACGAACCAGCTGATGCAGCCAACCTGCAGAAAGACAACACTACACAGTACCGCTTGTGACCACTAGAGGGAGCCTAAAAATAGAGTTCACAACACTAAGGTATCCAAGAACTGTATCTGAGTTGTTGAATGGGTAAGGGTAAACTGTAACTCCGGATAAACACTATTGAGCTCACCCCAAAACTCCTCCAGTTCATTAAGGTCACCATCCCATATCACAAAAACATCATCAATGTAATGCCACCAGGCTATGACGTGGCACCATAAGTTGGAATTGTACACAAACCTGTCCTCGAATACCGCCATGTAGATGTTAGCATACGTGGGGGCCACATTAGACCCCATGTGTTATGATCTGGTGGCCTAGGAGCAGCATGAGACGTACTCTGGAGAAGGTGGTATCTGTACTGACCGCAGACCCTGAACTTAACACCGCAACTAGAAGTAGCCGTGGGATGTACCTACCAATCCTAGACACCTCGACACAGCCGGAGGACTAATTAACCCTATAGATAGAAAAGGGAAAACTATCTTGCCTCAGAGAAAATCCCCAAAGGATAGACAGCCCCCCACAAATATTGACTGTGAGAGGAGAGGAAAAAACATACACAGACTGAAAAGAGGATTTAGCAAAGGAGGCCAATCTAGCTAGATAGGAAAGATAGGACAGAGTACTATGCGGTCAGTATTAAAATACTAGAAAATATCCACCACAGAAAAATACAAAAACTCCACATCTAACTAAAGACATGGAGGGTATATCTGCCTCTCCAGAGATTCCAGCTTGGCTGCATAAATCCTTACACAGATTAAGCTGGACAAGAAAAAACATGAAATGCACTGAACAATAAGGCCCACAAAATGTGGGCTGCAAAAACAAGCAGAACTTATCTTTGTTGAAATGACAGCAAACAGGAGAGACCAGGAAGGGATGTGAATCCTCCAGAAACAATGAACAACTGGCATTGACTAAAGGGTGAAACCAGACTAAATAGCTCAGTCCGAAGTGGAAACACCTGATGACTGCTGTGAAGGACAGACAGCAGTGCTACCACTTATAACCACCGGAGGGAGCCCAAGAGCAGAATTCACAACACCCATGGCGGTACTCCTCAACTGCAGGAAGTAATCATCCCCAAAGAGGAAATAACTCCTCCTGAGGATGAACTCCAGCAGCACGAGGACAAGCTGTGCACACTCTGGAGCCACGTCAGAGCCCGATAGCACACATGACACTGCCTCAAGGCCCTTCTCATGTTCAATTGATGTGTATAATGACACCACGTCAAATGAAGCCAAAATAGTAGTTTCAGAGATAATTACATCATTGATTTTGTCGAGAAAGTCACTTGTGTCTGTAATATATGACCGTGCCATTACAGCACAAGGGCGTAACACTTTGTCCAAGAAAATCGCAGTCTTGTTAAAGAGAGAGCCCCTGCCGGACATGATCGGTCTACCCGGCGGGTTAAACAAATGCTTGTGAATCATAGGTAACATGTAAATCACAGGAACAATTGGTGCATCCACAATCAAATATTCAAACAACTTCTGGTCAATGAGTCCGTTGGTCAAGGAGTCACTGACCATAAGTTGTAGCTCCGTCTGAAAACAAGGAGTAGGGTTACATGATAGTTACTCATAAACTAGTTGGTCCCCCAACTGACGTTGTATTTCCGCCTTATACTTAAGGGTGTCGATCACTACCACTGCCCCACCCATATCGGCTGGTTTGATTGTTAAAGCATTATTGTTTGCCAATGTATGGAGAGCCGATTTCTCCAAAGTAGTCATATTATACCTAGGCTTAGGTTTAAAAGTAGTCTTTATTCTATCAATGTCTCTCTGAACTAATTCAATATAGGACTCCACAAAGTGGTTCCTATTTGGTGGTTGAAATTTGCTCTTATTATACAATCCAATCTTCTGTAAAGAAAAGCCACATGTTGATTCCTCAACTACAGCTTTATTGTCAATCATCTTATCAGAGAAAAAAGATGACAACCTCAGTCTCCTAAAGAATGCCTGCAAGTCGATCTCGATACCAAACCAGTCTGGGTTGTTAGTAGGACAAAATGACAAACCCTTCGACAACACCTTAAGTTCAACTTCCGATAATACAACAGATGAGATATTTACCACCAACTTGTCCTCATTCATTGGTTGTCCCTCATATTCCTTGTTTTCATCGTGGTGTTCTGCACTTGGCGCTGTTCTTTCGATCTCCCTTTGTTTCCTGTGCTTACGTCCCCCTCGGCGGCCACGCCTCCTGGTGTTGTCTTGTCCACTCTTTCCAACCCTAAAAAACGGGTTGCTCTAGTGCCGCTCCCTGTTGTAGATTCATCTGTAGAATCCGACTCAGCTGTAGTAAAACCAAAATTAGATTGTTTCATTCCCTGCTGTCTCTTATGTTTCTTATAGGTAATGGGTCTACTTCGCCCATTACCGGGATTCTGATTTGATCTCATTTGCCAAGAAAAGACCCGGCCCACTCGATAGTCTTCTGCATCTTGGAACCACTTATTCCTCTTAGTGGTCTCAATATCATTTCTAAATTTCATGATGGTTGGCTCCTTGCCTTGGAGTCAACTGTTGCGGGTTCGACGGATAGTGTCAGACGAGGGGAGGGTTGATTCACGGCTCAATGAGATGTGTGTTAAATTCTTGAAAAGGGGATATCCAAGAGTGGAGGTGGATAGATTTAGGAATAGGGCTCGCGATTTGTCACATGCGAGCATCCGGAATAGATCGTTTGTGAGACAGCCGTGTGAACGTATCCCCTTTGTGTCAACTTACAACTCTGCCAGTAATCAGATTGGCAGGGTTTTGAAGAAACATTGGGCTTTTCTGCAACAGGGGCTCCCGTCTGTTTTAGGTTTTAGGTCTTATCCAATGATGTCATTTAGGAGGGAACGAAATCTCAAGGATAAATTAGTGAAATCTGACAGTGGTACTGAGAAGACTTCAATACAGCGGGTTTTGAGCGCAGCCAGGCATGGTAATTTTCCTTGCTTGGGCTGTGCGTGTTGCAATAATATGCTCAAAGGTGAATTTTTTCATCACCCCCACACTGGTAGAAAGATTTTTTTGAAGGAGAGATACACCTGCTTGTCAAGCTACGTGGTGTATATGATTATATGCCCATGTGGCTTGACATATGTGGGTGAGACTACCATGGAGGTAAAAGCCCGCATTAGTAAACACAAGAGTACTATTAGGACAGGCCTAACGGATTTACCAATTCCCAAACACTTTTTGGAAAAAAGACACTCTGTAAATCAATTACGTTTCAGGGTTATCGATAGTGTTCCTACTTTGAGGAGAGGGGGTGATAGGGTACAGATGCTCAGAACTAAAGAGGTGAGATGGATATATACATTGGGGTCTTTACAACCTAAAGGTTTAAATTTGGACTTCAATTTACAGTTCTGTACGTGATGTGATTCATACCCCTCAGTGCAGATACATCGTCGGTGTATTATTGTTTTTAATGACATTGGAATTGTAAATGTTTTGTTAATGTTTTATTTTATTTTGGTAGGGCACTCTGGGACAGTCGTTGGCTGGATGCATTGAGTTGTTAGTGGATTTGCACTTTATTATATATATTGATGATAAATGGATTTTTTTATTTTTTCCTCCCTTGCCTTCCGACTGTCTCATTGTACCGCCATTTGATTGTTTTTATTCTCTTTTTTACTGTTTACTATGGTGGTTTTTTGTTTGATTTATATATATCTTTTTGCAATATAGGTTTATGAGTTATGCCTGGGTATATTTGGGTCTAGAATTTTTTCTACATGATCTGCTGTTATGGATGTATCAGCTTGATATGTGCCCTGTACGCATGGAGTGGGGTTGAGCTTTATGTGGATTGCCCATGCGCATTTGCCTTTATGACGGAGCCTTACTTTGTTGGGTTCTGTCTGGGGTATGGCGTGCATGCGCTGCTGGATGATAGCTCCCCCTACGTTTGCGATATGGGCTATTTGATATATTCTGGAGCGGCTAAGTGGTGGCGCTATTGAACGGGGGCGGTCCCTTGCTGCAGTCATGTGGTGGGGGCATTCCCCGTGTCTCGTGCGCTTGCGCTTCCCTTGGGTGCCTGTATGGGTGGCCGGGGGTTGGCGTGTGCGCGGTACGCGGTGGGGACGGTCCTCTGCTGCGGTCATGTGGGGGAGTCTCGTCCTGTGTTCCGTGCGCCTGCACTTCCCTGTGACGCCATGGCTGAACTTTGGTGACCCAGTAATGTTATGCAGGCATTTAGTATGGGATTTAATCCTAGATATGGGGCTTTTGTGGATTGGATGAAATCGTGGGGTGGTTTTGTACTGGGTGCGGTGATAGGATATTTCCTTGTTTGGCGCCATGATCCTAGATTGGATATTGCAACATGAATGACGTTATGACTACGAGATCACCGGTTGGCTGATGGTCCCCATGGAGATGAAGATACAGGAAGTGGATACTTCAATCGTAAACAAAACACGGGAAGATCTCCTGATCCATTGTGAATATTGTGATTTTTTAATGGGTAGTTATGTGGATATAATGGGGTATGTGTATATTTATATCTGATGTCTATTTTGTATGTAATATGTGTTAATTATGTGGTGTGGGCTGGACTTGGTGGTGATTGGTGCACTGTGTGGCATCCACACTACTTAAGACAGCCCTTTATGTTGTAATGTATGCTTGATAAAGACCAGCTTTTGGTTGAAACGTCGCTGTTTATACTATGGCTTAATAAAGCGTTGCTTGAAGATTTCTACATCTGGCTGGAGCGCTGTTCATTTTTGTATTGGATGGTCTTGGAATATCCAGGAAGGTTCCCTGGACGTGGAACGGGCGCCCCAGAGAAGTGAGTGCTGTCAGCCCTTTTGTTATTCTTTGTGAACAATTTGGAGGAAAACGTCGCCGTGTCTAGTGCACCTCCTCCTACTACCACTAGACGCTGATGTTTTCCCAACCGCTGGGGACATTTCCTGGCATAATGTTCCAACTGCTGGCAGACCAGACAGACCTAGAGTGCATGGGCGGTCCGGGACTTAGACCCCGCTCGTGACACCTCCACGGCCTCATATGGCTCGGACACCTGGACTGGAGAACCCCTAGGTTTGGCGAATGTGGGAGCCAGCCAAAACCTCTGTCTACACTGGGCTCGCTCCAACCTTCACTCGCTAAAATGAAGGTCGATATGGGTAGATATAGTTATCTGCTCCTCCAGTGTGGCAGGAATCTCCCTAGTGGCCAAGGCGTCCCTCACATGGTCAGCCAGCCCCCTCCAAAATACAGGGATGAGTGCTTTATCCAGCCACTCCAGCTCAGGTGCTAAAGTCCGGAAGTGGGCAGAAAAATGACTGACCATGGATGAACCCTGTCAATGCCAGCAGTTGGAGCGCCGTATCAGCAAGAAGATCGTTGGGTACAGCCTGGACCAGCTGCTTGGAAAGCATCACCAAACCAGGGATTCAAGCTTGAGGAGGATAATTTGCATATTCCAGGTGCCTTCTGGGAAAAGCGAAGAGTCTCCCTCTGCAAGAAGATCGTTGGGTACAGCCGGGACCAGCTGCTTGGAAAGCATCATCAAACCGCTCGCCTTATGGCACGCAAATTTTTGCCTGTAGGACATTATTGCAAGAAAGCTTGGCTGAGTAGATTACACAAGAAGGAAAACACACAGCAAGTCAGCAGGATCTAGGAGCAACATGGCAGATGTGACAACCTACATGGTGAGCTGCAGCATGTGCTACATGTTCACAGATCGACCAGAAGAAGAATCCAATTTCACCTGTCAGAAGTGTAGACTAGTGGCCCTTTTAGAAGAAAAGGTGCGGGGTCTGGAAGAAAGAATAGCAACTTTGAAACTCATCAAAGAGAATGAAGACTTCCTAGACAGAACAGAAGCATCTCTACTGGTCACAGAATGTGAAAAAAGTGTCAGAGAACCTCCAAAAGCAGATGAGTGGAAGCATGTGACCAAAAGAAGCAAGAAGACCATGGAGAAATCACCAACCACACAACTGAAGAACCGATATCAAATCTTTGTAGAGGATGAAGATGGCACACCTAAGGATGAAGCACTACCAGCAAGCAAAAAAGAAAAGGGTACACAGCAACAAGTGACAGCAAAAAGTACAGCCAAGAAGCAACGAAGAGTGGTGGTGGTGGCAGACTCACTACTGAGAGGCACAGAAGCAGCCATCTGCAGACCGGACATAACCGCAAGAGAAGTATGCTGCCTTCCAGGTGCGATGATCAAGGATGTGGCCGATAGGATACCAAAGCTCTTCAGCTCCAAGGACGTCCACCCATTTCTTCTGATACATGTTGGCACCAATGACATGGCAAGGAAGGACCTACCAACAATCTGCAAGGACTTTGAAGAGTTGGGGAAGAAAGTAAAGGAACTGGATGCACAGGTAGTTTTTTCTTCTATCCTTCCAGTAGACGGGCATGGCACCAGGAGATGGAACAGGATCCTTGATGCGAACAACTGGCTAAGACGATGGTGCAGACAACAAGGATTCGGATTCCTGGACCACGGTGTGAATTACTTGTACGATGGACTCCTCGCCAGAGACGGACTACACCTCAACAAACCTGGGAAACACACATTCGCCAGAAGACTCGCTACACTCATCAGGAGGGCGTTAAACTAGAAGAAGAGGGGACGAGAAGAAAAACATTAGACTCGAACAAAGAAGACCCAGGAAAACATACTCAGAAGGGAGGTAAGAACATTTCTAAAACAATCTACAGCGAGGAGATTGGAACAAAACAAAATCCTCTAAACTGCATGCTCGCAAATGCCAGAAGCCTGACAAACAAGATGGAAGAACTAGAAGCAGAAATATCTACAGGTAACTTTGACATAGTGGGAATAACCGAGACATGGTTAGATGAAAGCTATGACTGGGCAGTTACCTTACAGGGTTACAGTCTGTTTAGAAAGGATCGTAAAAATCGGAGAGGAGGAGGGGTTTGTCTCTATGTAAAGTCTTGTCTAAAGTCCACTTTAAGGGAGGATATTAGCGAAGGGAATGAGGATGTCGAGTCCATATGGGTCGAAATTCATGGAGGGAAAAATGGTAACAAAATTCTCATTGGGGTCTGTTACAAACCCCCAAATATAACAGAAATCATGGAAAGTCTACTTCTAAAGCAGATAGATGAAGCTGCAACCCATAATGAGGTCCTGGTTATGGGGGACTTTAACTACCCGGATATTAACTGGGAAACAGAAACCTGTGAAACCCATAAAGGCAACAGGTTTCTGCTAATAACCAAGAAAAATTATCTTTCACAATTGGTGCAGAATCCAACCAGAGGAGCAGCACTTTTAGACCTAATACTATCTAATAGACCTGACAGAATAACAAATCTGCAGGTGGTCGGGCATCTAGGAAATAGCGACCACAATATTGTACAGTTTCACCTGTCTTTCACTAGGGGGACTTGTCAGGGAGTCACAAAAACAATGAACTTTAGGAAGGCAAAGTTTGACCAGCTTAGAGATGCCCTTAATCTGGTAGACTGGGACAATATCCTCAGAAATAAGAATACAGATAATAAATGGAAAATGTTTAATTATCCTAAATAGGCACTGTAAGCGGTTTATAGCTTGTGGGAATAAAAGGACTAGAAATAGGAAAAACCCAATGTGGCTAAACAAAGAAGTAAGACAGGCAATTAACAGTAAAAAGAAAGCATTTGCACTACTAAAGCAGGATGGCACCATTGAAGCTCTAAAAAACTATAGGGAGAAAAATACTTTATCTAAAAAACTAATTAAAGCTGCCACAAAGGAAACAGAGAAGCACATTGCTAAGGAGAGTAAAACTAATCCCAAACTGTTCTTCAACTATATCAATAGTAAAATAATAAAAATTGAAAATGTAGGCCCCTTAAAAAATAGTGAGGAAAGAATGGTTGTAGATGACGAGGAAAAGGCTAACATATTAAACACCTTCTTCTCCACGGTATTCACGGTGGAAAATGAAATGCTAGGTGAAATCCCAAGAAACAATAAAAACCCTATATTAAGGGTCACCAATCTAACCTAAGAAGAGCTGCGAAACCGGCTAAATAAGATTAAAATAGATAAATCTCCGGGTCCGGATGGCATACACCCATGAGTACTAAGCGAACTAAGTAATGTAATAGATAAACCATTATTTCTTATTTTTAGGGACTCTATAGCGACGGGGTCTGTTCTGCAGGACTGGCGCATAGCAAATGTGGTGCCAATATTCAAAAAGGGCTCTAAAAGTGAACCTGGAAATTATAGGCCAGTAAGTCTAACCTCTACTGTTGGTAAAATATTTGAAGGGTTTCTGAAGGATGTTATTCTGGATTATCTCAATGAGAATAACTGTTTAACTCCATATCAGCATGGGTTTATGAGAAATCGGTCCTGTCAAACCAATCTAATCAGTTTTTATGAAGAGGTAAGCTATAGGCTGGACCACAGTGAGTCATTGGCGTGGTATATCTCGATTTTTCCAAAGCGTTTGATACCGTGCCGCACAAGAGGTTGGTATACAAAATGAGAATGCTTGGTCTGGGGGAAAATGTGCGTAAATGGGTTAGTAACTAGCTTAGTGATAGAAAGCAGAGGGTGGTTATAAATGGTATAGTCTCTAACTGGGTCGCTGTGACCAGTGGGGTACCGCAGGGGTCGGTATTGGGACCTGTTCTCTTCAACATATTCATTAATGATCTGGTAGAAGGTTTACACAGTAAAATATTGATATTTGCAGATGATACAAAACTATGTAAAGCAGTTAATACAAGAGAAGATAGTATTCTGCTACAGATGGATCTGGATAAGTTGGAAACTTGGGCTGAAAGGTGGCAGATGAGGTTTAACAATGATAAATGTAAGGTTATACATATGGGAAGAAGGAATCAATATCACTATTACACACTGAAAGGGAAACCACTGGGTAAATCTGACAGGGAGAAGGACTTGGGGATCCTAGTTAATGATAAACTTACCTGGAGCAGCCAGTGCCAGGCAGCAGCTGCCAAGGCAAACAGGATCATGGGGTGCATTAAATGAGGTCTGGATACACATGATGAGAGCATTATACTGCCTCTGTACATATCCCTAGTTAGACCGCACATGGAGTACTGTGTCCAGTTTTGGGCACCGGTGCTCAGGAAGGATATAATGGAACTAGAGAGAGTACAAAGGAGGGCAACAAAATTAATAAAGGGGATGGGAGAACTACAATACCCAGATAGATTAGCAAAATTAGGATTATTTAGTCTAGAAAAAAGACGACTGAGGGGCGATCTAATAACCATGTATAAGTATATAAGGGGACAATACAAATATCTCGCTGAGGATCTGTTTATACCAAGGAAGGTGATGGGCACAAGGGGGCATTCTTTGCGTCTGGAGGAGAGAAGGTTTTTCCACCAACATAGAAGAGGATTCTTTACTGTTAGGGCAGTGAGAATCTGGAATTGCTTGCCTGAGGAGGTGGTGATGGCGAACTCAGTCGAGGGGTTCAAGAGAGGCCTGGATGTCTTCCTGGAGCAGAACAATATTGTATCATACAATTATTAGGTTCTGTAGAAGGATGTAGATCTGGGGATTTATTATGATGGAATATAGGCTGAACTGGATGGACAAATGTCTTTTTTCGGCCTTACTAACTATGTTACTATGTTACTATGTATCATGGGTGATTTGGGGTCCCAAAAAGACCTGTTTCAGAGTGCTCAGAAACCACGGAGCACTCTGCACCATATAATCGTCGCGCTCCCACAGCGGCGTAGCCCACTCCAATGCCCTGTCCGACAAGAGAGAAATAATGAATCCCACTTTAGCCTGCTCTGAGGGGAAATGTGCAGCCAGGAGCTCAAGGTGAATCGAACACTGGTTCACGAATCCCCTACAAGATTTGCTATCACCAGAGAATTTATCTGGCAGCGGGAGGCGGGATAAGGTCAGAACAAGGGTGGCAGTGGACAAAGTGGCTGCAGCCATGCTAGCAGCCTGAACAGCTACTATGGTAACATCTACAGCTGAGGTTGTGCGCTCGAGAGCTGCCAACCTGCCCTCCAGCTGCTGGATGTACCACTGCAGTCACTGTTCGTCCGCCATTACTAGCCAGACCCTTGAGCTAGTGTAATGTTAGGACTGGCGGAACGCACCAAGTAATATTTAGAGAGGATATGAGGTGCGTTCGCAGTCCGTGGTCCACCGTGCAGAAAGGACACCTGCTGCTCAGTAATGGTGGTATAATGTGAATACACACATGGGTTAGCTTCACCCGGTATGAAGGAAGGGAACCCTGTTGCTTCACAGGGCCGCTATACCGCACAGAGAGTGCAAGTAATGAGTCACAAAACTCTTTCCCAAGACACGGGGAAAGTGTTCCTCTAGACCTCTTACACTTGACACCTTAAGGCCGGCATCACACTAGCGATTTTTACGGATGTATGAGCGCAGAAAATACGTCCAGAAAATACGCATTGCACATGGCACAATGATTCTCTATGGAGCAGCTCCTATCTGCCGTATATTACGCATCCTTAATATACGGTATGTTACGGGCGTAGAAAATCACAGCATGCTGCGTTTGTCAGCGTATTGCGCAAAAAATCTGCCAATGAAAGTCTATGGGGTGAGAAAATTATGGATTACACATGGACCATGCGTGTGACTTGCAAGAAATACGCACCGGTTTTCTATAGAAAAGCCGGCAATTCAGTGCGGTGTACAGTAAAATCACACAGACAGAATAGAATAGAAAAGGCAGAATAAATGTGTACACATAGAATAGGTATATATATAGTTATGTCTGTGAGACACATACATATATATATATATATATATATATATATATATATATATATATATATTTAAGGCAGCGCTAGATAGCAGAAAAGCCGGTAATTCAATTGCCTGCTTTTCCTATCTCCTTCACAAACCCGACAGGATATGAGACATGGTTTACATACAGTAAACCATCTCATATCCCTTATTTTATTACAAATTCCTCTTTACTAATGTAAGAACTGTCTCTGTGTAAAATTTGGGGGATCTAGCTATTAAATTAAAATGTTAAATCCCAGAAAAAAATTGGCGTGGGCTCCCGCGCAATGTTCTCCGCCAGAGTGGGAAAGCCAGTGACTGAGGGCAGATATTAATAGCCTAGAGAGGGACCATAGTTATAGGACCCCCCTTGGCTAAAAACATCTGCCCCCAACCACCCCAGAAAAGGCACATCTTTAAGATGCGCCTATTCTGGCACTTAGCCTCTCTCTTCCCACTCCCGTGTAGCGGTGGGATATGGGGTAATGAAGGGTTACTGGCACCTTGCTATTGTAAGGTGACATTAAGCCAGGTTAATAATGGAGAGGCGTCAATTATGACACCTATCCATTATTAATCCAATAGTACGAAATGGTTAATAAAACACACACTTTATTAAAAAGTATTTTAATGAAATAAAGACACATGGTGTTTTAACATTTTATTATACTCTAATAATAATAATAATAATCTTTATTTTTATATAGCGCTAACATATTACGCAGCGCTTTACAGTTTGTACACATTATCATCGCTGTCCCCGATGGGGCTCACAATCTAATTTCCCTATCAGTATGTCTTTGGAATGTGGGAGGAAACCGGAGTGCCTGGAGGAAACCCACGCAAACACGGAGAGAACATACAAACTCTTTGCAGATGTTGTCCAAGGTGGGATTAGAACCCAGGACTCCAGCGCTGCAAGGCTGCTGTGCTAACCACTGCGCCACCGTGCTGCCCCTACTCTTAATCCACCTGAAGACCCTGGTCACCTGAAACAAAGTTAAAAAAAACAAACAACAATATTCCATACCTTCCGTCGTTCAGTCTTGTCCCACACTGTAAATCCATCTGACGGGGTTAAATCATTTTACATCCAGGAGCTCTGCTAATGCAGCTGTGCTCCTGTCTGTAAAACTTGGTGAATGAATGGAATGCAGGGGAATGTACTGTAGTTACCTTGAGTCGCGGTGATCCGCCCCCTGCTGGGTGAACTCATATGAACTTATATATATATATATATATATATATATATATATATATATATATATACTGTATATAGACTGTATATATGTTTTTAAGAATATTTGAGCCGATGGATCCATGATATGTCCATTTTGCAAGCCTGCGAGAAAAAATCGCCGTACGGAAGCCATACGGATAAATTTGTGTGTAAAAATCGCATCCTCGCATTGAATACGGAACAGTGTTTTGGGACAATTACTGCGTATTACGACCGTAAAAAATGGACCGTATTTTCATACGCCGGCCTTACTGTGGTGTCAGGTGTAGAACTGAACTAACAATAATTTATCACACGAGTGCATACAACACCGCTCTGGCGAATGCAACTAACCATGGCCCAGAAATCTCACTAAGGGCACAGCTCCACACTGGCCATCACTGAATTGTGTGCTGGATGTGCAGAGTAGCTTCCACCATTCGCGAGAAGGCAACACTACTATGTTAGGTGTTGAGTTCCCACCTCTGCACAGGCGGAATCTTGAACCATCTTCGCTGCAGTTTCCCATTCTTCTCCAGCCACAGTGGAGTCTGCTCAGCAGAGACATCGGTCCCAGCGTCTAGCCCAGGATACTGGACGACTGGTTACTACTGCCCTTCCAAGCTCTGTCTGTTGCGGCTCCTATTGGTCCATCTGGAAGGTCTCGTAGCACTGCCGCTATAAAAGGTTTGAATGGCCGCTTGGCCATGCACTAGTGTATGTTTGAAAATGTGTGTGTGTTGATGAGTGCAAGTCATTCTTTAATCATCCCCTCCCTTGTGTATGACTGCTCGCATAAGGTGGATGTGTGCTATCTAGCGCTCGGCTGAGCTATCTGCACAAAAACACATGAAATAGTGTCTAATTGCTGTGACTGCCAGTGTGGTGCCGTGCACTACTAGAGCGCTTTCCTGACCCAAGTCTGGGTGGTTAGTGGCATCCGCCAGAGTGGCACAGCATGCGCTCTTGTGCATATAAGTTACTTTTTCAGTTACTCTGATACTCCAATTGTGGTGTCGAGTGCAAGAGGTCTACATGAACTCTAATCCTGTGTCCTGGAATAGAGTTCTGTGATTCCTTGCTTGCGCTGTTTGTGCGGTACCGCGGCCCTGTGATGCAACAGGGTTCGTTTCGTTCATACAGGGTGAAGTTAACCCATGTGTGTATCCACATTGTACCGCCATATAGTCCGTCATTACTCAGCAGGTTCCATCTCTGCACGGTGGACCCCGGGCTGCAAACGCACCTCATACCTTCTCTCTAATTATTTGGTGCGTTCAGCTAGCCCTAACACACTAGGGATGGGAATGTTTCAGAGCTTTCATACACTGACAGGCATTCATCTACACACACACACACAAGTAAATAAGTTTACACTAGCGCATGGCCGAGCGGCTATGCAAACTTTTTATAGCAGAAGCGCTCAAGGACCTTCTTGATGGTCCAATAGGAGCCACAACAGGACCTGAGCATGTGACCCCCAACCTCCAATAGGAGGTCGTCTCATAGGCATGCTCAGCATGGGAAAAGCAGGACTTGGTCCCAGAAAGGCCTGCTTGCTGCTGATCAATGCTGGCTGCAAAGGCAGATCCTGGAAAGACAGCAATAACCATTCGCCCAGGATCAGCTTGAGCCAGTCGCTGGAACCGACATCTCTGCTGAGCAGGTTCCACTGTGGCTGGAGGAGAATGGGAGACCGCAGCAGATATGGTTCGAGATTCCCCCTGTGCAGCAGTGGGATTTTGACACCTAACAACTTTATACCTAGTTGCAATTTTTTCTTTTCCCAAAAATTAATCCCCCCCCAAAAAAATATGCAGTTTGTTCTGTCAGACAGAAGCCTGTTTAAAAATCATAGATTTTCAGGCATACGTAGCATAGTTGTGTGTGCTAGCCTTGTTCTACAATTTATTTTTTTGTGTGTTTTAAATTCACCAAATAAGGCCTCATATATCTGCGTGCTCCAAGTTTGGGCATTTTAGGCCATTTTGCCACTGTTTTTGCTGTCTGTTACTCTAATTATAAACAGCACTATTTGGCATTTTTTTTAAAAATAGGCCACATATTTGCCAGTGTGGTATTTCTGTGACAGCCCTCATATATCTGTGTGCTCCAAGTTTGGGCACTGTAGGCCTTTTGCCACTGTTTTTGCTGTCTGTTACTCTAATTATATAAATGCACTATTTGGCATTTTTTTTTAAAAACAGGCCACATATTTGCCAGTGTGGTATTTCCATGACAGCCCTCATATATCTGTGTGCTCCAAGTTTGGGCGTTGTAGGCTATTTTGCCACTGTTTTTGCTGTCTGTTAGTCTAATTATATACAGCACTATTTGGCATTAAAATAAAAACAGGCCGCATATTTGCCAGTGTGGCAGCTCCTGTTCTTTCTCCTCCTCCTCATTGACTACCAAACCACATTGAGAAGACATGAGGCTGGGATGAGTGTAATCCCCCTGTATGGTTCCTTGCTCCATGTCCTCTTACTCTGCCTGCAATGCATCGTCTTTAACCCCTTCATGACCCAGCCTATTTTGGCCTTAATGACCTTGCCGTTTTTTGAAATTCTGACCAGTGTCCCTTTATGAGGTAATAACTCAGGAACGCTTCAACGGATCCTAGCGATTCTGAGATTGTTTTTTCGTGACATATTGGGCTTCATGTTAGTGGTAAATTTAGGTCGATAATTTCTGAGTTTATTTGTGAAAAAAACGGAAATTTGGCAAAAAATTTGAAAATTTCGCAATTTTCACATTTTGAATTTTTATTCTGTTAAACCAGAGAGTTATGTGACACAAAATAGTTAATAAATAACGTTTACCACATGTCTACTTTACATCAGCACAATTTTGGAAACAATTTTTTTTTTTGCTAGGAAGTTATAAGGGTTAAAATTTGACCAGTGATTTCTCATTTTTACAACAAAATTTACAAAACCATTTTTTTTAGGGACCACCTCACATTTGAAGTCATTTTGAGGGTTCTATATGGCTGAAAATACCCAAAAGTGACACCATTCTAAAAACTGCACCCCTCAAGGTGCTCAAAACCACATTCAAGAAGTTTATTAACCCTTCAGGTGTTTCACAGCAGCAGAAGCAACATGGAAGTAAAAAATGAACATTTAACTTTTTAGTCACAAAAATGATCTTTTAGCAACAATTTTTTTATTTTCCCAAGGGTAAAAGGAGAAACTGGACCAGGAACGTTGTTGTCCAATTTGTCCTGAGTACGCTGATACCTCATATGTGGGGGTAAACCACTGTTTGGGTGCACGGCAGGGCTCGGAAGGGAAGGAGCGCCATTTGACTTTTTGAATGAAAAATTGGCTCCAATCTTTAGCGGACACCATGTCGCGTTTGGAGAGCCCCCGTGTGCCTAAACATTGGAGCTCCCCCACAAGTGACCACATTTTGGAAACTAGACCCCCCCAGGAACTAATCTAGAAGCATAGTGAGCACTTTAAACCCCCAGGTGCTTCACAAATTGATCCGTAAAAATGAAAAAGTACTTTTTTTTCACAAAAAAATTATTTTAGCCTCAATTTTTTTCATTTTCACATGGGCAACAGGATAAAATGGATCCTAAATTTTGTTGGGCAATTTCTCCTGAGTACACCAATACCTCACATGTGGGGGTAAACCACTGTTTGGGCACATGGTAAGGCTCGGAAGGGATGGAGCGCCATTTGACTTTTTGAATGAAAAATTATCTCCATCGTTAGCGGACACCATGCCGCGTTTGGAAAGCCCCTGTGTGCCTAAACATTGGAGCTCCTCCACAAGTGACCCCATTTTGGAAACTAGACCCCCCAAGGAACTCATCTAGAGGCATAGTGAGCACTTTAAACCCCCAGGTGCTTCACAAATTGATCCGCAAAAATGAAAAAGTACTTTTTTTTCACACAAAATTTCTTTTAGCCTCAATTCTTTCATTTTCACATGGGCAACAGGATAAAATGGATCCTAAAATTTGTTGGGCAATTTCTCCTGAGTATGCCGGTACCTCATATGTGGGGGTAAACCACTGTTTGGGTGCACGGCAAGGCTCGGAAGGGGAGGCGTGCCATTTGACTTTTTGAATGGAAAATTAGCTCCAATCGTTAGCGGACACCATGTCGCGTTTGGACAGCCCCTGTGTGCCTAAACATTGGAGCTCCCATACAAGTGACCCCATTTTGGAAACTAGACCCCCCAAGGAACTTATCTAGATGCATAGTGAGCACTTATAACCCCCAGGTGCTTCACAGAAGTTTATAACGCAGAGCCGTGAAAATAAAAAAATAATTTTTCTTTCCTCAAAAATGATTTTTAGCCCAGAATTTTTTATTTTCCCAAGGGTAATAGGAGAAATTGGACCCCAAATGTTGTTGTCCAGTTTGTCCTGAGTACGATGATACCCCATATGTGGGGGTAAACCACTGTTTGGGCGCACGGCAGGGCTCGGAAGGGAAGGCACGCCATTTGGCTTTTTGAATGGAAAATTAGCTCCAATCATTAGCGGACACCATGTCGCGTTTGGAGAGCCCCTGTGTGCCTAAACAGTAGGAACTCCCCACTAGTGACTCCATTTTGGAAACTAGACCCCCAAGGGAACTTATCTAGATGTGTGGTGAGCACTTTGAACCCCCAAGTGCTTCACAGAAGTTTATAACGCAGAGCCGTGAAAATAATAAATGTGTTTCCTTTCCTCAAAAATATTTTTTTAGCCCAGAATTTTTTATTTTTGCAAGAGTAACAGGAGAAATTGGACCCCAAAAGTTGTTGTCCAGTTTCTCCTGAGTACGCTGATACCCCATATGTGGGGGTAAACCACTGTTTTGGCACACGTCGGGGTTCGGAAGGGAAGTAGTGACGTTTTGAAATGCAGACTTTGATGGAATGCTCTGCGGGCATCAGGTTGCGTTTGCAGAGCCCCTGATGTGCCTAAACAGTAGGAACTCCCCACAAGTGACTCCATTTTGGAAACTAGACCCCCAAGGGAACTTATCTAGATGTGTGGTGAGCACTTTGAACCCCCAAGTGCTTCACAGAAGTTTATAACGCAGAGCCGTGAAAATAATAAATGTGTTTCCTTTCCTCAAAAATATTTTTTTAGCCCAGAATTTTTTATTTTTGCAAGAGTAACAGGAGAAATTGGACCCCAAAAGTTGTTGTCCAGTTTCTCCTGAGTACGCTGATACCCCATATGTGGGGGTAAACCACTGTTTGGGCACATGCCGGGGCTCGGAAGGGAAGTAGTGACGTTTTGGAATGCAGACTTTGATGGAATGGTCTGCGGGCATCATGTTACGTTTGCAGAGCCCCTGATATGCCTAAACAGTAGAAACCCCCCACAAGTGACCCCATTTTGGAATCTAGACCCCCCAAGGAACTTATCTAGATGTGTGGTGAGCACGTTCAACCCCCAAGTGCTTCACAGAAGTTTACAACGCAGAGCCGTGAAAATAAAAAATCATTTTTCTTTCCTCAAAAAAGATGTTTTAGCAAGCAATTTTTTAATTTTCACAAGGGTAACAGGAGAATTTGGACCCCAATATTTGTTGCCCAGTTTGTTGTGAGTACGCTGATACCCCATATGTGGGGGTAAACCACTGTTTGGGCGCACGTCAGGGCTCGGAAGGGAAGTAGTGACATTTGAAATGCAGACTTTGATGGAATGGTCTGCGGGCGTCCCATTGCATTTGCAGAGCCCCTGATGTGCCTAAACAGTAGAAACACCCCACAAGTGACCCCATTTTGGAAACTAGACCCCCGAAGGAACTTATCTAGATGTGTGGTGAGCACTTTCAACCCCCAAGTGCTTCACAGAAGTTTATAACGCAGAGCCGTGAAAATAAAAAATAATTGTTCTTTCCTCAAAAATTATGTTTTAGCAAGTAATTTTTTATTTTTGCAAGGGTAACAGGAGAAATTGGACCCCAACAGTTGTTGCCCAGTTTGTCCTGAGTACGCTGGTACCCCAAATGTGGGGGTAAACCACTGTTTGGGCGCACGTCGGGGCTTGGAAGGGCGGGAGCACCATTTGACTTTTTGAACGCAAGATTGGCTGGAATCAATGGTGGCGCCATGTTGCGTTTGGAGACCCCTGATGTGCCTAAACAGTGGAAACCCCTCAATTCTAACTTCAACACTAACCCCAACACACCCCTAATCCTAATCCCAACTGTAGCCATAACCCTAATCACAACCCTAACCCCAACACACCCCTAACCACAACCCTAACCGCAACACACCCGTAACCCTAATTCCAACCCTAATCCTAACCCAAATCCCAACCGTAACCCTAATCCCAACCCTAACCACAACTGTAACCCCAACACACCCCTAACCCTATCCGTAACCCTAACCACAAGCCTAATCTTAACCCTATTTCAAACCCTAGCCCTAATTCCAACCCTAACTCTAATTCCAACCCTAACCCTAAGGCTATGTGCCCACGTTGCGGATTCGTGTGAGATTTTTCCGCACGATTTTTGAAAAATCTGCAGGTAAAAGGCACTGCGTTTTACCTGCGGATTTACAGCAGATTTCCAGTGTTTTTGTGTGCGGATTTCACCTGCGGATTCCTATTGAGGAACAGGTGTAAAATGCTGCGGAATCCGCACAAAGAATTGACATGCTGCGGAAAATACAACGCAGCGTTTCTGCACGGAATTTTCCGCACCATGGGCACAGCGGATTTGGTTTTCCTTAGGTGTACATGGTACTGTAAACCTGATGGAAAACTGCTTCGAATTCGCAGCGGCCAATCCGCTGCGGATCCGCGGCCAATCCGCTGCGGATCCGCGGCCAATCCACTGTGGATCCGCTGCCAATCCGCTGCGGATCCGCGGCCAATCCGCTGCCAATCCGCTGTTGATCCGCGGCCAATCCGCTGCGGATCCGCTGCCAATCCGCTGCGGATCCGCTGCCAATCCGCTGCGGATCCGCTGCGGATCCGCGGCCGATCCGCTGCCGATCCGCTGCGGATCCGCGGCCGATCCGCTGCCGATCCGCGGCCGATCCGCTGCGGATCCGCTGCGGATCCGCTGCCGATCCGCTGCGGATCCGCTGTGTATCCGCTGCCGATCCGCGGCCGATCCGCTGCGGATCCGCTGCCGATCCGCTGCGGATCCGCGGCCGATCCGCTGTGGATCCGCTGCGGATCCGCTGCCGATCCGCTGCGGATCCGCTGTGTATCCGCTGCCGATCCGCGGCTGATCCGCTGCGGATCCGCTGTGTATCCGCTGCGGATCCGCGGCCGATCCGCTGCGGATCCGCGGCCAAATCCGCACTGTGTGCACATGCCATAACCCTAACCCTACCCCTAACCCTAACCCTACCCCTAGTTCTAGTTCTAACCCTAGTTCTAACCCTAACCCTAGTGGAAAAAAAAAATATATATATTTTCTTTATTTTATTATTGTCCCTACCTATGGGGGTGATAAAGGGGGGGGGGTTTATTTATTATTTTTTTATTTTGATCGCTGTGATAGAACCTACCACAGCGATCAAAATGTACTTTGCCGGCCGGCAGATGCGGCGGGCGCACTGCGCATGCGCCCGCCATTTTGGAAGATGGCGGCGCCCAGGGAGAAGACGGACCGACTTCGGGAGGCTCGGTAAGTATGAGGGGGTGGTGGGGGGGTGGATCAGAGCACAGGGGGGGGGGATCAGAGGACCGGGGGAGCGGACAGGAGCACGGGGGAGCGGACAGGAGCACGGGGGAGCGGACAGGGGGACGGAGGGGGGTACCGGAGAGAACGGAGGACTGGGGAGGAGATCGGGGGCGGTGGGGGGGGCAGAACATGATTTCCAGCCATGGCAGATGCTATTGCAGCATCGGCCATGGCTGGATTGCAATATTTCACCATTTTCATCGGTGAAATATTGCAAATTGCTCTGATTGGCTGTTGCACTTTCAACAGCCAATCAGAGCGATCGTAGCCACGTGGGGGCAAAGCCACCCCCCCTGGGCTGAAGTACAACTCCCCCTCTCCCTGCAGATCGGGTAAAATAGGAGTTAACCCTTTCACCCGATCTGCAGGGACGCGATCATTCCATGACGCCACATAGGCGTCATGGGTCGGATTGGCACCGACTTTCATGACGCCTACGTGGCGTCAAAGGTCGGGAAGGGGTTAATTGTGAGCAGAGAGCTTTTCAGAATGCTGAGAAGCGGGATGGTGATGCTAATTATGGCGTCATCGCTGCTCACCATCTTGGTGCAGTCCTCAAAGTTTTGCAGGATGGTACATATGTCTGATATTCATGTCCACTCCTGAGATCTTATGTGTGGAGTCTGAAATGAATATCAACGGCCTTGTTGATGTTGGTAGTCAACAATTGCTTTATTCTGCTCACAAATTCTTTCCAATATATGCAGCGTAGAGTTCCAGCGTGTGGGGACATCACACACCAGCGGGTGAGCTGTAAGCTGCAAACGCTGCTGAAGCACAGCAATTGTGGCTGAAGCTGTAGCTGACTTTCTAAAATGGGCAGACAGACGGCGTATTTTCACTAGCAGATCTGGCAGCTTCGGGAAGCTTTTCAGAAAACATTGAACCACGAGGTTAAGCACATGAGCCAAGCAAGGTACGTTTGTGAGCTCATTTTGCCTCAAAGCCGTTACCAGGTTGTGGCCATTGTCACACACGACCATGCCTGGCTCTAGGTTCAGTGGTGTCATCCAAACATCTGACTGCTCTTTCAGCGCTGTCAACAACTCTTTTGCATTGTGCGGTTTGTCACCTATGTAGATTAGCTTCAGCACAGCCTGTTGCCGCTTGGCTGAGGTAGTGCTGCAGTGCTTCCAGCTTCTGACTGATGTGTTGATTTCAGAAATGGAAGATGAATAGGAGGAGGAGGTGCAGGAGCTGTAGACTGTGGGGTCAACCGTGATTGACGTAGGGCCAGCAATCCTTGGTGTGGGGAGGATGTGTTCCATCCCAAGGTCCGGTTCCCAGCTTCCACTATGTTAACCCCATGTGCCGTCAGTGAGATGTACCGTCCCTTTGTCCATTTGTCCATTTGTCCGTGGTTAGGTGGACTTTCCCTGTAACAGCATTGTTGATGGCACGAGTAATGTTGTGGGACACATGCTGGTGTAATGCCGGTACAGCACACAGGGAGAAATAGTGGCGACTGGGGACTGAGTACCTTGAGACGGCCACCGCCATCAGATTGCGGAAAGCTTCCATCTCAATGAGCCTAAAAGGCAGCATTTCTAGCACAAGCAGAAGAGAAATATTAGAATTTAGGACTGTGGCCTGTGGGGCGTTAGCTGGGTATTTCCGCTTGCATTCCAAAGACTGGGTTATAGACAACTGAAGGCTGTGCTGGGGCAAGGATGTGAACGGGCTTGATGATGGTGCTGCTTGACTGTGGGCCACAACCGGTGCAGGGCTAGAGGCATCTTCACATGAACGGTGTGCTGGGGATTGGCTTCTACGCAAATCAGAGGAAGAAGCAGTGGTGTGACCTGCAGACAGTGGTCCTGCAGCCTGGGATTCGGCCCACAAAGTTGGGTGCTTTTCTGCCATGTGCCTGATCATGCTGGTGGTTGTCAGGCTGGTTGTTTTGCTACCCCTGCTGATGCAGGCATGGCAGGTGCTGTAAATGGCCTGTTTGGGGTTATCGGCAGAGTCCTCAGAAAATAAGCAGACTCGGGAAGATCTAACAGTTGGAATGGCAACTTCCCTCTTGTTGGTGTTACGGGGAACGGGTGCACACCTTCTGTCTATGGCCACCACACTGCTTCTTCCTGCCTGTTGGGGTGATATGCCTCCTTCCCCATGTGTGCTGCTGCCCTCGCTCTGCATGTACTCCTGCCAGTTTAAGTCAGTCACAGTCATCCACCACCTCATCTTCCACATCCACACCCTGCTCTTCCTCCTGACTTTCTGGCAATTGTGTCTCATCATCGTCCACCTCTTCTGATACTTCCCCACCATCGCCATCGTGTGACCGGGGCTGGTAAAAGCTTTGGGCATCTCTATATGCGATCTCATCTGTCCCCACTTCAAGTTGACTGGCCGAGAGTCCTGAATCTTGAAATGGAAAACTGAACAGCTCTTCAGAGTGCCAAGTGTGGGATCAGTTGTCTCAGGGCACTCAGCATGGTGGGAGGAAGGAGAATCAGGGTGAGGACTATCCGGGCCACACTCACGGCTACTCAGACTTGACCGTGTGGAAGACATGGTGGTGGTGGTTAAGTGACTGGAAGCATTATCCGCTATCCAACCAACAACCGTTTCACACTGCTCTGGCTTCAATAGGGGTGTGCTGTGGTCCCCTAGAAACTGGCACATATAGGTCGAGCGAGAAGATGTGGGTCTGTTGTTGCCCACTTTCACCTTGACCAAGGCCTCATCCTCTGCATGCACCATCATCATCACGTCCACTTCTCTGTCCCTTGCCTTGCCAATTTTAAATGGACTACTGCACTATTTCAAATGCTCAACACAAATATATTTATTAGTAGCGAAATAATATCTGATCAGTATGCCTGCAAATCTACGATTTTTCAAACCCAATCAAAAGGCAGGCCTCAGCCTGACATAACAGACTGTATTAAATTTTGGGGGCTTTTTTGTGAAGTTAATTTATGCAAAATAGTGCTGTATATATGTAGAGCAACAGACAGCCAAAAAAGTGGTCCACCGACCAACAATGCCCAAACTTGGAGCACGCAAATATATGAGAGCTGTCACGGAAATACCACACTGGCAAATATGTGGCCTTTTTATTTTTTTATGCTAAATAGTGCTTTATATAATTAGAGTAACAGACATAAAAAAAGTGGTCCACCGGCCTACAATGCCGTAACTTGGAGCATGCAGATATATGAGGGCTGTCTGTTGTGAATTTGCTTTTTGCTCCCTCTAGTGGTTACTAGTTTTTTGACTCTGGTTTTTCTGTCATTCCTTTTATCCGCACCTGGGTCGTTAGTTAGGGGTGTTGCTATATAAGCTCCCTGGACCTTCAGTTCAATGCCTGGCAACGTAGTTATCAGAGCTAGTCTGCTGTGCTCTTGTCTACTGATCCTGGTTCCAGTTATATCAGCTAAGTCTGCCTTTTGCTTTTTGCTATTTGTTTTGGTTTTGTATTTTTGTCCAGCTTGTTCCAAATCTATATCCTGACCTTTGCTGGAAGCTCTAGGGGGGCTGGTGTTCTCCTCCCGGACCGTTAGACGGTTCGGGGGTTCTTGAATTTCCAGTGTGGATTTTAATAGGGTTTTTGTTGACCATATAAGTTACCTTTCTTTATTCTGCTATCAGTAAGCGGGCCTCTCTGTGCTAAACCTGGTTCATTTCTGTGTTTGTCATTTCCTCTTACCTCACCGTCATTATTTGTGGGGGGCTTCTATCCAGCTTTGGGGTTCCCTTCTCTGGAGGCAAGAAAGGTCTTTGTTTTCCTCTACTAGGGGTAGCTAGATTCTCCGGCTGGCGCGTGTCATCAAGAATCAACGTAGGAATGATCCCCGGCTACTTCTAGTGTTGGCGTTAGGAGTAGATATATGGTCAACCCAGTTACCACTGCCCTATGAGCTGGATTTTTGTATTCTGCAGACTTCCACGTTCCTCTGAGACCCTCGCCATTGGGGTCATAACAGTTTGCCAGGCCAGTATTAAATGTTTAATGCATTGCAGAAGAGGGATTATAAGAAAGAAGATTCTGAGTTTTTTTTTTCTTCTTCCCCTTTACCTCAGAGTGGCTATGCTTGCTGCAGACATGAATGTCCAGACCTTGATTACAAGTGTGGACCAGCTGGCTACTCGTGTGCAGGGCATACAAGACTATGTTATCAGAAATCCTAGGTCAGAACCTAAAATACCGATTCCTGAACTGTTTTCCGGAGACAGGTTTAAGTTTAGGAATTTCGTGAATAATTGTAAATTGTTTTTGTCCCTGAGACCCTGTTCATCTGGAGATTCTGCTCAGCAAGTAAAAATTGTTATTTCGTTCTTACGGGGCGACCCTCAGGATTGGGCTTTTTCGCTGGCGCCAGGAGATCCGGCATTGGCTGATCTTGATGCGTTTTTTCTGGCGCTCGGTTTACTTTATGAGGAACCCAATCTTGAGATTCAGGCAGAAAAGGCCTTGCTGGCTATGTCTCAGGGGCAGGACGAGGCTGAAGTGTATTGCCAAAAATTTCGGAAATGGTCCGTGCTGACACATTGGAACGAGTGTGCACTGGCCGCTAATTTTAGAAATGGCCTTTCTGAAGCCATTAAGAATGTTATGGTGGGTTTTCCCATTCCCACAGGTCTGAATGATACTATGGCACTGGCTATTCAAATTGACCGGCGGTTGCGGGAGCGCAAAACCGCAAATTCCCTCATGGTGTTGTCTGAACAGACACCTAATTCGGTGCAATGTGATAGAAAAACCGCAAATTCCCTCATGGTGTTGTCTGAACAGACACCTGATTTAATGCAATGTGATAGAATCCTGACTAGAAATGAGCGGAAAATTCATAGATGCCGGAATGGCTTGTGCTACTGCTGTGGTGATTCTACACATGTTATCTCAGCATGCTCTAAACGTATAGCTAAGGTTGTTAGTCCTGTCACCGTTGGTAATTTGCAACCTAAATTTATTCTGTCTGTAACTTTGATTTGCTCACTGTCATCTTATCCTGTCATGGCGTTTGTAGATTCAGGTGCTGCCCTGAGTCTCATGGATCTCTCATTTGCTAAGCGCTGTGGTTTTACTCTTGAACCATTAGAAAATCCTATTCCTCTTAGGGGTATTGATGCTACACCATTGGCAGCAAATAAACCGCAGTATTGGACACAGGTTACCATGTGCATGACTCCTGAACACCGCGAGGTGATACGTTTCCTGGTTTTACATAAAATGCATGATTTGGTTGTTTTAGGGCTGCCATGGTTACAGACCCATAATCCAGTCCTGGACTGGAAGGCTATGTCAGTCTCAAGTTGGGGCTGTCGTGGTATTCATGGGGATTCCCTGCCTGTGTCTATTGCTTCTTCTACGCCTTCGGAAGTTCCGGAGTATTTGTCTGATTATCAGGATGTGTTCAGTGAGTCTGAGTCCAGTGCACTGCCTCCTCATAGGGACTGTGACTGTGCTATAGATTTGATCCCAGGCAGTAAATTTCCTAAGGGAAGACTGTTTAATCTGTCGGTACCTGAACATACCGCTATGCGTTCATATATCAAGGAGTCTCTGGAGAAAGGACATATTCGTCCGTCTTCTTCCCCTCTTGGTGCGGGATTCTTTTTTGTGGCAAAAAAGGACGGATCTTTGAGACCTTGTATTGATTATCGACTTTTAAATAAGATCACTGTCAAATTTCAGTATCCTTTACCGCTGTTGTCTGACTTGTTTGCCCGGATTAAGGGTGCCAAGTGGTTCACCAAGATAGACCTTCGTGGTGCGTACAACCTTGTGCGCATTAAGCAAGGTGATGAATGGAAAACCGCATTCAATACGCCCGAAGGTCATTTTGAGTACTTGGTGATGCCTTTTGGGCTCTCCAATGCGCCTTCAGTTTTTCAGTCCTTTATGCATGACATTTTCCGGAAGTATCTGGATAAATTTTTGATTGTTTATCTGGATGATATTTTGTTTTTTTCTGACAATTGGGATTCGCATGTGGAGCAGGTCAGGTTGGTCTTTAAAATTTTGCGTGAAAATTCTTTGTTTGTCAAGGGCTCAAAGTGTCTCTTTGGTGTGCAGAAGGTTCCCTTTTTGGGGTTCATTTTTTCCCCTTCTGCTGTGGAGATGGACCCAGTCAAGGTCCGAGCTATTCTTGATTGGACTCAGCCCTCGTCAGTTAAGAGTCTTCAGAAGTTCTTGGGCTTCGCTAACTTCTACCGTCGTTTTATCGCTAATTTTTCTAGCATTGTGAAACCTTTGACGGATATGACCAAGAAGGGCTCCGATGTAGCTAACTGGGCTCCTGCTGCCGTGGAGGCTTTCCAGGAGTTGAAACGCCGGTTTACTTCGGCGCCTGTTTTGTGCCAGCCTGACGTCTCACTTCCCTTTCAGGTTGAGGTGGATGCTTCGGAGATTGGGGCAGGGGCCGTTTTGTCGCAGAGAGGCCCTGGTTGCTCTGTTATGAAACCTTGTGCCTTTTTCTCTAGGAAGTTTTCGCCTGCCGAGCGAAATTATGATGTGGGCAATCGGGAGTTGTTGGCCATGAAATGGGCATTTGAGGAGTGGCGTCATTGGCTCGAGGGTGCTAAGCATCGTGTGGTGGTCTTGACTGATCACAAAAATCTGATGTATCTCGAGTCTGCTAAACGCCTTAATCCGAGACAGGCCCGCTGGTCATTGTTTTTCTCCCGCTTTGATTTTGTTGTCTCGTATTTACCAGGTTCAAAGAATGTGAAGGCCGATGCTCTTTCTAGGAGCTTTGTGCCTGATGCTCCTGGAGTCGCTGATCCTGTTGGTATTCTTAAAGATGGAGTTATCTTGTCAGCTATTTCTCCGGATCTGCGACGTGTGTTGCAGAGATTTCAGGCTGATAGGCCTGAGTCTTGTCCACCTGACAGACTGTTTGTCCCGGATAAGTGGACCAGCAGAGTCATTTCCGAGGTTCATTCCTCGGTGTTGGCAGGTCACCCGGGAATTTTTGGCACCAGAGATCTGGTGGCCAGGTCCTTTTGGTGGCCTTCCTTGTCAAGGGATGTGCGGTCATTTGTGCAGTCCTGTGGGACTTGTGCTCGAGCTAAGCCTTGCTGTTCTCGTGCCAGCGGTTTGCTCTTGCCCTTGCCTGTCCCGAAGAGACCTTGGACACATATCTCCATGGATTTCATTTCTGATCTTCCGCTATCTCAGGGCATGTCCGTTATCTGGGTGATATGTGATCGCTTCTCCAAGATGGTCCATTTGGTTCCTTTGCCTAAGCTGCCTTCCTCTTCCGATCTGGTTCCTGTGTTTTTCCAGAACGTGGTTCGTTTGCACGGCATCCCTGAGAATATTGTGTCAGACAGAGGATCCCAGTTCGTTTCCAGGTTCTGGCGATCCTTTTGTAGTAGGATGGGCATTGATTTGTCGTTTTCGTCTGCTTTCCATCCTCAGACTAATGGACAGACGGAGCGAACCAATCAGACTTTGGAGGCTTATTTGAGGTGTTTTGTCTCTGCTGATCAGGACGATTGGGTGACATTCTTGCCGTTGGCTGAGTTTGCCCTTAATAATCGGGCTAGTTCCGCCACCTTGGTTTCGCCTTTTTTCTGCAACTCTGGTTTCCATCCTCGCTTTTCTTCGGGTCATGTGGAGCCTTCTGACTGTCCTGGGGTGGATTCTGTGGTGGATAGGTTGCAGCAGATCTGGAATCATGTGGTGGACAACTTGAAGTTGTCACAGGAGAAGGCTCAGCGCTTTGCCAACCGCCGCCGCGGTGTGGGTCCCCGACTACGCGTTGGGGATTTGGTATGGCTTTCTTCCCGCTTTGTTCCTATGAAGGTCTCCTCTCCCAAATTTAAACCTCGTTTTATTGGGCCTTACAAGATATTGGAAATCCTTAATCCTGTATCTTTTCGTCTGGATCTTCCTGTGTCGTTTGCTATTCACAATGTATTTCATAGGTCCTTGTTGCGGCGGTACATTGTGCCTGTAGTTCCTTCTGCTGAGCCTCCTGCTCCGGTGTTGGTTGAGGGCGAGTTGGAGTACGTGGTGGAGAAGATCTTGGATTCTCGCCTCTCCAGGCGGAGGCTTCAGTACCTGGTCAAGTGGAAGGGCTATGGTCAGGAGGATAATTCCTGGGTGGTCGCCTCTGATGTTCATGCGGCCGATTTAGTTCGTGCCTTTCATGCCGCTCATCCTGATCGCCCTGGTGGTCGTGGTGAGGGTTCGGTGACCCCTCACTAAGGGGGGGGTACTGTTGTGAATTTGCTTTTTGCTCCCTCTAGTGGTTACTAGTTTTTTGACTCTGGTTTTTCTGTCATTCCTTTTATCCGCACCTGGGTCGTTAGTTAGGGGTGTTGCTATATAAGCTCCCTGGACCTTCAGTTCAATGCCTGGCAACGTAGTTATCAGAGCTAGTCTGCTGTGCTCTTGTCTACTGATCCTGGTTCCAGTTATATCAGCTAAGTCTGCCTTTTGCTTTTTGCTATTTGTTTTGGTTTTGTATTTTTGTCCAGCTTGTTCCAAATCTATATCCTGACCTTTGCTGGAAGCTCTAGGGGGGCTGGTGTTCTCCTCCCGGACCGTTAGACGGTTCGGGGGTTCTTGAATTTCCAGTGTGGATTTTAATAGGGTTTTTGTTGACCATATAAGTTACCTTTCTTTATTCTGCTATCAGTAAGCGGGCCTCTCTGTGCTAAACCTGGTTCATTTCTGTGTTTGTCATTTCCTCTTACCTCACCGTCATTATTTGTGGGGGGCTTCTATCCAGCTTTGGGGTTCCCTTCTCTGGAGGCAAGAAAGGTCTTTGTTTTCCTCTACTAGGGGTAGCTAGATTCTCCGGCTGGCGCGTGTCATCTAGAATCAACGTAGGAATGATCCCCGGCTACTTCTAGTGTTGGCGTTAGGAGTAGATATATGGTCAACCCAGTTACCACTGCCCTATGAGCTGGATTTTTGTATTCTGCAGACTTCCACGTTCCTCTGAGACCCTCGCCATTGGGGTCATAACAGCTGTCACGGAAATACCACACTGGCAAATATGCGGCCTGTTTTTTTTTAATGCCAAATAGTGCTTTATATAATTAGAGTAACAGACAGCAAAAACAGTGGCAAAATGGCCTACAACGCCCAAACTTGGAGCACACAGTTATATGAGGTAGTGTGGTAATACCACACTGGCAAATATGTGTCCTTTTTATATTTTTTTATGCTAAATAGTGCTGTATGTAATTAGAGTAACAGACAGCAAAAAAAGTGGTCCACCAGCCTACAATGCCCAAACTTGGAGCACGCAGATATATGAGGGCTGTCACGGAAGTACCACACTGGCAAATATATGACCTTTTCAAATTTTTTTATGCTAAATAGTGCTGTATATATTTAGAGTATCAGACAGTAAAAAAGTGGTCCACCGGCCTACAATGCCGTAACTTGGAGCACACAGATATATGAGGGCTGTCACGGAAATACCACACTGGCAAATATGCGGCCTGTTTTTTTTTTTAATGCCAAATAGTGCTGTATATAATTAGAGTAACAGACAGTAAAAACAGTGGCAAAATGGTCAGTACCTTGCAGATCGTACAAACATCCTCCGGGATTCCTCTGTGCCTTTTAATTATTGGGTATCCAAGCTGGACACGTGACATGAACTGGGTCTCTGCGTCTTGGAGGTCCTGGCCTGCCCTGCTGCTAGTGTTCTGTGAGAGTGGGTTTTTAGTGCCGCTGGTGGAACTATAACAGATAAGCGCATCTGCCTGTCAACTGAAATAGATGAGAGGCTGACTTTTATAAAAATGAACAAGGGCTGAATTGGGAAAGACTTCTGTACACCACCAAGTAAAAACAGCGAAGCATAACCTCAAATACATTCTCTCTTTTGGGGAGGTGTATTCTCATGCACCTCTTCACAACCACACATGGGTATACGCTTCCAGATTTGGTCTGTTTGTTGTTATCCTCCTTTTCCTCATCCTCATCATCCAGAACCACTGGATGACCAGGGTGAACGTGCTCTGTACTGTTATAGGCCGATGCATTTTGGGGAATGGGGTTGTGATGGCACTATTTTTTTTAGCAAAAAGTGGACCCCACATTAGGGAATTAGGCATTACATTACATTGGGCCTACTTCTTAACTCTGTCTCCTGCAATGTGTCCCTCAACTGCCACTAGATGACCAGAGTGAACGTGCTCTGTACGTTGAATTTTGGGCAAGGGGGCTTTGATGGCACTATTTTATTTAGTTTATTAGCGGGGGCTTTCTAATAGCCAAAACCCAAAATATCTGAATTATAAGCAGGTTTGGATTTTAATAAAACGTAACTTTCACTTCTACTTCTATTAAAAACAACCACATATTATCTGAAGTGCATAACAAACTGTGAATAAATAAGGTGCTTAGTGCAAGACATGGAAAAAGTGCCAATAAAAACATGTAGTACCAATGGGGCGAACAGGAAATCTTTTTCACAACTCGAGTGATACCCTATATGTTCTTTTTTTTTACCCCCTACTTCAAATGATCGGATTTTTTCACAGGTAAATGTTTCTCTTTACTGCTTTTGGACTTATACCAAATCAAGTCCTCTTATTGATTTCCTTATACATAGAGATACTCTGAAAGGGTATACTTTCCCTTAAATCAGTGTTAGATCATTATATCTCGCAATATGTAAATGCAGTGAACAGCAGCGATACTAGGCTAGCATGCTCATCAAGTCATTATTTATCATTTGACCCTAGTATCTTCTTCTTATGTATATTGTTGTTCTATCCGAACATATGACCGTACATAGCGGTGCGCTCATTTGTACATACTGAAAGGAACTATTTCATTCTCCAAGTTCCTTTATCATAGCTCCTATCACAAATGAACTCCTGAATACATCTATGCCTTCCTATTGAATCACACTTTCTGGCACACATTCTTATTTGTATTCAAATTGGGTTCATTACGTCATATATGTATTATTATACTCATCTGGACAGCCAGTCATATCCACTGGATTTCACCACTGAGTTGAAACCGGGGCCACGTTTCTCAGGCTCTCAGAAGGGACAATAAGCCGAGGCTCCTCCTCCTCCTCTGATGACACTACGGAGCGGGAGAGAGCGTGGGCACGAATGTTCTTCTCCCCGGAGAGAAAATGGAGGGTGAAATGTAACCAGGAAAAGAACAGGGGCAATCTAGCCTGGCAAGAATTTAGCCGCTGGTCAGTCTGTATATACACCAAATTTTTGTGGTTGGTGTAAACTTGGAAGGGAAAGCGAGCCCCCTCCAGGAGGTGCCTCCACTCTGAGAAAGCCAACTTCATGGCTAGCAACTCCCTTTCCCCGGTGGAATAATTCCTCTCCGCTGGTGTGAAGGTCTTGGAGAAGAAGAAGCAAGGATGCTTCTGTCCTTGAGCATCCTTCTGGAAGAGGACTGCTCCAGCACCGACGGAAGAGGCATCCACCGCCATGATAAATGGTTTATCAACATCGCGGCAATGTAAAATGGGAGCACTAGTGAAGTGTGACTTGATAGAGAGAAAGCCTTGGAGACCTCCTCCGACCACAATTTGGGATTTGCTCCCTTCTTGATGAGGGCAACCAATGGAGCTACCAAAGTTGAGAAGTGGGGAATGAACTGGTGATAATAATTAATGAACCCCATAAAGCGCTGCACCACTTTAAGAGAATGGAGTTCCTGCCAGTCAATCACAGCCTGCAGCTTGGCAGGGTCCATGGCCAATCCCCAGGCGGAGATGATATAGCCCAGGAAAGGCAAGGATTCCTGTTCACACACTTCTCCAACTTGGTGTAGAGGGAGTTTGCCCGTAGGAGGTCGAAGACTTTGCAAACATCTCTCCGGTGGGAGTCAATATCTGGAGAGTAGAAGAGAATATCATCCAGATAGACTACAACCGAGGTCGTGAGCATATCCTGGAAGATATCAATCACAAAGTTTTGGAAAATGGCAGGAGCATTACAGAGCCCGAAGGGCATCACCATTCATTGTGCCCGTCCCTGGTGTTAAATGCCATCTTCCATTTGTCCCCCTCATGGATGAGAATCAGGTTGTAAGCACCCGGCATATCAAGCTTAGTAAATACCCTCGCTCCCTGCAACCTATCGAAGAGCTAAGATATCAGAGGCAGAGGGTATTTGTTCTTAACGATGATGACGTTAAGACCCCTGTAATCTATGCGTGGACGTAATTCTCCATTCTTCTTCTGCACGAAAAAGAACCCTGCCCCTGCAGGTGACACTGACTTCCTAATGAATCCTTTTGCCAGATTCTCCTGAATGCATTGGGCCATCGCCTCCATCTCTGGGAGAGAAAGAGGATAGACTCGACCCTAGGGAGGCTCTGCACCAGGCAAGAGTTCAATAGGACAGTCATAGGGGCGGAAGGGTCTCCGCAGCCGTCTTGGAGAACACGTCCGCATAGGACCAATAATGCTTGGGGAAAGAGGAAAGATATGCGGATACTTCAGTTGTAGCAACCTGAACAGAATCTCTCAGATATCTACCCTCAAAAGACTCACTCCATCCCAGAATTCTCCCAGAGGACCACTCTATATGAGGAGAGTGGAAGTGTAGCCATGGTATCCCCAACAGGACCTCATCAATTCCCTCTGGAATGACTAGCAGGGAGATAATCTCCTGATGGGATGGAGATATGGACAAAGTAAATGGGATGGTCTGGTGTGTTATTTGTGAGTAAAGACAATGTACACGGCACTCAAGGTTCCTATGTGGTGCACAAGTCAGGTATCCAGCCCGTCAACAAGATAATAACAAATCACTTGGCACTCAGTGAGTTTTTTTGCAAGATGAAGATGAATATTCCGTTTATTTGTGCATCCAGTTCAAAGATTTAAACGTTTTCGGTCCAAACACTAGACCTTCATCAGAAATATCTTTAACAAGACTGAAACACAGGCAAAATATCAAGTACAGATTAGTAACAATATCCACATGATGCACAAAGAGAAAAATAACACGACGGAATCATGGTGATTCTGTTCAAGATCCATCATATACAAATCCATCATATAACAAAGAGAGGTGAGCAACCGTGGCGGACGGATCAAATTCAGGTTGGTGTTCGGTGAGTCATGAAGAATCCAATTGTAAAGAGCTGAAAGCTATAAGTATTGGTAAGGAAGAGGAAACAACTGGAATGGAAGAAGGAAATCATGACACAGAACAAAGGCCCTGTGAAGGGACTATACATGTGATACAGGTCAATATGACCTAAAGGATACTAGGTGGTAACACAAAGAAAGTGAGATTAGCAGAAATGGAGGGCAAGTTTTCCAATAGAAGTTACCCACAAGGGGTACTCACTAAGGCCAAATTAAAAACAGCTCAGAGGAGTTCCAAAGAAAGCGTTAAGAGAATTCCTCTCGTTACAACTTATCACCCATTTTCTAGCCTGGTACAATCCACTATTAGGAGACACTGGAATATTTTAACCAAAAGTTATCCACTCATTCCAGAATTTAAATTACCATTTCTCTCATGCTTTAGACGTGCTAAAAACTTAAAAGACAGGTTGGTTAAAGCGGATATAGGCCCGGAAACAACCCTGGCTAGACAAGCCTTCCTTCAAACTCAAAGAAAGGGTACCTTCCCATGCCTAAACTGTCTACAGTGTAGCAATGTTCAAAAGGGCCCTGCAGTATTTCACCCACAAACGGGCAAAGCCCTACCGATCAAGGGTTTCTATACCTGTGAGTCTACACATGTGATTTATGTCATCAAATGCCCGTGCGGCCTCGCCTACGTGGGGGAAACCACGCAAGCCGTTCGGGACAGGGTGTCCCAGCATAAATCTACCATCCGGTGCAAAAAAACTCATCTTCCTCTCCCCCACCATTTCATTGAAAAAAATCATAACATTTCCCAACTTCGTTTTCAGGTACTAGAGCAGATAGATCCCCTAAGGACAGGCCAGAATCGCATAAAAACACTTAAAAAAAGAGAAGCATTCTGGATCTTTACTTTGCAGACCCTAGAGCCAAAGGGATTAAACAGGGACTATGACGTAGCAGCATTTCTGTAATATAGTTCGTCTTAAAAATCTAATTATGTGTAGCTCTCGACTATGTTAATATTGTTTTAAAGCTCTTAAATGTATTTGTCTAATTTGATATGTTTTCTTTTCTTTACAATCGCTAATTTCACGGCACATACGTGGCACTGGTGGCTATACATGGCACTTTAGATGGTATAGTATATTTGTACCATTAACGGAGTACCACGACGCGGGCTCTTTTCTCTTATGTGTTATTTCTTTCCAATACTTATCTTCCTCTGTCCTGGACCTTGTTTATCCCTTCCTTGGGAGAGCACATTCTCTCAGTCAAGTGGTGATACCCCTTTTTTAACCAGAGTGTTGACTCCAGTCCAAACAGGTCTGGTCATCGGCACTAATTCAGAGCTCCATATGAGCCTCGGATCCGCGCATGCGCAGTTCACTTCAGCTCGCTCTCCTCACATAGATCCCATTTTGGCCTTTGAGCTCAGCAGAGCTCTATCTGCGCAGACGCGGCTGGTATCGCCGCGATCACATGACCGTGATGATGCGGCGGGTCACATGACCCGATTACATTATGCATTTACACTCACCGGCCACTTTATTAGGTACACCATGCTAGTAACGGGTTGGACCCCCTTTTGCCTTCAGAACTGCCTCAATTCTTCGTGGCATAGATTCAACAAGGTGCTGGAAGCATTCCTCAGAGATTTTGGTCCATATTGACATGATGGCATCACACAGTTGCCGCAGATTTGTCGGCTGCACATCCCAAAGATGCTCCATACAAGGCAGGATGGATCCATGCTTTCATGTTGTTTACGCCAAATTCTGACTCTACCATCCGAATGTCGCAGCAGAAATCGAGACTCATCAGACCAAGCAACGTTTTTCCAATCTTCTACTGTCCAATTTCGATGAGCTTGTACAAATTGTAGCCTCCGTTTCCTGTTCTTAGCTGAAAGGAGTGGTACCCGGTGTGGTCTTCTGCTGCTGTAGCCCATCTGCCTCAAAGTTCGATGCACTGTGCGTTCAGAGATGCTCTTAGGCCTACCTTGGTTGTAACGGGTGGCGATTTGAGTCACTGTTGCCTTTCTATCAGCTCGAACCAGTCTGCCCATTCTCCTCTGACCTCTGGCATCAACAAGGCATTTCCGCCCACAGAACTGCCGCTCACTGGATTTTTTTTCTTTTTCGGACCATTCTCTGTAAACCCTAGAGATGGTTGTGCGTGAAAATCCCAGTAGATCAGCAGTTTCTGAAATACTCAGACCAGCCCTTCTGGCACCAACAACCATGCCACGTTCAAAGGCACTCAAATCACCTTTCTTCCCCATACTGATGCTCGGTTTGAACTGCAGGAGATTGTCTTGACCATGTCTACATGCCTAAATGCACTGAGTTGCCGCCATGTGATTGGCTGATTAGAAATTAAGTGTTAACAAGAAGTTGGACAGGTGTACCTAATAAAGTGGCCGGTGAGTGTATACCCGGAAGCACCGCCATTCCACAGCGGCCCCCGGGAGCACCTGACAGAGCACCACGGACCTGGTTTTCTGAGGTAACTAGAGCATGTTATGCTTCAGCGCTTACCCCTGCTCACATTCCAGCGCTTACTCCTCCCTGCATAGTTCTTGCATTGAACTAAGGGAGCTTCCCTACATGTATTTCTCTTCACAGCGCTACCCCTAGCGGTGGGTTCTCACCTCTCCTCAGCACCTTCCTCCGGGAATCTCTCCAGGATCCCTGAGGTATTTCAGCCTAGACCAATTGTCATTTTAGCTCCTGGGACTTTGTCCACTTAAAGAGTTAATACACATATAAAATTTTTTCCCCTAGACGCTCCAGGTGTTAGCTTTATCCCGGGTTACCCATGCTTAGGCTTTTTCAGGCCTTTACATTCCTTGTTGTGTATTGCTTCCAGGTAATTTTCTGTCCTTACGGTACTTGTTAAATTACGTAAACTGATCCATGGTTTAGTCATACTCACATGCCCTGCATTACATTTTTGTGGTCGCCACTTCAGCTCTCTTTTTATCTTTACTATCTTCATCTTCACTATTTTATTACTATTATTATTATGATTGTTATTTTCAGTACTTTTCTCTTTTCTATCATCACAACCTTCAGTACAAATATCTTCCTAATACCATGCTACGTGCATCAGTGGGCTCACATAGCGCACTGTTTATGCTGTCACAATTTTTCTGATGTCTAGTATACACATGGCTTATTGAATTATTAACATTGTTTAACACATCTTCATTTTAGGTTGTTACTAGGCACTTTTTGCGTACAGCACTTTCGATCAAGCACCCGGCATATCTTCCACCTAGTATCCTTTAGGTCATATTGACCTGTATCACATGTATAGTCCCTCCACAGGGCCTTTGTTCTGTGTCATGATTTCCTTCTTCCATTCCAGTTGTTTCCTCTTCCTTACCAATACTTATAGCTTTCAGCTCTTTACAATTGGATTCTTCACGACTCACGGAACACCAACCTGAATTTGATCCGTCCGCCACGGTTGCTCACCTCTCTTTGTTACATGATGGATTTGTATATGATGGATCTTGAACAGAATCACCATGATTCCGTTGTGTTATTTTTCTCTTTGTGCATCATGTGGATATTGTTACTAATCTGTACTTGATATTTTGCCTGTGTTTCAGTCTTGTTAAAGATATTTCTGATGAAGGTCTAGTGTTTGGACCGAAAACGTTTAAATCTTTGAACTGGATGCACAAATAAATGGAATATTCATCTTCATCTTGCAAAAAACTCTCTGAGTGCCAAGTGATTTGTTATTATCATGTTATTTGTGAGGGCAGAGTCGACCTATTCACCATTTATACAGTCACAGGCTTCTCAAGCATCACCAGGGGTATTGCATGGCGTTGGGCGAAGGCAGAGGACATAAAATCCCCCTCCGCTCTGGAATCCACACAAAGCTCGACTGTAAGAGTGGTTGGGCCTAAAGTGATTGTCCCTTTGAATGACAGTTTGGAGGAAAATGTCGCCGTGTCTAGTGTACCACCTCCTACATCCAACAGACCTGACATTCTCCCGACCGCTGGGAACATCTGAAGGCAAGATGTCTTGACCACTGGCAGACATGACAGACCTTGAGTGCATGAGCGGTACAAGACTTAGATCCCGCTCATGACACCTACTTGGCCTCATGTGGCTTGGACACCTGGACAGGAGATTCCAGAGGTATGGCAAGGTGGGAGCCAGCCAAAACCTCTGCCTACACTGGGCTCGCTCCAACCTTCACTCGTTAAAACGAAAGTCGATGCGAGTTGAAACAGCTATTAGCTCCTCCAGTGTGGTTGGAATCTCCCTAGTGGCCAAAGTGTCTTTTACATGGTCAGCCAGCCCCCTCCAAAATACAGGGATGAGGGCTTTATCCGGCCACTCCAGCTCAGATGCTAAAGTGTGGAAGTGGACGGAAAAATGGCTGACCAAGGATGAGCCTTGTGTCAGTGCCAGCAGTTGGAGCGCCGTATCATGAGTGACTTGATGTCCCAAAAAGACTTGTTTCAGAGTGCTCAGGAACCGGAGAACACTCGTGCTCCCACAGCAGCGTAGCCCACTCCAATGCCCTGTCCAGCAAGAGGGATATAAAGAATCCCATTTTAGCCTGCTCTGAGGGAAAACGTGCAGCCAAGAGCTCAAGGTGCATCGCACACTGGTTCACGAATCCCCTGCATGACTTGCTATTGCCAGAGTACCTATCTGGCAGCGGGAGTAGCTGCAGCCATGCTAGCAGCCTGAACAGCTACTGCGATAACATCCACAGCTGAGGTTGTGCGCTCGAGAGCCGCCAACCTGCCCTCCAGCTGCTGGATGTACAGCTGCAAGTCGCTGTTCATAAACCATTACTACCCAGAACCTGGCTAGTATACTGTTAGGACTGGCTGAACACACCAAATAATAATATTAAAGAATATGAGGTGCGTTCGCAGTCCGGGGTCCATTGGGCAGGGATGATACCTGCTGCTGAGTAATGGCGGATGGACGCTTGCTCACATGTGGGTTAAACCTCACCCAGTGTAAAATGAAAGAACTCTCTTGCTTCACAGAGTCGCTATAACATGCTGCACCCTGTTATCAGTCACAGGGTGCAGCTGAAGACACTAGTGGGATCCCTATGAATCACCCCCACTAAACTGGTGATTGGACTCATCTGACCCTCGGTGGCTTCTAAGCCAACTCCTGAGGATGCCCCGAGTCAGATGCAGAGTCCAAGCAGGAATTCCCACCCTACACTGACCGACTGTGAGGAAAGCGCACTGAATGTTCACTGTGCAGGTACAGGCGGGCACTGCAAATAGATGCTGTCCATGTGCTAAACGAGCAGGTAGCACTATCGGGAGCTAGGTAGATTCCACCATTCGCAAACATTCATCAACACAAGGAATGGGAATGATTAAGGAGCTTTCATCTATCGACAGACATACATCTACACACACACACTATATCAAGTTTATACGAGCGCATGGCCATGCAGCCATGCAAACCTTTTATAGTGGAAGCTCTCCGGGACCTTCCTAGTGATCCAATAAGAGCTGCTACAGGACCTGAGCATGTGACCCCCAACCTCAATGAGAGGTCATCCCTTGGGCATGCTCAGTAGAGGAAAAGCAGTACTTAGTCCCAGGAGCGTCTGCTCGCCGCTGATCAGTGCTGGTTACAATGGCTGGACCTGGAGAGGCAGCAGTAACCAAGTGCACAGTATCTGCCTGAGCCAGACACTGGGACTGATGCCTCTGCTGAGCAGGCTCCACTGTGGACTAGAGAAGAATGGGAGACCACAGTGGACATGTTTCGAGATTCCCCCTGTGCAGTGGCGGGACCTTACACTCTGTTCGGTGAAGTTTGGGCAAGGGGGCTGTGGTGGCACTATTTTATTTAGTAAAAAAGGACCCCACATTGGGGAATTGGGCATTACATTACATTGGGCTTATTTCTTAACTCTGTCTCCTGCAATGTGTCCTTTAACTGCCACTAGATGACCAGGGTTAACGTGCTCTGTATGGTGAATTTTGGCAAGGGGACTGTGATGGCACTATATTATTTAGTAAAAAAATGGACCCCACATTGGGGAAATGGGCATTACATTACATTGGGCTGACTTCTTAAATCTGTCTCCTGCAATGTGTCCTTTACCTACCACTAGATCACTGGGGTGAATGTGCTCTTTACAGTGAATTTTGAGCAAGGGGGCTGTGATGGCACTATTCTATTTAGTAAAAAAAGGACCCCACATTGGGGAATTGGGCATTACATTACATTGGGCCTACTTCTTAACTCTGTCTCCTGCAATGTGTCCTTTAACTGCCACTAGATCACCAGGGTGAACGTGCTTTGTACGGTGAATTTTGGGCAAGGGGGGTGTGATGGCACTATTTTATTTATTAAAAAAAAGGATTCCACTTTGGGGAATTGTTTGACAGCTCATGCCCTCCATTACAAGTCTCAGAGACCCACACCACTACAATGGGCCTACTTCATTACTCTTTTTCCTGCAATGTCTCTTCCTTATCTCCGACGACATGACCTGGGTGAACGTGTTCTGTACTTTTGTAGGCCACAGAATTTTGAGCAAAGGGGGCTGTGATGGCAATAGTATATTTTTTAAAAAGGTGTCCCCCCATTGGTGAAACCACATCCTTGTTGGCAAACACTTCATAACATTTGTGTACCTTAAAGAGCTCACTTGAAAAGCTCCTTTTTGTGTTGCCTGGTTGCTCACATTGGACAAAATACACTTCATAAATTTGCCAATGTGTAAAACAAAGGAGTACGGGAATGCAAAATGCATATTGTGAAGTGGATTTTCATGGGCCCATCCAGTATGTGGGTTCCAAGGCTGGCCTTGCTGCCAATGTGTAAAACAAAGGAGTACGGAGTACAAAATGAATATTTTGAAGTGGATTTTCATGGGCCCATCTAGTATGTGGTTTCCAAGGCATAATGGGGTGCATATGACTGACTATGCAGCAGGGCTGGCCTTGCTGCCAATGTGTAAAACAAAGAAGTACGGAGTACAAAATGTATATTGTGAAGTGGATTTTCATGGGCCCATCCAGTATGTGGGTTCCAAGGCGTAATGGGGTGCATATAACTGAATATGCAGCAGGGCTGGCTTTGCTGCCAATGTGTGAAACAAAAGAGTGCGGAGTACAAAATGCTTATTGTAAAGTGAATTTTCAGAGGCCCATCCAATATGTGGGTTCAAAGGCTTATTGGGGTGCATATGAATTGGTAGCATGGCAGGCCTTGAATTCAATGCAACACTTTTTCAGGTGTCCCCTCTAGACATCTTATGAAAGGGGTATTGTAGTGCATCGTAATTCTTGGCAGCCCATCCACTCACAGCATAGGCTGCAACAGCTAAGGAGACCCACTGTTTAATAATTGCACTTTAAGAAGATTAATGCTGCCTCATGCACCAGTAAAAATAGGCTCTGTGAATTTAAGAGTCCCTCTTTCATAAATGAAACAAGATAGGTCTGCTTATGTGTCACACACCACATGGCCAGCTAGGGTTGTTAAATGTTACAATGACATTTCCTAGTGAATGCATTTTTAGTGGTTGAAAGCAATGTTAAAGTTGAAAAATGCTTCAAAAACGCTGCGTCTGAACTAAGCCTAAGTGGGGGAGGAAATTTTCAGTCTGGGGTTTAATATTTGGCCTTACAGGCAAGTCATTAACCTGCAAAAGATGTACCTTGACATATTTCCCAGCACAATCCGTTTTGGTTTCATTTTAGTGTGTTTTTTGTTGCACCGGGAAAAATGGCATGAATCTCAGAAAACATCTCTAGCAGAATACTATCTTCTCTTGTATTGACTGCTTTACATAGTTTTATATCATCTGCAAATATTATTATTTTACTGTGTAAACCTTCTACCAGATTGGTAATTCAGTGTCTTTGTAAAGTATTCGGCTCCCTGGAACTTTTCAACCTTTTCCCACATATCATGCTTCAAACATAAAGACACCAAATGTAAATTTTTAGTGAAGAATCAACAACAAGTGGAACGCAATTGTGAAGTTGAATGAAATTTATTGATTATTTTACATTTTTGTGGAAAATCAAAATTTCAAAAGTGTGGCGTGCAATGTTATTCAGCCCCTTTAACTTAATACTTTGTTGCGCCACCTTTTGCTGCGATTACAGTTGCAAGTCACTTGGGGTATGTCTCTGTCAGTTTTGTACATCGAAAGACTGAAATTCTTGCCCATTCTTCCTTGGCAAACAGCTCGAGCTCAGTTAGGTTTGATGGAGATCGTTTGTGAACAGCAGTTTTCAGCTCTTTCCACAGATTCTCGATTGGATTGAGGTCTGGACTTTGACTTGGCTATTCTAACACCTGGATATGTTTATTTGTGAACCATTCCACTGTAGATTTTGCTTTATGTTTGGGATCATTGTCTTGTTGGAAGACAAATCTCTGTCCCAGTCTCAGGTCTTTTGCAGACTCCAACAGGTTTTCTTCAAGAATGGTCAAGTATTTGGCTCCATCCATCTTCCCATCAATTTTAACCATCTTCCCTGTCCCTGCTGAAGAAAAGTAGGCCCAAACTATGATGCTGCCACCACCATACTGGACAGTGGGGATGCTCTGTTCAGGGTTATGAGCTGTGTTGACTTTACGCCAAACATATTGTTTGGCATTGTTGCCAAAAAGTTTGATTTTGGTTTCATCTGACCAGAGCACCTTCTTCCACATTTGGTGTGTCTTCCAGGTGGCTTGTTGCAAACTTTAAATGACACTTTTTATGGATATCTTTGAGAAATGGCTTTCTTCTTGCCACTATTCCATAAATGCCAGATCTGTACAGTTTACGACTGATTGTTGTCCTATGGACAGACTGTCCCACATCAGCTGTAGATCTCTACAGTTCATCCAGAGTGATCATGAGCCTCTTGTCTGCATCTCTGATCAGTCTTCTCCTTGTTTGAGATGAAAGTTTAGTGGGACGGCCGGGTCTTGGTAGATTTGCAGTGGTATGATACTCCTTCCATTTCAATATGATCGCTTGCACAGTGCTCCTTGGGATGTCTAAAGTTTTGGAAATCATTTTGTATCCAAATCTGGCTTTAAACTTCTCCACAACAGTATCACGGACCTGCCTGTTGTGTTCCTTGGTCTTCATGATGCTCTCTGTGCTTCAAACAGAACCCTGAGCCTATCACAGAGCAGGTGCATTTATACGAAGACTTGATTACACACAGGTGGATTATATTTATCTTTATTAGGCATTTAGGACAACATTGGATCATTCAGAGATCCACAATGAACTTCTGGAGTTTTTTTGCTGCACTGAAAGTAAAGGGGCCGAATAATATTGCACGCCCCACTTTTCAGTTTTTGAATTTCCACAAAAATGTAAAATAACCAGTAAATTTCATTCAACTTCAGAATTGTGTTCCACTTGTTGTTGTTTCTTCACCAAAAAATTACATTTGGTATCTTTATGTTTGAAGCATGATATGTGGGAAAAGGTTGAAAAGTTCCAGGGAGCCGAATACTTTCCCAAGACACTGAATTACCAATCTGGTAGAAGGTTTACACAGTAAAATATCAATATTTGCAGATGATATAAAACTATGTAAAGCAATCAATACAAGAGAAGATAGTATTCTGCTACAGATGGATCTTGGTAAGTTTGAATCTTGGGCCGAGAGGTGGCAATTGCAGTTTAACAATGATAAATGTAAGGTAAAGGCTGAGTCACACATAATGATATCGTTAACGATATCGTTGCAACGTCACGCTTTTGGTGACATAGCAACGATCCCGCTAACGATCTCGTTATGTGTGACAGCGACCAACGATCAGGCCCCTGCTGGGAGATCGTTGGTCGATGGGAATGATCAGGACCTTTTTTTGGTCGCTGATCACCCGCTGTCATCGCTGGATCGGCGTGTGTGACACCGATCCAGCGATGTGTTCACTTGTAACCAGGGTAAATATCGGGTTACTAAGCGCAGGGCCGCGCTTAGTAACCTGATATTTACCCTGGTTACCATTGTAAAAGTTAAAAAAAAACAGTACATACTCACATTCCGATGTCTGTCACGTCCCCTGGCGTCCACAGGGTTAAAACTGCTTTCGGCAGGAGCGCTGCTAATATGCACGTGCTCCAGCCTTGAGCTTCCCTGCACTGACTGTGTCAGCGCTGGCCATAAAGCAGAGCACAGCAGTGACGTCACCGCTGTTACTGCCGGCGCTGACACATTCAGTGCAGGGAAGCTCTCGGCAGCAGCGCGTGCATATTAGCAGCGCTCTTGCCGAAAGCAGTTTTAACCCTGTGGTGCCGGTGGGGGACGTGACAGACATCAGAATGTGAGTATGTAGTGTTTTTTTTTTTTTTTACTTTTACAATGGTAACCAGGCTAAATATCGGGTTACTAAGCGCGGCCCTGCACTTAGTAACCCGATGTTTACCCTGGTTACCCGGGTGCTGCAGGGGGACTTCGGCATAGTTGAAGACAGTTTCAATGATGCCGAAGTCATTCCCCTGATCGTTGGTCACTGGAGAGAGCTCTCTGTGTGACAGCTCCCCAGCGACCACACAATGACTTACCAACGATCACGGCCAGGTCATATCGCTGGTCATGATCGTTGGTAAGTCGTTTAGTGTAACGGTACCTTTATACACATGGGAAGAAGGAATCAATATCACCATTACACATTGAACGGGAAACCGCTGGGTAAATCTGACATTGGGAAGGACTTGGGGATCCTAGTTAATGATAAACTTACTTGGAGCAGCCAGTGCCAGACAGCAGCTGCCAAGGCAAACAGGATCAAGGAGTGCATTAAAAGAGGTCTGGATACACATGATGAGAGCATTATACTGCCTCTGTACAAATCCCTGGTTAAACCGCACATGGAGTACTGTGTACAGTTTTGGGCACCGGTGCTCAGCAATGACATAATGGAACTAGAGCGAGTAAAAAAGAGGGCCACAAAATTAATAAAGGGGATGGGGGAACTACAATACCCAGAGAGGTTAGCAAAATTAGGATTATTTAGTAGGGCAGCATGGTTGTGCAGTGGTTAGCACTGCAGCCTTGCAGCGCTGGAGTCCTGGGTTCAAGCCCCACCAAGGACAACATCTGCAAAGAGTTTGCATGTTCTCTCCGTGTTTGCCTGGGTTTCCTCCAGGTACTCTGGTTTCCTCCCACATTCCAAAGACATACTAATAGGGAATTTAGATTATGAGCCCTGTTGGGGACAGTGATGATAATGTGTAAAGCGCTGCGGAATATGTTAGCGCTATATAAAAATAAAGATTATTATTATTTAGTCTAGAAAAAAGACGACTGAGGGGCGATCTAATAACCATGTATCAGAATATAAGGGGACAACACAAATATCTCTCTGAGGATCTGTTTATAATAAGGAAGATGATGGTCACAAGGGGGCATTCTCTGCATCTGGAGGAGAGAAGGTTTTTCCACCAATATAGAAGAGGATTATTTACAGTTAGGGCAGTGAGAGTCAGGAATTCCTTGCCTGAAGAGGCCTGGATGTCTTCCTGGAGCGTAACAATATTGTATCTTACAATTATAAGGTTCTTTAGAAGGACGTAGATCTGGGGATTTATTCTGATGGAATATAGGCTGAACAGGTTGGACAAATGTCTTTTTTCGACCTTGCTAACTATATTACTATGTAATTTCTTCATCTCTTGTAAACACCAAAAAGCATCAATAATTATGCAACATGTTTATCTACCACATTATTGTCTATGCACCACAGTAACTCAGTTCTTAGCACTGTTGCTTTGCAGCGCTGCGATCCCACCAAGGACAACATCTACAAGAAGTTTGTTTTCTCCCCGTGTTGGCATGGGTTTCCTCCAGGAACTCTGGTTTCTTCCCACACTCCAAAGACATACTGATAGGGAATCTAGACTATGAACCCTAATTGAGTCAGCGATGATAATGTATGTAAAATGCTTTGGAATTAATAGTGCTATATAACTGAGGAAAATAAAATATATTTGGTGTTACTCATTTCCAACAAAAAATCTTGACTATTTAGATTTTTTTACCTTAATTAAGCCAAGTGTCTCCCTCTGAAAGCTAAAATATAGGACAGTCATTTATTTGCTGTATAAATATGCCTTTTTAATTTATGTAATTTGTGAGCATTCATTGCTATAAAGAAATACTGTTAAGACAAAATAATTATTCACAAGAAGGAGCCTAATTCTAAGCGCTCCACATAACCCACATTTTATTATCCGTGAAGCACAGCATTTGGCTCTGAAAATCCTCAGAAAATGAATCTTCTTTAATCCAATGCAATGCAGAAAACATTGTCAGAGAGCCCATCACATCAAGAATTAAGACTGCAAACGAGCCTTTGAAATGAAAATGAGGCATTATGAAGATTTTGTTTGATTGGCATTTGAATTGATTAATAGCTTAGAAAATGTTTCTAATATAGTATCAAGCACATTTTTTGTTTAGGTCAATGAGGGAAAAAATGATACATAATGTCAGAGTGGGAAGATAAAATAACATTTTTAACTGCAACTTAAAATACTCATAAAGGACCTGTAATGCGTCTTACTCAGCAGAGGGAGTACAATAATGCTCAAACAAAACACACTTAAGGCCGGTTTCACACGTCAGTGGCTCCGGTACGTGAGGTGACAGTTTCCTCACGTACCGGAGACACTGACACACGTAGACCCATAAAAATCAATGCATCTGTTCAGATGTCATTGATTTTTTGCGGACCGTGTGCGGACCGTGTCTCCGTGTGCCAAACACGGAGACATGTCAGTGTTCGTGGGAGCGCACGTTTTACACGGACCCAATAGAGTCAATGGGTCCGCGTAAAACACGGACCTCACACGGACATTCTCCGTCTGGGGTCCGTGTGCGTGCCGGAGACAGCGCTACAGTAAGCGCTGTCCCCCCCACATGGTGCTGAAGCCGCGATTCATATCTTCCCTGTAGCAGCGTTTGCTATAGAGAAAATATGAAGAATAGTGTTAAAAATAAAGATTTAGGTGTCCGCCGCCCCCCCACCCCCTGTGCGCCCCCCCGCTGGTCAGAAAATACTTATCTGGGTCCCCCGTCGGCTGTCGCTCCTTCCTGGTCTGGCCGCGCCTCCTACTGTATGCGGTCACGTGGGGCCGATCAATTACAATCATGAATAGTCGGCTCCGCCCCTATGGGAGGTGGAGCCACATATTCATGACTGTAAATGATCGGGCCCACGTGACCGCATGCAGGAGAAGCCGCGGCAAGACCAAGAAGGAGCGACAGCCGACGGGGGACCCGGGTAAGTATTTTCTGACCAGCGGGGGGGCGCACAGGGGGTGGGGGGGGCGGCGGACACCTAAATCTTTATTTTTAACACTATTCTTCATATTTTCTCTGCAGCAAACGTTACTGCAGAGAGGATATGAATCGCAGCTTCAGCACCATGCAGAGTGGGTACCACACGCTCCGTGTGGTACCCACTCGCCATACGGGCGGCACACGTGTGCCGCAGGTATGGCCTCCGTGAGTTCCCAGGCACACGGACACGGATAACTCCGGTACCGATTTATTCCGGTACCGGAATTATCTGGACGTGTGGGACAGCCCTAAAGGGCAGAAAATTGGGATTTTGGGTGTGGAAGCAAAAGTAAAACGTCTCCTTAAGTTTCATTTGTTTCATTGGAAGTGTATTGTGTTAGAGATGAAACAACTGGTGAAAACTATATGAAAAACAATATGTGTGAATTGAGTTTTATAGTGATTGTTATTGTTTAATCAACAAATCTACTCACATGCAATCTTCCACCTTTAGACCTTAAGTTGGATATTTGGTGAGTTTTTTACCTCAGTATTTGTAAGCCACAATCAGGAGTGGAACAATCAGAGGAAAAGTATAATAGTAACAATGTCACCACATCTGCATTTCTTACCCACTCGTGGTTTTGGCTTACAAATACTGATGTAAAAAAAATTAAATACTCAACATGTGCACGTGGCCTAAGCACCCTGCCTTTGACTTATGCCCATGTAACTGCATGTTAACCTCTCCTTGTAATATTCATAAGTAGATGCTGGTACACAGGAATAATTATCTGAATTCTGGTATTGAAAATTCTCCACAATCATTTGCAAATCTTGCACATAGAAATATTTTGCTTACAATGGTAAGGCCATATTCACACTTCGCGGTTTTTACCGCGGATCCGCTGTGATTTTGATGCTGCGGGTCCGCAGCAGTTTCCATAGCGCTTACATTAACATGTAAACCCTATGGAAACCGCAAACCGCAGTGCACATGCTGCGGGAAAAACCGCGCAGAAACGCAGCGGTTTACAACCCGCAGCATGTCACTTCTTTCTGCAGAATTGCTGCGATTCTGCACCCATAGAAATGCAAGTGCGGGAAGTAAGCGGATAATGCGCGGTTGCTACCCGGGGTGGAGGAGAGGAGACTCTCCTCCAGGCCCTGGGAAGCATGAATAGTGTAAAAAAAGAATTAAAATAAAAAATGATGCTATACTCACCTCTCAGCGCTGCACGCGGCCGTCCCCGGCCTCAGTTGCTGTGCGAACAGGACCTGCGGTGATGTCACGGTCACATGACCGTGATGACGCCACGGTCACATGACCGTGATGTCACGAAGGTCCTTCTCGGCACAGCATCTTTGGAACCAGACCGACGAGTGCAGCGCCGAGGAGATCGCGACGTCAGAGGGTGAGTATAGCCAATTTTTATTATTTTTAACATTACTATTGATGCTGCATATTGCTGCATATGCAGCATCAATAGTATAGGCGGAAACCCGCAGCGGAAACCGCGGAACAAACCGCGATAAATCTGCAGGGATAACCGCAGCGGGTTTGCCCTGCAGATTTATCAAATCCGCTGGAGAACCCGCAGAGGTCACACGCAAAGTGTGCACATAGCCTAATAATCCCTCTGACATTGCCAACCTTCTTTACAGCAGCTTATTTTCATGCCTTCAGAATCAGGGAACCCTCCATTGTTTTGTGGTTCCTCCCCTTTCCCTCACCCTATGGAAGTGACTGGCCAAAAATTTCAATGTTCACCTGAACAAAGCAAGGGTTCCTCCAATATCTGTTTTCCACTTCATTTGTTTAATCCCTTAATCCCATATGACATACTATCCCGTCAAGGTGACCTAGGACTTAATTCCCAGTGACGGGATAGTACGTCTGTCATGTTCTCAATGGCAAGAGAACATAGCATCAGCATATATAGGAACTAGCTCTTGGAAGATGGGAACTGAGCTGACCATGAACTAAACCTAACGCACAACTAGCAGTGGCCGGGTAGCATGCCTACGTTGATTCTAGATGCCCAGCACCAGCCGGAGGACTAAATAATGCTAGCAGAGGAAAATATTAGTCCTAGCTCACCTCTAGAGAAATACCCCGAAAGGAGACAGAAGCCCCCCACATGTATTGGCGGTGAATTAAGATGAAATAACAAACGTAGTATGAAAATAGGTTTAGCAAATTTGAGGTCCACTTACTACATAGCAGAAGACAGAAAGGACACTTTCATGGTCAGCTGAAAACCCTATCAAAACACCATCCAGAAATTACTTTAAAACTCTGGCATTAACTCATAACACCAGAGTGGCAATTCCTGTTCACAAGAGCTTTCCAGACACAGTAACGAAACTACAGCTGTGAACTGGAACAAAAATGCAAAAACAAACATGGACAAGAGTCCAACTTATCTAGTAGTTGTCTAGGAGCAGGAACAAGCACAGAGAGGCTTCTGATAACATTGTTGACCGGCAAGCAACTAACAGAGCAGCAAGGTTATATAGCGACTCCCACATCTTGATGGGAACAGGTGAACAGAGAAGATGAAAACACCAGTTCAATTCCACCAGTAGCCACCGGGGGAGCCCAGAATCCAAATTCACAACAGTACCCCCCCCTCAAGGAGGGGGCACCGAACCCTCACCAGAACCACCAGGGCGATCAGGATGGGCCCTATGAAAGGCACGAACCAGATCAGAGGCATGAACATCAGATGCATTCACCCAAGAATTATCCTCCTGGCCGTATCCCTTCCACTTGACCAGATACTGGAGTCTCCGTCTGGAAACACGAGAGTCTAAGATTTTCTCCACAACGTACTCCAACTCACCCTCAACCAACACCGGAGCAGGAGGCTCAACGGAAGGCACAACCGGTACCTCATACCTGCGCAATAATGACCGATGAAAAACGTTATGAATAGAAAAGGATGCAGGGAGGTCCAAACGGAAGGAAACAGGGTTAAGAATCTCCAATATCTTATACGGGCCGATGAACCGAGGCTTAAACTTAGGAGAAGAGACCCTCATAGGGACAAAACGAGAAGACAGCCACACCAAATCCCCAACACAAAGCCGAGGACCAACACGACGGTGGCGGTTGGCAAAAAGCTGAGTCTTCTCCTGGGACAACCTCAAATTGTCCACCACCTGCCCCCAGATCTGATGCAATCTCTCCACCACAGCATCCACTCCAGGACAATCCGAAGATTCCACCTGACCAGAGGAAAATCGAGGATGAAACCCCGAATTACAGAAAAACGGGGACACCAAAGTGGCAGAGCTGGCCCGATTATTGAGAGCGAACTCTGCCAATGGCAAAAAAGCAACCCAATCATCCTGGTCAGCAGACACAAAACACCTCAGATATGTCTCCAGGGTCTGATTAGTCCGCTCGGTCTGGCCATTCGTCTGAGGATGGAAAGCGGACGAAAAAGATAAATCTATGCCTATCCTAGCACAGAATGCCCGCCAAAATCTAGACACGAATTGGGTCCCTCTGTCAGAAATGATATTCTCAGGAATACCATGCAAACGAACAACATTTTGAAAAAACAGAGGAACCAACTCGGAAGAAGAAGGCAACTTGGGCAGAGGAACCAAATGGACCATCTTAGAGAAACGGTCACACACCACCCAGATGACAGACATCTTCTGAGAAACAGGCAGATCTGAAATAAAATCCATCGAGATGTGCGTCCAAGGCCTCTTAGGAATAGGCAAGGGCAACAATAATCCACTAGCCCGAGAGCAACAAGGCTTGGCCCGAGCACAAACGTCACAAGACTGCACAAAGCCTCGCACATCTCGTGACAGGGAAGGCCACCAGAAGGACCTTGCCACCAAATCCCTGGTACCAAAAATGCCAGGATGACCTGCCAACGCAGAAGAATGAACCTCAGAGATGACTCTACTGGTCCAATCATCAGGAACAAACAGTTTATCAGGTGGGCAACGATCCGGTCTATCCGCCTGAAACTCCTGCAAGGCCCGCCGCAGGTCTGGAGAAACGGCTGACAATACCACTCCATCCTTAAGGATACCTGTGGGCTCAGAGTTACCAGGCGAGTCAGGCTCAAAACTCCTAGAAAGGGCATCCGCCTTAACATTCTTAGAACCCGGTAGGTATGACACCACAAAATTAAACCGAGAGAAAAATAATGACCAGCGCGCCTGTCTAGGATTCAGGCGCCTGGCGGTCTCAAGATAAATCAAGTTTTTGTGGTCAGTCAATACCACCACCTGATGTCTGGCCCCCTCAAGCCAATGGCGCCACTCCTCAAAAGCCCACTTCATGGCCAAAAGCTCCTGATTCCCAACATCATAATTCCGCTCAGCGGGCGAAAATTTACGGGAAAAGAAGGCACAAGGCCTCATCACGGAGCAGTCAGAACTTTTCTGCGACAACACTGCCCCAGCTCCGATCTCAGAAGCGTCGACCTCAACCTGAAAAGGTAGAGCAACATCAGGCTGACACAACACAGGGGCAGAGGAAAAACGGCGCTTAAGCTCCCGAAAGGCCTCCACAGCGTCAGGGGACCAATCAGCAACATCAGCACCCTTCTTAGTCAAATCGGTCAATGGCTTAGCAATATCCGAAAAACCAGCAATAAATCGACGATAAAAGTTAGCAAAGCCCAAAAATTTCTGAAGACTCTTAAGAGAAGAGGGCTGCGTCCAATCACAAATAGCTTGAACCTTGACAGGATCCATTTCAATGGAAGAGGGAGAAAAAATATATCCCAAAAAGGAAATCCTCTGTACCCCAAAAACACACTTAGAACCCTTCACACACAAAGAATTAGACCGCAAAACCTGGAAAACCCTCCTGACTTGCTGGACATGAGAGTCCCAGTCATCCGAAAAAATCAGAATATCATCAAGATACACAATCATAAATTTATCCAAATAATCGCGAAAAATATCATGCATAAAGGACTGGAAAACTGACGGAGCATTTGAAAGACCAAAAGGCATCACTAAATACTCAAAGTGGCCCTCGGGCGTATTAAATGCGGTTTTCCACTCATCCCCCTGCCTGATTCGCACCAAATTATACGCCCCACGAAGGTCAATCTTAGAGAACCACTTGGCCCCCTTTATGCGAGCAAACAAATCAGTCAGCAACGGCAATGGGTATTGATATTTTACAGTGATTTTATTCAAAAGCCGATAATCGATACATGGTCTCAAAGAGCCGTCTTTTTTTGACACAAAGAAAAAACCGGCTCCTAAGGGAGATGACGATGGACGAATATGTCCCTTTTCCAAGGACTCCTTTATATATTCTCGCATAGCAGCATGTTCAGGCACAGACAGATTAAATAAACGACCCTTTGGGTATTTACTACCCGGAATTAAATCTATGGCACAATCGCACTCTCGGTGCGGAGGTAATGAACCAAGCTTGGATTCTTCAAAGACGTCACGATAGTCAGACAGGAACTCAGGAATTTCAGAGGGAATAGATGATGAAATGGAAACCACAGGTACATCCCCATGAGCCCCCTTACATCCCCAGCTCAACACAGACATAGCTCTCCAGTCGAGGACTGGGTTGTGAGATTGCAGCCAAGGCAATCCTAGCACCAAATCATCATGTAGATTATACAGCACCAGAAAGCGAATAATCTCCTGGTGATCCGGATTAATACGCATAGTTACTTGTGTCCAGTATTGTGGTTTATTATTAGCCAATGGGGTGGAGTCAATCCCCTTCAGAGGAATAAGAGTCTCCAAAGGCTCTAAATCATACCCACAGCGTTTGGCAAAGGACCAATCCATAAGACTCAAAGCGGCGCCAGAGTCGACATAGGCGTCCGTGGTAATAGTTGACAAAGAGCAAATCAGGGTTACAGATAGAATAAACTTAGACGGTAAGGTGCAAATGGAAACAGATTTATCAAGCTTTTTAGTGCGCTTAGAGCATGCTGATATAACATGAGTAGAATCACCACAATAGAAACACAACCCATTTTTCCGTCTAAAATTCTGCCGCTCACTTCGGGACAGAATTCTATCACACTGCATACTCTCTGGCGACTTCTCAGTGGACACCGCCAGATGGTGCACTGGTTTGCGCTCCCGCAAACGCCTATCGATCTGAATAGCCATTGTCATGGACTCATTCAGACCCGCAGGCACAGGGAACCCCACCATAACATCCTTAATGGCATCAGAGAGACCCTCTCTGAAAGTCGCCGCCAGGGCGCACTCATTCCACTGAGTAAGCACAGACCATTTACGGAATCTTTGACAGTAAATTTCCGCTTCATCTTGCCCCTGAGATAGGGACATCAAAGTTTTTTCTGCCTGAAGCTCCAAATGAGGTTCGTCATAAAGCAACCCCAAGGCCAGAAAAAACGCATCCACATTGAGCAACGCAGGATCCCCTGGTGTCAATGAAAAAGCCCAGTCTTGAGGGTCGCCCCGGAGCAAGGAAATCACAATCCTGACCTGCTGTGCAGGGTCTCCGGCAGAGCGAAATTTCAGGGACAAAAATAATTTGCAATTATTTCGAAAATTCTGAAACCCAGATCTATTCCCCGAGAAAAATTCCGGCAAAGGAATTCTCGGCTCAGATACAGGTGCATGACAAACAAAGTCTTGCAAATTTTGTACCTTCGTGGCGAGATTATTCAAACCTGCAGTTACACTCTGAAGATCCATTACAAACAGGTGGACACAGAGCCATTCAAAGATTAGAAGGAGAAAAAAAAAAAATTCTCAGCAGACTTCTTATTTCTCTCCTTTCTCAGCCAAGGATTTTAACCCTTTAGTGGGCCGGTCAAACTGTCATGTTCTCAATGGCAAGAGAACATAGCATCAGCATATATAGGAACTAGCTCTTGGAAGATGGGAACTGAGCTGACCATGAACTAAACCTAACGCACAACTAGCAGTGGCCGGGTAGCATGCCTACGTTGATTCTAGATGCCCAGCACCAGCCGGAGGACTAAATAATGCTAGCAGAGGAAAATATTAGTCCTAGCTCACCTCTAGAGAAATACCCCGAAAGGAGACAGAAGCCCCCCACATGTATTGGCGGTGAATTAAGATGAAATAACAAACGTAGTATGAAAATAGGTTTAGCAAATTTGAGGTCCACTTACTACATAGCAGAAGACAGAAAGGACACTTTCATGGTCAGCTGAAAACCCTATCAAAACACCATCCAGAAATTACTTTAAAACTCTGGCATTAACTCATAACACCAGAGTGGCAATTCCTGTTCACAAGAGCTTTCCAGACACAGTAACGAAACTACAGCTGTGAACTGGAACAAAAATGCAAAAACAAACATGGACAAGAGTCCAACTTATCTAGTAGTTGTCTAGGAGCAGGAACAAGCACAGAGAGGCTTCTGATAACATTGTTGACCGGCAAGCAACTAACAGAGCAGCAAGGTTATATAGCGACTCCCACATCTTGATGGGAACAGGTGAACAGAGAAGATGAAAACACCAGTTCAATTCCACCAGTAGCCATCGGGGGAGCCCAGAATCCAAATTCACAACATACGTCATATGCGATTGGCCGAGCTCATGGGGGAAGCGCGGCCGATCGCGGCCGGGTGTCAGCTGACTATCACAGCTGACATCCGGCACTATGTGCCAGGAGCGGTCACGGACCGCCCCGGCATATTAACCCCCGGCACAGTGCGATCGAACATGATCTCAGTGTTCCAGCGGTATAAGGAAGCATCGCGCAGGGAGGGGGCTCCCTGCGTGCTTCCCTGAGACCCCCGGAGCAACACGATGTGATCGCGTTGCACCTAGGGTCTCTTACCTCCTCCTCGCTGCAGCAGGCCTGGATCCAAAATGGCCGCGGCATCCGGGTCCTGCAGGGAGGTGGCTTCACAGCGCCTGCTCAGAGCAGGCGCAGGGGAGCTAGGAGCTATGCATGTCAGATCGTCGATCTGACACAGTGCACAGCAAAGTGTCAGATCAGCGATTTTACACTATAACATGATGCCCCCCCTGGGGCAATGTTATAGCATAAAAAAAAAATATTCACATGTGTAAAACAAATTAAAAAAAATTCCCCCCAAAAAAATCCCCCCCCCCAAAAAAAAAAATATTGTTCCTATAAATACATTTCTTTACCTAAATAAAAAAAACAATAAAAGTACACATATTTAGTATCGCTGCGTCCATAACGACCCGACCTATAAAACTGTCCCACTAGTTAACCCCTTCAGTGAACACCGTAAAAAAAAAAAAAAAAAAACGAGGCAAAAAACAATGCTTTATTATCATACCGCCAAACAAAAAGTGGAATAACACGCGATCAAAAGGACAGATCTAAATAACCATGGTACAGCTGAAAACATCATCTAGTCCCGCAAAAAATGAGCTGCCATACAGTGTCATCAAAGAAAAAAGAAAAAAGTTATAGTCCTCAGAATAAAGCGATGCAAAAATATTTTTTTCTATAAAATAGGTTTTATCGTACAAAAGCGCCAAAACATAAAAAAATGATATAAATGAGGTATCGCTGTAATCGTACTGACCCGAGGAATAAAACTGATTTATCCATTTTACCAAACGCGGAATGGTATAGACACCTCCCCCCCAAAAAAATTCATGAATAGCTGGTTTTTGGTCATTCTGCCTCACAAAAACCAAAATAAAAAGCGATCAAAAAATGTCACGTGCCCGAAAATGTTACCAATAAAAACATCAACTCGACCCGCAAAAAACAAGACCTCACATGACTCTGTGGACCAAAATATGGAAAAATTAAAGCTCTCAAAATGTGGTAACGCAAAAAATATTTTTTGCAATAGAAAGCGTCTTTCAGTGTGTGATGGCTGCCAATCATAAAAATCCACTAAAAAACCCGCTATAAAAGTAAATTAACCCCCCCTTCATCACCACTTAGTTAGCGAAAAATGAAAAATTTTTAAAAAATGTATTTATTTCCATTTTCCCATTAGGGTTAGGGTTAGGGCTAGGGTTAGGGCTAGGGTTAGGGCTAGAGTTAGGGTTAGGGTTAGGGCTAGGGTTAGGGCTAGGGTTAGGGCTAGGGTTAGGGCCAGGGTTAGGGCTAGGGTTAGGGCTAGGGATAGGGATAGGGTTAGGGTTAGAGTTGGGGTTAGGGTTAAGGGTTAGGGTTGGGGCTAGGGTTAAGGGTTCAGTTAGGGTTGGGCCTAAAGTTAGGGTTAGGGTTGGGGCTAAAGTTAGGGTTAGGATGGGATTATGGTTAGGGGTGTGTCAGAATTAGGGGTGTGGTTAGGGTTTCCATTGGGATTAGGGTTAGGGATGTGTTTGGATTAGGGTTTCAGTTATAATTGGGGGGTTTCCACTCTTTAGGCACATCAGGGGCTCTCCAAATGCGACATGGCGTCCGATCTCAATTCCAGCCAATTCTGCGTTGAAAAAGTAAAACAGTGCTCCTTCCCTTCCGAGCTCTCCCGTGCGCCCAAACAGGGGTTTACACCAACATATGGGGTATCAGTGTACTCAGGACAAATTGGACAACATCTTTTGGGGTCTAGTTTCAAATGTTACCCTTGGAAAAATACAAAACTGGGGGCTAAAAAATAATTTTTGTGGAAAAAAAGATTTTTTATTTTCATGGCTCTGCGTTATAAACTGTAGTGAAACACTTAAAGGTTCAACGTTCTAACAACACATCTAGATAAGTTCCTTGGGTGTCTAGTTTCCAATATGGGGTCACTTGTGGGGTGTTTCTACTGTTTAGGTACATTAGGGGCTCTGCAAACACAATGTGACGCCTGCAGACCAATCCATCTAAGTCTGCATTCCAAATTACGCTCCTTCCCTTCCAAGCTCTGCCATGCGCTCAATCGGTGGTTCCCCCCCACATATCGGGTATCAGCGTACTTAGAACAAATTGGACAACAACTTTTGAGGTCCAATTTTAACTGTTACCCTTGGAAAAATACAAAACTGGGGCTAAAAAATAATTTTTGTGGAAAAAAAAGATTTTTTTATTTTCACGGCTCTGCGTTATAAACTGTAGTGAAACACTTGGGGGTTCAAAGCTCTCACAACACATCTAGATAAGTTCCTTAGGGGGTCTCCTTTCCAAAATGGTGTCACTTGTGGGGGATTTCAATGTTGAGGCACATCAGTGGCTCTCCAAACGCAACATGGCATCCCATCTCAATTCCTGTCAATTTTGCATTGGAAAGTCAAACGGCGCTCCTTCCCTTCCAAGCTCTCCCATGCACCCAAACAGTGGTTTACCCCCACATATGGGGTATCAGCATACTCAGGACAAATTGGACAACAACTTTTGTGGTCCAATTTCTTCTCTTACCCTTGGGAAAATAAAAATTGGGGGTGAAAATATAATTTTTGTGAAAAAAAAAGATTTTTTATTTCTACGGCTCTGCATTATAAACTTCTGTGAATCACTTAATGAGTTAAAGTGATCACTGCACATCTAGATAAGTTCCTTATCAGGTCTACTTTCCAAAATGGTGTCACTTGTGGGGGGTTTTAATGTTTAGGCACATAAGGGGCTCTCCAAACGCAACATGGTGTCCCATCTCAATTCCAGTCAATTTTGCATTGAAAAGTCAAATGGCGCTCCTTCACTTCCGAGCTCTGCCATGCGCCCAAACAGTGGTTTATCCCCACATATGGGGTATCGTCGTACTCAGGACAAATTGTACAACAACTTTTTGGGTCCATTTTCTCCTGTTACCCTTGGTAAAATAAAACAAATTGGAGCTGAATTAAATTTTTTGTGAAAAAAAGTTAAATGTTCATTTTTATTTAAACATTCCAAAAATTCCTGTGAAACACCTGAAGGGTTAATAAACTTCGTGAATGTGGTTTTGAGCACCTTGAGGAGTGCAGTTTTTAGAATGGTATCACACTTGGTTATTTTCTATCATATAGACCCCTCAAAATGACTTCAAATGAGATGTGGTCCCTAAAAAAAAATGGTGTTGTAAAAATGAGAAATTGCTAGTCAATTTTAACCCTTATAACTCCCTAACAAAAAAAATTTTGGTTCCAAAATTGTGCTGATGTAAAGTAGACATGTGGGAAATTTAACTTTTTAAGTATTTTGTGTGACAGATGGATCACCCCCACGTTAAGGGCAATGGGGTACTCAGCACCGGGTCCTTCGGTTCGGTAGGGATGTCATGGTGGCCTGACCCTGTCCGTGGACCTTTGAGGGATGTCCAATAAAAGGGAAAGTTTGTAAGGGATATTGTTTGTGACGCCACCTGTGGTATTCGGTCAGGGTAACCGACGCTGCCGTGAGGGGTCCGCTGGGGTGATGTTATGGTAGCTCTATGATATACCTTCCTCTCTGTCCCCCAGATGGTGTGGATAGGACAAACCCATATGACTGATGGTCTGAGGCTTGTTTATAGGGACCCTAGAGACGCCCCGACCCCCACAAGTTGCCACTGTGTATTCTTAGGTATTAAGGTTGGGCAGCCAACTTGGAATTGACTGTCCTGCCGGTCTATGAAGTAAAGCGTAGAGACAATTACTCCCTTGGTGTTCCGGCCACCGGCTACGCGCCTCAGAAGGAGGCAGCCTATTTCAGGGCAGAACTCATCCTAGTGTTTTCTCCTTGTGCTATGACTTCATGTCTCACCCTCTACAACACAATTCTCTTCGTGTCCTTTCTTGGGATGCTGCCGCACGTGGGGCAGGCGCAGGTCCATAGCTTTCTGTTCTAGCTAGACCTCCGACAGGATCCCACCCCTGCCAGGGGCCCTCTGTCTGCAGCTCCGATGTTCCTCCTTTCCCCGTCTGCCTGACAGGTGTTGCCTGGGCAAAGCACAGCCAGCTTCTCTCCCACTTTCTATCCAGCCCACCAGTTTTACCCTTCTGTGAGGAGTGCCCTAGTAGATAGGAGCAAGGCTCCCCCTGGTGGTCTGGAGTGTGAAGTGTGGTGTATAGTTTGGGATACTTGGAAGGAAGATCTCCTTTATTGCCATCACACGTAATATCACTCCCCCTAGTGGAAGAATGACATCACTGCAACGACCAGGACTCTGGGGCGCTGCACATATCTCTGTGATTTAATTGCACAAAAATTCAAAGTTGGAAAATTGCGAAATTTTCAAAATTTTTGCCAAATTTCCGTTTTTTTCACAAATAAACGCAGGTAATATCAAATAAATTTTACCACTATCATGAAGTACACTATGTCATGAGAAAACAATGTCAGAATCGCCAAGATCCGTTGAAGCATTCCAGAATTATAACCTCATAAATGGACAGTGGTCAGAATTGTAAAAATTGGCCAGGTCATTAACGTGCAAACCACCCTCTGGGCTTAAGGGGTTAAAATGCCTGCCCGTTTGTTATACTGCCCCAATGCATATTGTAAGCTGTAGATACTACCTTCATAGACTGAGACATCCTCCTCCCTTTGCCCATATTGTTGACAGGTTAGTCTAGGAATCTAGCAACTGTTTTATACAATATACATAGGTGACTGGGAATTGGAAAAACATTTCCTTAAAGGGAACCTGTCACCCCGTTTTTTCCGTATGAGATAAAAATACTGTTAAATAGGGCCTGAGCTGTGCATTACAATAGTGTATTTTGTGGACCCCGATTCCCCACCTATGCTGCAGAAATACGTTACCAAAGTAGCCGTTTTCGCCTGTCAATCAGGCTGATCTGGTCAGATGGGAACTCTGCTTCAGGAAAATGGCCGCCGCGATCTCCATCTGCGCACGCGCGGCATCCCGTGGCCATTTTCCTGAAGCCCCGGGCAGCAGAGCGCTCGATCTGCGCACGCGCGGCCACAGGAAGATGGCCGCCCCCCACCGATCACCAGGGGAATAGCGCAGATCGCGCTCTTTTCCCTCCCCTGTGCAGTGGATTCTGGACTTGGGCATGCACACACCACTACGCCACCAACGGAAAACTAAGCAAGATCTGGGGGAAGACACCACGCCCATCTGACCAGACCAGCCTGATTGACGGGGTGACAGGTTCCCTTTAACAACACAGTTCTGCGACTAAAAAGCTGTTTTATTATTTTCATCTAATTTCCATGTATTTTGGTGTGCTGAAAACGAAAAAAATTATTGAAAAAAATCCTGGGCGTCAGGATTTGCCACAAAATGCAAAATTCTCTTCAAATTTAGTATATTTTTCTCAATTTTTTGGTATTTTTTCCATCTTAGGGTTTTGAAAGTTAAAAGCATTAAGCTACTTATGGGTAGCGGCATTTCTCGGAGGCCCATGACAGCACAACGAGAGAGGGGATCCGCCCATCAGGAACAGGAAACCTACAGATACAAAAGGGCGGCACCTCTCCCCTGCATCAGTTGTATTTCAGAGCCTTGAGAGGACTACCACGGTTAGTGGCACGCAAAAATATACATTATATACAGTTTATATACAAAATTTTAACCAATATATTGGAATTGGGTATCATACGTGAGATATATACATTATAGGAGGTGCAACCCCCACGTGAATAGGGAGGGAACTAAGGGTGCTGTCATGGGCCTCCGAGAAATGCCGCTACCTGTAAGTAGCTTAATGCTTTACTCGGACTCCCATGACAGCACGATGAGAGAATTACAGAGATGTAACACTACCTTAGGGAGGGACTATAGCTTGTAGCACCCTTAACCCGAATGTGAGATCAGAGGAGGCCCCCAAATCCAACCTATAGTGTTTAAAGAAGGTGAACGGGGATGACCATGTGGCCGCCTTACATATCTGGTCGATTGATACTCCAGATTTTTCCGCCCAGGATGTAGCCATGGCTCTGGTGAAATGCGCCCTCAGATTCTGCGGAGTCGGACCCCCACCTGCAGTATAAGCCAAAGAGATAGCCTCCCTAATCCACTTCGCTAGTGTGTACTTTGATACCCTAAGTCCCTTTCTAGGATTTTGGAAAGATAAAAATAACGCATTATCTTTCTTCCATGTATCAGTAACAGAGATGTATTCTAACAGGCATCTCCTAACGTCTAACGTATGGAGTAGCTCTTCTTTAGGGTTGGAGGGATTGGGAAGGAAAGATGGTAAAACTATCTCCTGTGACCTGTGAAACCGTGATGACACTTTTGGTAAATAGGCTGGGTCCGGTCTGAGGACTACCCTATCTGGCAGAAACTCTGTATAAGGGGGAAGTCTGGAGAGAGCTTGTATGTCTCCCACCCTACGGGCAGATGTTATCGCTACCAGAAATGCTGTCTTAAGGGATAAGGCCTTAATTGAAGCTGATTGCAATGGTTCAAACGGCTCTCTAGTCAATGCTGACAGGACTAGGTTAAGATCCCAAGGCATAGATCTATCCTTATGTATGGGTATAGCCCTACTAGATGCTTTGATGAACCTTGAAATCCAATAATTATTGGCGACGTTACAGGAAAACAGGGCCCCTAGGGCCGAGACCTGTACTTTTAGAGTACTAGTGGATAGAGTTAGCTCTAAGCCTCTTTGCAGGAATTCTAAGATTTGTTTTATAGGTATTCCCTCTTCTAAATTAAAATCAGAAGAGGCCAGAAATTTCCGCCAGGTTCTAGCATAGATTGTTGTCGTAATCTGTTTCCTACTTTTCATAAGGGTTTCAATTAAATTTGGGGAGAACCCTTTCTTTTTCAGTAACGCCCTCTCAAACTCCATGCCGTCAAATGGAGACTCTTTACTTGAGGATGGCTGATCGGACCCTGGTGGAGTAAATCTGGAATGTCCGGAAGCACCCAGGGGTCATCCACTGACATGATCCTGAGCCAGGTGAACCAGGCCCTTCTGGGCCAGAATGGGGCAATCAATATAACTCTTGCCCGATCTTCTCTTATTTTCCTGATCACCAGAGGTATCAGGCCCAGCAGGGGGAACGCATAAGCCAGCTGAAAATCCCATTTGATCAGAAAGGCGTCTACCGCCAGAGGATTCTCCCTGGGATTTAGGGAACAGAATTTTATTGTCTTTCGGTTGTCCCTGGTGGAAAATAAATCCACCTCTGGATGTCCCCATTTGTGGACAATCTGGTTGAACACGAGACTGTTTAGAGACCACTCCCCTTGTCTTAGGGTGTTGCGGCTTAGAAAGTCCGCCTTCACATTTTCTTTTCCTCTTATATGTAGTGCGGTTAAAGATAGAAAATGGTTCTCCGCTGTCTGGAATAGATGATACACCACTCTCATCAGTGATTCGGAATGAGTTCCACCCTAGTGATTTATGTAAGCGACCGCCACCTGGTTGTCCGAGAGGATCTTGACATGGTGACCCTGCAGACATATGAGGAATTTTTTAACCGAAAGTTCAATTGCCATTAACTCTCTTTGGTTGGAGGAGGCTGATGTTAGGGGGTCCCATAGACCCTGAACTATCATGTCATCCATGTGTGCTCCCCAACCCGAAGGGCTAGCGTCTGTAGTTACAATACGTGTCACCTGTGTCACCCAGGGAACTCCCGCCGATAAATTGTCACTGTTTAGCCACCATCTAAGAGATGTAAGAGCTTTTGGTCCCAAAGTAATCTGACTCTGCAAAGACCCTTGTAAAACTCTATCATTAACCAGTACCTCGGATTGTAAAGGCCTGGTGTGAAATTGGACCCAACGGACAGCGGGAATGCATGAGGTTAGAGATCCTAACAGTTACATAGCTTGTCTAAGGGTCATGGATGGTTTATCAATTGCTCTAGACACTTGTTGTTGGATATGTAACAACTTGTCGGGCGGAAGACAACACTGTTGGGTTTCTGAATTTAACAACAGCCCTAAGAATCTCTGTATTTTTTGGGGCTGTAATCGGGATTTTTCATAATTTACGATCCACCCCAGATGCTCAAGTTTGGTTGTGGTTGTTCCTAGTTGTGAAAGGCAATGATCTGCTGAACTCCCTACTATAAGAAAATCATCCAAATAGGGGACAATCAGGATGTCAGACTCTCGTAAGTGCGCCATGACTTCGGCCACTAACTTTGTAAATACCCTAGGAGCTGCTGATAAGCCAAAGGGAAGAGCTCTGAACTGGAAGTGACGAATCTGTCCCCCCATTGTCACAGCTACTCTCAGGAATCTCTGGAAGTCTTCATGTATCGGAACATGATAGTATGCGTCCTTTAAATCTACAACTACCATGAAGCAGTGTTTAAACAACATTTTTATTGCTGTACTGATTGTTTCCATTTTGAATGATTCATTGACCAGAAACTCATTAAGGCCTCTGAGATTTATGATCGTTCTAAACGATCCATCTGGCTTCTTGATCAGAAAAAGAGGAGAGTAAAATCCCCTCCCTTTTTCTGATTCTGGAATTTCGATCAATACATTTTTGGAGCATACAGTAAGTTCATGACCTCTGCTTCCAGGGCTGCTTGTTCAAGGGGGGAGGAACGTAAAGGGGTTAACTTAAATTTATCTCGAGGCCAGTGAGTAAAGTCAAGCCTTAGACCTTTTGCTATAATGCCTCGGACCCATTTACTGTTCGTAATGTCAAACCATGCTGAAGAGAATGCTGACAGTCTACCCCCCACAGGGATTGCTAGTCATTCCGTTTTTTTCTGTTCTTTTGAGGAACGGAGAAACATGTAGCCCGTACCTCTTCCGCGTCTATCCTCCCATCTAAAACACTCTCTAGAGGGTGAGGACCCGCGTTTCTTCCCGCGACCAAATCTCCTTCTATTGAAGGGCCGACGGTAGGATGCTGAAGACAGATTAGGAAATTTCTTCTTGTCATCCCCCGCTTTCTCCAGCAACTCATCCAGAGTTGGACCAAAGAGATATTCTCCTTTACACGGGATTGCACAGAGTTTAGTTCTGGATTGAATGTCGCCTGACCAGCACTTCAACCATAAGGCTCTACGAGCCGCGTTGGAGAGTCCTGCCGCTCTAGCCGCCATTCTGACTGAGTCCACCGAAGCGTCCGACAGAAAGGCCGCAGCATTCTGAATTGTTGGTAGAGCCTTCAGAATAGTATCTCTGGAAGTGCCGTCCTTGAGCTGGGACTCCAACTGATCCAGCCAGACCATTAAAGACCTGGCTGTACATGTCGCGGCAACTGCTGGTCTGAGAGATCCTGCCGCCGTCTCCCAGGTACCCTTAAGGAAAGTATCCGCTTTCCTATCAAGGGGGTCTTTGAGGGTCCCCATATCCTCAAATGGCAACGAGGCTTTCTTTGATGCTTTTGCCACCGCCGCATCCAACTTAGGGGCTTTATCCCATGTCTCCACAACCGGATCATCAAAAGGGTACCTGCGTTTTAATGCTGGTGGTAAGGAACCCTTCTTTTCCGGTTTCTTCCATTCCCGGAGGATCAAGTCTTGAATCTTCTCATTCACTGGAAAAGATCTATGTTTTTTACGATCCAATCCGCTGAACATCATCTCCTGTTTTGAGGGCTGCGGCTTGGGTTCTTCTATGCCCATTGTGCCCCTAACTGACTTGACCACTTTGTCAATCCTATCCAGGTGTAGACAAAATCGTCCAGACTCCTCATCTGATGAAGAGGAGGAAGGACAAGAGTGATAGGCACCTCTTCTCTTTCTTCCTCTGAAGAATTAGAGTCCAGGGGGGTCCTATGTTTTGAACCTCCCGCTTGGGATAGGGACCGTAGGGATTCCCTTACTTCCAAACGGATCATCTCCTTCAGGTTTGCCGCACTCACAGACTCTTCCACTACCTAGGGGGGGGACAATATAGGTGATAACTACTATCTGACCTAATGTCACTTCCACCCCACCACTCCTGTAGACCTCACCGTCTGTTGTATACAGGGGGCACATAATTTTTTGGGACAAGAGTCTGGTAAGGGGACTCCACAGAGGGCACATTCCTTATGTTTTGACTTGTCACTCTTCTTCCCCCAGAATGATAAAGTACAAGGGCCCCGCGTCACAGAGTGAACTTTCACGTAGATCACTTACCCGTGCGCCAAAGTAAAGTACCAGAATGTGAGGGGGATCTTTCCTAGTCGAAGCTCTGGATCCCTGCCCGGATGAGCTTTTACGACTAGACTGGTCGCTTCTGTCCTTCTCTTTGGGCTTCTGACGCACATCATCCAGCAGCTGCTGCTGCTCACCACCACTCTCCATGACGAACTGCGACTAAAAGCAGGGTTCCAAAGTCGTCACCTGCTTAAATCCCCCTTGGATCCGGTCAGCAGATAGGCCAGCGTTATTCCCATTGGCCCAGGACACAGCAGGGAGGATAGGGAGCCTTGTGGGAAAACCGGTATTCAGGATGCGATGGGCGCCGCCATTTTGGATCGACTGCGCATGCGCAGACATCCGGCGACCCGGAAGCGGCTACTAACTCCGCCCCCCCACGTCACTGCACCCGGAAACGCTCCAGCACACACTGAGAGCGGTGCAGGACGCCGGGGATGGATCGCAGCGCTCCGGGTGTTCACCCACACTACCCTGACGCCGGCACCCAACATGCACGCCGCCACTGCACCGCCAATGGGATATACTTACCAGCGCTGACGCTGATGGAGGCAAGAAATCCTCTGGACTCTGCTCCCTGCTGCGAACGCCACCGACGTGCAGTCCAGCAAGGACCACCGTGGCGTCTCCAGGGATCTCCGCACCGGCCGAGGTAGGAGACCCCCTCGCTACCGGATTCGGCCGGCCGGCCTGGGCTCCTTAAGAATTATCTGTAGGCACCCGTCCCTTCAGGAATAGGAAACCAACTGATGCAGGGGAGAGGTGCCGCCCTTTTGTATCTGTAGGTTTCCTGTTCCTGATGGGCGGATCCCCTCTCTCGTCGTGCTGTCATGGGAGTCCGAGGAAATTAATATTAATTAATTCACATCAATGTATTGAAGATATACAAGACCCTGACTACAAAAAAATCATCGGACGAATGCTGAAAGCATTTCAAGCTTTAGGTTGCCTGAGGAGTTTGAAAGTGCATTTCCTCCATTCCCACCTTGACAACTTTCCTGAAAATTTGGGAGCTGTGAGTGAAAAGCAAGGTGAATGATTCCACCAGGACATTAAAGAGATGGAAAGAAGATACCAGGGAAGATGGAGCATTACAATGATGGCAGACTACTGTTGGACGCTTCAGAGAGACATTCCAGATGCTACTCACAAGCGTAAATGTACCAAGAGAAGCCTCACAGGGAAGAAGAATCGATTTTAGTGCGTGTTAGTTAGCTCATTGCAGTTAAAAAAATGATTTTCATGAAACATTTGTAATAAAAAATTAGTCTATTTTCATTTATTTTGAGGTATTGTCTTATTTAACATAGTTACTTAAATTGTCCTAAAACGTGATGTCCTATGACAAAACAGAGGTCATTTTCGGATTCAGCGCACTTAAAAACATAAAGATTACGTGGAATAACCAAAACAGCTCTTGAAAAAAATTTTTTTGCAGACCTGTGCAATTAATGCACATTGTGCATTTATTGTAAACATTTTAATTATGAGGTTCTTTTTAAAATGGTTGTCCACTTTACACTAAGACCACGTGCACAAGTATTGAGTATTTAGTATGTTTTTCTTCAACTTACTTGGATCAATCGCTCTCTTATTCCCGCCTTCTAAATATTATTCAGAAGCTGCTCCCTCTTATTCATTTGTCTCTACACCTTCCTTGCACATGATAACTGCACTTGATAATTGCATTTAAACATAATGACTGATGACCGGATCATGCAGTTTTAGATGAAAATCTCTGTTTATTATAATTGCTTGACCTGAAATAACAAGCACTTTTCACCTATTGTGAACCCCTATCTCCTTGTAGATTGTAAGCTTGCGAGCAGGGACCTCACTCCTAATGTAACTGTTTAAACTGTCTTACCTTTGTGAGGGGTTGACTCACTCGGCTGCTGGCAGAAGTAGACACAGGAACGCTTCCCAGGTAAGTCACCTGCTGGTTTATTATATGACAGCATAAACAGTAGCAGGGTTTCACAAAATAAACATACATTTAAAAAAAACTGACCGTCACATCCAAACATAGACTAAGTGTGAACAGGTGCTGAACCTAGAGTCACCAACTCGTATGCAGTCAAATAAATAAGGCAGCACACTACGGCGCTAAAACATGCAAACATGAAACATGAAAATTGAACTGCATTACTGCACTAGAAATATGAAAAAATTAGAGCGTTTAGCGCATAAATTGGCCAATTCATGTGTACCTGGTAGCCACATTAGGGCATCTCTCATATACCAGGTCCTAAACTTTCCTTTCCTCGCTGAGAATAAACGTCTTCATCTGAATGGGATCCTGTGAAACCTCTTAGACTAAGTTTCTCTCTCTCTGTGGAGGGGTAATGGACCTGCTGCGATTAAAACACCTGCGGCTAAGAGGCGGAGTGCTCAGTCAGAAGGCTAATGAATACAAATTTCAAAAAACTGACCATCACATCCAAACATAGAATAAGTGTGAACAAATGCTGAACCTAGAGTCACCAACTCGTTGTTAGGGCTAGCGGAATGCACCAAATAATTAGAAAGTTAGAGTAAGGTGCGTTCACAGCCTGGGGTCCACCGTGCAGAGATGGAACCTGCTGCTAAGTAATGACGGATTATATGGTGGTACAATATGGATTCACACATGGGTTAACGTCACCCAGTATGAAGAAAGTGAACCCTGTTGCGTCACAGGTCTGCGGTACTGCACAAAGAGCGCAAGCAAGAACTCTACCCGTAGACTCAGGATTAGAGTACAACTAGACCTCTTGCTCTCGACACTGCAACTGGGGTGTCAGCGTAACCAAAATAATAATTTATATGCACGGGAGTGTGTGCGGTGCCGCTCTGGCGGACGACACTAATCACCCAGGCTTGGGTAAGGAAAGCGCTGTGAAAGCGCACGGCGCCACACTGGCGGTCACAGCAATTTGACGCTGTTTTGTGTGTCACGTGCTGATAGCTAAGTCGAGCGCTAGATAGCAATCATCCACCTTACGTGACCAGTCATACACAAGGGAGGGGATAATGTTGTGAATTTGGATTCTGGGCTCCCCCGGTGGCTACTGGTGGAATTGAACTGGTGTCTTCATCTTCTCTGTTCACCTGTTCCCATCAAGATGTGGGAGTCGCTATATAACCTTGCTGCTCTGTTAGTTGCTTGCCGGTCAACAATGTTATCAGAAGCCTCTCTGTGCTTGTTCCTGCTCCTAGACAACTACTAGATAAGTTGGACTTTTGTCCATGTTTGTTTTTGCATTTTGGTTCCAGTTCACAGCTGTAGTTTCGTTACTGTGTCTGGAAAGCTCTTGTGAACAGGAATTGCCACTCTGGTGTTATGAGTTAATGCCAGAGTTTTAAAGTAATTTCTGGATGGTGTTTTTGATTAGGGTTTTCAGCTGACCATGAAAGTGTCCTTTCTGTCTTCGGCTATGTAGTAAGTGGACCTCAAATTTGCTAAACCTATTTTCATCCTACGTTTGTTATTTCATCTTAATTCACCGCCAATACATGTGGGGGGCCTCTGTCTCCTTTTGGGGTATTTCTCTAGAGGTGAGCTAGGACTAATATTTTCCTCTGCTAGCATTATTTAGTCCTCCGGCTGGTGCTGGGCATCTAGAATCAACGTAGGCATGCTACCCGGCCACTGCTAGTTGTGTGTTAGGTTTAGTTCATGGTCAGCTCAGTTCCCATCTTCCAAGAGCTAGTTCCTATATATACTTATGCTATGATCTCTTGCCATTGAGATCATGACAGTTTGACCGGCCCACTAAAGGGTTAAAATCCTTGGCTGAGAAAGGAGTGAAATAAGTAGTCTGCTGAAATTTTTTTTTTTTTTTTCTCTCCTTTGAATGGCTCTGTGTCCACCTGTTTGTAATGGATCTTCAGAGTGTAACTGCAGGTTTGAATAATCTCGCCACGAAGGTACAAAATTTGCAAGATTTTGTTTGTCATGCACCTGTATCTGAGCCGAGAATTCCTTTGCCGGAATTTTTCTCGGGGAATAGATCTGGGTTTCAGAATTTTCGAAATAATTGCAAATTATTTTTGTCCCTGAAATCTTGCTCTGCCGGAGACCCTGCACAGCAGGTCAGGATTGTGATTTCCTTGCTCCGGGGCGACCCTCAAGACTGGGCTTTTTCATTGACACCAGGGGATCCTGCGTTGCTCAATGTGGATGCGTTTTTTCTGGCCTTGGGGTTGCTTTATGACGAACCTCATTTGGAGCTTCAGGCAGAAAAAACTTTGATGTCCCTATCTCAGGGGCAAGATGAAGCGGAAATTTACTGCCAAAGATTCCGTAAATGGTCTGTGCTTACTCAGTGGAATGAGTGCGCCCTGGCGGCGACTTTCAGAGAGGGTCTCTCTGATGCCATTAAGGATGTTATGGTGGGGTTCCCTGTGCCTGCGGGTCTGAATGAGTCCATGACAATGGCTATTCAGATCGATAGGCGTTTGCGGGAGCGCAAACCAGTGCACCATCTGGCGGTGTCCACTGAGAAATCGCCAGAGAGTATGCAGTGTGATAGAATTCTGTCCCGAAGCGAGCGGCAGAATTTTAGACGGAAAAATGGGTTGTGTTTCTATTGTGGTGATTCTACTCATGTTATATCAGCATGCTCTAAGCGCACTAAAAAACTTGGTAAATCTGTTTCCATTTGCACCTTACCGTCTAAGTTTATTCTATCTGTGACCCTGATTTGCTCTTTGTCATCTATTACCACGGACGCCTATGTCGACTCTGGCGCCGCTTTGAGTCTTATGGATTGGTCCTTTGCCAATCGCTGTGGGTATGATTTAGAGCCTTTGGAGACTCCTATTCCTCTGAAGGGGATTGACTCCACCCCATTGGCTAATAATAAACCACAATACTGGACACAAGTAACTATGCGTATTAATCCGGGTCACCAGGAGATTATTCGCTTTCTGGTGCTGTATAATCTACATGATGATTTGGTGCTAGGATTGCCTTGGCTGCAATCTCACAACCCAGTCCTCGACTGGAGAGCTATGTCTGTGTTGAGCTGGGGATGTAAGGGGGCTCATGGGGATGTACCTGTGGTTTCCATTTCATCATCTATTCCCTCTGAAATTCCTGAGTTCCTGTCTGACTATCGTGACGTCTTTGAAGAATCCAAGCTTGGTTCGTTACCTCCGCACCGAGAGTGCGATTGTGCCATAGATTTAATCCCGGGTAGTAAATACCCAAAGGGTCGTTTATTTAATCTGTCTGTGCCTGAACATGCTGCTATGCGAGAATATATAAAGGAGTCCTTGGAAAACGGACATATTCGTCCATCGTCATCTTCCTTAGGAGCCGGTTTTTTCTTTGTGTCAAAAAAAGACGGCTCTTTGAGACCATGTATTGATTATCGGCTTTTGAATAAAATCACTGTTAAATATCAATACCCATTGCCGTTGCTGACTGATTTGTTTGCTCGCATAAAGGGGGCCAAGTGGTTCTCTAAGATTGACCTTCGTGGGGCGTATAATTTGGTGCGAATCAGGCAGGGGGATGAGTGGAAAACCGCATTTAATACGCCCGAGGGCCACTTTGAGTATTTAGTGATGCCTTTTGGTCTTTCTAATGCTCCGTCAGTTTTCCAGTCCTTTATGCATGATATTTTTCGCGATTATTTGGATAAATTTATGATTGTGTATCTGGATGATATTCTGATTTTTTCGGATGACTGGGACTCTCATGTCCAGCAAGTCAGGAGGGTTTTTCAGGTTTTGCGGTCTAATTCTTTGTGTGTGAAGGGTTCTAAGTGTGTTTTTGGGGTACAGAGGATTTCCTTTTTGGGATATATTTTTTCCCCCTCTTCCATTGAAATGGATCCTGTCAAGGTTCAAGCTATTTGTGATTGGACGCAGCCCTCTTCTCTTAAGAGTCTTCAGAAATTTTTGGGCTTTGCTAACTTTTATCGTCGATTTATTGCTGGTTTTTCGGATATTGCTAAGCCATTGACCGATTTGACTAAGAAGGGTGCTGATGTTGCTGATTGGTCCCCTGATGCTGTGGAGGCCTTTCGGGAGCTTAAGCGCCGTTTTTCCTCTGCCCCTGTGTTGCGTCAGCCTGATGTTGCTCTACCTTTTCAGGTTGAGGTCGACGCTTCTGAGATCGGAGCTGGGGCAGTGTTGTCGCAGAAAAGTTCTGACTGCTCCGTGATGAGGCCTTGTGCCTTCTTTTCCCGTAAATTTTCGCCCGCTGAGCGGAATTATGATGTTGGGAATCGGGAGCTTTTGGCCATGAAGTGGGCTTTTGAGGAGTGGCGCCATTGGCTTGAGGGGGCCAGACATCAGGTGGTGGTATTGACTGACCACAAAAATTTGATTTATCTTGAGACCGCCAGGCGCCTGAATCCTAGACAGGCGCGCTGGTCATTATTTTTCTCTCGGTTTAATTTTGTGGTGTCATACCTACCGGGTTCTAAGAATGTTAAGGCGGATGCCCTTTCTAGGAGTTTTGAGCATGACTCACCTGGTAACTCTGAGCCCACAGGTATCCTTAAGGATGGAGTGGTATTGTCAGCCGTTTCTCCAGACCTGCGGCGGGCCTTGCAGGAGTTTCAGGCGGATAGACCTGATCGTTGCCCACCTGATAAAATGTTTGTTCCTGATGATTGGACCAGTAGAGTCATCTCTGAGGTTCATTCTTCTGCGTTGGCAGGTCATCCTGGCATTTTTGGTACCAGGGATTTGGTGGCAAGGTCCTTCTGGTGGCCTTCCCTGTCACGAGATGTGCGAGGCTTTGTGCAGTCTTGTGACGTTTGTGCTCGGGCCAAGCCTTGTTGTTCTCGGGCTAGTGGATTGTTGTTGCCCTTGCCTATTCCTAAGAGGCCTTGGACGCACATCTCGATGGATTTTATTTCAGATCTGCCTGTTTCTCAGAAGATGTCTGTCATCTGGGTGGTGTGTGACCGTTTCTCTAAGATGGTCCATTTGGTTCCTCTGCCCAAGTTGCCTTCTTCTTCCGAGTTGGTTCCTCTGTTTTTTCAAAATGTTGTTCGTTTGCATGGTATTCCTGAGAATATCGTTTCTGACAGAGGGACCCAATTCGTGTCTAGATTTTGGCGGGCATTCTGTGCTAGGATGGGCATAGATTTATCTTTTTCGTCCGCTTTCCATCCTCAGACGAATGGCCAGACCGAGCGGATTAATCAGACCCTGGAGACATATCTGAGGTGTTTTGTGTCTGCTGACCAGGATGATTGGGTTGCTTTTTTGCCATTGGCGGAGTTCGCTCTCAATAATCGGGCCAGCTCTGCCACTTTGGTGTCCCCGTTTTTCTGTAATTCGGGGTTTCATCCTCGATTTTCCTCTGGTCAGGTGGAATCTTCGGATTGTCCTGGAGTGGATGCTGTGGTGGAGAGATTGCATCAGATCTGGGGGCAGGTGGTGGACAATTTGGGGTTGTCCCAGGAGAAGACTCAGCTTTTTGCCAACCGCCACCGTCGTGTTGGTCCTCGGCTTTGTGTTGGGGATTTGGTGTGGTTGTCTTCTCGTTTTGTCCCTATGAGGGTCTCTTCTCCTAAGTTTAAGCCTCGGTTCATTGGTCCGTATAGGATATTGAAGATTCTTAACCCTGTGTCCTTCCGTTTGGACCTCCCTGCATCCTTTTCTATTCATAACGTTTTTCATCGGTCATTGTTGCGCAGGTATGAGGTACCGGTTGTGCCTTCCGTTGAGCCTCCTGCTCCGGTGTTGGTTGAGGGTGAGTTGGAGTACGTTGTGGAGAAAATTTTAGACTCTCGTGTTTCCAGACGGAGACTCCAGTATCTGGTCAAGTGGAAGGGATACGGCCAGGAGGATAATTCTTGGGTGAATGCATCTGATGTTCATGCCTCTGATCTGGTTCGTGCCTTTCATAGGGCCCATCCTGATCGTCCTGGTGGTTCTGGTGAGGGTTCGGTGCCCCCTCCTTGAGGGGGGGGTACTGTTGTGAATTTGGATTCTGGGCTCCCCCGGTGGCTACTGGTGGAATTGAACTGGTGTCTTCATCTTCTCTGTTCACCTGTTCCCATCAAGATGTGGGAGTCGCTATATAACCTTGCTGCTCTGTTAGTTGCTTGCCGGTCAACAATGTTATCAGAAGCCTCTCTGTGCTTGTTCCTGCTCCTAGACAACTACTAGATAAGTTGGACTTTTGTCCATGTTTGTTTTTGCATTTTGGTTCCAGTTCACAGCTGTAGTTTCGTTACTGTGTCTGGAAAGCTCTTGTGAACAGGAATTGCCACTCTGGTGTTATGAGTTAATGCCAGAGTTTTAAAGTAATTTCTGGATGGTGTTTTTGATTAGGGTTTTCAGCTGACCATGAAAGTGTCCTTTCTGTCTTCGGCTATGTAGTAAGTGGACCTCAAATTTGCTAAACCTATTTTCATCCTACGTTTGTTATTTCATCTTAATTCACCGCCAATACATGTGGGGGGCCTCTGTCTCCTTTTGGGGTATTTCTCTAGAGGTGAGCTAGGACTAATATTTTCCTCTGCTAGCATTATTTAGTCCTCCGGCTGGTGCTGGGCATCTAGAATCAACGTAGGCATGCTACCCGGCCACTGCTAGTTGTGTGTTAGGTTTAGTTCATGGTCAGCTCAGTTCCCATCTTCCAAGAGCTAGTTCCTATATATACTTATGCTATGATCTCTTGCCATTGAGATCATGACAGGATAATTAATGAATGACTTTCACAAATCAACACACACACAAGTTTACAAGTGTACACTAGCGCATGGCCAAGCGGCCATGCAAACCTTTTATAGAGGCAGTGCTACAAGACCTTCCAGATGGACATATAGGAGCCGCAACAGGACTTGAGAATGTGACCCTGACCTCCAATGGGAGGTCATCCCATGGGCATGCTCAGTAAGGGAAAAGCAGGACTTAGTCCCAGAAAGACCTGCTCACTGCTGAACATTGCTGGCTACAAGGACAGAGCCTGAAAGGTCAGTAGTCACCAGTCGTCCAGTATCAGCCTAAGCTAGACACTGGGACTGACGTCTCCACTGACCAGACTCCACTGCGGCTGGAGAAGAATGGGAGACTGCAACGAAGATTCCCCCTGTGCAGAGTCGGGAACTCGACACCTAACATTACCCCCCCTCCTTGGACCTCGCTACGCTCGAAGGCAGCAATGAGCTGTGGAGCTCGAATGTGCTCAGCAGGCTCCCAGGACCTGTCCTCTGGACCATAACCCTTGCAATCCATCAGATAGAATTTTTTGCCATGTACCACCTTGCACTCCAAAATAGCGTTCACCTCGTAATCATCCATAGACGAACCCGATGTTCCGGCAAATGATTAGGAAAACCGGGACATGTATACGGGCTTCAAGAGGAACACATGAAAGGTGTCGGTGATACATAGGCGTGGAGGAAGGGCCAGACAGTAGACCACATGGTTAACCTGTTCGAGGACCTTGAAGGGACCCAAGTAGCGAGGTGCAAACTTAGTGGACTCAACTTGCAGCCTGATGTTACGGGCGGAGAGCCACACCAAGTCACCAGGAACAAAGGTCGGAGCAGGGCGCTGATGAGCATCGGCGGAGGACCTCATTCTTTCCTTGGAGGCCCAAATGGCATCCTGAGTGCAGTCCCAAATGTCACGTGCCTCCGCCGCCCAGTCTGCCACCCTGGAGTCAGTGGAAGACACGGGCATGGGCACAGGGACACGCGGATGCTGGCCGTAATTTAGGAGGAATGGTGTCTGACGGGTGGAGTCGGCTACGGCATTGTTAAGCGCAAACTCCGCCCACGGTAGCAAGGATGCTCAGTCATCCTGCCTGGCAGAAACAAAATGTTGTAAATATGTGACCAGGGTCTGGTTGGCCCTCTCAACCAACCCATTAGTCTCGGGATGATATGCCGAGGAGAGATTCAACTCAATACTGAGTAGACGACAAAGCTCTCTCCTGAATCAAGATGCAAACTGGGGACCCCGGTCACTGACAATTTTGTTCGGTATACCGTGTAGGCGAAAGATATGCTTGATGAACAACACTGCCAGAGCCCTGCAGAAGGTAGCCGTGTAAGAGGCACCAAGTGTACCATTTTGGAAAAATGGTTGGTGATCACCCAGATAATGGTGCAGCTACGAGACTTGGGTAAGCCCACCACAAAATCCATCATGACCATCTCCCAGGGCCTGTCCGCTACTGGCAGAGCATAAAGCAACCCAGCTGGCCGTTGCCGAAGAGACTTGTTCTTGGCGCAAGAGACACACGCCCGAACATAGTCTGTGACATCACGAGCCATATGCGGCCACCAGTATGACTTCGCCAGTAGCTCAGATGTCCTTTTGGACCCAAAATGTCCACCCACCCTGGACGAGTGAGCCCAAGAGAGAACCTGCGGACGCAGGCTGGATGGTACAAAAGTCTTGCCCGGAGGCACAGACTCTAGCGAAACCGGGGTCACAATTCTCAGGCTCTCGGTGGGGACAATAAGCCGAGGCTCCTCTTCATCTTCCTTAGATGATACAACGGAGTGAGAGAGAGCATCGGCACGAATGTTCTTCACCCTGGAAAGAAAATGGAGGCTGAAATGAAACCAGGAGAAGAATAAGGACCATCTGGCCTGGCGAGAATTTAACCGCTGGGCTGTCTGCAAGTACACCAAATTCTTGTGGTCTGTGAAGACTTGGAAGGGAAAACGAGCCCCCTCCAAGAGATGTCTCCACTTTGAGAAGGCCAACTACATGGCTAGCAACTCCCTGTCCCCAATGGAATAATTCCTTTCTGCTGGTGAGAAGATCTTAGAAAAGAAGAAGCAAGGATGCTTCCGACCTTGAGCATTCTTTTGGAAAAGGACTGCTCCAGCACCAACGGATGAGGAATCCACCTCCATTATAAATGGCTTATCTACATCGGGGCAATGTAGGATGGGAGAGCTAGCGAAGTGTGACTTAATGGAGTGAAAGGCCTTGGAGACCTCCTCAGACCACAATTTGGGATTTGCTCCCTTCTTGGTGAGGGCAACCAAGGGAGTTACCAAAGTTGAGAAGTGTGTTATGAACTGGCGATAGTAATTAATGAACCCCAAAAAGCGCTGCACCGCTTTAAGAGAATGGGGTTCCTGCCAGTCCATTACATCCTGCAGTTTGGCAGGATCCATAGCCAATCCCTGAGTGGAGATAATATAGCGCAGGAAAGGTAAGGACTCCTGCTCAAACACACATTTCTCCAACTTTGCGTAGAGGGAATTTGCCAGTAAGAGGTTGAAGACTCTGCAAACATCTCTCCGGTGGGAGTCAATATCTGGAGAGTAGATGAGAATATCATCCAGATAGACTACGAACGAGGTGGAGAGCATATCCTGGAAGATGTCTTTCACAAAGTCTTGGAAAATGGCTGGAGTACTACAGAGCCCGAAGGGCATCACCAGATATTCATAGTGCCCATCCTTGGTGTTAAAAGCCATCTTCCATTCATCCCCCTCACGGATGCAAATCAGGTTGTAAGCACCCTACAGATCTAATTTTGTAAATACCCTTGGTCCCCGAAGCCTATCAAAGAGCTCAGATATCAGGGGCAGAGGATACTTATTCTTAATGATGATGGTGTTAAGACCCCTGTAATCTATGCATGGACGTAGTTCCCAGTTCTTCTTCTGCACAAAGAAGAACCCAGCCCCTGCTGGTGACACTGACTTCCTAATGAATCCTCTTGCCAGATTTTCCTGGATGTACTGTGACATTGCCTCCGTCTTTGGGAGAGATAACGGATAGACTTGACCCCGGGGAGGCTCAGCACCAGGCAAGAGGCCAATCTAACAGTCATAGGGGCGGTGAGGCAGAAGGGTCTCCGCAGCCCTTTTAGAGAACATGTCCACATAGGGCCAATACTGCTTGGGGAGAGAGGATAGATCTGCGGGTACCTCAGTAGTAGCAACCTGAACACATTCCCTCTGACATCTACCCCCACAAGATTCACACCGTCCCAAAATTCTGCCTGTGGACCACTCAATATAAGGAGAGTGGTACGGTAGCCAAGGTATCCCTAACAGGACCTCATCAATTCCCTCAGGAATGATGAGCAGAGATATAATTTCCTGATGAGATGGCGACAAGGACAGAGAAAAAAGGTGATCTGGTGCGTTATCTGTGAGGGCAGTGTCGACCCATTTACCACTCGTACGGTTACTGGTTGAGCTAACATTACCAGGGGAATTGCGTGACATTGGGCGAAGGCAGAAGACATAAAATTTCCCTCCACCCCAGAATCCACACAGAGCTCTACCGAGTGGGTAAATGAGCCTATAGTAATTGTCCCCTTAAAGGACAATATGGAGGAAAACGTCGCCGTGTCTAGTGTACCTCCACCTACTATAAATAGCTATGGCGTGCAATAAGCAACACCATGTTAGGTGTCGAGTTCCCGCTTCTGCACAGGGGGAATCTCGAACCATCTCCGCTGCGGTCTCCCATTCTTCTCTAACTGCAGTGGAGCCTGCTCAGCGGAGATGTCGGTCTCAGCATCTGGCTCAGGCTGATACTGTACGACTGGTTACTGCTGCCCTTCCAGGATCTGTCTTTGTAGCCAGCACTGATCAGCAGCGAGCAGGTCTTTCTGGGACTAAGTACTGCTTTTCCCATACTGAGCATGCCCATGGGACGACCTCCCATTGGAGGTCGGGGATCACATGCTCAGGTCCTGTTGCGGCTCCTATTGGACCATCTGGAAGGTCTTGTAGCACTGCTGCTATAAAAGATTTGCATGGCCGCTCGGCCATGCGCTAGTGTATACTTGAAAATGTGTGTGTGTTGATGTGGGCAAGTCGCTCATTAATCATCCCCTCCCTTGTGTATGACTACTGATGTAAGGAGGATGATTGCTATCTAGCGCCCGACAGAGCCATCAGTACTTAACACACGATACAGCGTCTATTGCTGTGACAGCCAGTGCGGCGTCGTGAGCTATTACAGCACTTTCCTGACCCAAGTCTGCATGCTCTCTTGTGCATAAAAATTATTATTTAAGTTATACTCTGACACCCACTAGCAGTGTCGAGCGCAAGTGGTCTAGACAAACTCTAATCCTGAGTCTTGGGATTGAGTTCTGTGACTCCTTGCTTGCGCTCTTTGTGCAGTATCGCGTCCCTGTGACACAACAGGGTTCGCTGCTTTCATGCAGGGTGTAGCTAACCCATGTGTGTATCCTCATTGTACCACCATATAGTTCGTCATTACTCAGCAGCAGGTTCCATCTCTGCACGGTGGACCCCGGGCTGCAAACGCACCTTATAACATCTCTTTAATTATTTGGTGTGTTCCGCTAGCCCTAACAACACCGTTCCTGTACCCTCAGTGATGACAACACAATATAGCTATGGAGGATATCCCAATATTAAAACATAACCTTTAATATCATAGAATATAAAAATCTTGGATACCAACAAAACACAAGCATAAACTAAAAGTGCTCAAGTTAACCAGTGTTCAAAATAAAAATTGGATCGGTCTTACCAATATGAACGGACGTATCAATATAGCAGTTTGCTTCTCAATCTCCAAAGCTGGAGAATGGTGGTCCAAAAGTATGGGCAAGGGGTGGGGGTAAGTTTGTTTCCACTATCTTCACTGTTGTGCCCCTGCAGAACTCCTGTCCTCACAAGGACAGGCCCCAAGTGAGCCCTACTATGGGCAACCACCATATAATGTATATACCCAATGTCTCTCTTCTCCCTATGCGTTTCAACTCCAATAATGGAGAATCATCAGTGGAGTTCCAATAGAAATAGGTGCCAATAGGAGCCAGAGTGGCTAGCTGTGCCTGCAGCTTAAAGTAAGTCCTCCGAGGACCCAGTATGAAGAAAGCAAACCCTGTTGTGTCACAGGCCGCGGTACCGCACAAAGAGTGCAAGCAAGGAGTGACAGAACTCTACCCCTAGACTCGGGATTAGAGTACAACTAGACCTCTTGGGCTCGACACCGCAACTGGGTGTCAGCGTAACCAAAATAATAATTTAGATGCTCAGGAGTGCGTGCGGTTCCGTTCTGGTGGACGCCACTAACCACCCAGGCTTGGGTTATGAAAGCGCACGGTGCCGCACTGGCGGTCACAGCAATTTGATGCTGTTTTGTGTGTCACGTGCTGATAGCTAAGTTGGGCGCTAGATAGCAATCATCCACCTTACGCGACCAGTCATACACAAGGGAGGGGATAATTAATGAACGACTTTCACATGTCAAAACACACACGTTTACAAGTATACACTAGCGCATGGCCGAGCGGCAATGCGAACCTTTTATAGCGGCAGTGCTACAAGACCTTCCAGATGGACCAACAGGAGCCGCAACAGGACCTGAGCATGTGACTCCGACCTCCAATGGGAGGTCATCCCATGAGCGCTTGCTCAGTAAAGGCTGAGTCACACATAACGATATCGTTGCAACGTCACGCTTTTGGTGACGTAGCAACGATCCCGCTAACAATCTCGTTATGTGTGACAGCGACCAACGATTAGGCCCCTGCTGGGAGATCGTTGGTTGATGGGAATGATCAGGACCTTTTTTTGGTCGCTGATCACCCGCTGTCATCGCTGGATCGGCGTGTGTGATGCCGATCCAGCGATGTGTTCACTTGTAACCAGGGTAAATATCGGGTTACTAAGCGCAGCGCCACGCTTAGTAACCCAATATTTACCCTGGTTACCATTGTAAAAGTAAAAAAAAAACCAGTACATTCTCACATTCTGATGTCTGTCACGTCCCCCGGCGTCCACAGGGTTAAAACTGCTTTCGGCAAGAGCGCTGCTAATATGCACGCGCTGCTGCCGAGAGCTTCCCTGCACTGAATGTGTCAGCGCCGGCCGTAAAGCAGAGCACAGCGGTGACGTCACCGCTGTTACTGCCGGCGCTGACACATTCAGTGCACGCCAGTGGACGCCGGCGGGGGACGTGACAGACATCAGAATGTGAGTATTCACACAAAAAGAAAAGAGACGACTGTAAAAAGCCGTAGCCAGCTCACCAACCAGACCATCAGATGCGGTGCACGGAAGTTCGTCCAGACCAAGACGTCCTGCAATAGCAATCTCAAAAGAACATGTATACTCCAGCTCCAGCAAGATGGGTCAAAAAAAAAAAAAATGCTTTTCCTTTATATTTTATTGTAAATCCAACATGAAGAAAAAAAACAAATCCTTACAAAAGTTAGACCAAACAGGTGATTGTGAAGATATGGCTACGCGTTTCGACCAAAATAGGTCTTACTCATGCCTATGCAGCCCCAAAAGTGAGCGCTACACATATAGCACACACAGACCTAAGACACACCCCTCGTGTCACATGATCATTTTGTAAGGTCCTGGAACCACATATATTTTAAAATAATTTATACAATACTATACAAAACACTTTAAAACATCAACAGTAATGATACATAATTTCATTTCTCCTGTTCATGCCAGCAGGGAAACGGGTATTTAGATTATAGATCCAAAAAGCCTCTCTTGTGAGCAGGCATCTTTTTAGATCCCCTCCGCGATATGACAGATAGACTTTCTCAATGCTGTGCACTTTCAGAGTTGTTATGTCCCCATTATGTTGCATACAAAAATGTTTTGACACCATAGACATATTCCTATTTGTCATATTACGATTAGTAGCATCTCTAATATGTTCAGTCACACGTGTTTTTAGTTTTTGTGATGTACATCCTATATAGGAGATATGACATAATGTACAATCAATCTTGTAAACCACATTTTTAGTATGACAGTTAATGAAACTATTTATTTTGTATTCTTTGGTTCCTTCTGAGTTTTGGAAAATATTACTAGGCTGCATATGTGCACATGTACTGCACGCAGTAGTACTGCACCCGAAAAAACCCTTACATTCTAACCAAGTCTTAGATTTAGCTTTAACTGGACCCAAACTTGGGGCAATAATGTCTCCAATAGTTTGTGCCCTCCTTGCTACCACACTTATTCCATCTTTTAAAATATCCAACAATGTATTATCTTCATATAGGATAGGTAGTCTCCTATTAATTATCCCTTTAATTTGATTAAACTGAGAGGAAAACTGCAAACAGACATATGGCTTTGCTATGTGCAAAAAGAAAAAAAAAAAAAAAAGAGCATGAACCGCACATCCCAAAATCATACGTTGATCTAAAGCCGCTAGGCAAAAATTTAAATACTGAACATGAGGTTTTCAGTTTAACATTCTGATCAGACTGTATGAAGCCCACTGCCCCTTCACGGCAAACCTCGTAGTGGGTCCTAACGCCCTAACGGAGCGGAGCCGTGCGGCGACCACCGCCGCAGCGGCCATGCACCAGCAGGGCGGATGGCCTGTTGTCCCACAGCACCCATGCTGCGAGACTGAGCCCCCATGACTCCAGACCACGCCGCCCCACCAGCACAAAGCCACAGCAACAATGGCCGCCACACAGCACCAGCACCAAAATGAAAGGAGCATTTAAACTCACCTTCCTCCAGCTCTTCAGTGAAAAATGGGCTAGACCCCTTACTTTGCAGTCTCCTCATCACCTCATCATTATTAGACATTATCAAATCCTCTCTCTGTTTTTTATCCACTATTTTTATGGCTCTGTTTAAAGTCCAGTTTGGGTATTTGCGAATTTAAGTTTATTACTGAGTTGATTGAATTCTCTTAACCTATCCTCCTCCCTACTGCAATTTCGTTTCAGCCTAGTGAACTCACCCACAGGTATTGATTTAATGGTGTGGGCAGGATGACTACTCCCAGCGTGTAGCAACGTATTACCACTAACTGGCTTTACATGTGTCTTAATCCTAACGCATTCCCCAACGTGGCCATACAAATCCAAGTCCAGAAAGTAAATATTACAAAAATAATGAACAAAAGTGAATTTGATACCACAGACATTCGAGTTGATGTATTTTATAAATCCCGGTATGGCAGACACATCGCCCCTCCAAATGATGAGAGTGTCATCGATGTATCTGCCATACCAGGAGATATACTCAACAAAGGGATTATCGGCAGAATAAATAAATTTTTTCTCCCAATATGCCATAGTTAAATTGGCTAAAGACGTTGAGTATTTAGCCCCCCTGGGGACTCCCGACTTCTGAACATATATTTCATCCCCAAAAGAAATTGCAGTAGGGAGGAGGATAGGTTAAGAGAATTCAATCAACTCAGTAATAAACTTAAAACTCGCAAATACCCAAACTGGACTTTAAACAGAGCCATAAAAATAGTGGATAAAAAACAGAGAGAGGATTTGATAATGTCTAATAATGATGAGGTGTCAAAAAGGAAAAAGAAAAAATATGATGGAAAGCCATATGTTTGTTTGCAGTTTTCCTCTCAGTTTAATCAAATTAAAGGGATAATTAATAAGAGACTACCTATCCTATATGAAGATAATACATTGTTGGATATTTTAAAAGATGGAATAAGTGTGGTAGCAAGGAGGGCACAAACTATTGGAGACATTATTACCCTGAATTCGGGTCCAGTTAAAGCTAAATCTAAGACTTGGTTAGAATGTAAGGGTTTTTTCGGGTGCGGTACTACTGCATGCAGTACATGTGCACATATGCAGCCTGGTAATATTTTCCAAAACTCAGAAGGAACCAAAGAATACAAAATAAATAGTTTCATTAACTGTCATACTAAAAATGTGGTTTACAAGATTGATTGTACATTATGTCATATCTCTTATATAGGATGTACATCACAAAAACTAAAAACACGTGTGACTGAATATATTAGGCTGGGTTCACATTGCGCTAGGTGTGTCCGTCTAACGGACTCGTTTTTAAGTAGTAAAAACGCAATGTAACGCACATACTAACGCGCCCATAGACTTGCATTGTCTAACGCATCGTGGCGCATCCCTAAATTGGTATGCGTTTATCACATAATGTTTTTTTTCTGACGGACCTTCAACGCGGCTTGCAGCGTTCTCGGGTCCGGTCAAGCTAACGCACTACTAACGGAAGCGTTCATTCTGCCATAGAAGGCTATGGCAAACGCAGTCAGACGCAAATCATGAAAAATTTCCAAATAGGACCACACGTTTTAATAGCGTTTGAGGGTGGTCACATGTGTCATGTGACAGGAAATGTGATTTCGGCCATTAAAGGAGGAATATACCACCCACACATTAGGACTACTGCACGTGACAGAGTGTTGCAATACCTCTCCTGAAATGTAAGTACATTTCTATATATATATCTCAGTATACATCATGGGAGTCTGTAAAATGTCCGTCGGATGTGTGTGTACTAAACATGTTGCTTTGTTGCACACAGATGTCGGATACAGATGTCAGCAGCAGCAGCGTGTCTGCGATTTTTTCGTCACAGTCGGTAGGCTTGCACTTTAAAAAACCACTATAATGTTGTGTGAAACTCCATTGTATTGAGCTAGGCATAACAATCCTGTTTATTGTTTTATTGTGAATAGGAGTCTTCTGAGCCCGAGGCTGCTAGACCACCCCCCAAAAAACATGCTAAAAACACAAAGGTACATAGCACACATGTTGAATTTCTCAGGCATAAATTTATTGATCCAATGAATGTTAACATAATTTAATGTTAAAAAAATTTTTTTGTACATTTTACATACACAATAGGTGGTGCAACACGGAGGACACAAAAGAAAGAAGGTCCCTAGCCGTCTGTCGTCGCCACAACTGCCAGTGGTAAATATCAAATTAGAAATATTCTATCCAATATTTATCAACAATCTATCTATTCAATTTCTATCTACTATACCTATAAAATATCAACTATCTATCGCTCCATCTATTTGTCAATCTATATCTATGTATATATCTATATCCATGTATCTATCTATTTATCTATCTATTTATCTATCTATCAATATCTATGTATCTATCTATATCTATGTATCTATCTATATCTATCTATGTATCTATCTATAAATATGTATCTATCTATATCTATGTATCTATCTATCTATATCTATGTATCTATCTATATCTATGTATCTATCTATATCTATGTATCTATCTATATCTATCTATGTATCTATCTATAAATATGTATCTATCTATATCTATGTATCTATCTATCTATATCTATGTATCTATCTATATCTATGTATCTATCTATATCTATCTATGTATCTATCTATAAATATGTATCTATCTATATCTATATCTATGTATCTATATATCTATCTATATCTATCTATCTATATCTATGTATCTATCTATTGCTATATCTATGTATCTATCTATCTCTGTATATATGAATATGGCCATCCAGTGAAATTGAAACTATCAACCTAACTTTTTGTGTTTACCTAGTCCAAGTCAGCGGCCAAAAAAAAAGGATTGTCGTTGACGAAGAGCCATTGACTATCCACAACGAGACACTGATCAACCTTGTGGAAGCCAACCCCTCCATATGGGACCAGAGCGACAGCTCCCACCATGACATCGTGAAGAACCGGAAGTTGTGGGATCAAATAATCTGTCACTTTGATCCCCGATACATGGAGAAGTCTACAACCTCAAAGAAAAAAATTGGTAAATATTGGTGACGTAACATCGGAAAATGTAAACAAAAAAAAAAAAATCTATCCTATCAACCTATCCACTTGTTGTCTATCTCTCAATTATGAACTATCTGTACACTATCTATCTATACACTATTTCTAAAAACTATTTCTTAACTATCTATCTACTATTTATATATCAACTATCCTAGCAAACTATGAAAAATGTTTCCTATATCTTAAAACTATCTGTCTACTATTTTTATGTATATTTTTTTTTTAAATTTAAAGCCGATGCTGTCCATACCCGTTGGAAGTCCATCCGCGATCGCTTTGTCCGTGACTACCGGAACAATCACAATGCTCAAAGCGGATCCAGTGGTAAACGGGTGACCCCGTATGTGCATTACGACCAACTGCTCTTTCTTCAAAAAACATTGTCTCAGCGCTCGTAAGTAAAAATACGTCTGTGTGCGAGACAAAATTGTATAAAGGAAGCTAATTTACTTTATTTATATTATTTTTTTTTTTGGGTTACAGCACGATATGCAGTACCGCTGCTCCTAGACCGACAGAGGAACTGGAGCCTTCTCCAGTGGAACCAACGCAACCTGAAGATGTGTCTGGCATCAGCGAGCCACGATCTGCGGACAGAAGCACTGTTGCTGCAGGTGTGAGTGCCCGGTTGCAATCACAGCGTGGACGCAAGCGAGCAACACAAAAAGATGAAGCTGATGCAATTATTGTGGATGGACTCCAACGGGTAGAGGACATGTGTCGCAGTGAGCTGAAAGACCTGAGGCGAGAAATTACCGAGCTGCAAGCACGCGAGTCTGTATACTCTGCTAATGAGTGGAAGCTACTTTTCTTATCCTATGTGCCTGTAGCACAAAATATCCCGGCACATAGAAACTTTATGTTTAGACAAAGACTGAACGAGCTTCTAGAGGAATTTGTGGGCCCACAAGAACCCGCTCCATCGGGAACTAGAAGAATGGACTTGCCGGCCTACAACCCTCAATATAGAGGCCGGGGTGAAACGAGCGTGGAACCTCATAGACAATGTAGCAGTCCATCATATAGTTGGGCAGACAATACGCCCGTGCAGTACCAAAGTCTTTAGTACAGTTCAGTGTCCCCAGCCAGGTGCAATTACCACGTTGCAAGTTTCCCTTTTTTTTTTTTGTTATGTTTTTTGTTGTGAATTTCTATTTAAATATTCTATTTTTTTTTCATCCCTATGGGATATCATATGTTAAACCTGTGTACCAAAAGTTTGTTGGAAAAACCCATAAACATTTTGTAAACTGTTTCAAATTTAAGAATCTTGGATGACTTTAACTTTTAACACAACACAACTTTATACACGACATAAGGTAATTTTTTACACAACATCAGGTTAAAAAAATTTTACACGCCATAAGGTAACTTTTTACACGACATCAGGTTAAAAAACTTTTTACACGACATAAGGTAACTTTTTACACTATGTCACTTTTTACACGACATCAGGAAGACTTTACAATATTTTCACACGTATCTGTCTTGCCATGGAACATGGCCTTCATGTGTGAAGTAGTGTGCAAATTGATCACGAATCCTCATTATTTGTGCTGTTGACCGAACTGCATTCGATTCAATGCTACTGAGGTTCGACTCACAATCATCAGGGTTATGCAGAATTATGCAGACAGATGCACGCCTTCACAACACGGTCCACATTTTCTGGTTGCAGTTGCATGCAGGTTAGTAAAATCCGCCATTTTAATGTCAAAATCCCAAAGGCACACTCCACATAACGTCTAGCCCGGCTCAAGCGATAATTAAAAATGCGCCTGCTGGAGTCTAGACTACGGCTTGAGTAGGGCTTGAGGAGGTTTTGTCCTAGTTGGAAGGCCTCGTCACCAACTAAAACATAGGGCAAACTTGGGCCTTCGGTCCCCGGAAGAGGTCGTGATGAGGGTATGTTTAAACTTTGGCTGTACAAACATCGGCCCATGTTGGAGTCTCTGAATACTCTGGAATCGTTAGTCCGGCCATAAGCACCAATATCCACAGCAACAAAACGGTACCTGGCATCCTCAATAGCCATCAATACTATAGAAAAATATTTCTTATAGTTATAGTACAGGGAACCACTATGCGCAGGTTTCTGAATCCGTATGTGCTTTCCGTCCACGGCACCAATACAATTGGGGAAATTAGCCACATCCTCAAACTGTTGGGAAATCGCTAGCCACATTTCTGATGTTGGTGTTGGTAGCACAAGTGGTTGCAAGTTATTCCAAATGGCATCACAAGTCTCCCGAACCAGTTGGCAAATTGTTGACTTCCCAAGTCTAAACTGATAATGCAGTGATGCAAAAGTTTCTCCGGTAGCCAGATATCTGTCGACATTCAAAAAAAAACAAAAAAAATTAGGATTTTTAGTGATCATCTAAAGGCTAGTTACAATAGAATATACAATTGCTAAATGAACATTAGGCCACACGATACCGAGATCTAGTCTTTGTCAATAGAATGCTAAAAAAAAATGTATAATTACCTCACAGTCACTACTAGACGTTGCTCCGCACTGATGCTTTCACGAAAAGTGCTGCGATGATGATGTATCTCATCCTTCACATGCGAGAGCAGAACATCAAAGGTCTCAATGGACATCCTTAGATAGCGTTGGAATTTGGAGGGGTGATCCCGAAGCTGCACATACAGGGTGTGAAAGGCACCATATGTACTCCGCAAGAAATTCACTTCGTGGATCCAATATCTCCTTTGCGAACTACGCTTTCTCTGACGAAGTCGCAACCGCATCAAGGGAAATCTGACGAGCTCAGACACAAACATCTTGCTAGCAGAAGTTCACTCAATGCTTTCAAAATGGAGAATGAGTCTGTGCCCACACCCGACAATGACAAAAGGGAGAAAAAAAAAAAAAAAAGAACAACTTTATTGACAGTGACAAACGCAGACAAACGGATACTTCGTAAACGGACATCAAAATGAAAAAACGCGATCACATGCGTTAACGCTAGCGTTACCGTGATGACGAATTTCACATATTTTTTGCTCCTTTTCTGTACATGCGTTTAACGCATCCGTTTAACGCCATGTACTTGACGCAATGTGAACCTAGCCTTAGAGATGCTACTAATCGTAATATGACAAATAGGAATATGTCTATGGTGTCAAAACATTTTTGTATGCAACATAATGGGGACATAACAACTCTGAAAGTGCACAGCATTGAGAAAGTCTATCTGTCATATCGCGGAGGGGATCTAAAAAGATGCCTGCTCACAAGAGAGGCTTTTTGGATCTATAATCTAAATACCCGTTTCCCTGCTGGCATGAACAGGAGAAATGAAATTATGTATCATTACTGTTAATGTTTTAAAGTGTTTTGTATAGTATTGTATAAATTATTTTAAAATATATGTGGTTCCAGGACCTTACAAAATGATCATGTGACACGAGGGGTGTGTCTTAGGTCTGTGTGTGCTATATGTGTAGCGCTCACTTTTGGGGCTGCATAGGCATGAGTAAGACCTATTTTGGTCGAAACGCGTAGCCATATCTTCACAATCACCTGTTTGGTCTACCTTTTGTAAGGATTTGTTTTTTTTCTTCATGTTGGATTTACAATAAAATATAAAGGAAAAAATTTTTTTTTTTTTTTTTTTTTTTTTACCCATCTTGCTGGAGCTGGAGTATACATGTTCTTTTGAGATTGAGAATGTGAGTATGTAGTGTTTTTTTTTTTTACTTTTACAATGGTAACCAGGGTAAATATCGGGTTACTAAGCGCGGCCCTGCACTTAGTAACCCGATGTTTACCCTGGTTACACGGGTGCTGCAGGGGGACTTCGGCATAGTTGCAGACAGTTTCAACGATGCCGAAGTCGTTCCCCTGATCGTTGGTCGCTGGAGAGAGCTGTCTGTGTGACAGCTCCCCAGCGACCACACAACGACTTACCAACGATCACGGCCAGGTCGTATCGCTGGTCGTGATCGTTGGTAAGTCGTTTAGTGTAACGGTACCTTTAGTGAAAAGCAGGACTTAGTCAAAGAAAGACCTGCTCCCTGCTGAACATTGCTGGCTTCAAGGACAGAGCCTGAAAGGGCAGTAGTTACCATTCGTCCAGTATCAGCCTGAGCTAGACACTGGGACCGACATCTCCGCTGAGCAGACTCCACTGCGACTGGAGAAGAATGGGAGACTGCAGCGGAGATGGTTCGAGATTCCCCTGTGCAGAGGCGGGAACTCGACACCTAACACTTGTATACAGTCAAATAAATAAGGCAGCACACTGCGGCACTGAAACATGAAAATTGAACTGCATTACAGCACTAGAAATATGAAAAAGAGAGTGTTTAGCGCATAACTTGGCCAATTCATGTTTACCTGGTAGCCACATTAGGACATCTCTCGTATACCATGTCCTAAACTTTCCTTTCCTCGCTGAGAATAAACGTCTTCATCTGAATGGGTACCTGTGAAACCTCTTCTTAGACTAAATTTCTCTCTCTCTCTGTGGAGGGGTAATGAACCTGCTCTGGACCGAAGAGTGAAGGCAAAAGGGCCAACAAGTGCTAAGTAGGGTTGAGCGACTTTCATTTTTTTAAGATCGAGTAGGGTTTTGGGAAACCCGATTTTGTCCAGAGTCGAGTCGAGTGCAGTCGGCCGATTATCGCTAAAAGTCGGGGATCGACCGAAACACGAAACCCAATGCAAGTCAATGGGGAAGCATAGTCGGCAGTGAGTGGAGGCCAGGAAAACACCTACAGTGCCCATTTTAATGCCAAAAACATCCATTCTTGTTTCTGAAGCTTGCCAATCTTAATTAACTGTATAATAATAGTTGGGCATAGGGAATTGGGGGAAAGTTGTGGGGGGAGTAGGGCTGGCTCAAGTTTTTCGTGGGCCCAGGAAATGCGGACTACGTCACGGCGGTGTTGCAGGGAAAGGTAAGTATTTAAAAGTTGCAAGTGCTGTGATCCTGAGCAAGCAGGGGGGGCCCACTCGTTCGCATTGCCACTGGCACAGGGCCCCTCAAAGTACGGCGGTGTGTTTGCATGGCGGGGGCGCCTCCCACCAGCAGCGACACTTTTGCGTACTCTGAGGGGCCCTGTGCCAGTGACGTCGCCAACGAGTATGCCCCCCCACCTGATGAAGGAACCTGCACTTTCATCTGCACCTTCCTCTTTGTCCCTGTGTAAGGTGGTATAACATGCGGGAAGGGGAACCTTACTTTCAGCAGGGACAGATTCTGGCTGTGTAGAGTACAAGGGGAATGTAGTGGTCTAGGTCAATGTACCAGCAGACTCATTTAGCAGTGGCTGGGCAATGGGCAGGATGAGGAGGAAACAGATATAGGGCCAAAGAATAAAGTAGGCTACATGCAGTTCAAAATTGGTAACAGGACTAAACAGGCGGCATTGCTTTGTTCAGTGGAGTAGCAAACCCAAGAGCAGCAGACACTGTTTCAAGGGCCTAACCACACTAGTAGGCCAAATGCAGTTTAATATCTGATAGTATAGGGCGAAAGCCAGAATGTGGAAGCTCAGCTTTGTTCAGTTGAGGACAACACCAGGGAGGGGCAGACACCTTTAGTAGGCCGGAAAAGCCTATTGCATTTTTTAAAATGGTAATTTGGAGCAGAAGGTTGAAGCTCAGCTTTATTTAGTTGAGGGCAACACCAGGGAGGGGCAGAAGCCGTTAGTAGGCCCTAACCACCATTTTTTTTTTTTTTAAAACCACTTAATGAGAGCCGGAAGGTTGAAGCTCAGCTTTATTTAGTTGAGGACAACACCAGGGAGGGGCAGAAGCCGTTAGTAGGCCCTAACCACCATTTTTTTTTTAAAACCACTTAATGAGAGCCGGAAGGTTGAAGCTCAGCTTTATTTAGTTGAGGACAACACCAGGGAGGGGCAGAAGCCGTTAGTAGGCCCTAACCACCATTTTTTTTTTAAAACCACTTAATGAGAGCCGGAAGGTTGAAGCTCAGCTTTATTTAGTTGAGGACAACACCAGGGAGGGGCAGAAGCCGTTAGTAGGCCCTAACCACCATTTTTTTTTTTTAAACCACATAATGAGAGCCGGAAGGTTGAAGCTCAGCTTTATTTAGTTGAGGACAACACCAGGGAGGGGCAGAAGCCGTTAGTAGGCCCTAACCACCATTTTTTTTTTTAAAACCACATAATGAGAGCCGGAAGGTTGAAGCTCAGCTTTATTTAGTTGAGGGCAACACCAGGGAGGGGCAGAAGCCGTTAGTAGGCCCTAACCAAAGTTGAAGGCCAAATGCAGTTTAATTTCTGATACTATAGGCCGAAAGCCAGAAGGTGGAAGTTCCGATTTAGACAGTGGAGGACAATTTGAATTAGGGACTGCAGACAGACTTAGTAGGCTGTCCCCTGTGGACCATGCATCCACCACATTAACCCATTGCGCCGTAATGGACACGTAATCTTCCGTGGCCATGCCTACAGGTCCATGCGTCTGTTGTCAGGTGCACCTTTGTACTCACAGATTGCCAGAGTGCATGGACAATGCGGTCTTCTACATGCTGGTGGAGGGTTGGGATGGCTTTTCTCGCAAAAGAAGTGTCGACTGGTTAGCTTGTAGCGTGGTACAGCGTAGTCCATCATGGCCTTATTAATAGTAAATAAAATATATAACTAGGCTCTATGAACTTTTAAATAGGTTCCAGGGGTACACGGGCAGCATTGGTGTGGTCAGTGGAGGAGTATTGCAAGTAGGGGCTGCAGACAGGCTATCAAAGGCCTAAAATAACAAACAGTAGGCAGTCATGGCAGTTTTACATCGGTTACATGGATACACAGGCAGGCACTCCAGGCAGCATTGTGCTCAGTGGAGGAGTATTGCAAGTAGGGGCCGCAGACAGGCTATCAAAGGCCTAAAATAACAAACAGTAGGCAGTCATGGCAGTTTTACATCGGTTACATGGATACACAGGCAGCTAGGTGGTGAGTGGAGGAGTATTTAAAGTAAGGACCGCAGACAGGCTATCAAAGGCCTAACATAACAAACAATAGGCTCATGGCAGTTTTACAGCGGTTACATGGATACACGGGCAGGCAGCTTGGTGGTGAGTGGAGGAGTATTTAAAGTATGGACCGCAGACAGGCTTCGAAGGCCTAACACAATAAAATGGGCTGGCTGTAGGCACTTTAAAATTGGTTCCAGGGGTACACGGGCAGCAGTGGTCTGGTCAGTGGAGGCCTAGTGGAAGTATGGACCGCAGACAGGCTTCGAAGGCCTAACACAATAAAATGGGCTGGCTGTAGGCACTTTAAAATTGGTTCCAGGGGTACACGGGCAGCAGTGGTCTGGTCAGTGGAGGCCTAGTGGAAGTATGGACCGCAGACAGGCTTCGAAGGCCTAACACAATAAAATGGGCTGGCTGTAGGCACTTTAAAATTGGTTCCAGGGGTACACGGGCAGCAGTGGTCTGGTCAGTGGAGGACTAGTGGAAGTATGGACCGCAGACAGGCTTCGAAGGCCTAACACAATAAAATGGGCTGGCTGTAGGCACTTTAAAATTGGTTCCAGGGGTACACGGGCAGCAGTGGTCTGGTCAGTGGAGGCCTAGTGGAAGGAGGGACCGCAGACAGGCTTCGAAGGCCTAACACAATAAAATGGGCTGGCTGTAGGCACTTTAAAATTGGTTCCAGGGGTACACGGGCAGCAGTGGTCTGGTCAGTGGAGGACTAGTGGAAGGAGGGAGCGCAGAAAGGCTTCAAAGGCCTAAAATAACAAACAATAGGCTCATGGCAGTTTTACAGCGGTTACATGGATACACGGGCAGGCAGCTTGGTGGTCAGTGGAGGAGTAGGGACCGCAGACAGGCTATCAAAGGCCTAAAATAACAAACAATAGGCTCATGGCAGTTTTACAGCGGTTACATGGATACACGGGCAGGCAGCTTGGTGCTGAGTGGAGGAGTAGTGCAAGGAGTGTCTGTCCCAGTACTCCCAAAATATAAATAGATGTTAATGTCTCGCAAAACAACCAAAACAAAAAAAAAGATGGCATACTTAGGTACAGGGGTGGGCTCATCTGCTGTGTTTCTGACATAGTAATTTGGCAGTAACTATTTAATGGTGCCAATATAGGACACAGACACAGACTACTTTAAGTTGCATCATAGATGTCTACAAATTTGTATTGTCAGTGCCAGACATTGAATGATGTCAGCGAATAGACTAAAGATTGGTGGAGCTGTGCGACATAATTTTGCACGTAGTAGAGCCCAGTTTGAGCTGGGGTAGGGGGGAACTCTCTTGAGGCCGGCGGGACCGCCCCAGGGCCACTCATGTTACAACGGTGTGTCTGACGTTGGGTGCGCACCACCACCGCCAGAGACACTACATTGTACTATGAGGGACCCAGTAGCAATGCCGTCAACCAAAAGCGAGCACACCCACCTCTTCAGACAAACAGCAGTCTCACGGGTGCTTGCGCCAAGTCGCGATACCACGGCCCCGTGTGGGGAGTTTGGCCATTTAGGGAGGTGTAAACATGTCGTATGCTGTACAATCTGCAGCAGCAAATTAGACATTAGAAAAGTAATTCACAGGCAAGAGCTTTTCATAGGAAAGCTAGGTGTCGGCCGGGCAAGGTGGGGCAAAAGATTTTGAAATCCAGTTGTGGTTCATTTTAATGAATGTTAGATCGTCAACATTTTGGGTAGCCAGACGAGTCCTTTTTTCGGTTAATATTGACCCTGCAGCACTGAATACTCTTTCTGATAGGACACTTGCTGCCGGGCAAGCAAGCTCCTGCAATGCATATTCTGCCAATTCTGGCCAGGTGTCTAATTTGGAGGCCCAGTAATCAAATGGGAATGACGGTTGAGGGAGAACATCGATAAGGGATGAAAAATAGTTAGTAACCATACTGGACAAATGTTGTCTCCTGTCACTTTCAATTGATGCAGCAGTACCTGTCCTGTCTGCGGTCATAGCAAAATCACTCCACAACCTGGTCAGAAAACCCCTCTGTCCAACGCCACTTCTGATGTGTGCACCCCTAACACTCCTAGTCTGCTGCCCCCTGGAGCTCGTGTGAGAACGATCACGTGCGCTGTGTGCTGGGAATGCCTGAAGCAAACGGTCAACAAGAGTTGATTGTTTGGTTGCTAATATTAGTTCCAAGTTCTCATGTGGCATAATATTTTGCAATTTGCCTTTATAGCGTGGATCAAGGAGGCAGGCCAACCAGTAATCGTCATCGTTCATCATTTTCGTAATGCGTGTGTCCCTTTGTAGGATACGTAAGGCATAATCCGCCATGTGGGCCAAAGTTCCACTTGTCAAATCTCCGGTTGTGATTGGTTGAGGGGCAGTTGCAGGCAAATCTACGTCACTTGTGTCCCTCAAAAAACCAGAACCCGGCCGTGACACGCAACCAATTTCCTGTGCCCCCGTGAAAGTTTCCGCATTAAAAATATACTCATCCCCATCATCCTCCTCGTCCTCCACCTCCTCTTCGCCCGCTACCTCGTCCTGTACACTGCCCTGACCAGACAATGGCTGACTGTCATCAAGGCTTCCCTCTTCCTCTGGTGCAGACGCCTGCTCCTTTATGTGCGTCAAACTTTGCATCAGCAGACGCATTAGGGGGATGCTCATGCTTATTACGGCGTTGTCTGCACTAACCAGCCGTGTGCATTCCTCAAAACACTGAAGGACTTGACACATGTCTTGTATCTTCGACCACTGCACACCTGACAACTCCATGTCTGCCATCCTACTGCCTGCCCGTGTATCCTCCCACAAATAAATAACAGCACGCCTCTGTTCGCACAGTCTCTGAAGCATGTGCAGTGTTGAGTTCCACCTTGTTGCAACGTCTATGATTAGGCGATGCTGGGGAAGGTTCAAAGACCGCTGATAGGTCTGCATACGGCTGGCGTGTACAGGCGAACGTCGGATATGTGAGCAAAGTGCACGCACTTTGAGGAGCAGGTCGGAGAACCCAGGATAAGTTTTCAATAAGCACTGCACCACCAGGTTTAAGGTGTGAGCCAGGCAAGGAATGTGTTTCAGTTGGGAAAGGGAGATGGCAGCCATGAAATTCCTTCCGTTATCACTCACTACCTTGCCTGCCTCAAGATCTACTGTGCCCAGCCACGACTGCGTTTCTTGTTGCAAGAACTCGGACAGAACTTCCGCGGTGTGTCTGTTGTCGCCCAAACACTTCATAGCCAATACAGCCTGCTGACGCTTGGCAGTAGCTGGCCCATAATGGGACAACTGGTGTGCAACAGTGTCATCTGCCGATGGAGTGGTTGGCCGACTGCGTTCTGTGGAAGAGCTGTAGCTTCTGCAGGAGGACGAGGAGGAGGAGGAGGGGGTGCGAACGCCTACAGCCAACTGTTTCCTAGACCGTGGGCTAGGCACAACTGTCCCTAAATTGATGTCGCCTGTGGACCCTGCATCCACCACATTCACCCAGTGTGCCGTGATGGACACATAACGTCCCTGGCCATGCCTACTGGTCCATGCATCTGTAGTCAGGTGCACCTTTGTACTCACAGATTGCCTGAGTGCATGGACGATGCGCTGTTTAACATGCTGGTGCAGGGCTGGGATGGCTTTTCTGGAAAAAAAGTGTCGACTGGGTAGCTCGTATCGTGGTTCAGCGTACTCCATCAGGGCTTTGAAAGCTTCGCTTTCAACTAACCGGTAGGGCATCATCTCTAACGAGATTAGTCTAGCTATGTGGGCGTTAAAACCCTGTGTACGCGGATGCGAGGATAAGTACTTCCTTTTTCTAACCAGAGTCTCATGTAGGGTGAGCTGGACTGGAGAGCTGTAGATCGTGGAACTTTCGGGTGTGCCGGTGGACATGGCAGACTGAGAGACGGTTGGAGACGGTATTGTTTCCGCCGGTGCCCTACATGCAATATTTCCTCCTACAAAACTGGTGATTCCCTGACCCTGACTGCTTTTGGCTGGCAAAGAAACCTGCACAGATACTGCCGGTGGTGCGGAAAATGGTGGCCTTACAGTGACGGAAGGGATGTTGCGTTGCTGACTAGCTTCATTGGCCGAGGGTGCTACAACCTTGAGGGACGTTTGGTAGTTAGTCCAGGCTTGAGAATGCATGGTGGTTAAGTGTCTATGCATGCAACTAGTATTTAGACTTTTCAGATTCTGACCTCTGCTTAAGCTAGTTGAACATTTTTGACAGATGACTTTGCGCTGATCAGTTGGATGTTGTTTAAAAAAATGCCAGACTGCACTCTTCCTAGACTCTGATCCCTTTTCAGGGATTGCAGACTGAGCTTTAACCGGATGGCAACGCTGTGCTCCAACAGGTTTTGGCTTTGACACGCGTTTTGGTCCAGATACGGGCCCGGCAGATGGAACCTGTTGCGATGTTGATGCCTGCTGCGGCCCCTCCTCCACCTCCGCTTCTGAACTACTGCCGCCTGCACCCTGTTCCCCCAATGGCTGCCAATCGGGGTCAATAACTGGGTCATCTATTACCTCCTCTTCGAGCTCGTGTGCAACTTCGTCTGTGTCACTGTGTCGGTCGGTGGTATAGCGTTCGTGGCGGGGCAACATAGTCTCATCAGGGTCTGATTGTGGATCTGTACCCTGAGAGGGCAATGTGGTGGTCTGAGTCAAAGGAGCAGCATAGTACTCTGGCTGTGGCTGTGCATCAGTGCACTCCATGTCAGAATATACTTGTAATGGGCATGGCCTGTTAAATGTTTCACTTTCTAAGCCAGGGACGGTATGTGTAAAGAGCTCCATGGAGTGACCCGTTGTGTCGCCTGCTGCATCCTTCTCTCTTGTTGTAGTTTTTGCTGAGGAGGACAAGGAAGCGACTTGTCCCTGACCGTGAACATCCACAAGCGACGCGCTGCTTTTACATTTACCAGTTTCGGAAGAGGAGGCAAAAGAGCTAGAGGCTGAGTCTGCAATGTAAGCCAAAACTTGCTGTTGCTGCTCCGCCTTTAAAAGCGGTTTTCCTACTCCCAGAAAAGAGAGCGTTCGAGGCCTTGTGTAGCCTGACGACGAAACTGGCTCCACAGCTCCAGACTTAGGTGGAATATTTTTATCCCCACGACCACCTGATGCTCCACTACCACTACCATCATTACCAGCTGACAATGAACGCCCACGACGACCTCTTGCACCAGACTTCCTCATTGTTTTAAAATCTTAACCAAAGTAACTTTATTTGTTGCTATCAAACAACTTACACGGTGAGCTATAACTTCAGTATGATTTCAATATCCCTTAACAGGTTGGTGAGACCACAAGGAAAATCAGGCACAATGTTACACACTCTGTTTTCTGTGGCACAAAATCACAGAGATGACACACACGCAGGACTGTCACTCAAGCACTAATGTCAATATTAATCTCCCACCTAATTTATTTATTTTTTTTTCTCAGGGAGACTTTAGAAACCAAATAATATTAAAAAAAAAAAAAAAAAAGGCTTTCTATGGCCCACAATTAGAGAGAGAGAGGTGGCACAACCAGGAGTCAAGACTGGCGCACAAGCTGAAAGGGCAATATTACTCTCCCACTGTTTTTTATGTTTTTTTTGTTTTTTTCAGGGAGACTTTAGAAACCAAATAATATTAAAAAAACCAAAAAAAAAAAAGGCTTTCTATGGCCCACTGAATGAGAGGGAGAGAGGTGGCACACCCAGGAGTCAAGACTGGCACACAAGCTGAAAGGGCAATATTACTCTCCCACTGTTTTTTTATGTATTTTTTGTTTTTTCAGGGAGACTTTAGAAACCCAATAATATTTTTTAAAAAAAAAAAGGCTTTCTATGGCCCACAATTAGAGAGAGAGAGGTGGCACACCCAGGAGTCAAGACTGGCACACAAGCTGAAAGGGCAATATTACTCTCCCACTGTTTTTTTATGTATTTTTTGTTTTTTCAGGGAGACTTTAGAAACCCAATAATATTTAAAAAAAAAAATAAATAGGCTTTCTATGGCCCACTGAATGAGAGGGAGAGAGGTGGCACACCCAGGAGTCAAGACTGGCACACAAGCTGAAAGGGCAATATTACTCTCCCACTGTTTTTTTAGGTTTTTTTTGTTTTTTCAGGGAGACTTTAGAAACCCAATAATATTTAAAAAAAAAAATAAATAGGCTTTCTATGGCCCACTGAATGAAAGGGAGAGAGGTGGCACACCCAGGAGTCAAGACTGGCACACAAGCTGAAAGGGCAATATTACTCTCCCACTGTTTTTTTATGTATTTTTTGTTTTTTTCAGGGAGACTTTAGAAACCCAATAATATTTTAAAAAAAAAATAAATAGGCTTTCTATGGCCCACTGAATGAGAGGGAGAGAGGTGGCACACCCAGGAGTCAAGACTGGCACACAAGCTGAAAGGGCAATATTACTCTCCCACTGTTTTTTTAGGTTTTTTTTTTTTTTTCAGGGAGAATTAGAAACCAAATAATATTAAAAAAAAAAAAAAAGGCTTTCTATGGCCCACAATTAGAGAGAGAGAGGTGGCACAACCAGGAGTCAAGACTGGCGCACAAGCTGAAAGGGCAATATTACTCTCCCACTGTTTTTTATGTTTTTTTTGTTTTTTTCAGGGAGACTTTAGAAACCAAATAATATTAAAAAAAGCAAAAAAAAAAAAGGCTTTCTATGGCCCACTGAATGAGAGGGAGAGAGGTGGCACACCCAGGAGTCAAGACTGGCACACAAGCTGAAAGGGCAATATTACTCTCCCACTGTTTTTTTATGTATTTTTTGTTTTTTTCAGGGAGACTTTAGAAACCCAATAATATTTAAAAAAAAAAATAAATAGGCTTTCTATGGCCCACTGAATGAGAGGGAGAGAGGTGGCACACCCAGGAGTCAAGACTGGCACACAAGCTGAAAGGGCAATATTACTCTCCCACTGTTTTTTTAGGTTTTTTTTTTTTTTCAGGGAGACTTTTGAAACCAAATAATATTAAAAAAAAAAAAAAAAAAAAAATATAGGCTTGCTATAGCCCACTGAATGAGAGATAGCGCACACACAGCAGTGGCACACAAGCCCTGACTGAGGCCAATATTTTTCTCCCACTGATTGATGTAGTGTTTCTGTGTTGAGGTAGATTTTAGAACACAAATCACGGAAAAAATAAATAGGCTTTCTATGGCCCACTCAGTGAGAGATGGCACACACAGGGATGGCACTGTAGCAGAAATGCCAATCTTAATCTCCCACAAAAAAAAAACAAAAAAAAAAAAAAAACTGTCCTACAATTACTATCTCCCTGCAGTAATGTAAGCCAGGTATGGCAGGCAGCAATAGGAGTGGACTGATGCACAAATTAAATAAAAAGTGTGGACAAACAAAAAAGATAGCTGTGCAGAAAGGAAGGAACAAGAGGATATGTGCTTTGAAAAAAGCAGTTGGTTTCCACAGTGGCGTACACACAGCAATACAGCTATCACGGAGCCTTCTAGGGCAGCCCAATGAGCTACAGCGCTGAGGGGAAAAAAAAAAAAAAATAGCTTCCACTGTTCCTGCACACCGAAGGTGGTGTTGGACAGTGGAAATCGCTGCAGCACAAGCGGTTTGGTGGTTAGTGGACCCTGCCTAACGCTCTCCCTGCTTCTGATGAAGCGGCAGCAACCTGTCCCTAAGCTCAGATCAGCAGCAGTAAGATGGCGGTCGGCGGGAACGCCCCTTTATAGCCCCTGTGACGCCGCAGACAGCAAGCCAATCACTGCAATGCCCTTCTCTAAGATGGTGGGGACCAGGATCTATGTCATCACGCTGCCCACACTCTGCGTTCACCTTCATTGGCTGAGAAATGGCGCTTTTCGCGTCATTGAAACGCGACTTTGGCGCGAAAGTCGCGTACCGCATGGCCGACAAGCACAGGGGTCGGATCGGGTTTCATGAGACGCCGACTTAGCCAAAAGTCGGCGACTTTTGAAAATGATCGACCCGTTTCGCTCAACCCTAGTGCTAAGCATCTCTGGGAACTCCTTCAAGATTGTTGGAAGACCATTCCCGATAACTACCTCTTGATGCTCATAAAGGGAATGTCAAGAGTGTGCAAAGCAGTCATCAAAGCAAAAGGTGGCTAATTTGAAGAACCTAGAATATAAGACATAATTTCAGTTGTTTCACACTTTTTTGTTAAGTATATAATCCCACATGTGTTATTTCATAGTTTTGATGCCTTCAGTGTGAATATACAATTTTCATAGTCATGAAAATACAGAAAAATCTTTAAATGAGAAGGTGTGTCCAAACTTTTGATCTGTACTGTACATGAAAGAATGAATGGGGCCATGTACCGTGAGATTTTGAGGCAAACCTCCTTCCATCAGCAAGGGCATTGAAGATGAAACTTGGATGTGTCTTTCAGCATGATAATGATCACAAGCACACCGCCAGGGCAAGGAACGAATGGCTTTGTAAGAAGCATATGAAGGTCCTGGAGTGGCCTAGCCAGTCCCCAGATCTCAATCCCATAGAAAACCTTTGGAGGGAGTTGAAAGTCAGTTTTGCCCATAAACAGGCCCAAAACATTACTGCTCTAAGAGGAGATCTGCATGGAGTAATGGGCCAACATACCACCAAAGGTGTGTGCCAACCTTGTGAAGACTTACAGAAAACGTTTGACCTCTGTCATTGCAAGCAAAGGATATAGAACAAAATATTGAGATGAACTTTTGCTATTGACCAAATACTTATTTTCCACCATAATTTGAAAAATAAATCTTGAGAAATCAGACAAGGTGATTTTCTGGATTTGTTTTCTCATTTTGACTATGATGTCAATTACAGGCCTCTCTCATCTTTTTAACCCCTTTCTGACATTAGACGTACTATCCGGTCGAGGTGGGGTGGGCCCGTATGACCACCGACGGGATAGTACGTCATATGCGATTGGCCGCGCTCACGGGGGGAGGGCGGCCGATCGCGGCCGGGTGTCAGCTGACTATCACAGCTGACATCCGGCACTATGTGCCAGGAGCGGTCACGGATCACCCCCGGCACATTAACCCCCAGCACACTGCGATCAAACATGATCGCAGTGTTCCGGCAGTATAGGGAAGCATCGCGCAGGGAGCGGGCTCCCTGCGTGCTTCCCTGAGACCCCCGGAGCAACGCGATGTGATTGCTTTGCTCCGAGAGTCTCTTACCTCCTCCTGCCTGCAGCAGGCCTGGATCCAAAATGGCCGCGGCATCCGGGTCCTGCAGGGAGGTAGCTTCACAGCGCCTGCTCAGTGCAGGCGCCGGGAAGCCTGGAGCTGTGCACGTCAGATCGGCGATCTGACACAGTGCACAGCAAAGTGTCAGATCAGCAATCTTACACTATATCATGATGCCCCCCCGGGGCAATGTTATAGTGTAAAAAAAAAAATATTCACATGTGTATAAAAAATTTAAAAAATTAAAAAAAATATATATATTGTTCCTATAAATACATTTCTTTATCTAAATAAAAAAAACAATAAAAGTACACATATTTAGTATCGCAGCGTCTGTAACGACCCGACCTATAAAACTGCCACACTAGTTAACCCCTTCAGTGAACACCGCAAAAAAAAACGAGGCAAAAAACGCTTTATTATCATACCGCCAAACAAAAAGTGGAATAACACGCGATGAAAAAGATGGATATAAATAGCCATGGTACCGCTGAAAACGTCATCTTGTCCTGCAAAAAAGGAGCCACCATACAGCGTCACTAAAGAAAAAAGAAAAAAGTTATAGTCCTCAGAATAAAGCGATGCAAAAATAATAATTTTTTCTATAAAATAGTTTTTACCGTATAAAAGCGCCAAAACATAAAAAAATATATAAATGAGGTATCGCTGTAATCGTACTGACCCGCATAATAAAACTGCTTTATCCATTTTACCAAACGCAGAATGGTATAAACGCCTCCCCCAAAAGAAATTCATGAATAGCTGGTTTTTGGTCATTCTGCCTAACAAAAACCGGAATAAAAAGCGATCAAAAAACGTCATGTGCCCGAAAATGTTACCAATAAAAACGTCAACTCGTCCTGCAAAAAACAAGACCTCACATGACTCTGTGGACCAAAATATGGGAAAATTATAGCTCTCAAAATGTGGTAATGCAAAAAATATTTTTTGCAATAAAAAGCGTCTTTCAGTGTGTGACGGCTGCCACTCATAAAAATCCGATAAAAAAACGCTATAAAAGTAAATCAAACCCATGTTCATCACCCCCTTAGTTAGCAAAAAATAAAAAAATTAAAAAAATCCATTTATTTCCATTTTCCCATTAGGGTTAGGGCTAGGGTTAGGGTTAGGGCTAGGGTTAGGGCTAGGGTTAGGGTTAGTGTTAGGGCTAGGGTTAGGGCTAAGGTTAGAGCTAGGTTTAGGGCTAGGGTTAGGGCTGGGGTTAGGGCTAGGGTTAGGGCTACGGTTAGGGCTAGGGTGAGGGTTAGGGCTAGGTTTAGGGTTAAGGCAAGGGTTAGGGCTAGAGTTAGGGTTAGGGTTAGGACTAGGGTTAGGGTTAGGGTTGGGGCTAGGGTTAAGGCTACAGTTAGGGTTTGGGCTAAAGTTAGGGTTAGGGTTTGGATTACATTAACGGTTGGGAATAGGGTTGGGATTAGGGTTAGGGGTGTGTCAGGTTTAGGGGTGTGGTTAGGGTTACCGTTGGGATTTGGGTTAGGGATGTGTTTGGATTAGGGTTTCAGCTATAATTGGGGGGTTTACACTGTTTAGGCACATCAGGGGCTCTCCAAATACGACATGGCATCCGATCTCAACTCCAGCCAATTCTGCGTTGAAAAAGTAAAACAGTGCTCCTTCCCTTCTGAGCTCTCCCGTGCACCCAAATAGGGGTTTACCCCAATATATGGGGTATCAGAGTACTCAGGACACATTGGACAACAAAATTTGGGGTCCAATTCTCCTGTTACCCTTGGGAAAATACAAAACTGGGGGCTAAAAAATAATTTTTGTGGAAAAAAAATGATTTTTTATTTTCACGGCTCTGCGTTATAAATTGTAGTGAAACACTTGGGAGTTCAAAGTTCTCACAATACATCTAGATAAGTTCCTTGGGGGGTCTAGTTTCCAATATGCGGTCATTTGTAGGGGGTTTCTACTGTTTAGGTACATTAGAGGCTCTGCAAACGCAACGTGACGCCTGCAGACCAATCAATCTAAGTCTGCATTCCAAATGAAGAAATTGACACGTCACTCCTCTTCAAATATGTGTGGAAAAACTGGTGCCTGAGACAAGGGTCACCACTCCCTTATCACTTGAAAAAAGAAGAAAGTCCCGGCACTCAAAATAGTACTATTTGCCAAAAATAATTTTATTAAAGAGATATGTTCCAGAAAAAACGTAACGTTTCGGTCTAAACATTGACCTTCATCAGACTGGAGTACATACATAGAACAAAGAAAAATAAAGAAAGTCAGATAATAATACACGTCCATCACTTGTATAATTCATAATGATATAGAAATATAATATTTTTAGAATAAACAATTTCTAATAATAAAACATAAAATGAAACAGAAGAAAAGGTACAATATCTTGTTGTGTCAGCATAATATGACAACTGATTCAGGGTTAACTGCAACAATAGGTCCCTTATAGGACTATAACCTATGTAGAAAATCTCTCAATGGTAGGTTCATACAAGGCAATCTGGTCACATAATTTATGATCACTCTTTATAGTCAAGGTATGCCAGGTAAAAAGGATGTCTCCTAGTATATAAAAAAATAATTAAAAAAAACTAAATAGAAGCAGGAACCAAAGAAGAAAAACAGAAACCAAATCAAAGAAAAAATAAAGAAATGAAAAAATGGATTGGTTGTCTTACCAAGGAACTAAAAAGCGTATGTGCTCATATTAGAAGTCCTATAGATATTCTATGGATAATAGGGGGCCATCCATATGAGGGTCCTAAGGCAAAACATCAGTCAAATGGAGAGACATCGGTCAGTAGTCCATGCCATAAATAGCAATAAATACAAAGTTCCTGTTGTGAAAAGTGAAGCTTCTTACCAGTAGAACATTTAGTAGTGGGATCCGACGCTTCCGCGTGTAAGGACAAAAGATGGTGAATGGACGCCATGAACTAACACGGCGCGGCGCCCTCTTATTATACTAGCTAGACCGGAAGATCAGGTGAAAAAACCGCGGCGCTTATGTGACGTGTTGAGCGTCGCTGGACCGCATGTGGAACGCAGTCTGAGTCTGTGCTGTGTTGCCAATAGGCATCATAAAGTATAAAGCCCTGTTTGATACGGCGCGACCCAACCGGAAGTGCGTCACAGTGATTCTCGGTCCAGCGGAAGTGCTCAGTGAAGCGCTCTGGTGGAACGCAAACGGACATCCAGTGACAAAAGAAAAGGGGCGGTGTAGAAGGCGGTCCTCATCGCTGGAGCGCTGGGTGAGTATAATGTCCCGTGAATCAGAAAAGGGAAAAGAAGAAAAGAAAAAAAGAAAAGAAAAAATATATCATGGGTGGACCTAGGAGACATCAAAAAAGACAAATCAATATATGAAATATATAAAGTAAGCACAATGTCTTAAATAAACGGCACATCTTACATAGATATTACAGAAATATATGAACAGTACTGTATGAACATATAAGAGAATAGGGCGGACGACAAGCAAGTGGTCATTATAGTGGAATCAAAATAAACTAATAACATCAAAATCTCTATTGAGACCACGTGGTTCCATACTCTGGAGGAAATGAATCCAAAATGCCTCTCTTGCTAGTAATTTCTTAGTTATGTCCCCGCCTCTTCTGTTCATAGAAATTTGTTCCAAAACTAAAAACCTCTAAAAAAAGGGTGAGATATTTTGGGGCCCTTAAGAACATTTGCGCATTGCGCACATTGTAAGCAGGGAAACGTTCCCTTGCGTTGAGTGGATAGAAAAGTTTGTCGAGAGATCAATCGGGCTGAACCAATATCTGCTCTAATAATCTTATTCTTAAGATTTTTCGGTCTCCTGAAACAGGGCAGAAATGGTTCTTGGAATTCTGGAATATCAGGAAAACTGTCTCTAAGAATATGCCAGTGTTTACGAATTTTTTTATGTATCTCATACATGAATGGATGAAATGTATGCACAAAAGCCACACGCCGAGAAGTGTTTGTTCTCGGAGATCTATTATCACTATTTTGAGCTTGATGAAGGAGTTGTGGGGGATAGCCTCTTTGTAAAAATTTGTCCCTCATCTCATTTAAACGTTGTGTGCGTATTTGTGGGTTACTTACTATCCTCCTAACTCTCTCAAACTGAGAAGTAGGTACCGACTTCTTGACAGCCTTGGGTGTTGTGTATCCGCTTTTTGGGCTCCCCTGGTGGTTGCTGGTGGTACTGGTGACTTGTTTGCACTTTGCTGCTTCTGTTCACCTGCTTCCATCAGCATTTGGGGTTTCCTATTTAGCCTTGCTCTCCAGTCATTTCCTTGCCAGTCATCATTGTAACCAGAGCCTTCGGTTGCATGTTCCTGCTACTAGTCTGCTGATCAGCTAAGTGGACTTTGTCCTTTTGTTTTGTATCTTTAGTAGTGTTGAGCATTCCGATACCGCAAGTATCGGGTATCGGCCGATATTTGCTGTATCGGAATTCCGATACCGAGATCCGATACTTTTGTGGTATCGGTATCGAAACAACATTAATGTAAAAATGTGTGTCCAGCCTCCCGGCTTGTGATTGGTTGACCGCGAAGCAACCAATCACAAGCCGGGACGTCACGGGAGGTTGGACAAGCGCGCATTTTAAAATGCGCGCGTGTCCAGCCTCCCGGCTTGTGATTGGTTGATCGCGACGCAACCAATCACAAGCCGGGACGTCACGGGAGGCTGGACAAGCGCGCATTTTAAAATGCGCGCGTGTCCAACCTCCCGTGACGTCACGGCTTGTGATTGGTTGCGTCGCCCATGTGACTGCGACGCAACCAATCACAAAGCCGGGACGTAATTTTAAAATCCTTAAGGACCTGAAATTACGTCACGGCTTGCTGTGATTGGTTGCGTCGCCCATGTGACTGCGACGCAACCAATCACAAAGCCGGGACTTCACGTAAGGAAAGAAAAGCGCGAATTTTAAACAAAGAACGCTGCCGCTTCCCTCGGTAAGGTGCAGGCTGCGTCGGAGAGGTGAGTATAGCAATATTTTTAATTTTAATTCTCTCTTTTACACATTAATATGGATCCCAGGGCCTGAAGGAGAGTTTCCTCTCCTTCAGACCCTGAGAACCATCAGGAATACCGTCCGATACTTGAGTCCCATTGACTTGTATTGGTATCGGGTATCGGTATCGGATTGGATCCGATACTTTGCCGGTATCGGCCGATACTTTCCGATACCGATACTTTCAAGTATCGGACGGTATCGCTCAACACTAGTGTTGAGCGATACTTTCCGATATCGGAAAGTATCGGTATCGGAAAGTATCGGCCGATACCGTCAAAATATCGGATCCAATCCGATACCGATACCCGATCCCAATGCAAGTCAATGGGACGAAAATATCGGAATTAAAATAAACCCTTTATAAACTTGTAGGTTCATTCTACATGAAGGAAAACAACTAAGAATAATGTAGGATGTATTGGGGGACGTGGCGGAGATATTAAAGGGACAGAGGTTTAGCCCAATGTAATAGAATAGCAGGATTTTTAATTTTTTTTTATGAAGTTCGGCGTTAGAAAGAATTTGACTATGTTTTTTTTTTTTTTTTTTATGTCAGATATTGATGTTTCACTACTTCCACGCCCTTCACCTTCTTTTTTACTTCTCCCACGCTTTCTTCTTAATTATCCTCATCATCAGCTTCTTTGACATCAACTTCTTCACCTTATTCATCTTCTTCTTCATCTTCTACCTATTATTTTTTGGGTTACATTGTTCATATTCTTTTTATTTTACTATTATCTTCATCATATTCAACTTCTTCATCATATTCTTATTTGTGACAGGCATTCCCGTAGTTGTTATCTATAAAAGTTTGAAGATTACACCTTCCGTTCTGCCTGTCACAAACCAGTTACATTTGTCCGCGTTCAGTTTGGCCTGCAGCATCAGGCTTTATCCAGGGGCACCACGAGGAGGAACGGACTCACCCCCATACACTGCTTAGTCTTCTTCTGCTTATAATTTACATAATATTTTTTTGCTCTGATATTTTGTGTTATGCTTAATGTCCTTCTGCTCTTTGTTCTGCAGCCTCTTGTTCTTCTGCTTCTCGGTCTTCCAGGTCGTCGTCGTCTCCAGGGTCGTCGTCTCCGGGGTCGTCGTCATCGGGGTGGTCTCCGGGGTCGTCGTCATCGGGGTGGTCTTCAGGGTCATCGTCTCCAGGGTCGTCGTCATCACGGTGGTTGTCGTCTCTGGTGTCGTCGTCATCTTAGGGGTGTTCTTCCGGGTCATCGTGTTTAGTCTCTTGAACTTGGAAATGTAGCAGAAGGTACAAGAAGGCTGAGAAAATGCCGAGAACCAGCTGATGGAACTGGAACTCGGATGGCTACCCGAAGGTCCAAGAGCCAATGGAACTACCGAGGACCAGCTGACGTTACTGGAACCCGGTTACTAAGCAGGAGGTACCCGTGCCTGAAAGCACTACCAAGGACCACCTGACGTTGGTGGAACTCGGATACCCAGAGGGAGGCACCTAAGCCAAAGGCTCTGCCCGGAACCAGCTGACGGTACTGGAACCAGGATGGGGAGCAGAAGGTACAAGAGCAAAAGACACTGCCGAGAACCAGCTGACGGTGCTGGAACCCGGATGGGTAGCCGAAGGTCCAAGAGCCAATGGAACTACCGAGGACCAGCTGACGTTACTGGAACCCGGTTACTAAGCAGGAGGTACCCGTGCCTGAAAGCACTACCAAGGACCACCTGACGTTGGTGGAACTCGGATACCCAGAGGGAGGCACCTAAGCCAAAGGCTCTGCCCGGAACCAGCTGACGGTACTGGAACCAGGATGGGGAGCAGAAGGTACAAGAGCAAGTGTCTGCGTGGCTTTTGCAGGACACGTTGCCGGCTGCACAGCAGGGGAACAGCTGGCGGTGCTGGACCCCACTGACACATTGGCGAGGTGTTTGGCTCTGTGCAGCCAGCACTTCCGGACAGCAACGAGCGGTGTTGTAGCCCGGGCTCTGCAGGGGGAGCAGAGTGTAGGCCGAAGCCTACTTGAACCAATTTCAAAGGTAACCTTTAACCCCCCCTCAGGGGTTAGAAAGTAGAAGAGCCACAGCTTATGCAGCAGTAGTGCTGCACAAGTCAAAGGTTGCTCTTTTAATTTCGCTCCTTGCACACGCTGAATGAAACACGTATAACATTTAGCCCTTTATACAGTCAAACTGTGTAATGGAGGCGAGAGTTCCCTTTGTAATGAGACGCAGCACAGGTGTCAAGAATCCCACCTTGGTGCTGGGTGCAGCCTCCCGAGCGTTGTTATTTGCTGTACAGGAGTCTGCGCTGTCGTGTTATCCCCTGGCCTAGCGCCGTTAGCGCTGCCCATGTTCTGGCATCATGTAATGTCGGCCGGTGCGGTTCGCGATGACCATGAATCCCAGCCCCGCAGTGTCTTAACATTGTTAAAACACTGCGGGGCTGGGATTCAGGGCCTGGCGCAGCACATATGTTCGCCTCTCACACTCGGGTCCTTACACCCGCTTCAGACTGTGCGGCGTCATCTGATCCCTTATCGCATGCCACGGCCATGAAGCCGCACAGTCCGAAGAAGGCGGAAGGAGAGGAGGGACAGGCGAACTGATGCACTGATCCTGCCCATCAATCACACCCTCGCAGTCCCAATAATTAAGACACCGAGGGGCGTTGTGTGGGTCAGGGCGGCCGCAGAGGCGCAGCCAGCCAAACAATGATGCCAGAAGACGGGCAGCGCTACCAAGGGGGTTGCAGCGTGTCATTACAAAGGAAAGTCACACCACCGGGACGGTTAAATGGTCACACAGAGGACACATTGCAGACGTGTTTTCAGTTCCACATGTGCGAGGAGAATACGTTTCTGAGCCACCTTGCACACATGCAGCATTACCGCTGTACAAGGTGGCTGGATAACGTAAAAACGCCTGGGGGAGGGGGGACAGGTTCCCTTCAATTTCAGTTCTTGTGTCTGCGTGGCTTTTGCAGGACACGTTGCCGGCTGCACAGCAGGGGAACAGCTGGCGGTGCTGGACCCCACTGACACATTGGCTGGTGTTTTTCTCTGTGCAGCTAGCACATCTGGGCAAAAACTGGCGGTGTGTTAGAGCCCAGGGACAGCAGGAGGAGGAGCAGGAGGAGGAGGAGCAGGGGGAGGGGAGTGTAGGCCGAAGCCTGCACAGGCGGCAGCTTTGGGTGTGTTGTGTCTGCGTGGCTTTTGCAGGACACGTTGCCGGCTACACAGCAGGGGAACAGCTGGCGGTGCTGGACCCCACTGACACATTGGCGAGGTGTTTGGCTCTGTGCAGCCAGCACTTCCGGACAGCAACTAGCGTTGTTGGAGCCCGGGCTCTGCAGGTGGAGCAGAGTGTAGGCCGAAGCCTAATTGAACCGATTTCAAAAGTCACCTTTAACCCCCCCTCAGGGGTTACAAAGTAGAAGAGCCACAGCTTATGCAGCAGCAGTGCTGCGCAAGTCAAAGGTTGCTCTTGTAATTTTTCTCCTTGCACACGCTGAATGGAACACGTATAACATTTAGCCCTTTATACAGTCAAACTGTGTAATGGAGGCGAGAGTTCCCTTTGTAATGAGACGCAGCACAGGTGTCAAGAATCCCACCTTGGTGCTGGGTGCAGCCTCCCGAGCGTTGTTATTTGCTGTACAGGAGTCTGCGCTGTCGTGTTATCCCCTGGCCTAGCGCCGTTAGCGCTGCCCATCTTCTGGCATCATGTAATGTCGGCCGGTGCGGTTCGCGATGACCATGAATCCCAGCCCCGCAGTGTCTTAACATTGTTAAAACACTGCGGGGCTGGGATTCAGGGCCTGGCGCAGCACATATGTTCGCCTCTCACACTCGGGTCCTTACACCCGCTTCAGACTGTGCGGCGTCATCTGATCCCTTATCGCATGCCACGGCCATGAAGCCGCACAGTCCGAAGAAGGCGGAAGGAGAGGAGGGACAGGCGAACTGATGCACTGATCCTGCCCATCAATCACACCCTCGCAGTCCCAATAATTAAGACACCGAGGGGCGTTGTGTGGGTCAGGGCGGCCGCAGAGGCGCAGCCAGCCAAACAATGATGCCAGAAGACGGGCAGCGCTACCAAGGGGGTTGCAGCGTGTCATTACAAAGGAAAGTCACACCACCGGGACGGTTAAATGGTCACACAGAGGACACATTTTAGACGTGTTTTCAGTTCCACATGTGCGAGGAGAATACGTTTCTGAGCCACCTTGCACACATGCAGCATTACCGCTGTACAAGGTGGCTGGATAACGTAAAAACGCCTGGGGGAGGGGGGACAGGTTCCCTTCAATTTCAGTTCTTGTGTCTGCGTGGCTTTTGCAGGACACGTTGCCGGCTGCACAGCAGGGGAACAGCTGGCGGTGCTGGACCCCACTGACACATTGGCTGGTGTTTTTCTCTGTGCAGCTAGCACATCTGGGCCCCAACTGGCGGTGTGTTAGAGCCCAGGGACAGCAGGAGGAGGAGCAGGAGGAGGAGGAGCAGGGGGAGGGGAGTGTAGGCCGAAGCCTGCACTGGCGGCAGCTTTGGGTGTGTTGTGTCTGCGTGGCTTTTGCAGGACACGTTGCCGGCTGCACAGCAGGGGAACAGCTGGCGGTGCTGGACCCCACTGACACATTGGCGAGGTGTTTGGCTCTGTGCAGCCAGCACTTCCGGACAGCAACGAGCGGTGTTGTAGCCCGGGCTCTGCAGGGGGAGCAGAGTGTAGGCCGAAGCCTACTTGAACCAATTTCAAAGGTAACCTTTAACCCCCCCTCAGGGGTTAGAAAGTAGAAGAGCCACAGCTTATGCAGCAGTAGTGCTGCACAAGTCAAAGGTTGCTCTTTTAATTTCGCTCCTTGCACACGCTGAATGAAACACGTATAACATTTAGCCCTTTATACAGTCAAACTGTGTAATGGAGGCGAGAGTTCCCTTTGTAATGAGACGCAGCACAGGTGTCAAGAATCCCACCTTGGTGCTGGGTGCAGCCTCCCGAGCGTTGTTATTTGCTGTACAGGAGTCTGCGCTGTCGTGTTATCCCCTGGCCTAGCGCCGTTAGCGCTGCCCATCTTCTGGCATCATGTAATGTCGGCCGGTGCGGTTCGCGATGACCATGAATCCCAGCCCCGCAGTGTCTTAACATTGTTAAAACACTGCGGGGCTGGGATTCAGGGCCTGGCGCAGCACATATGTTCGCCTCTCACACTCGGGTCCTTACACCCGCTTCAGACTGTGCGGCGTCATCTGATCCCTTATCGCATGCCACGGCCATGAAGCCGCACAGTCCGAAGAAGGCGGAAGGAGAGGAGGGACAGGCGAACTGATGCACTGATCCTGCCCATCAATCACACCCTCGCAGTCCCAATAATTAAGACACCGAGGGGCGTTGTGTGGGTCAGGGCGGCCGCAGAGGCGCAGCCAGCCAAACAATGATGCCAGAAGACGGGCAGCGCTACCAAGGGGGTTGCAGCGTGTCATTACAAAGGAAAGTCACACCACCGGGACGGTTAAATGGTCACACAGAGGACACATTGCAGACGTGTTTTCAGTTCCACATGTGCGAGGAGAATACGTTTCTGAGCCACCTTGCACACATGCAGCATTACCGCTGTACAAGGTGGCTGGATAACGTAAAAACGCCTGGGGGAGGGGGGACAGGTTCCCTTCAATTTCAGTTCTTGTGTCTGCGTGGCTTTTGCAGGACACGTTGCCGGCTGCACAGCAGGGGAACAGCTGGCGGTGCTGGACCCCACTGACACATTGGCTGGTGTTTTTCTCTGTGCAGCTAGCACATCTGGGCCCCAACTGGCGGTGTGTTAGAGCCCAGGGACAGCAGGAGGAGGAGCAGGAGGAGGAGGAGCAGGGGGAGGGGAGTGTAGGCCGAAGCCTGCACTGGCGGCAGCTTTGGGTGTGTTGTGTCTGCGTGGCTTTTGCAGGACACGTTGCCGGCTGCACAGCAGGGGAACAGCTGGCGGTGCTGGACCCCACTGACACATTGGCGAGGTGTTTGGCTCTGTGCAGCCAGCACTTCCGGACAGCAACGAGCGGTGTTGTAGCCCGGGCTCTGCAGGGGGAGCAGAGTGTAGGCCGAAGCCTACTTGAACCAATTTCAAAGGTAACCTTTAACCCCCCCTCAGGGGTTAGAAAGTAGAAGAGCCACAGCTTATGCAGCAGTAGTGCTGCACAAGTCAAAGGTTGCTCTTTTAATTTCGCTCCTTGCACACGCTGAATGAAACACGTATAACATTTAGCCCTTTATACAGTCAAACTGTGTAATGGAGGCGAGAGTTCCCTTTGTAATGAGACGCAGCACAGGTGTCAAGAATCCCACCTTGGTGCTGGGTGCAGCCTCCCGAGCGTTGTTATTTGCTGTACAGGAGTCTGCGCTGTCGTGTTATCCCCTGGCCTAGCGCCGTTAGCGCTGCCCATCTTCTGGCATCATGTAATGTCGGCCGGTGCGGTTCGCGATGACCATGAATCCCAGCCCCGCAGTGTCTTAACATTGTTAAAACACTGCGGGGCTGGGATTCAGGGCCTGGCGCAGCACATATGTTCGCCTCTCACACTCGGGTCCTTACACCCGCTTCAGACTGTGCGGCGTCATCTGATCCCTTATCGCATGCCACGGCCATGAAGCCGCACAGTCCGAAGAAGGCGGAAGGAGAGGAGGGACAGGCGAACTGATGCACTGATCCTGCCCATCAATCACACCCTCGCAGTCCCAATAAATAAGACAACGAGGGGCGTTGTGTGGGTCAGGGCGGCCGCAGAGGCGCAGGCAGCCAAACAATGATGCCAGAAGACGGGCAGCGCTACCAAGGGGGTTGCAGCGTGTCATTACAAAGGAAAGTCACACCACCGGGACGGTTAAATGGTCACACAGAGGACACATTGCAGACGTGTTTTCAGTTCCACATGTGCGAGGAGAATACGTTTCTGAGCCACCTTGCACACATGCAGCATTACCGCTGTACAAGGTGGCTGGATAACGTAAAAACGCCTGGGGGAGGGGGGACAGGTTCCCTTCAATTTCAGTTCTTGTGTCTGCGTGGCTTTTGCAGGACACGTTGCCGGCTGCACAGCAGGGGAACAGCTGGCGGTGCTGGACCCCACTGACACATTGGCTGGTGTTTTTCTCTGTGCAGCTAGCACATCTGGGCCCCAACTGGCGGTGTGTTAGAGCCCAGGGACAGCAGGAGGAGGAGCAGGAGGAGGAGGAGCAGGGGGAGGGGAGTGTAGGCCGAAGCCTGCACTGGCGGCAGCTTTGGGTGTGTTGTGTCTGCGTGGCTTTTGCAGGACACGTTGCCGGCTACACAGCAGGGGAACAGCTGGCGGTGCTGGACCCCCCTGACACATTGGCGAGGTGTTTGGCTCTGTGCAGCCAGCACTTCCGGACAGCAACTAGCGTTGTTGGAGCCCGGGCTCTGCAGGTGGAGCAGAGTGTAGGCCGAAGCCTAATTGAACCGATTTCAAAAGTCACCTTTAACCCCCCCTCAGGGGTTAGAAAGTAGAAGAGCCACAGCTTATGCAGCAGTAGTGCTGCACAAGTCAAAGGTTGCTCTTTTAATTTCGCTCCTTGCACACGCTGAATGAAACACGTATAACATTTAGCCCTTTATACAGTCAAACTGTGTAATGGAGGCGAGAGTTCCCTTTGTAATGAGACGCAGCACAGGTGTCAAGAATCCCACCTTGGTGCTGGGTGCAGCCTCCCGAGCGTTGTTATTTGCTGTACAGGAGTCTGCGCTGTCGTGTTATCCCCTGGCCTAGCGCCGTTAGCGCTGCCCATCTTCTGGCATCATGTAATGTCGGCCGGTGCGGTTCGCGATGACCATGAATCCCAGCCCCGCAGTGTCTTAACATTGTTAAAACACTGCGGGGCTGGGATTCAGGGCCTGGCGCAGCACATATGTTCGCCTCTCACACTCGGGTCCTTACACCCGCTTCAGACTGTGCGGCGTCATCTGATCCCTTATCGCATGCCACGGCCATGAAGCCGCACAGTCCGAAGAAGGCGGAAGGAGAGGAGGGACAGGCGAACTGATGCACTGATCCTGCCCATCAATCACACCCTCGCAGTCCCAATAAATAAGACACCGAGGGGCGTTGTGTGGGTCAGGGCGGCCGCAGAAGCGCAGCCAGCCAAACAATGATGCCAGAAGACGGGCAGCGTTACCAAGGAGCTTGTTGCGTGTGTCAATACAAAGTCAAATCACACCTGAGGGACGTTTTAATGGTCACAGAGGACACATTTTAGACGTGTTCACTTCAACATGGGCAAGGAGAATAAGTTTCTGAGCCACCTTGCACACATGCAGCATTACTGCTGTTCAAGGTAGCTGTAAAACATAGAAACACCTGGGGGAGGGGGGACAGGTTCCCTTCAATTTCAGTTCTTGTGTCTGCGTGGCGGTCGCAGGACACGTTGCCGGCTACACAGCAGGGGAACAGCTGGCGGTGCTGGACCCCACTGACACATTGGCTGGTGTTTTTCTCTGTGCAGCTAGCACATCTGGGCAAAAACTGGCGGTGTTAGAGCCCAGGGTCAGCAGGAGGAGCAGGGGGAGCGGAGTGTAGGCCGAAGCCTGCACTCGAGCAAGTTGAAAGGAAACCTTTAACCCCCCCCCCCCCAGGCGTTTGTAGCTGAAAGAGCCATTGTGTACAGCACTAATGCTGGAAAAGGTAAACTTAGCTCTTTTAATTATGGTCCTTGTACATGCGGAACCTAACATTTATGAAATGTGTCCCCACACAGCGTTAAACCGTCCGGTAGGTGGAACTTTCCTTTGTCGTGTGACGCAGCACAGCCATCATTTTTACCCCCTTGTCGCCGTTCGCCCCCTCCTCAGCGTTGTTTGAATCTGTCCCGGAGCCTGCGCTGTTAGGTTAGCCCATGGCTATGCACACATGTTGCGCTGCCCGTCTTCTGACCTCATTTGGTGTCAGGCTGGCTGCGCCTGTGCGGGTGCGTTGGCCGAGATCCCGCCTCGCAGTGTCGTCTCATGTAATCCCACCGCGGGCCTGTGATCCGTGCCCGTGCGCAGTGCATATCCTCTCCTCTCACTCCCCTCCCTACGGCTTTTTCAGACTGTGCGGTGTCACGGCCGTGGCATGCTATTAGGGACCAGCTGACATCGCACAGTCTGAAGAAGCCGTAGGGAGGGGAGTGAGAGGAGAGGATATGCACTGCGCACGGGCACGGATCACAGGCCCGCGGTGGGATTACATTAGACGACACTGCGAGGCGGGATCTCGGCCAGCGCACCCGCACAGGCGCAGCCAGCCTGACACCAAATGAGGTCAGAAGACGGGCAGCGCAACATGTGTGCATGGCCAAGGGCTAACCTAACAGCGCAGGCTCCGGGACAGATTCAAACAACGCTGAGGAGGGGGCGCACGGCGCCAAGGGGGTAAAAATGATGGCTGTGCTGCGTCACACGACAAAGGAAAGTTCCACCTACCGGACGGTGTAACGCTGTGTGGGGACACATTTCATAAGTGTTTGGTTCAGCATGTGCAAGGAGCATCACGAAAAGAGGCACTTTTTCCCTTTGCATCATCATTACTGCTGCACAAGGTGGCTCCTTCAGTAACAAACGCCTGGGGGGGGGGGGGGGTCAGGTTCCCTTACATTTAACTTGTTGTGTCTGCGTGGCGGTCGCAGTACACGTTGCCGTATACACAGCAGGGGAACAGCTGGCGGTGCTGAACCCCACTAACACATTGGCGAGGTGTTTGGCTCTGTGCGTACAGCACTTCTGGACGGCAACTAGCGGTGTTGGAGCCCAGGGACACGTGGAGGAGGAGGAGGTTGGAGGAGGTAGGAGGAGGTAGGAGGGATTGCCACACACACAGCAGGGGAACAGCTGACGTTACTGAACCCCAATAACAGAGGAGGGACTGTTGACTGTGCGTACAGCACTTCTGGACGGCAACTGGCGGTGTTGGAGCCCAGGGACAGGTGGAGGAGGAGGAGGTTGGAGGAGGTAGGAGGGATTGCCACACACACAGCAGGGGAACAGCTGACGTTACTGAACCCCAATAACAGAGGAGCGACTGTTGACTGTGCGTACAGCACTTCTGGACGGCAACTGGCGGTGTTGGAGCCCAGGGACAGGTGGAGGAGGAGGAGGTTGGAGGAGGTAGGAGGAGGTAGGAGGGATTGCCACACACACAGCAGGGGAACAGCTGACGTTACTGAACCCCAATAACAGAGGAGGGACTGTTGACTGTGCGTACAGCACTTCTGGACGGCAACTGGCGGTGTTGGAGCCCAGGGACAGGTGGAGGAGGAGGAGGTAGGAGGAGGTAGGAGGGATTGCCACACACACAGCAGGGGAACAGCTGACGTTACTGAACCCCAATAACAGAGGAGGGACTGTTGACTGTGCGTACAGCACTTCTGGACGGCAACTGGCGGTGTTGGAGCCCAGGGACAGGTGGAGGAGGAGGAGGTTGGAGGAGGTAGGAGGGATTGCCACACACACAGCAGGGGAACAGCTGACGTTACTGAACCCCAATAACAGAGGAGCGACTGTTGACTGTGCGTACAGCACTTCTGGACGGCAACTGGCGGTGTTGGAGCCCAGGGACAGGTGGAGGAGGAGGAGGTTGGAGGAGGTAGGAGGGATTGCCACACACACAGCAGGGGAACAGCTGACGTTACTGAACCCCAATAACAGAGGAGGGACTGTTGACTGTGCGTACAGCACTTCTGGACGGCAACTGGCGGTGTTGGAGCCCAGGGACAGGTGGAGGAGGAGGAGGTTGGAGGAGGTAGGAGGAGGTAGGAGGGATTGCCACACACACAGCAGGGGAACAGCTGACGTTACTGAACCCCAATAACAGAGGAGGGACTGTTGACTGTGCGTACAGCACTTCTGGACGGCAACTGGCGGTGTTGGAGCCCAGGGACAGGTGGAGGAGGAGGAGGTTGGAGGAGGTAGGAGGAGGTAGGAGGGATTGCCACACACACAGCAGGGGAACAGCTGACGTTACTGAACCCCAATAACAGAGGAGGGACTGTTGACTGTGCGTACAGCACTTCTGGACGGCAACTGGCGGTGTTGGAGCCCAGGGACAGGTGGAGGAGGAGGAGGTTGGAGGAGGTAGGAGGAGGTAGGAGGGATTGCCACACACACAGCAGGGGAACAGCTGACGTTACTGAACCCCAATAACAGAGGAGGGACTGTTGACTGTGCGTACAGCACTTCTGGACGGCAACTGGCGGTGTTGGAGCCCAGGGACAGGTGGAGGAGGAGGAGGTTGGAGGAGGTAGGAGGAGGTAGGAGGGATTGCCACACACACAGCAGGGGAACAGCTGACGTTACTGAACCCCAATAACAGAGGAGCGACTGTTGGGACTGTGCGTACAGCACTACCAGGCAACAACTAGCGGTGTTGGAGCCCAGGGACAGGTGGAAAAGCAGAGGAACACAATGTAGGCCGAAGCCTGAGAAAGTCGAAAGGGAACCTTTAACCCCCCCCCAAGGCGTTTGTAGCTGAAAGAGCCAGCTTGTGCAGCACAAAAGATGCAAAAGGAAAAGGTGGCTCTTTTCATCATGCTCCTTGCAAACACAGAACTAAACACTTATAAAATGTGTCCCCTGCAACCGTAAAACCGTCCCGGAGGTGGGACTTTCCTTCGTAATGTGACGCAGCCCAGCCGTCATTCCTACCCCCCCGGCGCCGCGCACCGGCTCCTCAGCGTTGTTTTATTCCGTCCAGGAGCCTGCGCTGTTATGTTATCCCGTGGCCAGGCACACTTAGCGCTGCCCGTCTTCTGGCATCATTTGGTGTCTGGATGGCTGCGCCTGTGCGGCCGCGCTGGCAGAGAGCCCGCCTCGCAGTGTCTTCTGATTTAATCCCACTGGGGGCCTGGGATCCATGGACATGCGCAGTGCATATCTGAACCTCCACCTCTCACTCATCTCCCTATGGCTTCTTCAGACTGTGCGGTGTCACGGCCGTGGCATGCTGTTAGGGACCAGCTGACACCGAACAGTCTGAAGAAGCCATAGGGAAATGAGTGAGAGGTGGAGGTTCAGATATGCACTGCGCATGTCCATGGATCCCAGGCCCCCAGTGGGATTAAATCAGAAGACACTGCGAGGCGGGCTCTCTGCCAGCGCGGCCGCACAGGCACAGCCATCCAGACACCAAATGATGCCAGAAGACGGGCAGCGCTAAGTGTGCCTGGCCACGGGATAACATAACAGCGCAGGCTCCTGGACGGAATAAAACAACGCTGAGGAGCCGGTGCGCGGCGCCGGGGGGGTAGGAATGACGGCTGGGCTGCGTCACATTACGAAGGAAAGTCCCACCTCCGGGACGGTTTTACGGTATCAGTGGACACATTTTATAAGTGTTAAGTTCTGCGTGTGCAAGGAGCTAAACAAAAATAGCTACCTTTTCCTTGGGCAGCATTACTGCTGCACAAGGTGGCTCTTTCAGTAACAAACGCCTTGGGGGGGGGGGACAGATTCCCTTACATTTCAGTTGTTGTGTCAGCGTGGCGGTCGCATGACACATTGCCGGCTACACAGCTGGGGATCAGCTGACGTTACTGAAACCCAATAACACTGGGTCGTATGTTTTGACTGTGCAGACGGCACGTCTGAGCCTCAACTGGCGGTGTTGGAGCCCAGGAATTTAAGTTCAGGTGGTAGAAAGATGAACACAACAGGAGACCTGGATAACGTATACAGTGACCTAATTATTCAATCAGGAGGAGGAGTGGCAAATTCCGGCGAGATCCAGGCCTTGTTCATTTTCAGGAAAGTAAGCCGGTCAACGTTATCGGAGGATAGTCGCATGCGACGGTCAGTTAGTACACCACCTGCAGCACTAAAGACACGTTCCGATAATACACTGGCCGCAGGGCAAGACAGCACCTCCAATGCATACTGGCTTAGCTCTGGCCATGTATCCAGCTTTGAGACCCAAAACTTGAAAGGGGAAGAGCCGTCTGGGAGTACAGCAAGAGGGCAAGACATGTAGTCTGTCACCATCTGACGGAACCGTTGCCTCCTGCTGACTGGAGCCGTCTGTGATGGTGTAGACTTTTGTGGCGGGCACAGAAAACTGTGCCACAGTTCGGCCATACTGGTCTTGCCTTGGGCAGAGGCACTGCTTCTGCTCCCTCTTTGTGCAGAGCCTCCACCACGGCCTGGACGCACTGAGCTGCTTTGGAATGCACTAGCAGCACTTCTCTCAGTTGGAATGGAGAAGATGATGGAATTGACCAGTGTGTCTTGGTACTCCCGCATTTTTCGCTCCCGGTTCAACGGTGTGATGAGGCTTTCTACGTTGTCCCGGTAGCGAGGATCGAGGAGGGTGAACACCCAATAATCAGACATGTTGAGAATGTGGGCGATGCGGCGGTCGTTTCTCAGGCACTGCAGCATGTAATCCACCATGTGCTGCAGACTGCCAACTGCCCAAGAAACGCTGTCCCCTGCTGGAGGCGTGATCTCTGCCCGCTCGTCATCACCCCACCCTCGCTGTACACACTGAGTACTGGACAATTGTGTAACTCCCTCCTCTGGACGGATGTCTTCCTCCTCCATTGACTCCTCCTCATCCTCCTCACAAACGGTCCCCTGCCTACGCGTTTGTGAGGAACCACGTGGCGCTGACTGTCCAGAAGATGATGGAAATGGTGAATCCTCATCCTCCACCTCTTCCACAACATCATCCCTTAGCGCTTGCAGTGATTTTTCAAGCAGGCAGATAAGGGGGACAGTCATGCTGACTAGTGCATCATCTGCACTCGCCATCCGCGTGGAATAATCAAAGGGACGCAAAACCTGGCAGACGTCATTCATAGTGGCCCACTCTGTGGTTGTGAAGTCTGTACGGCGCTGACTGCGACTTTTTTGCGCCTGAAGCAGCTGGTACTCCATTACAGCTTGCTGCTGCTCACACAACCGCTCCAACATATGTAACGTGGAATTCCACCTGGTAGGTAGGTCACATATGATGCGATGTTCCGGCAGGCGGTGTCGGCGCTGCAGAGCCGCAATGCGCGCTTTTGCCGTGCTGGAACGCCGCAAGTGAGCACACTCTAGGCGGACCTTGTGCAGCAGTGCATCAAGATCCGGATAGTCCCTCAAAAAGCTCTGCACGACCAAATTGAGCACATGTGCCAGACATGGGATGTGAGTGAGGTTGCCGAGGCCCAGAGCTGCCACCAGATTTCGGCCATTATCACACACTACCATGCCTGGCTGGAGATTCGCTGGCACAAACCACACATCGCTCTCCTGCTTGATGGCATTCCAGAGCTCCTGCGCTGTGTGGCTACGATTCCCCAAGAAAATTAATTTCAAGACGGCCTGTTGACGTTTGGCCACGGCTGTGCTCATGTCGGTCGTAACAGGTACACGTTCATCACGGGTCCATGTGGAGGTGGACTGTGACGGCTCCTGCAGCGATGATTCTGAGGAACTGGTGTAAGAGGAGGAGTCAATGCGTACAGAATGGATTCCTGCAATCCTTGGAGTGGGCAGGACACGTCCTGCGCCACTCGCACGGTCTGTACCCGGCTCAACGACATTAACCCAATGGGCAGTGAGGGAAAGGTATCGCCCCTGTCCATGTTGACTGGTCCACGCATCGGTGGTGAGGTGGACCTTGCTACTGACGGCGTTCAGTAGCGCGTGTTTTATGTGTCCCTCCACATGCTTCTGCAGGGCAGGGACGGCTTGCCTGCTGAAGTAAAAGCGGCTGGGCACATTGTACTGTGGGACTGCCAATGACATCAAGTCACGGAAGCTGTCAGTCTCCACCAGCCTGAATGACAGCATTTCCAGTGACAGAAGTTTGGCAATGCCTGCAGTCAGAGCCTGTGCTCGTGGGTGGTTTGACGAGAAAGGCCGCCTTTTCTCCCATGCCTGTACTACCGATGGCTGCAGACTGGGCTGGGAGTGTGTGGATGACTGGGAAAGTGGCGCTGCGGGTGGAATTACAGCGGGTCTCTGGACAACAGGGGCAGAGGTTCTTCCACGGCGATCCTGGGAGGACGCCGAACCAGCTGCGTGTGAGGTAGAGGAAGAGGCAACACGAGCTGAAGAGGTGGTAGCTGCCGCTGTTGGTTGGCCTACCTCTTCAGTGTGTTTTTCTAACTCCGCCGGGTGCCTGTTGCGCACATGTTTCCACATGTTGGAGGTATTGAGGTTGCTGACATTTTTCCCTCTTTTGACTTTTTGATGACACACGTTGCATCTGACATAGCAAATGTCATCTGCAACTGTGTCAAAAAAGGACCAGGCACTGCAAGTCTTGGGAGCGCCCTTTTTGGCTTTTGGAAGAGACATGCTCCTAACGGGTGCCAAAGCGGAGGCTGCAGGATCCGCAGTCTTCCCCCTCCCTCTCCCTCTTTGGGCCGTACGGGGAATCTCTTCCTCAGAGCTGCTCCCACCACCTTCCTGTCCCTCACGCCAAGATGGGTCGAGGACCTCATCATCTACACTACCCTCTGCCCCCAACTGCTCCTCCTGGGTAGTCTCAGCAGCAGAGCACGCACCAGTAAGTGGCACCTGAGTGTCATCATCAGCTGATGCGGCCTGCGATGTGGTGACCGGAGCCACTGGCCCACCCGCCTCTTCAGAGGAAGACAGAAAAAGCTGTTGGGCATCACTGCACCCTGCCTCTTCTTCCATTTCTCCAATGCTGCTTGGCTGGCCCCCTGTTTCCAAGCCAAGAGATTCAGAGAACAGAAGTAGAGACGGCTCCTGTCCTGGGCTCTCTGTCTGCCTGGGCAATTTGGCAGGTGGTGAAGAGACAGATGGCTGCTCTCCAGTGCTCTGTGTCTGAGAGGATGTGGCACTAATGGAAGTTGATGCATTAGCTGCCATCCATCCCACAACAGCTTCAATTTGTTCTTCACGCAGCAGCGGTGTACGGCGCTCGGACACAAAGCTTCGCATGAACGACTGTTGCCTGGTGAAAGTGGGTGCTGATGAGTCACCGGTGCCCGCAGCAGGCACAGAATCCCCACGTCCCCTCCCTGCTCCGCGCCCACGCCCACGCCCACGTGCCTTACTCACTGCCTTCTTCATCTTGGTTGACTGATAAAGATAAGCAGAAAAGTACTAACGGATTTGTGTGCTTATTCCTGAGCAACTCCTCCTAACAGGTATAAGAAGCACTAATTATCTAAAGTGTGGACTAGACTTTAATATGAGCTAATGTGGCCTACAGAAATGTAAAGTGGTGTAACTGGTGTGTTTGGTGAACTTTATTATTTATTTATTTTTTGGGGGCTGAACTGACAACAGATAGAGCTGCAATCACACGGAGACCGTGCAGACAGACGTAAACGGCGCTACAAGGCCCAAAAACCCTCCTCTACTTTATCCTATGTAGTGTTTTTCCACAAATTAGCTGGAGACGGGTGGAAAGACACTAATAGGATTTTTTTGAATAAATTAGCAGCAGACTACACTATTTGGAAAAAAAAGAAAATTGATTTGGCGGTATGACGCAGTGAAAAACCCTGAGCTGGAGACAACCAGGCTATAGCTGCTCACAGATTACAGGGCGAGCTGCAGTCACACGGAGACCGTGCAGACAGCCGTAAATGGCGCTGCAAGGCCCAAAAACCCTCCTCTACTTTATCCTATGTAGTGTTTTTCCACAAATTAGCTGGAGACGGGTGGAAAGACACTAATAGGATTTTTTAAAATTAATTAGCAGCAGACTACACTACTTTGAAAAAAAAGAAAATTGATTTGGCAGTATGACGCAGTGAAAAACCCTGAGCTGGAGACAACCAGGCTATAGCTGCTCACAGATTACAGGGCGAGCTGCAGTCACACGGAGACCGTGCAGACAGCCGTAAACGGCGCTGCAAGGCCCAAAAACCCTCCTCTACTTTATCCTATGTAGTGTTTTTCCACAAATTAGCTGGAGACGGGTGGAAAGACACTAATAGGATTTTTTTAAATTAATTAGCAGCAGACTACACTACTTTGAAAAAAAAGAAAATTGATTTGGCGGTATGACGCAGTGAAAAACCCTGAGCTGGAGACAACCAGGCTACAGCTGCTCACAGATTACAGGGCGAGCTGCAGTCACACGGAGACCGTGCAGACAGCCGTAAACGGCGCTGCAAGGCCCAAAAACCCTCCTCTACTTTATCCTATGTAGTGTTTTTCCACAAATTAGCTGTAGACGGGTGGAAAGACACTAATAGGATTTTTTAAAATTAATTAGCAGCAGACTACACTACTTTGAAAAAAAAGAAAATTGATTTGGCGGTATGACGCAGTGAAAAACCCTGAGCTGGAGACAACCAGGCTACGGCTGCTCACAGACTACAGGGCGAGCTGCAGTCACACGGAGACCGTGCAGACAGCCGTAAACGGCGCTGCAAGGCCCAAAAACCCTCCTCTACTTTATCCTATGTAGTGTTTTTCCACAAATTAGCTGGAGACGGGTGGAAAGACACTAATAGGATTTTTTTGAATAAATTAGCAGCAGACTACACTACTTGGGAAAAAAAAAAAAAAAGGAACAGTATGAGGCAATGAACCACCCTCCCTGAACTGAATACAACCAACTATGGATGGCCTATGTGGCTGCACTCAGACTGGAGACTGGGCTGCACTCACACACACACACACACAGACCCTGCAGATCGCTGTGAAAACAGCGCTACAAGGCAAAAGCAAGGTGAATAGTAGGTGAACACAGCGGTTGCTAAATTAGCCTTTGGAAAGCACAAAGAAGCAAATCGCTATCTCTAAACTGTCCCTCAGTCAGCAAACAGCGTCCTGTCACTAACTGAATTCACAGCAGAGTGATCGCAAAATGGCGCCAGCGACTTTTAAACTGCATCATGACATCATTACACCAGCCAATCACAGCCTTGCCAGTAGTTTCATGCCCTCCATGCTAAACAGGATGTGCCCACACTTGGAATCAATCTCATTGGCTGAATTTCTGCTTTTTGAATCTTAGAACTTCCGATTCCGGTATCCGATACGCGGCAAGTATCGGAATCCCGGTATCGGAATTCCGATACCGCAAGTATCGGCCGATACCCGATACTTGCGGTATCGGAATGCTCAACACTACTCAACACTAATCTTTAGTCCAGTTTGCAGTTTTTGTAATTCTCTGTAGCTGGAAGCTCTTGCGGGCTGAAATTGCCACTCCTGTGTCATGAGTTGACACAGGAGTCTTAAAGTAATTTCAGGATGGTTTTTTGAAAGGGTTTTCAGTTGACCGTGAAGTCCTCTTTTGTATCCTTCTGCTATCTAGTAAGTGGACCTCTCTTTGCTAAATCTACTTTCATACTGTGTATGTCTTTTCCTCTTATTTCACCGTTATTACATGTGGGGGCTGCTATCATCTTTTGGGGTATTTCCCTAGAGGTAAGCCAGGTCTGTTTCTTCCTCTACCAGGCTTAGTTAGTCCTCCGGCTGGCGCGTGGCATTTAGGAAGCCGTAGGTATGCTCCCTGGCTACTATTAGTTGTGTGGTAGATTTAGCTCACGGTCAACTCGAGTTTCCATCACCCGAGAGCTCGTTCGTTATTTATATGTTTCTTACGTTCCCTTGCCATTGGGAACCATGACAGTATGACCGGCCATGTGTTAAACTTATTGGCAGAAAAAAGGAGAGAAAAAGGAAGTCTGTAAATTTTTTTTTTCTTTTTCCCTATGCTTGCTCCATAGTTGGATCAGTTGTATTTCAGCTCTAATTACTGCCTTTGCCTTTCTCTCCTTATAATCCTTGAATGGCTCTGAGCTCACCTGTTTAAAGATGGATCCTCAGAGTTTGGCTGCAGGTTTAAATAATCTTGCTACGAAGGTTCAAAATTTACAAGATTTTGTTATGCATACTCCTATTTCTGAACCTAAAATCCCTACACCAGAGGTGTTTTCCGGAGATAGATCTCGGTTTCTGAATTTCAAATATAATTGTAAATTATTCCTTTCTCTCAGACCTCACTCCTCAGGAGATCCTGTCCAGCAGGTTAAGATTGTAATTTCTTTGCTGCGAGGTGACCCTCAAAATTGGGCATTTTCATTGGCACCAGGGGATCCTGCGTTGCTCAATGTGGATGCGTTTTTCCTGGCTTTAGGGTTTATGAGGAACCTAATTTGGAGATTCAAGCTGAAAAAGCTTTGATAGCCCTATCTCAAGGGCAAGATGAAGCTGAGATATACTGCCAAAAATTTCATAAATGGTCTGTGCTTACTCAGTGGAATGAGTGCGCCTTAGCGGCAAATTTCAGAGAGGGCCTTTCTGATGCCGTTAAAGATGTTATGGTCGGGTTCCCTGCGCCTACAGGTCTGAATGAGTCCATGACAATGGCAATTCAGATTGATCGGCGTTTGCGGGAGCGCAAACCCGTGCACCATTTGGCGGTATCTTCTGAAGAGACGCCAGAGAAAATGCAATGTGACAGAATTATGTCCAGAAGCGAGCGGCAGAATTATAGGCGTAAAAATGGGTTATGCTTCTATTGTGGTGATTCTGCTCATGTTATATCGGCATGCTCTAAACGTACTAGGAAGGTTGACAAGTCTGTTTCAATTGGCACTTTGCAGTCCAAATTTATTTTGTCTGTAACCTTGATTTGTTCATTATCAGTTATTACCGTGGATGCCTATGTGGACTCTGGCGCCGCTCTGAGTCTTATGGACTGGTCCTTTGCCAGGCGCTGTGGGTTTGATTTAGAGCCTCTGGAAGTCCCTATACCTCTGAAGGGTATTGATTCTACACCTTTGGCTTGTAATAAACCACAGTTCTGGACGCAAGTGACTATGTGTATGACTCCAGACCATCAGGAGGTGATTCGCTTCCTTGTGTTGTACAATTTACATGATGTTTTGGTGCTTGGATTACCATGATTACAGTCTCATAACCCAGTCCTTGACTGGAAAGCTATGTCTGTGTTAAGCTGGGGATGTCGGGGGGCTTATGGGGACACTCCTATGGTGCCCATTTCGTCATCTATTCCATCTGAGATTCCGGCATTTTTGTCTGATTATCGTGATATTTTTGAAGAGCCTAAGATTGGTTCACTCCCTCCTCACAGGGATTGTGATTGCGCCATAGATCTGATTCCTGGCAGTAAATTTCCAAAGGGTCGTTTGTTTAACCTATCTGTACCTGAATATGCTGCTATGCGCGAGTATATTAAGGAGTCCCTGGAAAAGGGACATATTCGTCCTTCTTCATCACCTTTAGGAGCCGGTTTTTTCTTTGTCTCTAAAAAGGATGGCTCTCTGAGGCCTTGTATTGATTATCGACTCCTGAATAAAATTACAGTCAAATATCAGTATCCGTTGCCTTTGCTGACTGATTTGTTTGCTCGCATAAGGGGGGCTAAGTGGTTCTCTAAGATTGATCTTCGTGGGGCGTATAATTTGGTGCGAATTAAGCAGGGGGATGAGTGGAAAACCGCATTTAATACGCCTGAGGGCCATTTTGAGTATTTGGTAATGCCTTTCGGCCTTTCTAATGCACCTTCTGTCTTTCAGTCCTTAATGCATGATATTTTCCGTGAATATTTGGATAAATTTATGATAGTGTACTTGGATAATATTTTGATTTTTTCTGATTACTGGGAATCTCATGTTCAGCAGGTCAGGAGGGTTTTTCAGGTTTTGCGGGAGAATTCTTTGTGTGTAAAGGGTTCAAAGTGTGTTTTTGGGGTTCAAAAAATTTCCTTTTTGGGGTACATTTTTTCCCCTTCTTCTATTGAGATGGACCCTGTCAAGGTTCGGGCTATTTACGACTGGACGCAGCCTACTTCTCTGAAGAGTCTCCAGAAATTCTTGGGCTTTGCTAATTTTTATCGTCGATTTATAGCTGGTTTTTCTGGCGTTGCTAAACCTCTGACGGATTTGACTAAAAAGGGTGCTGATGTTGCCAATTGGTCCCCTGCTGCCGTGGAGGCCTTTCGGGAGCTTAAGCGCCGCTTTTTGTCTGCCCCTGTGTTGCACCAGCCTGATGTTTCCCTTCCCTTTCAGGTTGAGGTCGATGCTTCCGAGATTGGAGCGGGGGCGGTTTTGTCGCAGAAAAGTCCCGACTGCTCAGTGATGAGACCTTGTGCGTTCTTTTCGCGAAAATTTTCGGCCGCCGAGCGAAACTATGATGTTGGTAATCGGGAGCTTTTGGCCATGAAGTGGGCATTTGAGGTGTGGCGTCATTGGCTTGAGGGTGCCAAACATCAGGTGGTAGTTTTGACTGATCACAAGAATTTAATTTATTTGGAGTCTGCCAGGCGCCTGAATCCTAGACAGGCACGTTGGTCGTTGTTCTTTTCCCGGTTTAATTTTGTGGTCTCGTACTTACCGGGTTCTAGGAATGTGAAGGCAGATGCTCTTTCTAGGAGTTTTGAGCCTGACTCTCCTGGGAATTCTGAACCTGCTGGTGTCCTTAAGGATGGAGTGGTTTTGTCTGCTGTCTCTCCTGATTTGCGACGTGCTTTGCAAGAATTTCAGGCGGATAGACCTGATCGTTGTCCGTCTGGTAGACTGTTTGTTCCTGACGAGTGGACCACTAGAGTCATCTCGGAAGTTCATTCTTCTACTCTGGCAGGTCATCCGGGAATTTTTGGCACCAGAGATTTGGTGGCTAGATCCTTCTGGTGGCCTTCCCTGTCTCGAGATGTGCGTGTTTTTGTGCAGTCTTGCGATGTGTGTGCTCGGGCCAAGCCTTGTTGTTCTAGGGCTAGTGGGTTGTTGTTGCCCTTGCCTATTCCGAAGAGGCCTTGGACGCACATCTCTATGGACTTTATCTCGGACCTCCCTGTTTCTCAGAAGATGTCTGTCATCTGGGTGGTGTGTGACCGTTTTTCTAAAATGGTTCATTTGGTGCCATTGCCTAAGTTGCCTTCCTCATCTGAGTTGGTCCCTCTGTTTTTTCAAAATGTGGTTCGCCTGCATGGTATTCCGGAAAACATCGTTTCTGACAGGGGTACCCAGTTCGTGTCTAGATTTTGGCGGGCAGTCTGTGCCAGGTTGGGCATTGATTTGTCTTTTTCGTCTGCATTCCATCCTCAGACCAATGGCCAGACGAAACGAACTAATCAAACTTTGGAGACTTATTTGAGGTGTTTTGTGTCTGCGGATCAGGATGATTGGGTTGCCTTTCTGCCGTTGGCGGAGTTTGCTCTTAATAATCGGGCTAGTTCTGCCACTTTGGTTTCTCCTTTCTTTTGCAATTCAGGGTTTCATCCGCGTTTTTCATCTGGTCAGGTTGAATCTTCGGATTGTCCTGGAGTGGATGCGGTAGTGGATCGGTTGCATCAGATTTGGGGACAAGTGGTGGATAATTTGGAATTGTCCCAGGAGAGGACTCAGCAGTTTGCTAACCGCCGTCGTCGTGTTGGCCCCCACCTTCGTGTTGGGGACTTGGTGTGGTTGTCTTCCTGTTTTGTCCCTATGAGGGTTTCTTCTCCTAAATTTAAGCCTCGGTTCATCGGTCCTTATAGGATTTTGGAGATTCTTAACCCTGTCTCCTTTCGTTTGGACCTCCCGGCATCTTTCGCTATCCATAATGTGTTCCATCGGTCGCTGTTGCGGAGATATGAGGTACTGGTGGTTCCTTCTACTGAACCTCCTGCTCCTGTGCTGGTGGAGGGTGAATTGGAGTACGTGGTAGAAAAGATCTTGGACTCCCGTATTTCCAGACGGAGACTTCAATATCTGGTAAAATGGAAGGGCTATGGTCAGGAAGATAATTCTTGGGTAACTGCCTCTGATGTTCATGCCACGGATTTGGTTCGTGCCTTTCATAGGGCTCATCCAGATCGCCCTGGCGGTTCTTGTGAGGGTTCGGTGCCCCCTCCTTAAGGGGAGGGTACTGTTGTGTATCCGCTTTTTGGGCTCCCCTGGTGGTTGCTGGTGGTACTGGTGACTTGTTTGCACTTTGCTGCTTCTGTTCACCTGCTTCCATCAGCGTTTGGGAGTTTCCTATTTAGCCTTGCTCTCCAGTCATTTCCTTGCCGGTCATCATTGTAACCAGAGCCTTCGGTTGCATGTTCCTGCTACTAGTCTGCTGATCAGCTAAGTGGACTTTGTCCTTTTGTTTTGTATCTTTAGTCCAGTTTGCAGTTTTTGTAATTCTCTGTAGCTGGAAGCTCTTGCGGGCTGAAATTGCCACTCCTGTGTCATGAGTTGACACAGGAGTCTTAAAGTAATTTCAGGATGGTTTTTTGAAAGGGTTTTCCGTTGACCGTGAAGTCCTCTTTTGTATCCTTCTGCTATCTAGTAAGTGGACCTCTCTTTGCTAAATCTACTTTCATACTGTGTATGTCTTTTCCTCTTATTTCACCGTTATTACATGTGGGGGGCTGCTATCATCTATTGGGGTATTTCCCTAGAGGTAAGCCAGGTCTGTTTCTTCCTCTACCAGGCTTAGTTAGTCCTCCGGCTGGCGCGTGGCATTTAGGAAGCCGTAGGTATGCTCCCTGGCTACTATTAGTTGTGTGGTAGATTTAGCTCACGGTCAACTCGAGTTTCCATCACCCGAGAGCTCGTTCGTTATTTATATGTTTCTTACATTCCCTTGCCATTGGGAACCATGACACTTGGGATGACAGCTCTGAAAAAGCAATAAATTGTTACGATCCGTATCTTTGGTGTAAAGATCTAAAGTCAAGTTGCCATCATCCCCCTGCAATACTTTAGTGTCTAAAAAATTTATCTCATGTTGATTGAAATTGAGCGTAAATTTTAGCTCGGGCCAGATCGAGTTACTGTCATCCAAAAATTGTAATAGACTCTCACTCGTGCCTTGCCATAAGCAAAACACATCGTCAATATAATGACGCCATAAAAGGCAATGTGCTTGGTAAAGTCTATTGGGGTAAATATAGTCGGATTCAAAACGAGACATAAAACAATTTGCGTAGGGTGGGGCCACATTGGACCCCATCGCTGTACCCTGTAATTGAAGAAAGAATTGGTCCTCAAACATAAAGAAATTTTTGGTGAGGACGATTTCCAGAAGTTCCAAAAGAAATTCCATTACATTGGATTGCATACAGGATTCTTCCAGTAATGCCTTCATAGCCTCTATGCCTTTGGAGTGCTGAATAGACGTGTACAAATTGTTAACGTCAAAGGTTGCCATTAAAGTACCCTGTGGTAAAATGCCAAAGTTTTTAATAAGCTGCAAAAAAGAACCCGTATCCAGCAAAAAAGAGGGAGTATTTTTAATGAGGGGTGTTAAAACCTTTTCTAGTAGTATTGACAAGGGAGATAGGACCGAGTCTGTGGAGGCCACTATAGGTCGCCCTGGAGGTTTATCAAGTCTTTTGTGTATTTTTGGTAAAATATAGAAGATAGGGATTAATGGATGACTATTTGTCAGATACTCCTTTGTTTTTATATCTATAATTTGTGCTTGTAGTGCTCTATCTAGCGTTACCGCAATTTGTTGTTGAATGACAAAAGTAGGATTATTGGGTAAAGGTTGGTAAATATCTGAATTCATTAACTGAGACAGAACCTCTTCCTTATATGATAAAACGTCCATGACCACTATGGCCCCTCCTTTGTCAGCAGGTTTCACTACTAGCTCTTTGTCCTGGATCAATGCCCTTAATGCCATTTGATCTATCGGTTTGAGATTGGGTCGTAAACTAAAATCCCCTCTGGCTATTTTTTTAGTATAGTCTGATACTTCCCTGTTGTGTATCCGCTTTTTGGGCTCCCCTGGCGGTTGCTGGTGGTACTGGTGACTTGTTTGCACTTTGCTGCTTCTGTTCACCTGCTTCCATCAGCGTTTGGGAGTTTCCTATTTAGCCTTGCTCTCCAGTCATTTCCTTGCCGGTCATCATTGTAACGAGAGCCTTCGGTTGCATGTTCCTGCTACTAGTCTGCTGATCAGCTAAGTGGACTTTGTCCTTTTGTTTTGTATCTTTAGTCCAGTTTGCAGTTTTTGTAATTCTCTGTAGCTGGAAGCTCTTGCGGGCTGAAATTGCCACTCCTGTGTCATGAGTTGACACAGGAGTCTTAAAGTAATTTCAGGATGGTTTTTTGAAAGGGTTTTCAGTTGACCGTGAAGTCCTCTTTTGTATCCTTCTGCTATCTAGTAAGTGGACCTCTCTTTGCTAAATCTACTTTCATACTGTGTATGTCTTTTCCTCTTATTTCACCGTTATTACATGTGGGGGGCTGCTATCATCTTTTGGGGTATTTCCCTAGAGGTAAGCCAGGTCTGTTTCTTCCTCTACCAGGCTTAGTTAGTCCTCCGGCTGGCGTGTGGCATTTAGGAAGCCGTAGGTATGCTCCCTGGCTACTATTAGTTGTGTGGTAGATTTAGCTCACGGTCAACTCGAGTTTCCATCACCCGAGAGCTCATTCGTTATTTATATGTTTCTTACGTTCCCTTGCCATTGGGAACCATGACAGTATGACCGGCCATGTGTTAAACTTATTGGCAGAAGAAAGGAGAGAAAAAGGAAGTCTGTAATTTTTTTTTTCTTTTTCCCTATGCTTGCTCCATAGTTGGATCAGTTGTATTTCAGCTCTAATTACTGCCTTTGCCTTTCTCTCCTTATAATCCTTGAATGGCTCTGAGCTCACCTGTTTAAAGATGGATCCTCAGAGTTTTGCTGCAGGTTTAAATAATCTTGCTACGAAGGTTCAAAATTTACAAGATTTTGTTATGCATACTCCTATTTCTGATCCTAAAATCCCTACACCAGAGGTGTTTTCCGGAGATAGATCTCGGTTTCTGAATTTCAAATATAATTGTAAATTATTCCTTTCTCTCAGACCTCACTCCTCAGGAGATCCTGTCCAGCAGGTTAAGATTGTAATTTCTTTGCTGCGAGGTGACTCTCAAAATTGGGCATTTTCATTGGCACCAGGGGATCCTGCGTTGCTCAATGTGGATGCGTTTTTCCTGGCTTTAGGGTTGCTTTATGAGGAACCTAATTTGGAGATTCAAGCTGAAAAAGCTTTGATAGCCCTATCTCAAGGGCAAGATGAAGCTGAGATATACTGCCAAAAATTTCGTAAATGGTCTGTGCTTACTCAGTGGAATGAGTGCGCCTTAGCGGCAAATTTCAGAGAGGGCCTTTCTGATGCCGTTAAAGATGTTATGGTCGGGTTCCCTGCGCCTACAGGTCTGAATGAGTCCATGACAATGGCAATTCAGATTGATTGGCGTTTGCGGCAGCGCAAACCCGTGCACCATTTGGCAGTATCTTCTGAAGAGTCGCCAGAGAAAATGCAATGTGACAGAATTATGTCCAGAAGCGAGCGGCAGAATTATAGGCGTAAAAATGGGTTATGCTTCTATTGTGGTGATTCTGCTCATGTTATATCGGCATGCTCTAAACGTACTAGGAAGGTTGACAAGTCTATTTCAATTGGCACTTTACAGTCCAAATTTATTTTGTCTGTAACCTTGATTTGTTCATTATCAGTTATTACCGTGGATGCCTATGTGGACTCTGGCGCCGCTCTGAGTCTTATGGACTGGTCCTTTGCCAGGCGCTGTGGGTTTGATTTAGAGCCTCTGGAAGTCCCTATACCTCTGAAGGGTATTGATTCTACACCTTTGGCTTGTAATAAACCACAGTTCTGGACGCAAGTGACTATGCGTATGACTCCAGACCATCAGGAGGTGATTCGCTTCCTTGTGTTGTACAATTTACATGATGTTTTGGTGCTTGGATTACCATGGTTACAGTCTCATAACCCAGTCCTTGACTGGAAAGCTATGTCTGTGTTAAGCTGGGGATGTCGGGGGGCTCATGGGGACACTCCTATGGTGCCCATTTCGTCATCTATTTCATCTGAGATTCCGGCATTTTTGTCTGATTATCGTGATATTTTTGAAGAGCCTAAGATTGGTTCACTCCCTCCTCACAGGGATTGTGATTGCGCCATAGATCTGATTCCTGGCAGTAAATTTCCAAAGGGTCGTTTGTTTAACCTATCTGTACCTGAACATGCTGCTATGCGCGAGTATATTAAGGAGTCCCTGGAAAAGGGACATATTCGTCCTTCTTCATCACCTTTAGGAGCCGGTTTTTTCTTTGTCTCTAAAAAGGATGGCTCTCTGAGGCCTTGTATTGATTATCGACTCCTGAATAAAATTACAGTCAAATATCAGTATCCGTTGCCTTTGCTGACTGATTTGTTTGCTCGCATAAGGGGGGCTAAGTGGTTCTCTAAGATTGATCTTCGTGGGGCGTATAATTTGGTGCGAATTAAGCAGGGGGATGAGTGGAAAACTGCATTTAATACGCCTGAGGGCCATTTTGAGTATTTGGTAATGCCTTTCGGCCTTTCTAATGCACCTTCTGTCTTTCAGTCCTTAATGCATGATATTTTCCGTGAATATTTGGATAAATTTATGATAGTGTACTTGGATGATATTTTGATTTTTTCTGATGACTGGGAGTCTCATGTTCAGCAGGTCAGGAGGGTTTTTCAGGTTTTGCGGGAGAATTCTTTGTGTGTAAAGGGTTCAAAGTGTGTTTTGGGGGTTCAAAAAATTTCCTTTTTGGGGTACATTTTTTCCCCTTCTTCTATTGAGATGGACCCTGTCAAGGTTCGGGCTATTTACGACTGGACACAGCCTACTTCTCTGAAGAGTCTCCAGAAATTCTTGGGCTTTGCTAATTTTTATCGTCGATTTATAGCTGGTTTTTCTGGCGTTGCTAAACCTCTGACGGATTTGACTAAAAAGGGTGCTGATGTTGCCAATTGGTCCCCTGCTGCCGTGGAGGCCTTTCGGGAGCTTAAGCGCTGCTTTTTGTCTGCCCCTGTGTTGCGCCAGCCTGATGTTTCCCTTCCCTTTCAGGTTGAGGTCGATGCTTCCGAGATTGGAGCGGGGGCGGTTTTGTCGCAGAAAAGTCCCGACTGCTCAGTGATGAGACCTTGTGCGTTCTTTTCGCGAAAATTTTCGGCCGCCGAGCGAAACTATGATGTTGGTAATCGGGAGCTTTTGGCCATGAAGTGGGCATTTGAGGAGTGGCGTCATTGGCTTGAGGGTGCCAAACATCAGGTGGTAGTTTTGACTGATCACAAGAATTTAATTTATTTGGAGTCTGCCAGGCACCTGAATCCTAGACAGGCACGTTGGTCGTTGTTCTTTTCCCGGTTTAATTTTGTGGTCTCGTACTTACCGGGTTCTAGGAATGTGAAGGCAGATGCTCTTTCTAGGAGTTTTGAGCCTGACTCTCCTGGGAATTCTGAACCTGCTGGTGTCCTTAAGGATGGAGTGGTTTTGTCTGCTGTCTCTCCTGATTTGCGACGTGCTTTGCAAGAATTTCAGGCGGATAAACCTGATCGTTGTCCGTCTGGTAGACTGTTTGTTCCTGACGAGTGGACCACTAGAGTCATCTCGGAAGTTCATTCTTCTACTCTGGCAGGTCATCCGGGAATTTTTGGCACCAGAGATTTGGTGGCTAGATCCTTCTGGTGGCCTTCTGTTGTGGATTCTGTTTGTGGGCTCCCTCTGGTGGTTACTGCTGGTACTGGGTGACTTTGGTGGGTTGCGGCCTTTGGTTTCCACCTGTCCATCAGAGGCTGGGTGTTTCCTATTTTACCTGGCCTTTCTGTCATTCCCTTGCCGGCTATCAATGTATTCAGATGTGCTCTGTTTGGTTCCTGCCTACCTGCTCCCAGATCTTTCAGGATAAGCTAAGTGCTGATTTTCAGTTGTTGGTTTTTTGTCCAGCTTGCTTATTATGTCTCTATGCTAGCTGGTAGCTCTAGTGGACTGAGGTTCTCCCCATGTGCCATGAGTTGGCACATGGGTTCTTGTAATCTCAGGATGGTTTTTTGATTAGGGTTTTTTGCTGACCGCTCAGACCCCTTTTGTATCGTTCTGCTTTCTAGTTTACAGCGGGCCTCAATTTGCTGAACCTATATATATCATCTCTATGTGTGTGCCTTCCTCTCATTTCACCGTCAATACATGTGGGGGGCAACTATACCTTTTGGGGTTCATTCCTCTGGAGGCAAGTGAGGTCTTTATTTTCTCTACAGTACTAGTTAGCTCTTAGGCTGGTGCGTGGCGTCTAGAACCAACGTAGGCACGCTCCCTGGCTATCTCTAGTTGCGTTTGTCAGGCGTAGGGCAGCGGTCAGCCCAGGTTCCATCACCCTAGAGCTCGTCCGATATTTTGTATTACTTTGCTTGTCCCTTGCTATCCCTAGCCATTGGGATTCATGACAGTATAGCCGGCCCACAAAGTGTTAATTGTTTGGGCTGAAGCAGGAGAAAAAGAAGTGTTTAAGGGAAATTTATTTATTTATTTATTTATTTTTTCCTTCAGAGTTTTGCTGCCTAGCCCTTAATTGCTGTCTAGCTGCTTCTTACTTCCTCTTAACCCTTGAATGGCTCTGATATTAGCTGTTTAACATGGATGTCCAGAGTTTGGCTTCCAGCCTGAGTAATCTCGCGGCAAAAGTTCAAAACATACAGGATTTTGTTGTTCACACTCCCATGTCTGAACCTAGAATTCCTATTCCAGAGTTCTTTTCTGGAGATAGATCTACCTTCCTGAATTTCAGGAACAATTGTAAATTGTTTCTTTCTTTAAAATCTCGCTCCTCTGGAGACCCTGCTCAACAGGTCAAGATTGTAATATCTTTCCTGCGAGGCGACCCTCAGAATTGGGCATTTACATTGGCACCAGGGGATCCTGCATTGCTCAATGTGGATGCGTTTTTTCTGGCATTGGGATTGCTCTATGAGGAACCCAACCTGGAGATTCAGGCTGAAAAGGCTTTATTAGCCCTCTCTCAGGGGTATGATGAAGCGGAAATATATTGTCAAAAATTTCGGAAATGGTCGGTGCTTACTCAGTGGAATGAGTGCGCCCTGGCTGCAAACTTCAGAAATGGTCTTTCCGAGGCCATTAAGGATATTATGGTGGGGTTCCCTACGCCTACAGGTCTGAATGAGTCAATGGCTATGGCCATTCAGATTGATCGGCGTTTACGGGAGCGCAAACCCGTGCACCAGTTGGCGGTGTCTTTTGAACAGGCACCTGAGACTATGCAATGTGATAGAATTCAGTCCAGAAGTGAACGGCAAAATTATAGGCGGAAAAATGGATTGTGTTTTTATTGTGGTGATTCAGCTCATGTTATATCAGCATGCTCTAAACGCACAAAAAGGGTTGATAAATCTTTTGCCATTGGTACTCTGCAGCCTATGTTCATTTTGTCTGTGACTCTGATTTTTTCACTGTCTTCCATTTCCGTCGATGCCTATGTGGATTCGGGCGCTGCCCTGAGTCTTATGGATTGGTCATTTGCTAAACGCTGCGGTTTTAGTCTGGAACCTCTGGAAGTTCCTATTCCTCTGAAGGGAATTGACTCTACACCATTGGCTATGAATAAACCGCAGTATTGGACACAAGTGACCATGCGCATGACTCCCGTTCATCAGGAGGTGATTCGCTTCCTTGTACTGTATAATTTACATGATGTACTAGTGCTTGGTCTGCCATGGTTACAAACTCATAATCCTGTCCTGGACTGGAAAACAATGTCTGTGTTAAGCTGGGGATGTCAGGGGGTTCATGATTATGCACCTCCGATTTCAATCGCTTCATCTACTCCTTCTGAGATCCCTGCGTTTTTGTCTGACTATAGGGATGTTTTTGAGGAGCCTAAGCTCAATTCGCTCCCTCCGCATAGAGATTGTGACTGTGCTATAGAATTGATTCCTGGCAGTAAGTTCCCTAAGGGTCGTTTATTTAATCTGTCACTGCCAGAGCATACTGCTATGCAGAATTATATTAAGGAGTCCTTGGAAAAGGGACATATTCGTCCATCTTCGTCCCCTCTGGGAGCAGGTTTTTTTTTCGTGGCAAAAAAAGATGGTTCCCTGAGGCCTTGTATAGATTATCGCCTTCTGAATAAGATTACAGTCAAGTATCAGTATCCATTGCCATTATTGACTGATTTGTTTGCTCGCATTAGGGGGCTAGGTGGTTCACTAAGATAGATCTTCGCGGTGCGTATAATCTGGTGCGGATAAAACAGGGTGATGAGTGGAAAACCGCATTTAATACGCCTGAGGGCCATTTTGAGTATTTGGTAATGCCTTTTGGACTCTCCAATGCTCCGTCAGTCTTTCAGTCCTTTATGCACAATATTTTCCGTGAATATCTGGATAAGTTTATGATTGTGTATTTGGATGATATTTTGGTGTTTTCTGATGACTGGGAGTCTCATGTTCTACAGGTCAGGAAGGTGTTTCAGGTTCTGCGGGCCAATTCTCTGTTTGTGAAGGGCTCAAAGTGTCTCTTCGGAGTCCAGAAGATTTCTTTTTTGGGGTACATTTTTTCTCCTTCTACTATTGAGATGGATCCCGTCAAGGTTCAGGCGATTTGTGACTGGACACAACCTACATCTGTTAAGAGCCTTCAGAAGTTCTTGGGGTTTGCTAATTTTTATCGTCGGTTCATTGCTAATTTTTCCAGTATTGTTAAACCTTTGACTGATTTGACTAAAAAGGGTGCTGATGTTGCTGATTGGTCTTCTGCGGCCGTGGAGGCCTTTCAAGAACTTAAGCGTCGGTTTTCTTCTGCTCCTGTGTTGTGTCAACCAGATGTTTCACTTCCTTTTCAGGTTGAGGTTGATGCTTCCGAGATTGGAGCGGGGGCGGTTTTGTCACAGAGAAGTTCTAATGGCTCGGTGATGAAGCCATGTGCATTCTTCTCTAGAAAATTCTCGCCCGCCGAGCGCAATTATGATGTGGGTAATCGGGAGCTTTTGGCCATGAAGTGGGCATTTGAGGAGTGGCGTCATTGGCTTGAGGGTGCTAAACATCGTGTGGTGGTCTTGACTGATCACAAGAATCTCATTTACCTTGAGTCTGCCAGGCGTTTGAATCCTAGACAGGCTCGTTGGTCATTGTTTTTTTCTCGTTTCAATTTCGTGGTTTCATACCTGCCAGGTTCAAAGAATGTGAAGGCAGATGCTCTTTCCAGGAGTTTTGTGCCTGACTCTCCTGGAGACTCTGGGCCTACTGGTATCCTTAGGGATGGGGTAATATTGTCCGCCGTATCCCCAGACTTGCGACGTGCATTGCAGGAGTTTCAGGTGGATAAACCGGATCGTTGTCCACCAGAAAGACTGTTTGTTCCGGATGATTGGACCAGTAGAGTCATCTCCGAGGTCCATTCTTCTGTGTTGGCTGGTCATCCTGGAATATTTGGTACTAGAGACTTGGTGGCCAGGTCTTTTTGGTGGCCTTCCTTGTCTAGGGATGTGCGTACCTTTGTACAGTCTTGTGAAGTGTGTGCTCGAGCTAAGCCTTGCTGTTCTCGGGCCAGTGGGTTGTTGTTATCCTTGCCCATCCCGAAGAGGCCTTGGACGCACATTTCCATGGATTTTATTTCTGATCTCCCGGTTTCACAGAAAATGTCCGTTATCTGGGTTGTGTGTGACCGCTTTTCTAAGATGGTTCATTTGGTGCCCTTGCCTAAGTTGCCTTCCTCCTCTGAGTTGGTCCCTTTATTTTTTCAGAACGTGGTTCGTTTGCATGGGATTCCGGAGAATATCGTTTCTGACAGGGGATCCCAGTTTGTGTCTAGATTTTGGCGGACGTTTTGTGCCAAGATGGGCATTGATTTGTCTTTCTCGTCTGCATTCCATCCTCAGACGAATGGCCAGACGGAGCGAACTAATCAGACTTTGGAAACTTATTTGAGGTGTTTTGTTTCTGCTGATCAAGATGACTGGGTTGCTTTTTTGCCACTGGCCGAATTTGCTCTTAATAATCGGGCTAGTTCTGCCACGTTGGTCTCTCCTTTTTTTTGTAATTCGGGGTTTCATCCTCGTTTTTCCTCTGGTCAGGTGGAGTCTTCGGATTGTCCTGGAGTGGACGTGGTGGTGGACAGGCTGCATCAGATTTGGAACCAGGTGGTGGACAATTTGAAGTTATCTCAGGAGAAGACTCAGCAGTTTGCTAATCGCCGTCGCCGCGTGGGTCCCCGACTTCTTGTTGGGGATTTGGTGTGGTTGTCTTCTCGTTTTGTCCCTATGAAGGTCTCTTCTCCTAAGTTCAAGCCTCGGTTCATCGGTCCTTATAGGATCTCGGAGATTCTTAACCCTGTATCTTTTCGTTTGGATCTCCCAGCATCGTTTGCTATTCATAATGTGTTCCATCGGTCGTTGTTGCGGAGGTATGAGGTGCCCGTTGTTCCTTCGGTTGAGCCTCCTGCTCCGGTGCTGGTGGAGGGAGAATTGGAGTATGTTGTTGAGAAGATCTTGGATTCTCGTGTTTCCAGACGCAAACTCCAGTATTTGGTTAAGTGGAAGGGTTATGGTCAGGAGGATAATTCCTGGGTGGTCGCCTCCGATGTTCATGCGACTGATTTGGTCCGCGACTTCCATAGAGCTCACCCTGATCGCCCTGGGGGTTCTTGTGAGGGTTCGGTGACCCCTCCTCAAGGGGGGGGTACTGTTGTGGATTCTGTTTGTGGGCTCCCTCTGGTGGTTACTGCTGGTACTGGGTGACTTTGGTGGGTTGCGGCCTTTGGTTTCCACCTGTCCATCAGAGGCTGGGTGTTTCCTATTTTACCTGGCCTTTCTGTCATTCCCTTGCCGGCTATCAATGTATTCAGATGTGCTCTGTTTGGTTCCTGCCTACCTGCTCCCAGATCTTTCAGGATAAGCTAAGTGCTGATTTTCAGTTGTTGGTTTTTTTGTCCAGCTTGCTTATTATGTCTCTATGCTAGCTGGTAGCTCTAGTGGACTGAGGTTCTCCCCATGTGCCATGAGTTGGCACATGGGTTCTTGTAATCTCAGGATGGTTTTTTGATTAGGGTTTTTTGCTGACCGCTCAGACCCCTTTTGTATCGTTCTGCTTTCTAGTTTACAGCGGGCCTCAATTTGCTGAACCTATATATATCATCTCTATGTGTGTGCCTTCCTCTCATTTCACCATCAATACATGTGGGGGGCAACTATACCTTTTGGGGTTCATTCCTCTGGAGGCAAGTGAGGTCTTTATTTTCTCTGCAGTACTAGTTAGCTCTTAGGCTGGTGCGTGGCGTCTAGAACCAACGTAGGCACGCTCCCTGGCTATCTCTAGATGCGTTTGTCAGGCGTAGGGCAGCGGTCAGCCCAGGTTCCATCACCCTAGAGCTCGTCCGATATTTTGTATTACTTTGCTTGTCCCTTGCTATCCCTAGCCATTGGGATTCATGACAGCCTTCCCTGTCTCGAGATGTGCGTGTTTTTGTGCAGTCTTGCGATGTGTGTGCTCGGGCCAAGCCTTGTTGTTCTAGGGCTAGTGGGTTGTTGTTGCCCTTGCCTATTCCGAAGAGGCCTTGGACGCACATCTCTATGGACTTTATCTCGGACCTCCCTGTTTCTCAGAAGATGTCTGTCATCTGGGTGGTGTGTGACCGTTTTTCTAAAATGGTTCATTTGGTGCCATTGCCTAAGTTGCCTTCCTCATCTGAGTTGGTCCCTCTGTTTTTTCAAAATGTGGTTCGCCTGCATGGTATTCCGGAAAACATCGTTTCTGACAGGGGTACCCAGTTCGTGTCTAGATTTTGGCGGGCAGTCTGTGCCAGGTTGGGCATTGATTTGTCTTTTTCGTCTGCATTCCATCCTCAGACCAATGGCCAGACGGAACGAACTAATCAAACTTTGGAGACTTATTTGAGGTGTTTTGTGTCTGCGGATCAGGATGATTGGGTTGCCTTTCTGCCGTTGGCGGAGTTTGCTCTTAATAATCGGGCTAGTTCTGCCACTTTGGTTTCTCCTTTCTTTTGCAATTCAGGGTTTCATCCGCGTTTTTCATCTGGTCAGGTTGAATCTTCGGATTGTCCTGGAGTGGATGCGGTAGTGGATCGGTTGCATCAGATTTGGGGACAAGTGGTGGATAATTTGGAATTGTCCCAGGAGAGGACTCAGCAGTTTGCTAACCGCCGTCGTCGTGTTGGCCCCCACCTTCGTGTTGGGGACTTGGTGTGGTTGTCTTCCCGTTTTGTCCCTATGAGGGTTTCTTCTCCTAAATTTAAGCCTCGGTTCATCGGTCCTTATAGGATTTTGGAGATTCTTAACCCTGTCTCCTTTCGTTTGGACCTCCTGGCATCTTTCGCTATCCATAATGTGTTCCATCGGTCGCTGTTGCGGAGATATGAGGTACCGGTGGTTCCTTCTACTGAACCTCCTGCTCCTGTGCTGGTGGAGGGTGAATTGGAGTACGTGGTAGAAAAGATCTTGGACTCCCGTATTTCCAGACGGAGACTTCAATATCTGGTTAAATGGAAGGGCTATGGTCAGGAAGATAATTCTTGGGTAACTGCCTCTGATGTTCATGCCTCGGATTTGGTTCGTGCCTTTCATAGGGCTCATCCAGATTGCCCTGGCGGTTCTTGTGAGGGTTCGGTGCCCCCTCCTTAAGGGGAGGGTACTGTTGTGTATCCGCTTTTTGGGCTCCCCTGGTGGTTGCTGGTGGTACTGGTGACTTGTTTGCACTTTGCTGCTTCTGTTCACCTGCTTCCATCAGCGTTTGGGAGTTTCCTATTTAGCCTTGCTCTCCAGTCATTTCCTTGCCGGTCATCATTGTAACGAGAGCCTTCGGTTGCATGTTCCTGCTACTAGTCTGCTGATCAGCTAAGTGGACTTTGTCCTTTTGTTTTGTATCTTTAGTCCAGTTTGCAGTTTTTGTAATTCTCTGTAGCTGGAAGCTCTTGCGGGCTGAAATTGCCACTCCTGTGTCATGAGTTGACACAGGAGTCTTAAAGTAATTTCAGGATGGTTTTTTGAAAGGGTTTTCAGTTGACCGTGAAGTCCTCTTTTGTATCCTTCTGCTATCTAGTAAGTGGACCTCTCTTTGCTAAATCTACTTTCATACTGTGTATGTCTTTTCCTCTTATTTCACCGTTATTACATGTGGGGGGCTGCTATCATCTTTTGGGGTATTTCCCTAGAGGTAAGCCAGGTCTGTTTCTTCCTCTACCAGGCTTAGTTAGTCCTCCGGCTGGCGCGTGGCATTTAGGAAGCCGTAGGTATGCTCCCTGGCTACTATTAGTTGTGTGGTAGATTTAGTTCACGGTCAACTCGAGTTTCCATCACCCGAGAGCTCGTTCGTTATTTATATGTTTCTTATGTTCCCTTGCCATTGGGAACCATGACACTTCCCTATCAATGAGTGTAACAAAGGTCTCAATAGGGTGACTATTTTTGGGTGGAGAAAAAGTACTACGTACTTTCAGACCTAGGTCAGTTAAGTTGATTGGTGTTGGACGCATGGCAGGAACTGTTATATTTTCAGTATTCCTAAAAAATGCCTTGAGACGTAGATTCCTGTAGAACCTTTGTAAATCAACTTCCAATTGGAAAGTATTAAAACGATAAGTTGGACAGAACGAGAGACCTCTTTGTAATAGATTTATCTGAGAATTACTAAGGCATTTAGACGAGATATTAACAACTAGGTTGGAATTACCTGGGATCTGGTATGCATCCCTTGTCGATTGACCTCGATGGCATTGACCCCCCCTCCTCGTCCTTTTCTTGGATAAGCCTTCCTGCCGGAACCTAAAAAAGAAGAAGAGGGAGAAGATCGAGCGAAATCTGGACGTTCGCTGTCGGAGCTGGACGCTGAAGTTCCGTCTATGTTCCTGTAGAAGCGATAGTTTCGACGGGAGGAGGAGCCTTGCCATCTATATACACGTTTTTGTAAATAGTCCTGTGTATCCCGTATGAATTTTTGCCTCTTTCGTTTCTCTGTGTCCTTTTTGAAGGTGTCTATATTCTCCTTGGTGCGAGATATAATTCCTTCGAATTCCTCTTTAGGCAATGAGTCCTTAAGTTGAGTCTCAATGGTAGACACTTTCTCTTGGCAGTTTTTCACCTCTTTGTTTAGGTTATCCAAAGTTAATGCCATAAGATCCAAGGAACATTTGTTTAGAATCGACTCGAATTTCTGACAGAATTCGGGATTGTCCTGAAATAGAGTGGGTCTCAAGGAAACTCGAAGACCTCGTGGGATCCTCTGGGTCTTGATGTATTCGGCAATAGTAATGCTATGTAATTCTAGACCAACCAAATGACGGGTCTCACGTTCTAAATCACGTGATTTAAATTCACTTCCAGAAATTGGACTTTATGTCAGAGGGTGCTCGTGAAGTATTGGTCGTGTTCAAAATGAAGAAATTGACACGTCACTCCTCTTCAAATATGTGTGGAAAAACTGGTGCCTGAGACAAGGGTCACCACTCCCTTATCACTTGAAAAAAGAAGAAAGTCCCGGCACTCAAAATAGTACTATTTGCCAAAAATAATTTTATTAAAGAGATATGTTCCAGAAAAAACGTAATGTTTCGGTCTAAACATTGACCTTCATCAGACTGGAGTACATACATAGAACAAAGAAAAATAAAGAAAGTCAGATAATAATACACGTCCATCACTTGTATAATTCATAATGATATAGAAATATAATATTTTTAGAATAAACAATTTACCAAAAATACACAAAAGACTTGATAAACCTCCAGGGCGACCTATAGTGGCCTCCACAGACTCGGTCCTATCTCCCTTGTCAATACTACTAGAAAAGGTTTTAACACCCCTCATTAAAAATACTCCCTCTTTTTTGCTGGATACGGGTTCTTTTTTGCAGCTTATTAAAAACTTTGGCACTTTACCACAGGGTACTTTAATGGCAACCTTTGACGTTAACAATTTGTACACGTCTATTCAGCACTCCAAAGGCATAGAGGCTATGAAGGCATTACTGGAAGAATCCTGTATGCAATCCAATGTAATGGAATTTCTTTTGGAACTTCTGGAAATCGTCCTCACCAAAAATTTCTTTATGTTTGAGGACCAATTCTTTCTTCAATTACAGGGTACAGCGATGGGGTCCAATGTGGCCCCACCCTACGCAAATTGTTTTATGTCTCGTTTTGAATCCGACTATATTTACCCCAATAGACTTTACCAAGCACATTGCCTTTTATGTTGTCGTTATATTGACGATGTGTTTTGCTTATGGCAAGGCACGAGTGAGAGTCTATTACAATTTTTGGATGACAGTAACTCGATCTGGCCCGAGCTAAAATTTACGCTCAATTTCAATCAACATGAGATACATTTTTTAGACACTAAAGTATTGCAGGGGGATGATGGCAAGTTGACTTTAGATCTTTACACCAAAGATACGGATCGTAACAATTCATTGCTTTTTCAGAGCTGTCATCCCAAGGCTGTCAAGAAGTCGGTACCTACTTCTCAGTTTGAGAGAGTTAGGAGGATAGTAAGTAACCCACAAATACGCACACAACGTTTAAATGAGATGAGGGACAAATTTTTACAAAGAGGCTATCCCCCACAACTCCTTCATCAAGCTCAAAATAGTGATAATAGATCTCCGAGAACAAACACTTCTCGGCGTGTGGCTTTTGTGCATACATTTCATCCATTCATGTATGAGATACATTAAAAAATTCGTAAACACTGGCATATTCTTAAAGACAGTTTTCCTGATATTCCAGAATTCCAAGAACCATTTCTGCCCTGTTTCAGGAGACCGAAAAATCTTAAGAATAAGATTATTAGAGCAGATATTGGTTCAGCCCGATTGATCTCTCGACAAACTTTTCTATCCACTCAACGCAAGGGAACGTTTCCCTGCTTACAATGTGCGCAATGCGCAAATGTTCTTAAGGGCCCCAAAATATCTCACCCTCAGACAGGAGCAGACATTCCAATTACTGTTTTTTTCACTTGTGACTCTAAATTAGTCATTTGTGCAATCAAGTGTCCCTGTGGCAAGATTTATGTGGGTGAAACCACACAGGCAATCAAAGATCGTATCTCCCACCATAAGTCCGACATTCGCTGTAAAAAGAATCATCTTCCTATACCATTTCATTTTAATACAGCAGGACATTCAATAGCTCAGTTGAGGTTTTTAGTTTTGGAACAAATTTCTATGAACAGAAGAGGCGGGGACATAACTAAGAAATTACTAGCAAGAGAGGCATTTTGGATTCATTTCCTCCAGAGTATGGAACCACGTGGTCTCAATAGAGATTTTGATGTTATTAGTTTATTTTGATTCCACTATAATGACCACTTGCTTGTCGTCCGCCCTATTCTCTTATATGTTCATACAGTACTGTTCATATATTTCTGTAATATCTATGTAAGATGTGCCGTTTATTTAAGACATTGTGCTTACTTTATATATTTCATATATTGATTTGTCTTTTTTGATGTCTCCTAGGTCCACCCATGATATATTTTTTCTTTTCTTTTTTTCTTTTCTTCTTTTCCCTTTTCTGATTCACGGGACATTATACTCACCCAGCGCTCCAGCGATGAGGACCGCCTTCTACACCGCCCCTTTTCTTTTGTCACTGGATGTCCGTTTGCGTTCCACCAGAGCGCTTCACTGAGCACTTCCGCTGGACCGAGAATCACTGTGACGCACTTCCGGTTGGGTCGCGCCATATCAAACAGGGCTTTATACTTTATGATGCCTATTGGCAACACAGCACAGACTCGGACTGCGTTCCACATGCGGTCCAGCGACGCTCAACACGTCACATAAGCGCCGCGGTTTTTTCACCTGATCTTCCGGTCTAGCTAGTATAATAAGAGGGCGCCGCGCCGTGTTAGTTCATGGCGTCCATTCACCATCTTTTGTCCTTACACGCGGAAGCGTCGGATCCCACTACTAAATGTTCTACTGGTAAGAAGCTTCACTTTTCACAACAGGAACTTTATATTTATTGCTATTTATGGCATGGACTACTGACCGATGTCTCTCCATTTGACTGATGTTTTGCCTTAGGACCCTCATATGGATGGCCCCCTATTATCCATAGAATATCTATAGGACTTCTAATATGAGCACATACGCTTTTTAGTTCCTTGGTAAGACAACCAATCCATTTTTTCATTTCTTTATTTTTTCTTTGATTTGGTTTCTGTTTTTCTTCTTTGGTTCCTGCTTCTATTTAGTCTTTTTTTCTTCTTTTTTTCTTCTTTGGTTCCTGCTTCTATTTAGTTTTTTTTGATTATTTTTTTATATACTAGGAGACATCCTTTTTACCTGGCATACCTTGACTATAAAGAGTGATCATAAATTATGTGACCAGATTGCCTTGTATGAACCTACCATTGAGAGATTTTCTACATAGGTTATAGTCCTATAAGGGACCTATTGTTGCAGTTAACCCTGAATCAGTTGTCATATTATGCTGACACAACAAGATATTGTACCTTTTCTTCTGTTTCATTTTATGTTTTATTATTAGAAATTGTTTATTATAAAAATATTATATTTCTATATCATTATGAATTATACAAGTGATGGACGTGTATTATTATCTGACTTTCTTTATTTTTCTTTGTTCTATGTATGTACTCCAGTCTGATGAAGGTCAATGTTTAGACCGAAACGTTACGTTTTTTCTGGAACATATCTCTTTAATAAAATTATTTTTGGCAAATAGTACTATTTTGAGTGCCGGGACTTTCTTCTGCATTCCAAATGATGCTCCTTCCCTTCTGAGCTTTGTCATGCACTCAAACGGTGGTTCCCCCTAACATATGGGTCATCAGCGTACTCAGGACAAATTGTACAACAAATTTTGGGGTCCAATTTCAACTGTTACCCTTAGAAAAATACAAAACTGGGGGCTAAAAAATAATTTTTGTGGAAAAAAAAGGATTTTTTATTTTCACGGCACTGCAATATAAACTGTAGTGAAACACTTGGGAGTTCAAAGTTCTCACAACACATCTAGATATGTTCCTTGGGGGGTCTAGTTTCCAATATGGGGTCACTTGTGGGGGGTTTCTACTGTTTAGGTACATTAGGGGCTCTGCAAACGCAATGTGACGCCTGCAGACCAATCCATCTAAGTCTGCATTCCAAATGACACTCCTTCCCTTTTGAGCTCTGCCATGCGCTTAAACGGTAGTTCCCCCCACATATGGGGTATCAGTGTACTCAGGACAAATTGGACAACAACTTTTGGTGTCCAATTTCAACTGTTTCCCTTGGAAAAATACAAAACTGGGGGCTAAAAAATAATTTTTGTGGAAATTTTTTTTTTATTATTTTCACGGCACTGCGTTATAAACTGTAGTGAAACACTTGGGGTTCAAAGCTCTCACAACACATCTAGATGAGTTCCTTAGGGGGTCTACTTTCCAAAATGGTGTCACTTGTGGGGTTTCAATGTTTAGGCACATCAGTGGCTCTGCAAACGCAACACGGCATCCCATCTCAATTCCTGTCAATTTTGCATTGAAAAGTCAAACGGCGCTCCTTCCCTTCTGAGCTCTCCCATGCGCCCAAACAGTGGTTTACCCCCACATATGGGGTGTCAGCGTACTCAGGACAAATTGTACAACAACTTTTGCTGTCCAATATCTTCTCTTACCCTTGGGAAAATGAAAAATTGGGGGCGAAAAGATCATTTTTGTGAAAAAATGATTTTTTATTTTTATGGCTCTGCATTATAAACTTCTGTGAATCACTTAATGGGTCAAAGTGCTCACCACACATCTATATAAGTTCCTTAGGGGGTCTACTTTCCAAAATGGTGTCACTTGTGGGGAGTTTCAATGTTTAGGCACATCAGGGGCTCTCCAAACGCAACATGGCATCCCATCTCAATTCCAGTCAATTTTGCATTGAAAAGTCAAATGGTGCTCCTTCACTTCCGAGCTCTGCCATGCGCCCAAACAGTGGTTTATCCCCACATATGGGGTAACGGCATACTTTGAACAAATTGTACAACAACTTTTGGGGTCCATTTTCTCCTTTTACGCTTGGAAAAATAAAACAAATTGGAGCTGAAGTAAATTTTTTGTGAAAAAAAGTTAAATGTTCATTTTTATTTAAACATTCCAAAAATTCCTGTGAAACACCTGAAGGGTTGATAAACTTCGTGAATGTGGTTTTGAGCACCTTGAGGGGTGCAGTTTTTAGAATGGTGTCACACTTGGTTTTTTTCTATCATATAGACCCCTCAAAATGACTTCAGATGAGATGTGGTCCCTTAAAAAAAAAATGGTGTTGTAAAAATGAGAAATTGCTGGTCAACTCTTAACTCTTATAACTCCCTAACAAAAACATTTTGGTTCCAAAATTGTGCTAATGTAAAGTAGACATGTGGGAAATGTTACTTATTAAGTATTTTGTGTGACATATCTCTGTGATTTAATTGCATAAATATTCAAATTTGGAAAATTGCGAACTTTTCAAAATTTTTGCCAAATTTCCATTTTTTTTACAAGTAAACGCAGGTAATATCAAAGAAATTTTACCACTACCATAAAGTACAATATGTCACGAGAAAAAAAAAGGTAGAATCACTGGGATTTGTTGAAGTGTTCCAGAGTTATAACCTCATAAAGGGACAGTGGTTAGAATGGTAAAAATTGGCCTGGTCATTAACGTGCAAACAAGCCTTGGGGGTAAAGGGTTTAAGTGGGAGAACTTGCACAATTGGTGGCTGACTAAATATTTTTTACCTACTGTAAACAACAAATACCAAGAGGAATAAGGGCCCTGCTTTCAAGCTATGAGGAAATAGGGGAGACATGAATGGTGGATGGTAACAATTGCTTTTATTGTTCTGACCAGCCATAATAATAATAATAATATCATAATAAATCAAGTGTTCATGCAATGCTGCATGAACCGGATACCAACCAGTATGTGTTAAACTACAGATACAGAGGGCTATTAAAGGCCTAAACATGTGTAAGAACATTATTATTATTTATTTATATACAGTGTCTTGCGAAAGTATTCGGCTCCCTGGAACTTTTCAACCTTTTCCCACATATCATGCTTCAAACATAAAGACACCAAATGTAAATTTTTGGTGAAGAATCAACACAAGTGGAACATAATTGTGAAGTTGAATGAAATTTATTGGTTATTTAAAATTTTTTTAGAAATTCAAAAACTGAAAAGTGCGGCGTGCAATATTATTAGGCCCCTTTACTTTCAGTGCAGCAAACTCACTCCAGAAGTTCATTGTGGATCTTTGAATGATCCAATGTTGTCCTAAATGCCAAATGATGATAAATATAATCCACCTGTGTGTAATCAAGTCTCCGTATGAATGCACCTGCTCTGTGATAGTCTCAGGGTTCTGTTTGAAGCACAGAGAGCATCATGAAGACCAAGGAACACAACAAGCAGGTCCGTGATACTGTTGTGGAGAAGTTTAAAGCCGGATTTGGATACAAAATGATTTCCAAAACTTTAAACATCCCAAGAAGCACTGTGCAAGCGATCATATTGAAATGGAAGGAGTATCATACCACTGCAAATCTACCAAGACCCGGCTGACCCTCTAAACTATCATCTCAAACAAGGAGAAGACTGATCAGAGATGCAGCCAAGAGGCCCTTGATCACTCTTGATGAACTGCAGAGATCTACATCTGAGGTGGGACAGTCTGTCCATAGGACAATAATCAGTCGTACACTGCACAAATCTGGCCTTTATGGAAGAGTGGCAAGAAGAAAACCATTTCTCAAAGATATCCATAAAAAGTGTTGTTTAAAGTTTGCAGCAAGCCACCTGGGAGACACACCAAACATGTGGAAGAAGGTGCTCTGCTCAGATGAAACCAAAATCGAACTGTTTGGCAACAATGCCAAATTATATGTTTGGCATAAAGGCAACACAGCTCATCACTCTGAACACACCATCCCCACTGTCAAACATGGTGGTGGCAGCTGTTATGATCCTTAGTGGTTGAGGATCACAAATTACTCCAGCTAAGTAACAAACGTAGGACAAGCTCTAGGGAGGTGGCAAACTGGACTGACCGCAAATCTGAACCTATCCAAACACACTAGAAGTAGCCGGTGAACGTGCCTGAAAATCCTAGACGTCTCGAGCCAGCCTGAGGAACTAACTACCCCTAGAGAGAAAGAAAGACCTCTCTTGCTTCCAGAGAAATAATCCCCAAAGATATAGAAGCCCCCAACAAATAATAACGGTGAGGTAAGAGGAAGGCACATACACAGGGGTGAAAGCAGATTCAGCAAATGAGGCCCACTAATACTAGATAGCAGAGAATAGAAAAGGGGTCTATGCGGTCAGTAAAAAACCCTTACAAAATATCCACACTGAGATTTCAAGAACCCCCGCACCAACTAACGGTGTGGGGGGAGAAACTCAGTCCCCTAGAGCAACCAGCAAGCGAGGAAATCACATTTTAGCAAGCTGGACAAGAAACATGATGAATGCTGATAATCAAAAATGAACAAACAAAAACTTAGCTTGTCTTGGAGAGACTGGGAGCAAGGTAGTCACAAGGAATCTGAAGAGCACTGAATACATTGATAGCAGGCAAGGAACTGAGTATCCAGGTGAGCTAAATAGGAAACCATATATCAATACCACCAATCAAAAAATTAGATTTGTCAAAGCAGGGTGTGATTATTTAACTTCAAATAAAAATTAACTTTTAATAAATATTATTAAAAAATGGTAACCATTAGTAACAAAAGGACTCACAGGAAAACATCCATAGGAATGCTTACATAAAAAAACACACGTACCCCAGAGAAAAAAGGGTATCCAACCCAATAATATATAACTCTGGGGGATAAGATCTCTTACCGCACAAGATCTTAAGGTATAATATACCCTTCGGTCCTATATTCCATATCAGCAATATATTCAAATTGTAGGAATTGCGACCGGAATATAAATTGGAACGATCTCACCTCTTATTATCTTCCTCCAGTGTGGATGAGATCACCGGACATTGGCACTGTATCCGAGGGGGGGGGCAGTTTATCGCCACACACTTATCCCACGCTGCCAACTAAACGATCAACCCCAGAATAGTCCACGCATTTTCCCTACGCGTTTCGTGTATCCACTCATCAGGGGAAAAGAAGGGATGCAAATTAACCTCCCCAATTCTTTAGGAGGGTTCTTCTGCGGGGTACAGAAGATGATGAACCACAGAAGAACCCTCCTAAAGAATTGGGGAGGTTAATTTGCATCCCTTCTTTTCCCCTGATGAGTGGATACACGAAACGCATAGGGAAAATGCGTGGACTATCCTGGGGTTGATCGTTTAGTTGGCAGCGTGGGATAAGTGTGTGGCGATAAACTGCCCCCCCCTCGGATACAGTGCCAATGTCTGGTGATCTCATCCACACTGGAGGAAGATAATAAGAGGTGAGATCGTTCCAATTTATATTCCGGTCGCAATTCCTACAATTTGAATATATTGCTGATATGGAATATAGGACCGAAGGGTATATTATACATTAAGATCTTGTGCGGTAAGAGATCTTATCCCCCAGAGTTATTTATTATTGGGTTGGATACCCTTTTTTCTCTGGGGTACGTGTGTTTTTTATGTAAGCATTCCTATGGATGTTTTCTTGTGAGTCCTTTTGTTACTAATGGTTACCATTTTTTAATAATATTTATTAAAAGTTAATTTTTATTTGAAGTTAAATAATCACACCCTGCTTTGACAAATCTAAATAGGAAACCAACCAAGGATAACGAACCAGCTGATGCTGCCAACCTGCAGAAAGACAACACTACACAGTACCGCTTGTGACCACTAGAGGGAGCCCAAAAATAGAGTTCACAACAGGCAGCATCATGGTTTGGGCCTGCTTTTTCTTCAGCAGGGACAGGGAAGATGGTTAAAATTGATGGGAAGATGGATGGAGCCATATACATGACCGTTCTTGAAGAAAACTTGTTGGAGTCTGCAAAAGACCTGAGACTGGGATGGAGATTTGTCTTCCAACAAAACAATGATCTCAAACATAAAGCAAAATCTACAATGGAATGGTTTACAACTAAACGTATCCAGGTGTTAGAATGGCCAAGTCAAAGTCCAGACCTCAATCCAATCGAGAATCTGTGGAAAGAGCTGAAAACTGCTGTTCACAAACGATCTCCATCAAACCTCACTGAGCTTGAGCTGTTTGCCAAGGAAAAATGGGCAAGAATTTCAGTCTCTCGATCTACAAAACTGATAGAGACATACCCAAAGCAACTTGCAGCTGAAATCGCAGCAAAAGGTGGCACAACAAAGTATTAAGATAAAGGGGCCAAATAATATTGCCCGACCCACTTTTCAGTTTTTGACTTTCCACAAAAATTTTAAATGACCAAAAAATTTCGTTCAACTTCACAATTGATTTCCACTTGTTGTTCATTCTTCACCAAAAATTCACATTTGGTATCTTTATGTTTGAAGCATGATATGTGGGAAAAGGTTGAAAAGTTCCAGGGAGCCGAATACTTTTGCAAGGCACTGTAGCACCATTGATTCCAGGGTGCTGTATATGAGAAGGGGTTATATGCAAATTACAGGTATCACAGTAATCAAACTAACAATTACAGACTGATACAGAGGGGCGATGACCCTGCCCTTCCTGTCTTACATTCTACAGGATGGTGGGGAAGGAGACAATACGTTGAGGGTTGCAGGAGCTCCAGTGTTGCTGAGGTAGTAGCTTTGGTAGTGTTGAGGAGGCAGTGAGGTCAGTGCAGGCTGTAGGCTTTCCTGAAGAGGTGGGTTTTCAGGTTCCGTCTGAAGGATCCGAATGTGGTTGATAGTCGGAAGTGTTGGGGCAAAGAATTCCAGAGGATGGGGGATATTCGGGAGAAGTCTTGGAGGCGGTTGGGTGAGGAGCTAATAAGTGTGATGGAGAGAAGGAGGTCTTGGGAGGACCGGAGATTACATGAGAGAAGATAACAGAAGATTAGTTCAGATATATATGGAGGAGACAGGTTATGGATGACTTTGTAGGTTAGTTTTAGTAATTTGAACTCCATAAGCTGAGGGAATGGGAGCCAATGAAGAGATTTGCAGAGGGAGGAAGCGGAGGAGTAGCGAGGAGAAAGATGAATTAGTCGGGCAGCAGAGTTAAGGATGGACTGGAGAGGTGCAAGGGTGTTAGTAGGGAAGCCACAAAAAAGGATGTTGCAGTAGTCAAGGTGGGAGATGATGAGGGTATGCACAAGCATATTAGTAGATTGACGGTTGAGGAAAGGACGGATTCTGGAGATATTTTTGAGCTGTAGGCGACAGGAGGTGGAAAGAGCTTGGATGTGTGGTTTGAAAGACAGGGCAGAGTCAAGGGTTACTCCGAGGCAGCAGACTTCTGGTATGGGGGAAAGTGTGATGTCATTAATTGCGATAGATAAGTTAGGTAAGGAAAATCTTTGAGATGGAGGAAAGATGATGAGTTCAGATTTGTCCACATTGAGTTTGAGGAAGCGAGAGGAGAAGAATGAGGATATGGCTGATAGACACTCTGCGATTCTGGACAGCAGAGAGGTGAGATCTGGACCAGAAAGGTAGATCTGAGTGTCAACAGCATAAAGATAGTACTGGAATCCATGGGACTTTATGAGCTGTCCCAGGCCAAGTGAATAGATTGAGAAGAGTAGGGGTCCTAGAATAGAGCCTTGGGGGACTCCAACAGAGTGAGGGTGGGATGAGGAGGTAGTGTGGGAGTGGGAGATGCTGAATGTGCGGTTGGAAAGCTATGAGGAGATCCAGGATAGAGCGAGGTCTTTGATGACAAAGGAGAAGAGGATCTGTAGTAGGAGGCAGTGGTCAACTGTGTCAAAAGCAGGGGATATGTCTAGAAGGAGTACAGAGTATTGTCCATTAGCTTTGGATGTAAGTAGGTCATTAGTAATTTTGGTTATGGCTTTCTCAGTTGAGTGATGGGGCGGAAACCAGATTGTAGATTGTCAAAGAGCAAGCTAGATGAGAGGTGGGAGGAAAGTTCAGCGTGGATGTGCTGCTCCAGGAGTTTGGAAGTGAATGGGAGCAGCGATATTGGGCAATAGCTGGACATAGCAGTTGGATCGAGGGTTGGCTTTTTAAGGATAGGCGTGATTGTGGCATGTTTGAAAGCAGAAGGGAAGATGACAGTGGTTAGTGATAGGTTTAAGAGGTGGGAAAGGGATGGGATAAGAGTGGCGGTGCGGTTGGGGAGGAGGTGGGATGGGACGGGGTCGAGCGCACAGGTGGTGAGGTGCAATTTGGAGAGGAGACAGTTAAGCCCCCTTCATTGATGTTGGATAGGGAAGTTATGGGGTTTGGACATTGGTCTGGTATACAAAGGGGTTGTGGTGGTTGAATAATGAAGACTTGCCTTGGTTGGTCAATCTTATTTTTAAAGTGTGTGGCAAAGTCCTCAGCAGAGATGAGGGAGGTTGGAGGGGGCAGTGGGGGGCGGAGGAGGGAGTTAAAGGTTTTGAATAACTGTTTGGGTTGTAAAATAGGGAAGATGCAAGGGTTGTGAAGTAGGCCTGTTTAGCAGAGGTGAGAGCAGATTTAAACTGAGTGTTGCCTGTTTGAATCAGTGAAGTTGTCTGGCGAATGTGTTTTCTTCCAATGCCGCTCTGCAACCCTGGACACTTGCCAGAGCTTTTTAGTGGTGTTATTGTGCCAGGGTTGTCTATTGATATGTCGCACTCTTCCTTGAACGAGAGGGGCAACCCTGTCAATAGCTGATGCAAGAGTGGCATTGTAGAAAGCAGTGGCACTGTCTGTGTTGTGGAGTGAGGATATGAATGCCAGTGGTAGGATAGAGTCAGAGAGTGTGTGGGTGTTCAAGGTTTCTGCGGGGGTGCGCCTGTTGCGGGACATGGGTGACCAGTGAGGAGGACAGGGATGAGAAAGTGAGCAGATGGTGGTCGATAGAGGGAGAGGGGAGGTGGTGAAGTTAGATAGAGAGCAGAGATGGGTGAAGACCAGGTCTAGTATATGTCCATCTGTGTGGGTGGCTGCGGAGGACCACTGAGTAAATCCAAAAGATGAAGTAAGGGACAGAAGTTTGGAGGCTGTTGACTGAAGGGTATCAGTGGGGACGTGGAAGTCACCCATGATGATGGTGGGAATGTCAGCAGAGAGAAAGGAGGTTGGAGGGAGTGTAGATGTGGACAGAGTGGACTTCAAAAGAGGGGAGGATAAGGGAGGGTAGAGGTGGGATTGAATTAAAGGTGCAGTTTGAAGAAAGGAGAAGATCCATCCACCAACATGTCTGTTGCCAGGGCGAGGCATATGGGTTAAGTGGAGGCCGCCGTAACACAGCGCTGCAGGGGAGGCGGTGTCAGAGGGTGTTAGCCATGTTTCTGTGAGGCCGAGGAAGACAAGCTTGTGAGAGAGAAAAAGGCATGATACAAGGATCCTGGTTCTAAATAAAATTTTGACTGGACAACACACGGATAGTTATGTATGATAGATAAATGTGTTGAGGCGGTAGGTGGTTCATATTTTGGAAAGGCTTAGTGTGCAGCAGACAGCAGTGTCTGAATTCCAGCTTCTCAATGACGGCCAGAGTAATACTCAGCCCCCACACATAACAACTGCCGAGTGGGTATGGATTACTGACATATGTGAGGTTCTTTAAAACTTTGAGTACTGCACAAAGATGGTGAGCTCTTTGATGATGCTATTATCAGCGTAACCATCCCACCAATGTCAGACAGTTGCTGCAGAGGCAAATAACATAATGGGATGCATTAAAAGAGGCATAGATGCTCATGAGGAGAACATAATTTTACCTCTATACAAGTCACTAGTGCAACCACACAATTAGAATACGGTGTACAGTTCTGGTGTCCTGTGTAAAAGAAAGACGTAGCTGAACTAGAGCGGGTGCAGAGAAGAGCCACCAAGGTGATTAGAGTATTGGGGGGTGTTAAAGGGAGGTATGCAGTATATTAATCATTACTGTCATGCTCAGCTATTAATAATCAATATTCAGCTAATAACTCACCTGCTGTTACTCAGATTCCTTAGTACTATATTCTACAAACGGCGACTGAGACAAAACCATTATAGTAATAAAAGGTATTTATGACACATCTACAGTTATATGCTACTAAATATCACACTAACACCGTATATAATAATACACAATACTAATACAATTAACCCCAATATCCTAATTATCCTTCCCACCCACTTGCCTAAAACATGTACACATTAATTACAGCTCACCCACCTATTACTAACTATCCCTTTGGAAAATAAAGGGTTAATTGTGATACTTATCAATCCTGCAGCTCCTTGGTGGTTGTGCTGTGGAGGTTGCCGACCAGGTGCAGGGTTGAAGCTGGCTGCAGGAAAAGCAGTCAGCAGAGACATGGAGAAACAGATGAGGCAGGGAGGTGAGTAGCAGAGGGTGCTGCTCAGGGTGGAGGTGGGGAACAGGGCTGCTATGGAGCAGAGGAGAACAGCAGCAGAGCAGGCAGGAACACGTGGAGAGGAGCAGTACTGATGCTGGAGAGGGGGAGGCATGTGGGGATGGAAGGGGACACGTGGGACTAGGACAGAAGAAACGAGGATGGGGGCTCAGATGGCAGGGAGCAGGTAAAAAGAGGGCATGCGAGAGCCACCCCTAGATATTTAAAATCCTGTGGGGTGCGCTCCCGTTTGGCAATGCACCCAGTCCCGTTTGACCATGCCCCCACCTGCACACATGTGGACAGGGTGAGAGCTTTACAATCCCTTCACAAGCACATCCCTGCTCACACCCTGACATGGCAACAGGGCACTTTGAAGTGCTGGGCGCCTGCACTGATTTGATTATATGAGCACTGGAGCCCTGAGCCCTGTGGCAGAACAAAGGATCTCATTGATCCTTTTGTCCTGATAGTGTGGCCACCTACTGACATGGTAATTAACCATGTCAGCATGTAGCCACAGACAACAGATGACCATCTTCTTTTGACATGCCCAAACATTTCTGTCCAGGGCATGTCTGTATTGCCTAAGGAGGTCACATATGGGGGACATTATAAAGGTGAATATTTTAATATGGAGAAAATATATATATATATCCAAAATCAAAAGAAAAAAGGAGAAGAGCGGCACTGCATGTGTCTTAACGACTTCTCATAGGCTCTAGTCAAGGTGCATTTGTGCAGACTTCGGATGGACAAACCATACAGTGGTGACTTGGTGGTGCACCTCAATGAAAATGTGTCCATAAATATGTAGCAATGAAAAAGAAGAAAATGAGGGCACTCACCAATCTTTCACGTTCTTAGTCCTTTATTGCAACACGATCCAGTTAAAACACATGGCCGGGGAAGCTTACCTGACCTGTAGAAGCGCAAAGCACAGCGCGAAACAGCTGTCGTCTCTCGCCTACTCACACGGGCTTCGTCTCTCTCTCTTCCCCGGCCATGTGTTTTAACTGGATCTTGTTGCAATAAAGGACTAAGAACGTGAAAGATTGATGAGTGCCCTCATTTTCTTCTTTTTCATTGCTACATATATATATATATATATATATATATATATATATATATATATATATGGCTAGCATATACATAGATACATACATAAATAATTGTACAACCTGGAGCACTTTCCTTCTACAAGGGGTATGCAATACCAAGACAGAATATTACAATTGGGGTTATTTAGTTTGGAAAAATGAAGGCTTAGGGATGTTCTTATTACCAAGTATAAATATATGAGGAGACAGTAAAAAGACCTTTCTAATAATCTTTTTACTCTTATTATTATTATTAGAGTTGAGCGACTTTTACTTTTTTAGGATCGAGTCGGGTTTCATGAAACCCGACTTTCTCAAAAGTCGGGTCGGGTGAAATCGGCCAATTATTGCGAAAAGTCGGGGGCCGACTGAAACACGAAACCCAATGCAAGTCAATGGGGAATCAAAGTCGGCAGTGAGTGGAGGACAGGAAAACACCTACGGTGCCCATTTTAATGCCCAAAACATCAATTCTTGTTAATTAAGCTTGTCAATCTTAATTAACCTTATAATAATTTTTAGGCATTGAAAATTGGGGGTCATTTGGCTAAAGTTGTAGGGGAAGGGGGTAGGGCTGGTTCAAGTTTTTCGTGGGCCCAGGAAACGCGGACTACGTCACGGCGGTGGAGCAGGGAGAGGTAAGTATTTAAACTTTGCAAGTGCTCTGATCCTGAGCAAGAAGGGGGGGCCCACTCGTTTGCATTGGCAGTGGCACAGGGCCCCTCAAAGTACGGCGGTGTGTTTGACGGCGGTGGCACCTCCCACCAGCAGAGACACTTTTGCGTACTATGAGGGGCCCTGTGCCAGTGACGTCACCAACGAGTATGCCCCCCCCACCCGATTAAGGAACCTGCACTTTCATCTGCACCTTCCTCTTTGTCCCCGTGTAAGGTGGTATAGTATGCGGGAAGGGGAACCTGACTTTCAGCAGGGTCAGATTCTGGCTGTGTAGAGTGCAAGGGGAATGTAGTGGTCTGGGTCAATGTACCAGCAGACTCATCTAGCAGTGGCTGGGCAATGGGCAGGATGAGGAGGAAAAACAGAGATAGAGGCCCAAATAATAAAGTAGGCTAAATGCAGTTCAAAATTGGTAACAGGACTAAACAGGTGGCACTGCTTTGTTCTGTGGAGAACAACAAGCAGCGGCAGACACCGTTAAGAGGCCCAATCAAACAAGTAGGCCAAATGCAGTTTAATATTCGAAACAGGATGAAAAATGCGGCTCAACTTTGTTCAGTGGAGGAGAAAAGCAAGGAGCGGCAGACACCGTTAGTAGGCCCAACCAAACAAGTAGGCCAAATGCAGTTTAATATTCGACATAGGATGAAAATTGAGGCTCAGCTTTGTTCAGTGGAGGAGAAAAGCAAGGAGCGGCAGACACCGTTAGTAGGCCCAACCAAACAAGTAGGCTAGATGCAATTTAATATTCGAAACAGGATGAAAATTGAGGCTCAAGCAAAAAGAGGGGAGAAGCAAATAATTGATCAATTCTTTGAGCTACCCCGCCACTTCACGGCAATCTCATAATGGGGCAGTCCTAACTCTACGTTTTTTATTTACATTGTGCCATTACGGCCTCCTAAATGTATAGAGAGTGAGAAAAAAAAAAAAAAGGACAGACCACATTAAATAACATTACATGACAAACTGTACCTGGAGCATTGACAGAATCACTCCCTTAGTGCCAGGAAGGCGAGCGCGGATAGAGGCCGATCAGGTCCTGTGCGGACATATCAGATCTGGCCTCCACACTGCCAAACCAACACCAAAGTTAAAGGATGAAACTGGCTGAGGCACAGCTGCCTAATTAACTAGAGCCTGAGGCAGGGCAGGGCTGCTGTGTGTGTGTGCACAGCAGCCTATCAATCATAGTGAACCCAGACAGAATGGCGCATATGACCCAGCGTGCGCGGCAACAGTGGTGGTCAGCCACATACCAATACAGAAGCAAAAAGAGGGGAGAAGCCAGCACTGCTGAAGGTCAAAACTCAATATCTAAAGTGCACATGCACATGATAAATTCTGACTGTATTTCAAATATGAGATATTTAGCAAATGATTGATCAATTCTTTGAGCTACCCCGCCACTTCACGGCAATCTCATAATGGGGCAGTCCTAACTCTACGTTTTTTATTTACATTGTGCCATTACGGCCTCCTAAATGTATAGAGAGTGAGAAAAAAAAAAAAAAGGACAGACCACATTAAATAACATTACATGACAAACTGTACCTGGAGCATTGACAGAATCACTCGCTTAGTGCCAGGAAGGCGAGCGCGGATAGAGGCCGATCAGGTCCTGTGCGGACATATCAGATCTGGCCTCCACACTGCCAAACCAACACCAAAGTTAAAGGATGAAACTGGCTGAGGCACAGCTGCCTAATTAACTAGAGCCTGAGGCAGGGCAGGGCTGCTGTGTGTGTGTGCACAGCAGCCTATCAATCATAGTGAACCCAGACAGAATGGAGCATATGACCCAGCGTGCGCGGCAACAGTGGTGGTCAGCCACATACCAATACAGAAGCAAAAAGAGGGGAGAAGCCAGCACTGCTGAAGGTCAAAACTCAATATCTAAAGTGCACATGCACATAATACATTCTGACTGTATTTCAAATATGAGATATTTAGCAAATAATTGATCAATTCTTTGAGCTACCCCGCCACTTCATGGCAATCTCATAATGGGGCAGTCCTAACTCTACGTTTTTTATTTACATTGTGCCATTACGGCCTCCTAAATGTATAGAGAGTGAGAAAAAAAAAAAAAAGGACAGACCACATTAAATAACATTACATGACAAACTGTACCTGGAGCATTGACAGAATCACTCCCTTAGTGCCAGGAAGGCGAGCGCGGATAGAGGCCGATCAGGTCCTGTACGGACATATCAGATCAGGCCTCCACACTGCCAAACCAACACCAAAGTTAAAGGATGAAACTGGCTGAGGCACAGCTGCCTAATTAACTAGAGCCTGAGGCAGGGCAGGGCTGCTGTGTGTGTGTGTGCACAGCAGCCTATCAATCATAGTGAACCCAGACAGAATGGCGCATATGACCCAGCGTGCGCGGCAACAGTGGTGGTCAGCCACATACCAATACATAAGCAAAAAGAAGAGAAGCCAGCACTGCTGAAGGTCAAAACGCAATATCCAAAGTGCACATGCACATAATAAATTCTGACTGTATTTCAAATATGAGATATTTAGCAAATAATTGATCAATTCTTTGAGCTACCCCGCCACTTCACGGCAATCTCATAATGGGGCAGTCCTAACTCTACGTTTTTTATTACATTGTGCCATTACGGCCTCCTAAATGTATTGAGAGTGAGAAAAAAAAAAAAGGACAGACCACATTAAATAACATTACATGACAAACTGTACCTGGAGCATTGACAGAATCACTCCCTTAGTGCCAGGAAGGCGAGCGCGGATAGAGGCCGATCAGGTCCTGTGCGGACATATCAGATCTGGCCCCCACACTGCCAAACCAACACCAAAGTTAAAGCATGAAACTGGCTGAGGCACAGCTGCCTAATTAACTAGAGCCTGAGGCAGGGCAGGGCTGCTGTGTGTGTGTGCACAGCAGCCTATCAATCATAGTGAACCCAGACAGAATGGCGCATATGACCCAGCGTGCGCGGCAACAGTGGTGGTCAGCCACATACCAATACAGAAGCAAAAAGAGGGGAGAAGCCAGCACTGCTGAAGGTCAAAACTCAATATCTAAAGTGCACATGCACATGATAAATTCTGACTGTATTTCAAATATGAGATATTTAGCAAATAATTGATCAATTCTTTGAGCTACCCCGCCACTTCACGGCAATCTCATAATGGGGCAGTCCTAACTCTACGTTTTTTATTTACATTGTGCCATTACGGCCTCCTAAATGTATAGAGGCTCAGCTTTGTTCAGTGGAGGAGAAAAGCAAGGAGCGGAAGACACCGTTAGTAGGCCCAACCAAACAAGTAGGCCAATTGCAGTTTAATATTCGACACAGGATGAAAATTGAGGCTCAGGTTTGTTCAGTGGAGGAGAAAAGCAAGGAGCGGCAGACAACGTTAGTAGGCCCAACCAAACAAGTATTTATTATTATTATTATTTATTTATTTATATAGCACCATTAATTCCATGGTGCTGTACATGAGAAAGGGGTTACATACAGGGCTATAAATATCATTTACAGTAAACACGTTTACAGTGACAGACAGGTACAGAGGGGAGAGAGGACCCTGTCCTTGCGGACTTACATTCTATGGGATTGTGGGGAAGAGACAGAAGGTCGGAGGTGCAGCAGCTCTGGTGGTGGTGAGGTGGCTGCTCTGGCGATGGCGAGGCGGCAGAATGGTTATTGCAGGCTGTAGGCTTTCTTGAAGAGATGGGTTTTCAGGTTCCGTCTGAAGGATCTGAGGGTGGTGGATAGTCGGACGTGTTGAGGCATGGAATTCCAGAGGATGGGGGATATTTGGCAGAAATTTTGGAGGCGGTTGTGTGAGGACCGAATAAGTGTGGTGGAGAGTAGGAGGTCTTGGGAGGATCAGAGATTACGTGAGGGAAGGTATTGGGAGATTAGTTCAGAGATATAGGGAGGGGACAGGTTGTGGATGGCTTTGTAGATCAGTGTTAGTAGTTTGAACTGGATTCGTTGGGGAATTGGGAGCCAGTGGAGGGATTTGCAAAGGGGAGAAGCAGGGGAGTAGCGAGGAGAGAGGTGGATTAGCCGGGCAGCAGAGTTGAGGACAGATTGGAGTGGTGCAAGAGAGTTAGCGGGGAGGCCACAGAGGAGGATCTCGCAGTAGTCGAGGCGGGAGATGATAAGGGCATGCACAAGAGTCTTAGTAGATTGTGGGGTGAGGAAGGGACGGATTCTGGCAATATTTTTGAGTTGGAGGCGACAAGAGGTGGCAAGAGTTTGAATGTGCGGTTTGAAGGACAAGGCAGAGTCGAGAGTTACCCCGAGGCAGCGGATTTCATGTGCGGGAGAGAACGTGATGCCGTTTACCATAATAGATAGATCACGTAGGGGGGATATGTGAGATGGGGGAAAGATGATGAGTTCGGTTTTGTCTACATTGAGTTTTAGGAAGCGAGAGGTGAAGGAGGAGGATATGGTTGACAGAAACTCCGGGATTCTGGACAGAAGACAGGCGACATCTGAGCCAGAGAGGTAGATCTGAGTGTCGTCCGCATACAGGTGGTACTGGAAGCCATGGGACTTTATGAGTTGCCCTAGGCCAAGGGTATAGATGGAAAAAAGTAGGGGCCCTAGGACAGAGCCTTGAGGGACTCCAACAGAGAGAGGGCGGGATGAGGAGGTAGTGTGGGAGTGGGAAACGCTAAATGTGCGGTCGGAAAGGTATGAGGCAATCCAGGACAGGGCAAGGTCTTTGATGCCAAGGGAAGAAAGAATCTGTAGCAGTAGGCAGTGATCGACTGTGTCAAAAGCAGAGGACAGGTCAAGAAGGAGGAGGATGGAGAACTGTCTGTTAGCTTTGGCTGTGAGTAAGTCATTAGTAATTTTTTTCAGGGCAGTTTCGGTGGAGTGGTTGGGGCGGAAGCCAGATTGGAGGCTGTCAAGGAGAGAGTTAGATGAGAGGTGGGAGGAAATTTGAGCATGGACATGCTGCTCAAGGAGTTTTGAAGCAAACGGGAGCAGTGATATGGGGCGGTAGCTGGGCATAGCAGTTGGGTCAAGGTTAGTTTTTTTGAGGATGGGTGTGATGGTGGCATGTTTGAAGGCAGAGGGGAAGGTACCAGAAGATAGCAATAGGTTGAAGAGATGGTTTAGGGCTGGAATGAGCATGTTAGTGAGGTTGGGAAGCAAGTGGGAGGGGATGGGGTCAAGTGCACAGGTGGTGAGGTGTGATTTGGGGAAGAGGCGAGTAAGCTCTCCTTCAGTGATGTTGGAGAGGGAGGTTATTAGGGAAGGGCAGAGGTCTGGTATATGGAGTGGTTGTGGACGTGGAACAGTTAGGGTTTGCTTTGTTTGGTCGATCTTGTTTTTGAAGTAGGTGGCAAAGTCCTCGGAGGAGATGAGGGGAGTTGGGGGTGGCAGTGGTGGGTGGAGGAGGGAGTTAAATGTGCTGAACAGTTGTTTTGGGTTGTAGGATAGTGAAGATACAAGGTTAGTGAAATAGGTCTGTTTAGCGGAGGTGAGGGCTAATTTGAAGTCAAATGTAGCTTGTTTGAAAGCAGTGAAGTCGTCTGGCAGGCGTGTTTTCTTCCAACGTCGCTCTGCAACCCTGGATGCTTGTCTAAGTTTTTTTGTGAGATTGTTATGCCAAGGTTGCCAATTGGTTTGTCGCACTTTGCCATGCATGAGAGGGGCGACTGAGTCTATGGCTGATGTGAGAGTGTAGTTATAGAACGCAGCCAAATGCAGTTTAATATTCGACACAGGATGAAAATTGAGGCTCAGCTTTGTACAGTGGAGGAGAAAAGCAAGGAGCGGCAGACACCGTTAGTAGGCCCAACCAAACAAGTAAGCCAAATGCAGTTTAATATTCGACACAGGATGAAAATTGAGGCTCAGCTTTGTACAGTGGAGGAGAAAAGCAAGGAGCGGCAGACACCGTTAGTAGGCCCAACCAAACAAGTAGGCCAAATGCAGTTTAATATTTGAAACAGGATGAAAATTGCGGCTCAGCTTTGTTCAGTGGAGGAGAAAAGCAAGGAGCGGAAGACACCGTTAGTAGGCCCAACCAAGCAAGTAGGCCAAATGCAGTTTAATATTCAAAACAGGATGAAAATTGAGGCTCAGCTTTGTTTAGTGGAGGAGTAAAGCAAGGAGCGGAATACACCGTTAGTAGGCCCAACCAAACAAGTAGGCCAAATGCAGTTTAATATTCGAAACAGGATGAAAATTGAGGCTCAGCTTTGTTCAGTGGAGGAGAACAACAAGCAGCGGCAGACACCGTTAGTAGGTCCAACCAAACAAGTAGGCCAAATGCAGTTTAATAGTCAAAACAGGAGTAAACTGGCGGCTCAGCTTTGTGCATTGGAGGACAACTGTAATTGGAGGCAGACACAGTTAGTAGGCCCAAATAAGTAGGCTAAATGCAGTTCAAAACTGGTAACAGGAGTACACGGGTGGCATTGGTTTGTTCAGTGGAGGTCAAGTGTAAGGAGTGGCGCAGACAGACTTAGTAGGCCTAAAATAAAAAGTAGGCTAAATGCAGTTCAAAACTGGTAACAGGAGTACACGGGTGGCATTGGTTTGTTCAGTGGAGGTCAAGTGTAAGGAGTGGCGCAGACAGACTTAGTAGGCCTAAAATTAAAAAGTAGGCTAAATGCACTTCAAAACTGGCAACAGGAGTACACAGGCGGCATAGCTTTGTTCAGTGGAGGACAACTGTAAGGAGTGGCTGACACAGTTAGTAGGCCAAAATAATAAAGTGAGGTAAATGTCTGCCAAAAAAATGTTCATAAATAAACAGGTGGCATAGCTAGGTACAGGGGTGGGCTCCTCTGCTGAGTAGCAGACAGTGGTAGCTGGCGCAAAGTATTAACTGGTCTAAATGGAGGCCAGGGCCCCTGTATATTTTTACTATCATCTATCATTTTAACAAATTTGTATTGGCAGTGCCATTGAAGGATTTATCTGCCCAGACTACACTGTGGTGGAGCAGGGAGAGGTAAGTATTGCAAGTGGTAGAGCACTGTTCGAGCTGGGGGGAACACTCTTTCGTGGGGTGCGGTACTGGCACAGGGCCCCTCATATTACGACGGTGTGTCTGACGTTGGTTGTGCACCACCACTGTCAGAGACACTTCATTGTACTATGAGGGACCCTGTGCCAGTGCCGTCACCCAAGAGTGGGCACACCCACCTGTCCAGGCAAACGGCACTCGCACGGGTGCTTGCGCCAGGTGGTGACCACGGCCCTGTGGGGGGAGTCAGCCCATTTAGGGAGGTATAAAAATGGCCTATGGTGGACATTCAGCAGCTGCAAATGGAGGAATTGGAGCAGTCATAGAGGAGGCCAAAAGCAACACATTTTTCAGGCAAGCTACGTGTCAGCAGGGGAAGGTGGGGGCAAATAATTGGATATCCATGATTGGTTCATTTTAATGAAGGTTAGGTCATCGACATTTCGGGTAGCCAGACGTGTCATTTTTTTGGTCAGTATTGAACCAGCCGCACTCAAGACTCTTTCGGATAGCACACTAACAGCAGGGCAAGCGAGCTCCTGAAATGCATATTCTGCCAATTCAGGCCAGGTGTCTATTTTAGATGCCCCGTAATCAAAGGGGAATGACCTGTGAGGGAGAACATCGATAAGGGAGGAAAAATAGTTTGTAACTATACTGGACAAATGCAGTCTCCTGTCACTTTGAATCGATGCAGCAGTACCTGTCATGTCTGCGGTCATTGCGAAATCACTCCAAAACCTGGTCATAAAACCCTTCTGTCCAACGCCACTTATGATTTGTGCACCTCTAACACTTCTGCAATGTTGCCCCCTACAGCTCATGTGAGAACCATCACCACCGTTGTGTGCTGGGAATGCTTGAACCAAACAGTCTACAAGAGTTGCTTGTTTGGTAGCCAATATTTGCTCAAGGTTCTCATGTGGCCTGATATTTTGTAATTTTCCTTTATATCGTGGATCCAGGAGGCAGGCCAACCAGTAATCATCATCGGTCATCATTTTGATAATGCGGTGGTCCCTTTTTAGAATATGCAAGGCATACTCAGCCATGTGGGCCAATGTTCCAGGTGTTAATTCACTGCTTGTGCTGGGTTGAGGAGCACTTTCTTGGAAATCAACATCACTTGTCTCCCGCAAAAACCCTGTACCTGACCTTGCAACGCCACCAGTTTCTATTGCCCCCTGAGAAACATCCTCCTCCCATAAATATTCATCCCCATCATCCTCCTTCTCCTCCTCTTCATCCCCCACCTCGTCCAGGAGAGTTGCCTGAGCAGACAATGGCTGACTGTCATCAAGGCTTCCCTCCTCCTCGGCCGCAGACGCCTGCTCCTTAATGTGCGTCAAACTTTGCATCAGCAGACGCATTAGTGGGATGCTCATGCTTATGATGGCGTCATCTGCACTTACCAGCCGTGTGCATTCTTCAAAACAATGAAGGACTTGACAGAGGTGTTGTAGCTTTGACCACTGCACACCTGACAACTTCACGTCTGCCATCCAACTGCCTGCCTGTGTATGTGCATCCTCCCACAAATACATTACAGCACGCCTCTGTTCGCACAGCCTCTGAAGCATGTGCAGTGTGGAGTTCCACCTTGTTGCAACGTCGATTATTAGGCGGTGCTGGGGAAGATTCAGCGATCGCTGATGGTTCAGCATACGGCTGGAGTGTATGGGCAACCGGCGGATGTGCGAGCAAAGTCTTCGCACCTTCAGGAGCAGGGCTGGTAACCCTGGATAATTTTTCAGGAAGCACTGCACCACCAGGTTCAAGGTGTGAGCCAGGCAAGGTATGTATTTCAGTTCTGAAAGGGCTATGGCAGCCATAAAATTCCTTATCTGCCTCAAGATGTACACTGTCCAGTCATGACTAAGTTTCTTGCTGCAAGTATTCGGCCAGTACTTCCGCTGTGTGTCTGTTGTCACCCAAACACTTCATTTCCAACACAGCCTGCTGATGATTACCACTAGCTGTTCCATAATGGGACACCTCGTGTGCAACACTGGCAGCTGCGGATGGAGTGGTCGTGCGACTGCGCTCTGTGGACGAGCTTTCGCTTCTGGAGGAAGGAGCAAGAGGAGGGGGAGGGGTGGCGAACGCCTACAGCCAACTGTTTCTTAGACCGTGGGCTAGGCAGAACTGTCCCACTATGGCTGTCCCCCGTGGACCCTGCATCCACCACATTAACCCAGTGTGCCGTAATGGACATGTAATGTCCCTGGCCATGCCTACTGGTCCATGTATCTATTGTGAGGTGCACCTTTCTACTTACTGATTGTCTCAGTGCATGGACAATGCGGTCTTTGACATGCTGGTGGAGGGCTGGGATGACTTTTCTCACAAAGAAGTGTTGACTGGGTAGGTCATAGCGTGGTACTGCATAGGCCACCAGGGCTTTGAAAGCTTCGCTTTCAACCAACCGGTAGGGCATCATCTCTAACGAGATTAGTCTTGCAATGTAGGCATTCAAACCCTGTGTACGCGGATGAGAGGATGAGTACTTTCTTTTCCTAACGAGAGTCTCTTGTAGGGTGAGCTGGACTGGAGAGCTGCATATGGTGGAACAAGTGGTGGTGGTGGTGATAGACATGGCGGATTGAGAGAGGGTTGGTGATGGTATTCTTGATGTTGGCCTACATACAGTGTTTCCTACCAATAACCTTGTGATTCCCTGACTGCTTTGGCCTTGCAACGATACCTCCATATTTGCTGCTGGTGGTGTGCTAACCAGTGGGCTTACAGTGAGGGAAGCAATGTAGCATAGCTGACTACCTTCATTCTGAGCAGGTGCACCAACGGTAAGGGACGTTTGGTAGTTTGTCCAGGCTTGCAAGTGCATGCTGGTTAAATGTTTACGCATGCACGTTGTATTTACATTTTGGGGATTCTTCCCTCTGCTTAAGATCTTTGAGCATTTTCTACAGATAACTGTGCACTGATCATTCGGATCTTAGTTAAAAAATTGCCACACTCCACTATTCCTACTATGGAATACATTTTCAGGCATTGCACGCTGTGCTACTTTCACCGGATGGCCACGCTGTCCTAAAACTGTTTTTTTGGTTGACAAACATTTTTGGCCTGAGCAGGGCCTGCCAGATGAAAGCTGTTGCGATGTAGATGGCTGCTGCGGATCATCCTCCTCAGCTTCTGAGCTACTGTCAGCGGCACCCTCTTCCCCCAATGGCTGCCAATCTGGGTCAACAACTGGGTCATCTATCACCTCCTCTTCAATTTCATGTGCACCTTTCTCTGTGTCACCGTGTAAGGTGCTATAGCGTTCGGGACGGGGCACCATAGTCTCATCAGGGTCAGATTCTGGCTCAGCACACTGCGAGGGCAATGTAGTGATTCTGAGTGATCTGAGTCAATGGAACAGCATAATAATCTAGCTGTGGCTGTGCATCAGTGCACTCCATGTCCGATTCATCTTGTAATGGGCTGTTAACAATTTCCGTTTCTAACCCAGGCACGGCATGTGTAAAGAGCTCCATGGAGTAACCTGTAGTGTCGCCTGACGCATCCTTCACTTTTGGTTTGGGTGAAGGTCACAAGGAAGCGACTTGTTCCTGACCGGGAGCATCCACTGACTGCAAAAGAGCTAGAGGCTGAGTCAGCAATGAAAGCCAAAACTTTTTCCTGCTGCTCCGGCTTTAAAACTTGTTTTCCTACTCCCACATAAGGGAGCCTTTGAGGCCTTGTGTAGGCAGACGATGACGCTGTCTCAACACCTCCAGCCTTAGCTGCTATTTTGCTTTTCCCACTACCACCAGATGCTCCACCACCACCACCATCAGTACCAGCTGGCAAAGACCGCCCACGGCCTCTTCCACCAGACTTCCTCATTTTTGGGAAAATCTAACCAAAATAACAACCTTATATGGTACTGTAAAACAAGGTAGAAGGTGTATATACTGAATTATCAATCCTGAATTAGCAAGGTGGAGGAGGGGGCCTACTGAGCACATGTGAGGGAATTATAACACTACACACATCTCTATGTAAAGATATACAGTTTGGGGCACTTCCCTTTCTACAGGCATAATAGTATGGCCACCTCAGAATCCCTCCCTTTGATGTGGGCTCCGGCGCTAAGCCCACATCTTTACCAGCACATGTCAGCTGTTTTGAACAGCTGAGATATGCCTCTAACAGCCGTGGTGTAATTGTAATCCATCCATGGATGTTATCTTGTTAAATGACACTGTCAATCTCTGACAGCAGCGGCAATTTGTTATTACCGGATTGCTTTGAGCACTGCCCGGTAGTCGACGCTCACAGCAAGTGAGCAATTCTGGTACATACAGGCGATCTGATCATTGCCTATATGTAGCAGAGCCGATCAGACAATTGCAGTTTCTAGTCTGCCATGGAGACTATTGAAGCATGCAAAATGTAAAAAAAATGTTTATAAAAATGTTTAAAAAATATAAAAGTTCAAATCACCCCCTTGCGCCCTATTCAAAATAAAACAATAAAAGAAATCAAGCATTCACATATTTGGTATCGCCACGTTCAGAATCGCCTGATCTACCAATATTAAAAAAATAATTAACCCAATCGGTAAACGGCGTAATGGGAAAAAAATAAAAAATTCCAGAATTATGTTTTTTTGGTCGCCGCTATATTGACATATATACTCGAGTATAAGCCGACCCAAGTATAAGCCGAGACCCCTAATTTTGCCACAAAAAACTGGGAAAACTTAATGACTCGAGTATAAGCCTAGGGTGAGAAAGGCAGCAGCTACTGGTAAATTTCAAAAATAAAAATAGATACCAATAAAAGTAAAATTAAATGAGACATCAGTAGGTTAAGTGCTTTTGAATATCCTTATTGAGTCAGGAGCCTGATATAATGCTCTATAAAAAATACACCCCATATAGTGCCCCATAAAGTTTATGACGGGCCCCATAAGATGCTCCATACAAAATATGCCCCATATAATGCTCCATAAAGTTTAGGATGAGTCCCATAAGACGCTTCATACAAAAATATGCCGCATATAATGCTGCACAAAGGTTGATTATGGCCCCATAAGATGCTCCATAGCAAATGTGCCCCATGTAATGCTGCATAAAGGTTGATTATGGCCACATAAGATGCTCCATTGAAACATTTGCCCATATAATGCACCAAGGTTGATTATGGCCCCATAAGATGCTCCATAGAAAATGTGCCCCATATGCTGCTGCTCCAATAAAGAAAGACATACTCACCTCTTGTCCTGAGCAGGCGGGGACACCGGCACTTGCGATATTCACCTGTCCCCGTTCCACCGCCAAGCGCCGCTTTGTCTTATGGATCTCTGCAGTGACTGTTCAGGCAGAGGGCGCGCACTAACCATGTCACAGCCAGAGGACGCGGAAGACAGATCGATGCACGGCGGTGGAACAGTGACAGGTGAATATCACAATGCTCACCCTCCCCCATCATACTCACCCTCCCGGCATGGTCCCTGGCAGCTTCTACGATACGATGGTCTCTCCGGTGCCGGCAGCTTGTTCCGGTGTTCAGCGGTCACTGGAAACGCTCATTAATGTAATAAATATGTGTTCCACCCCTATGGGAGTGGAGTTGCGTCCATATTCATCACTTTAATGAGTGGTACCATGTGACCGCTGAACGCAGGAAGAGCTGCCGCCACCCGGAGACTATCGCTTCAGAGAAGCTTCCAAGGACCGCACCGGCAGGGTGAGTATAATGTGACAGCTGCGGCTCCCACTCCGACCCCCTGGGACAATTACTCGAGTATAAGATGAGAGGGGCACTTTCAGCCTAAAGAAATGGGCTGAAAATCTCAGCTTATACTCAAGTATATACGGTACACTAAAATGGTATCAATAAAAATGTCAGCTTGATGAGCAAAAAAAAAAGCTCTCGCCAGCCCCAAATCACAAAAAATGGAAGCACCACGAGTCTTTGCATATTTTTTTTTCTACCAAAGTTTAGATCTTTTTTCATCACTTAAATAAAAATGACATTTTTGGTTTTGTGTCTATGAACTCATAAGGACCTGGAGAATCACAGTGGCAGGTCAGTTTTAGCATTTAGTGAACATGATAAAAAAAAAGATTGTGTGGAGTTGCACTTTTTTTGCAATTTCACCGCACTTGGATTTTTTTTTGTGTTTTCTAGTACACAATATGTTAAAACCAATTATGTCGTTCAAAAGTACAACTTGTCTCGCAAAAAATAATGCCTCACTTGGCCAGTTTGACCAAAAAATAAAAAAGTTATGGCTCTGGGAACAAGGGGAGCAAAAAACGAAAATGCAAAAACGAAAATACTTCCAGTTGTTAAGGGGTTAAACCAGTAGAATATTATGATTTTTTAAAAGATCACCTTGCTGACACACTCCAAATGCGGACTACTGAAAATTATTTCCACTGCTAAATTGTGACGTTTGATTGTCTCTGCACGAATTGCAGCAGTCGCACAACTGCTAGACAAATATTATATATTTTAGCAATAGGAGGAATATTATTTAGCAATTAGATTTTAAAATGGAATATTATTTGGCAGTAACAAAAAAATGGAAAACTGTAGGCTGCTGCACAGGAATATTATGTAGCTCCCTAAAAAATGGTTTTGTATATGCTGGTACTACCTAATATTATTTGCCTCTACACCATGTTCCAAATTAGTATGCAAATTGGATTTACGTGTCATAAAGATTTAATTGTTTTGTTTTACAAATAAACTCATGGATGGTATTGTGTCTAAAGGTACCGTCACATTCAGCGACGCTGCGGCGATATAGACAATGAGCCGACCTAAACTAGATCGCTGGAGCGTCGCTGTTTAGGTCGCTGAAGAGACGTCAAAAACAGCAACTCCAGAACGATGCAGGAGCGATAAAGTGACGAAATGGCGACTCACTTCTCGTTCTCGCTGGTTGTTAGCTCCATGTCAAACAGCTGGAGTGCGAAATAAAGTTCTGGACTTCTAGCTCCAACCAGCGATGGCACAGCAGGATCCAGATCACTGCTGCGTGTCAAACACAACGAGATCGCTATCCAGGACGCTGCAACGTCACGGATTGTTGTCGTTCTCTTTGCAAAGTTGCTGAGTGTGACGGTACCTTAAGGGCTCAATGGTTCACTAAAATCTATCTTAAACACATGTGATAATTAGTTTTCCTGGTGATTCTAATTAAAGGAAAACAACTTAAAAATGATGTTCCACATTATGAAGCAGGCTACAGGTTTCAAGCAATATCTAATATATAATTGCCTAGAATACTACTTCCTGCAATTTGTGCCAACTTCCGTGGCTTTGTCCGGAGCTTATGTCCGGAGATAATGTTCGGAGCTAATGTCCGGAGCTAATGTCCGGAGCTAATGTCCGGAGCTAATGTCCGGAGATTAATTGCCTAGAATACTACTTCCTGCAATTTATGCCAACTTCCGTGGCTTTGTCCGGAGCTAATGTCCGGAGCTAATGTCCGGAGCTAATGTCCGGAGCTAATGTCCGGAGATAAGTGACGTCACCAGTGTCCTACACCCAGGCTGAGCACAGGGGCCCCAGGCAGCATATGGGGCCCCAGGCAGAGCACAGTGGCCCCAGGCAGAGCACAGGGGCCCCAGGCAGAACATGGGGCCCCAGGCAGAGCCCAGGGGCCCCAGGCAGAGCACAGGGGCCCCAGGCAGCATATGGGGCCCCAGGCAGAGCACAGGGGCCCCAGGCAGCATATGGGGCCCCAGGCAGAGCACAGTGGCCCCAGGCAGAGCACAGGGGCCCCAGGCAGAGCACAGGGGCCCCAGGCAGAGCACAGGGGCCCCAGGCAGCATATGGGGCCCCAGGCAGAGCACAGGGGCCCCAGGCAGCATATGGGGCCCCAGGCAGAGCACAGTGGCCCCAGGCAGAGCACAGGGGCCCCAGGCAGCATATGGGGCCCCAGACAGTGCACAGTGGTCCCAGGCAGAGCACAGGGGCCCCAGGCAGCATATGGGGCCCCAGGCAGAGCACAGGGGCCCCAGGCAGCATATGGGGCCGCAGGCAGAGCACAGTGGCCACAGGCAGAGCACAGGGGCCCCAGGCAGCATATGGGGCCCCAGGCAGAGCACAGTGGTCCCAGGCAGAGCACAGGGGCCCCAGGCAGCCTATGGGGCCCCAGGGAGAGCACAGTGGCCCCAGGCAGAACATGGGGCCCCAGGCAGAGCACAGGGGCCCCAGGCAGAGCACAGGGGCCCCAGGCAGCATATGGGGCCCCAGGCAGAGCACAGGGGCCCCAGGCAGCATATGGGGCCCCAGGCAGAGCACAGTGGCCCCAGGCAGAGCACAGGGGCCCCAGGCAGAACATGGGGCCCCAGGCAGAGCACAGGGGCCCCAGGCAGCATATGGGGCCCCAGGCAGAGCACAGTGGCCCCAGGCAGAGCACAGGGGCCCCAGGCAGCATATGGGGCCCCAGGCAGAGCACAGGGGCCCCAGGCAGCATATGGGGCCCCAGGCAGAGCACAGTGGCCCCAGGCAGAGCACAGGGGCCCCAGGCAGAGCACAGGGGCCCCAGGCAGAGCACAGGGGCCCCAGGCAGCATATGGGGCCCCAGGCAGAGCACAGGGGCCCCAGGCAGCATATGGGGCCCCAGGCAGAGCACAGTGGCCCCAGGCAGAGCACAGGGGCCCCAGGCAGCATATGGGGCCCCAGGCAGGGCACAGTGGTCCCAGGCAGAGCACAGGGGCCCCAGGCAGCATATGGGGCCCCAGGCAGAGCACAGGGGCCCCAGGCAGCATATGGGGCCCCAGGCAGAGCACAGTGGCCACAGGCAGAGCACAGGGGCCCCAGGCAGCATATGGGGCCCCAGGCAGAGCACAGTGGTCCCAGGCAGAGCACAGGGGCCCCAGGCAGCCTATGGGGCCCCAGGCAGAGCACAGTGGCCCCAGGCAGAACATGGGGCCCCAGGCAGAGCACAGGGGCCCCAGGCAGAGCACAGGGGCCCCAGGCAGCATATGGGGCCCCAGGCAGAGCACAGGGGCCCCAGGCAGCATATGGGGCCCCAGGCAGAGCACAGTGGCCCCAGGCAGAGCACAGGGGCCCCAAGCAGAACATGGGGCCCCAGGCAGAGCACAGGGGCCCCAGGCAGCATATGGGGCCCCAGGCAGAGCACAGTGGCCCCAGGCAGAGCACAGGGGCCCCAGGCAGCATATGGGGCCCCAGGCAGAGCACAGTGGTCCCAGGCAGAGCACAGGGGCCCCAGGCAGCATATGGGGCCCCAGGCAGAGCACAGGGGCCCCAGGCAGCATATGGGGCCCCAGGCAGAGCACAGTGGCCCCAGGCAGAGCACAGGGACCCCAGGCAGCATATGGGGCCCCAGGCAGAGCACATTGGCCCCAGGCAGAACATGGGGCCCCAGGCAGAGCACAGGGGCCCCAGGCAGAGCACAGGGGCCCCAGGCAGCATATGGGGCCCCAGGCAGAGCACAGGGGCCCCAGGCAGCATATGGGGCCCCAGGCAGAGCACAGTGGCCCCAGGCAGAGCACAGGGGCCCCAGGCAGAACATGGGGCCCCAGGCAGAGCACAGGGGCCCCAGGCAGAGCACAGGGGCCCCAGGCAGCATATGGGGCCCCAGGCAGAGCACAGGGGCCCCAGGCAGCATATGGGGCCCCAGGCAGAGCACAGGGGCCCCAGGCAGCTTATGGGGCCCCAGGCAGAGCACAGTGGCCCCAGGCAGAACATGGGGCCCCAGGCAGAGCACAGGGGCCCCAGGCAGAGCACAGGGACCCCAGGCAGAGCACAGGGGCCCCAGGCAGCATATGGGGCCCCAGGCAGAGCACAGGGGCGCCAGGCAGAACATTGGGCCCCAGGCAGAGCACAGGGGCCCCAGGCAGAGCACAGGGGCCCCAGGCAGCATATGGGGCCCCAGGCAGAGCACAGGGGCCCCAGGCAGCATATGGGGCCCCAGGCAGAGCACAGTGGCCCCAGGCAGAGCACAGGGGCCCCAGGCAGCATATGGGGCCCCAGGCAGAGCACAGTGGTCCCAGGCAGAGCACAGGGGCCCCAGGCAGCCTATGGGGCCCCAGGCAGAACATGGGGCCCCAGGCTGTGCACAGGGGCCCCAGGCAGCATATGGGGCCCCAGGCAGAGCACAGTGGTCCCAGGTAGAGCACAGGGGCCCCAGGCTGCCTATGGGGCCCCAGGCAGAGCACAGGGGCCCCAGGCAGCATATGGGGCCCCAGGCAGAGCACAGGGGCCCCAGGCAGCATATGGGGCCCCAGGCAGAGCACAGTGGCCCCAGGCAGAGCACAGGGGCCCCAGGCAGAGCACAGGGGCCCCAGGCAGCATATGGGGCCCCAGGCAGAGCACAGGGGCCCCAGGCAGCATATGGAGCCCCAGGCAGAGCACAGCGATATTTTGGACCACTGTGCGGTGTTTCAGACCCCCTGTGTGATGTCTGGGGCCCTGTTCTTAAGTATATTAAAGATTAAAGTAACGTATATTAAAGTATATTATAGATCAAATTTGACACGTTTTTGAGCACCATTGAGTGATATACTCAAGAATGACATAATTTTTCAACATTTTATGGTTTCAAACTGTAAACACTCAGAGTTTTTTTTACTTCAACCAGAAAACCTTAACGGTTCATAAAAAACTTGACTGTTCAGGATATGATAAAAGTCATAGTATTCTGAATCTTTAACTTATAAAGATACCTTTACATGGGGTGATTATTGGTTCCAGAGAGGCTTTCGGCCGATAATCGTACACATGGCTGGTGACAGGACAATCTAATATATAATTGCCTAGAATACTACTTCCGGTAATTTGTGCCAACTTCCGTGGCTTTGTCCGGAGATAATGTCCGGAGATAAGTGACGTCACCAGCGTCCTACACCCGCTCAGGGTGGACAAAGATATATGCCTTCGTGGTGCGCGGCACTTTTCTGATTGGTTGCCGCCTGCCGCGAGCGACCAATCAGAAATGTGCCGTACTGTGACACACTCCGCCCGCCATTTTGGTGTGATTTTTGAATTTTTACCTCACAGCAAGTTTCTACTGCGTTGAGGCGGTCCCAGTGACGTCGCTCTTCAAGCTCCTGCCGAATTTCGTCAAAAAAATGATAATACCATTTACCAAAACTATATATATTTAGTTGTGAAGTGGTTCAGTGACATTTTCACACCAATTTTGAACTTTTGTTTGGTGTTTTCTCCATATACTGCCTATTTTTCACTGACTGTTATACTGAGAGACTGACGTTTATTAACCTCTTCTTTGCCACACTGGGTATATTGCTCTATTATTTGCCACATAAGGACATTGTCCATTATTGCCCAGCAATTTCTCTGCAATATAAACTGCCTATTTATTAATATCTGTATTCCTGCAAAGAACTATTGCCTATTATTAACTGGCTATTTTCCTACTACCTGACACTGCCTCTTATTAACCTGTTGTTTGCCGCCACCACGCTTAAAGCTGTTTAGCTTAGCCAACATGAGCTCTAATAGTAAGGATACTAATGACACAGAGCCCAAAGCTGCTGATGGCGCACGTAAGATTAGGTCTGATATAAAGTATACTAATAATGCAGAGCAAAAAGACGCCGATGCCGCACGTAAGCGTAAACAGCGTGCTAACAAGAGTACAGAGGATAGATGCAAGTGCCTGGATACTGTTAAGTATACTAATGACACAGAGCCCAAAGCTGCTGATGGCGCACGTAAGATCAGGTCTGATATAAAGTATGGTAATGATGCAGAGCGAAAAGCCGCCGATGCCGCACGTAAGCGCAAACAGCGTGTTAACAAGAGTACAGAGGATAGATGCAAGCGCCTGGATACTGTTAAGTATACTAATGACACAGAGTCCAAAGCTGCTGATGGCGCATGTAAGATCAGGTCTGATATAAAGTATGGTAATGATGCAGAGCGAAAAGCCGCCGATGCTGCACGTAAGCGCAAACAGCGTGCTAACAAGAGTACAGAGGAGAGATGCAAGCGCCTGGACACTGTTAAGTATACTAATGACACAGAGCCCAAAGCTGCTGATGGCGCACGTAACATCAGGTCTGATAATAAGTATACCAATGACACAGAGCGAAAAGCCGCCGATGCTGCACGTAAGCGTAAACAGCGTGCTAACAAGAGTACAGAGGATAGATGCAAGCGCCTGGACACTGTTAAGTATACTAATGACACAGAGCCCAAAGCTGCTGATGGCGCACGTAACATCAGGTCTGATAATAAGTATACCAATGACGCACAGCGAAAAGACACCGATGCTGCACGTAAGCGCAAACAGCGTGCTAACAAGAGTACAGAGGATAGATGCAAGCGCCTGGACACTGTTAAGTATACTAATGACACAGAGACCAAAGCTGCTGATGGCGCACGTAACATCAGGTCTGATAATAAGTATACCAATGATGCAGAGCGAAAAGCCGCCGATGCCGCACGTAAGCGCAAACAGCGTGCTAACGAGACTACAGAGGACAGACAGAAGCGCCTGGACACTGTTAATGCTGCTTGCAATAAACGCATTACTAATGAGTCTTTTGAGGACAAAACTAATCGATTAAGTAATAAAGCTGCTGCTGCACGCTCTCAACGTTGCAAACATAATATTTCCACGTCCTCAGTCATAGATTCTGCCCACAATACAGCTTCTTTGTCTCCATTCATAGAATGTGTGCAGCCTCAAGCTCCTTTAACCATTGGTAAATCTGCACGTAAGCGCAAACACTGTCCTACTTACACTCCAAATGATAAACGCCGTCGCCTGTACACCGTTAAGTCTGCTTATAAGACATGCTTCACACCTGACTCTTCTAAGGCAACAAACAAACCATTACCAAATGCAGCTGGTGCACGCCGTAAACGGCGCAAAAAAACCGCTTGCACCTCCATATTAATAAACCCTGACCACGATACACCTTCCAACTCCTCAGTGATTGAATCTGTGGACAGTGAAGATCCTCTACCAGGTCCACGCTTTATATATGTTGGCTTAAAGAAACATTCCAATGCTCCGTTACCACAACCTGTACCTCAACATCCTACAGGTTTTACTAATGATGACAGTACCATAGTAGAACACTCCTGTGGTCCTATGAACTATTTATGTGAACATTGTCAAGCATTACATTTTAATGCTGAGATACCAGCAGATAAAAATTTTACTCTGTGTTGTCACAAGAGTAAAGTGCATATACCTATACCCCAATATCCCGAGGTCTTTAAACGATTGCTGACAGGGGAGAGTGAGTTCAGTAAGAATCTCATGGAAAATATTCGTAGTATTAACAGCTCATTTGCTTTCGCCTCTATGGGTGCCAATATATCCCCTCCACCTGGACATGGCCCTTACTGTTTCCGTATACATGGACAAATATATCATCGTACTGGAACCCTACATCCCAGTGATGATCAAGTTCCAGCTTATGCCCAACTGTATATTTTGGATACCGCTACCGCGAATGAACAACGTTTAAACTGTGAACAAAATCAAAAATGTCATCCCACTTTGATGAGTATAATTGCTCTTCAGTTAGACAATGTGAATCCCTTTGTTGCTGCCTACAAAATGTTACGAGATGTGGAACATGAAGAACATCTTAAAGCTGAAGCTAATGGCACTCTCATGCCAAATATCATCATGGCCCTTAAACAAGATCGGAATCAAGACCCTCGCCGATATAATAATCCAACTGTCAATGAAGTTGCTGTCGTATTTGAAAATGACAATGGAGAGCCACCATTTAATCGTGATATTTTAATACATTTACAACCGGACCCCAAAAATCCTTTGGCGCCAAGAACACAACAGGTCAGCATTCTACACAGTAATTTAGATGCTTTACTCTATCCTTTATTTTTCCCTTACGGAGACCAGGGCTGGCATGATGGCCTCAAGCAACAAAGGCAAAGTCCACGCAGTTAAACAACTGCAATATTACTGCTATGTGCTGTCTGTCCGTAATCAGTTTAATCCACTCCTGAATGGTGGCAAACTCACTCAGCAGTACTTAGTGGATGCTTATGTGAAAATCGAGGCAAATCGCCTAAATTATATCCGTCAACACCAAAAGGATTTGAAAGTAGAGGATTATTGTGTACTCCAGGAACATCTCCAGAAAAAATCCATTGCGAAGGGCATCCCCATTGGAAAAACGGTCATTTTACCATCTTCGTTTGAAGGCAGTCCCAGGAATATGCAGCAGCGGTACCAGGATGCCATGGCTATTGTGACTAAATATGGTCATCCTGATCTATTCATCACCATGACCTGTAATCCGAAATGGAATGAGATTACTGAGAATTTGGAACCTTGGCAGCGTGTGGAACATAGACCTGATTTGGTGGCACGTGTTTTCAAAATAAAACTGGAAGCACTCTTAAAAGACATTAACAACGGATTATTTGGGAAAGTTTGCGCTATAGTTCATGTAATTGAATTTCAAAAACGTGGCCTTCCACACGCTCACATTTTGATTATTCTGGACAGCAACTCCAAATGAAGGACTGAGGAGGACATAGACAATACAGTGTGGGCTGAAATTCCCAATCCTACCCACTACCCTCAACTCAATAAAATTGTTCTCCAACATATGATTCATGGTCCGTGTGGAGAACACAACCCAAATTCTCCCTGTATGGATCTGGGGAAGTGTACAAAAGGTTTCCCTAAAGATTTGCAACCAAGAACCATCATAGCTAAGGACGCCTATCCTACTTATCGCAGACACTTTGGCCCATCTTTTCAACACCATTCTAACATGATTGACAATTCGTGGGTGGTTCCATATAATCCGTTCCTGCTATTAAAATACAAGTGCCATATAAATGTCGAAGTTTGTGGTTCCATTCAGGCTGTGAAATATTTATTTAAATACGTCTACAAAGGACATGATAAAGCCAATCTTGAAATCTGCCAGACTAACATCCAACATGATGAAACACACCAATTCATGGATTCAAGATATGTCAGTGCACCAGAGGCAGCTTGGCGAATATTCTCATATCCAATGCATAAACAATCTCATAGCATCATTCGCCTTGCTGTACATCTACCGCATTCTCAGCCACTCTATTTTCATGAGGATGACTCTATTGGAAACATCAAACAAAAGCTCCATCAAAATTCTACACTTATGGCCTACTTCAAGCTTAATCAGAACGACCATCATGCTCATATTTATTTATACCATGAAATTCCCGAAAACTATGTTTGGAAAGAAGGTTCTTGGGAAGTTAGAAAGCGAGCAGGTGGTTCTGTGATTGGGCGAATGTATACTGTCAGTGTGAAAGACCAAGAACGCTACTATTTAAGATTGTTATTGTTACATGTCAAAGGTGCAACCAGTTTTGACAGCATAAAAACTGTACACGGAGTCACACATGAAACCTTCAAAGATGCGGCATTAGCCCTTGGCTTACTATTTGATGATAGTCTGTGGAGAAATACATTACTTGATGCCAGTATTCTCAACATGCCAGCACAGCTACGTGACATGTTTGCCTACATTTGTATTTTTGGTCCTCCAGCTAAACCTCGGGACTTATGGGATGAATTTAAGGAACACTTTGTAGAAGACTACTGCTATGCATACCACTCCGACACTCTGGAGTGTGTCAATTGTGAAGGCTATGCTATGACAGATGTCCAACATGTTCTTAAAGCTCATGGCAAAACTTATACTGATTTTAATTTGCCACGTCCAGTCAAGAAACAACACCTCCTCCCACAGTATGATAAAGATTATGAGTTATCAGCAGCTGCTGAAATGAAAGCTACTCTAAATGAGGACCAACTTTTTGCTTTTGATGCTATCACTCAAGCTTTAGAAGACACTAATTCTACAGCAAAGTGTTTTTTCCTTGATGGTCCTGGTGGCAGCGGAAAAACGTACCTATATCATCTACTCCTACATCAGCTAAGAGGACAAGGAGACATTGTGTCACCTGCTGCCACTACTGGAATTGCCGCCAACTTGCTACAAGGTGGACGAACCATTCATTCTCTTTATGGGATTCCAATTCCTGTGAATTAAACATCTGTTTCCAGGATTAAGAATGATACCGATGCAGCAAAAGATTTGCACAGCACTAAACTTTTTATTATTGATGAGTGCACAATGCTATCCAAATATGCATTGCATGTCATTGATAGAGTTTTACGTGATGTCATGACAACAAATGTAGCTCACAAAGAAAAAACACCGTTTGGAGGTAAAGTGATTGTTTTTGGAGGCGACTTTAGACAATGTCTTCCTGTCATCCCTCATGGGACAAGAACTGATGTTGTAGAGAGCTGTATAAAATATTCACAACACTGGCAACATTTTACTCGCCTGCCACTTATTAACAACATGCGCTCCATTGATCCTCACTACAGCAGTTGATTGCTTCAACTGGGAAATGGTGAACTATCTAATGAACATAACCTTGGAGATGATGTAATTGAAATTCCTCCAGACATGGTATGCACTGGCTCTTTAATAATTGAAATTTTTGGAGATAATCTTTGTATTGATGTGAATGACACCGAAAGCATAAATACAGCTGCATCTCATGCAATTTTATGTCCAAAAAATGAGGACGTTGAGAAAGTCAATTCCCAAGTCATGGATTTATTGATAGGTGACTATACTGAATATATCAGTGATGATTCCATCGATCCTGATGAAGCTGATGACCTCGATCAATACCCACTTGAGTTTTTGAATTCACTAACACCAACTGGAATGCCTTCACATCGGCTGAAACTTAAAATTGGCACCATTGTCATGTTATTACGTAATCTGAACACGAACAAAGGTCTCTGCAATGGTACGCGGCTCATTGTCACTGCCTTACATGCCAATATCATACTGGCTAAAGTAATTAGTGGGTCAGCAGCAGGAAATGTGGTATTCATTCCACAAATTGATTTGTGTCCATCAGAGACTGGATTACCTTTTAAATTAAGACGGAGACAATTTCCCATCAAGCCCGCATTTGCAATGACCATAAATAAATCTCAAGGCCAGACCCTCCATCGAGTTGGCATTTATCTACCAGAACCTGCTTTTGCCCATGGTCAATTGTATGTTGCTTTTTCCAGGGTGAAGCAATGTTGCAATGTGAGGGTTAAAGTGGTTAATACACCACTTCAAGGACAATTATTGGCTGATAGTACTAAAGTCTTCACACGTAATATTATCTACAAAAATATTTTAGTTTAAAGTTACTTTTCTTTTTTTTCATTATTCAGTTTTTCTAATAACATAGACAGCAATAGGCAAATTCTATGTATAGAGATAAGGAAAAAAAACAAAAACAAAAAAAAATTAGTGTAGCCATAGACATATAGATTTTAAGTACTTATGTAAGAAATACGTATATAACATACGTACTCATTAGCATATAGGGTTAATAACTCTATATCATATCTACATAAATTTAGAAATATGATATATCAATACATATTTTTATAGGTAAGTAGTTTTGAGCATTCCGATACTGCAAGTATCGGGTATCGGCCGATATTTGCTGTATCGGAATTTCCGATACCGAGATCCGATACTTTTGTGGTATCGGGTATCGGGTATCGCAACAACATTAATGTAATAATGTGTAAAAGAGAGAATTAAAATAAAAAATATTGCTATACTCACCTCTCCGACGCAGCCTGGAACTCAGTGAGGGAACCGGCAGCGTTGTTTGTTTAAATTTCGCGCTTTTACTTGGTTACGTGAAGTCCCGGCTTGTGATTGGTCAGGGCGGCCATGTTGCCGGGACGCGGACCAATCACAGCAAGCCGTGACGAAATTACGTCACGGCTTGCTGTGATTGGTCCGCGTCCTGGCAACATGGCCGCCATTAACCAATCACAAGCCGTGACGTCACGGGTGGCTGGACATGCGCGTATTTTAAAAAGCGCGCGTGTCCAGCCTCCAGTGACGTCCCGGCTTATGATTGGTCACGGCGCCATGTTGCCGGGACGCGGACCAATCACAGCAAGCCGTGACGAAATTACGTCACGGCTTGCTGTGATTGGTCCGCGTCCCGGCATCATGGCCGCCATTAACCAATCACAAGCCGTGATGTCACGGGAGGCTGGACATGCGCGTATTTTAAAAAGCGCGCGTGTCCAGCCTCCCGTGACGTCACGGCTTGTGATTGGTTAATGGCGGCCATGTTGCCGGGACGCGGACCAATCACAGCAAGCCGTGACGTAATTTCGTCACGGCTTGCTGTGATTGGTCCGCGTCCCGGCAACATGGCCGCCCTGACCAATCACAAGCCGGGACTTCACGTAACCAAGTAAAAGCGCGAATTTTAAACAAACAACGCTGCCGGTTCCCTCGGTGAGGTCCAGGCTGCGTCGGACAGGTGAGTATAGCAATATTTTTTATTTTAATTCTTTATTTTACACATTTATATGGATCCCAGGGTCTGAAGGAGAGTTTCCTCTCCTTCAGACCCTGGGAACCATCAGGAATACCGTCCGATACATGAGTCCCATTGACTTGTATTGGTATCGGGTATCGGTATCGGATTGGATACGATACTTTGCCGGTATCGGCCGATACTTTCCGATACCGATACTTTCAAGTATCGGACGGTATCGCTCAACACTATAGGTAAGTAGAACACACATTAAGTACAAGATGTAAGATGTGTATCATCCAAATGCCTGTATTTGGTGATAGGAACCTGTATTTGAAGCTCCAGCAGTATAGCTGCTGAGAGATTTCATTTTGTTTTTAAAAAGGGTGAGGTTTTTGTGAACAGGTAAGAGACGGGTGGGATGGCTGTTCACACACATCTCTATCTCCAGGTGTGTTCTGTACATAGAAATAGATATATAGATAGGTACATATTTACATAGATAGGGAAAGAATAGAGATTTTGCTTTCACATCAACATTTTTCTGCTATTTGGAGAATTTATGGTGGAAAAAAGGCTATTTCTGCACTTCCTGCCTAAGGGCTGACCCACGCCACTCTTGCTGTAAGTTGCATGCAATGTATACGGAATTTGTACTTCACTTGCGGCAGGTGCGGCACATGTGGTTTCTGCAGTTTTCGCCACAAAATCTCCACTTACCAGTGTTTTTGTTGTGGCTGCATTTAATGCAATTGTCGAAGCCGCGTTTGCCGCATTTACTGCAAATTAACTCCAAGCTTCATCTACATTGCATGGCACTTGCTGAAAGTGTGTTGTAGGTCAGTTCTTTGGTGCCAAGTGTGGAAGTTGTATTGTTTTTAACATTACTTCTGCAAATATCAGAAACATGCAGATGTGAAAGAGGTTTGAGTATTAAGAAATAGGAATCAGTTAGTTAGGACCCATCAGTTCAAAGGCTACCGTGACGTGGTTGATGGGCATGCTTATATTAGCCCATCGGTGTACTATGAACGTTGATTTCTTAAATTTTACACTTCTGTAAAAATAAACACAAAAAATTTGGATACACAAAAAGGCTTTTATTTCTGTTGTACTTATTAGAATTATTTAAAATGAAGGCTTAGCTAAGCCCAAGAGATGATTAAAAATGTTTCATACCAACCCATCAGATGTAAAATTACTGTGAAAATACCTGATGGGCACACAAGTATGCGCCAGTATGGGTACTAAGAGCTTTTCCACATAATAATGAAATATTTTAAAATGTCATAGAACATACCAATATACAAAGTTATTGATACATATTATTTATTATTTACATTATTGTTCTTAAGCAAAGAACCGTTGTTGTGGCATTTGCCACAACACGCAAAGTTGTTGTCTGATGTCTTTCATTCCTCCCCTCATAAGCATGTTCATGGATCCTGTGTAACTGTACCTTAAATAACAAGAATTGTCAAGAGCTGGTGAGTGCAGCCATTTTTTGTTCTTTCTTACTATTATTTATTAATTGTATTATTCTTACATTTGAATAAATAAAGTATATATGGATTCTAGACTCCCGATTCTTTAGAATCGGGCTGCCATCTAGTGGGAAATAACAAGTATCTCTTTGCTGCTGAAAAGCATTAACTAGTGCAATGCCTTGGACAAAGTATGAAAACATTAGATATTTCATGAAAACGTAAGAGTGATCATCATACTGTGAAGAGATTTGTGACTGAAACAGAGCACAGACAGAGTTCATGCAGATAAGGCATAATGAGGAAGGTTTCTGCCAGACAAATTCATTGGATTAAGAGAGCAGCAGCCAAAATACCATTACAAAGCAGCAAACAGTTATTTGAAGCTGCTGGTGCCTCTGGAGTCCCTTGAACCTCAAAGTGTATCATCCTTTAAAGGCTTGCTGTGGTGCATAACCCTACTATTTGGCTACCCCTAAACAGTGTTCACAAGCAGAAATGGTTGCAGTGGGCCCACACATACATGAAGACTCATTTTCAAACAGTTTTTTTATTGATGAGTGTTGAGCAACCCTGGATGGTCCAGATGGATGGAGTAGTGGATGGTTGGTGGATGGCCACCATGTCCCAACAAGGCTGCAACATCAGCAAGGAGGTGGAGGAGTCAGGTTTTGGGCTGGAATCATGGGTAAAACCCTGGTAGGGCCTTTTAAGGTTCCTGAAGGTGTGAAAATGACCTCCACAAAGTATATAGAGCTTCTGACTGACAACTTTCTTCCATGGTATAAAAAGCAGAAACAGGCCTTCAGGAGCAAAATCATCTTCATGCATGACAATGCACCATCTCATGCTGCAAAGAATACCTGTGAGCCATTGGCTGCTATGGGGATAAAAGGAGATAAACTCATGGTGTGGCCACCATCTTCCCCTGACCTCAACCCTACAGTATAGAGAACCTTTGGAGTATTATCAAGCAAAAAATCTATGAGGGTTGGAGGCAGTTCACATCAAAACGGCAGCTCTGGGAGGCTATTCTAACTTCATGCAAAGAAATACAAGCAGAAACTCTCCAAACACTCGCAAGGTCAATGAATGCAAGAATTGTGAAGGTGATATCAAAGAAGGTTCCTATGTGTTAGGGGTCGAGTTCCTGCCTCTGCACAGGGGGAATCTCAGGCCATCTCCGCTGCGGTCTTCCATTCTTCTCCTGCCGCAGTGGAGCCTGCTCAGCTGAGACGTCGGTCCCAGCGTCTCGCTCAGTCTGACTCTGTACAGGGAGTTACTGCTGTTGTTCCTGCTTCTGCCATTGGAGTCAGTGCTGGGCAGCGGCGAGCAGACGCTTCTGGGACTAAGTCCTGCTTTTCTCGTTCTGAGCATGCCCAGAGTAAGATCTCTCAGTGGAGATCAAGGGTCACATGATCAGACACTGCAGCTAAGGCCATTGGTCCTTCAGGAAGGCCCTGTAGGTGCTCACGCTCTGTGGCAGCCTCTCATTGGTCCTTCTAACTTAAGGTCCTGTACGTGCTGCAACTATTTAAGGCTCGCATGGCAGCACGGCCATGCGCTAGTATTGTTCTAAGTTATGTACTTTGCGCCATTGTGGTCATGTATGATTGTGTTCAGGGACCCGGCTGAAATAAGCCCCTAGAATGCTGTCACCTCCGGCGAGGAGTTTGTGTGTGTATTCAGGGACCTGGCTGAGAAAAGCCCCTAGAATGCTGTCACCTCCGGCTAGGAGATTTGTGTGCGTGCATGACCACTGACTGCTCTCGTTTGGGTAGTTGGCCTGTGCCACTGTGAAGTCTAACAGGGCGCAGTGCTTTGAGTTCACGGCTACTCTGTGAAGTAACAGAGTTAGCTTATACCGCCATATTGTTCCGCCGTTTGCTAGCAGCAGGTTCGCCTGCACGGTGGACCCCGGGCTGCGAACGCATCTATTATAACAAAATCTCTATATTCATTTGGTGCGTTCCGCTAGCCCTAATACTATGTTAACACATAACTTGGCCTGTTAAGATGTTTTGGAGTTAAATAGCTTTTTTGTTCAGTGAATGTGACCTCCTAATGCTGCAAATTCCACAAATGAGCATTTTCAGTTCTTTAAAACCTATCAAACTTTTAGAAAATCTACTGTGCCTAATAATTTGGAACAGTGCGTTTTGAGTTTTTATTCATATTAAAGATTATACTGTTATTATTAGGAGGTTTCTTCATTAAAATTCGATGTATAATCTAACGGGTGATGACTTTTATTAGACTGGCTGTCATTTGCACCGACCATTTAGGAAAATTCGAGAAAAATGTCATTTGCATAATACTGTAATTTGGAACATGGTGTACAAATAGGTGATTTTTTTCATTTTGGTAGTGGATGAAACCCTCCCTATTTCACCCTAATCCCACAGTCTGTTCCTAATACTAATTACTATACAACACAGTGGAAAACAGCAGAGATCTGCAGCATGTACTTGCAAATTGAGAAGACCCAAGTGACTGCTTTCACTCTCCCTCCTATTAAATTTCTCCCTACGCTATCCCCACCTAACAAACAAGTAATCTTCACAATCTGCAGCTCTTAAAGAGCTTTTTGGAATGAATAACACTCCCTTTAATCTCCTATCACTCTTGCTACGCTCAAACTATTCTCTCGTTATGCTTTTGCCAGCTGAAATCTGCTCAAGATGGTGCCAGCAGACTTTAAATATCCCCTATGATGATGGAATGACAGCCAATCACAGTAATGCCACACCAAAGCCGGCTTTACTGTGATTGGCAAGCCAGCTCAGCACATTCATTGGCTGCAAATAAAGCTCCAAACATGCTGGGCGGGTCAATCGTATATAATAAGGTGAATACCTAATCACTTGCTGAGTAACGAATAGCCCGAATACCGTACTATTCATGAGAGTAACGAATAATGCTGAATATATTTGCTTGTAGGTAGGTGTACCAGTGCAGCAGCCCCTCTTGCTTGTCTTGGCTTGAACTTTTGGGACTGTCACCATTATTCCGGGGTGAGGTGTTTTCTGACTGGAACAGTTCAGGAGATCTGACTAGTGGAAGCGGGTCCAACTTAAGTAGTGGTGTGAGCATGAAGACGACACACATGGCAGGGAACAATCTTGTGATCAGAGAGATGGTTGATTCCCTCTCAATGGACCCATGCCAGCTAGCTGTGCCTTCCAACCCAGCTAGCAAAACTGCCAAGACATGCTACCCACAGCCAGGAGAGACATCTGCACCATGTATAGACAAGTACAGAGTGCATACCTGTGTTCTGCTTATCACCACGGAGGCACCGCTTTGTCATATCCCTGCAGTGCCCTTTGAAACCTGGACCGCACCAACGGCTGTGTCCGCTGGACTGTGCGCTTCTACTGCCGCCTTGTCTACTAAAATTTCTGATTCATCCACTGTGCCGCAGACCTCCATCTCTACTCTACCACGTGCCTAGACCAGGAGACCACGTGCCGAAGGACCCGAATGATTTATCACCGCAAAAAGACTGCATCGCCTTTCTGCAGGACTGGATCGGAGACATCTCCCGCCGCCTACGGCGCCACCGAGGGATCATTCAGCCACCTTCCTCCAGTGCACAGAGGCTGATAAGTTAACCTGTTGTTACCTGCTGTATTTGTCTTTCCCCCATCAGCAAATTCATATCCTTTACCCCCCTGCCTATTCCTTCATTGTTTTATACAAAAAACCTGTTAACCCTTGCTCTGTCTTCTGTGTGTCACTGCATCCTACACACCTGCTAGCATCCTACATGCTCATCACTATTCCTCAGGAACCATCACCTCCTCACCCAAACAAGTCAAAGTGTGCTGCAGCATATACAGTAGATGACCGGAATATTGATGCTGATGATGGCATCGTCAGCGCTAACCATCTTAGTAGCCATTTCAAAACTGTTCAGAAGGGTGCAGAGGTCCTTCACCTTTGCCCACTCTGCAAGCATTATTTGCACCATGTTGGACTGCTTTGGCCCAACCTATGCAAAAGGACATATTGCACCACAGCTCATCACTGATGCCACAGCCACTGCAACATGTGCAGAGTGGAATTCCACTGTGACAAAACATCACTAATCAAACGGTTAACTGGTAGGCTGAAAGATCTCTGTAGGGATGCAAATCAATGACCTATGGGGTCTGATCATCGGCAGTGAGCACACAGCGATCGTGCTTTCTGCAGCAGTGCATCCAGGCCAGGATAGTAGCAGAGGGATTGCTGTACCACCAGGTTGAGGACATGAGAAATACAAGGCACGTGTGTGAGGTTTCCCCAGCAGTGGCAGAACTGTTAGATACTGAGGTTTGTTCTGCAAACCTTGGGGATTCAATGACTTGTGGAGCAGTCTTTTGACCGCCTGCCCCGACTGCCACTAGAGTCATACAGTGTGCAGTCAGTGAGATGCAACACCCTTGCCCATGTTTGATAGTCCAGGTGTCAGTGGTGAAATGCTCCCTGGCAGACATAGATTTTTTCAGGGAAAGTGTGATGTTGTCAGAGACAGCTGGTGTAGTGCAGACACAGCTTTTTTAGAGAAGTAATGGTGACTGGGCAACTGGTATTGGGGAACTGCAATGGCCATCAACTTTATTATTAATATTATTATTTATTTATATAGCACCATTAATTCCATGGTGCTGTACATTAGAAAGAGGTTACACACAGAGTTATAGATATCGTTTACAGTAAACGAATTTACAATGACTGACTGGTACAGAGGGGAGAGGACCCTGTCCTTTCGGACTTACAATCTATGGGATAATGAGGAAGAGACAGAAGGTCTGGGGTGCAGCAGCTCTGGTGGTGATCAGGCGGCAGCTCAGGTGGTGGTGAGGTAGCAGAATGGTTACTGTAGGCTGTAGGCTTTTCTGAAGAGATGAGTTTTCAGGTTCAGTCTGAAGGATCCGAGGGTGGTGGATAATCGGACATGTTGAGTCATGGAATTCCAGAGGAAGGAAGATACTCAGGAGAAATCTTGGAGGCGGTTGTGTGATGAACGAATAAGTGTGGTAGAGAGTAGAAGGCTTTGGGAGGATCGAAGATTGCGCGAGGGAAGATATTGGGAGTTTTGAAGCAAACGGGAGCAGTGATACAAGGCGATAGCTGGGCATTGCAGTTGAGTTAAGGTTTGTTTTTTTGAGTATAAGTGTGATGGTGGCATGTTTGAAGGCAGAGGGGAAGACACCAGAAGATAGCAATAATTTGAAGAAATGGGTTAGGGCTGGAATGAGCATGTTAGTGACGTTGGGGAGCAGATAGGAAGGCATGGGGTCAAGTGCACATGTGGTGAGGTGTGATTTGGAAAGCAGGTGAGTAAGCTCTACTTCAGTGATGTTGGAGAGGGAGGTTATAAGGGAAGGGTAGAGAGGTCTGGTATATGGAGTGGTTAAGGTGGTGGAACAGTAAAAGTTTGCTTTGTTTGGTCGATCTTATTTTTGAAGTAGGTGGCAAAGTCCTCAGAAGAGATGAGGGGAGTTGGAGGTGGCAGTGATGGGCAGAGGAGAGCGTTGAATGGGCTGCACATTTATTTTGGGTTGTAGGATAATGAAGATACAAGGTTTGTGAAATTGGTCTGTTTAGCAGAGGTGAGGGCTAATTTGAAGGCAAGTTTAGCTTGTTTGAAAGCAGTGAAGTCATCTATCAGGCGTGTTTTCTTCCAATGCCGCTCCGTGACCCTAGATGCTTGTTGAAGTTTTTGGTGAGATTGTTGTGCCAGGGTTGCCTATTGATTTGTCGCACTTTGACATGCATGAGAGGGATGACTGAGTCTATGGCTGATGTGAGGGTGGCATTACAGAAAGTGGTGGTTCTCTCCATGTCGTGGAGTGAAGATATGAAGGACAGAGGTAGAAGAGAGTCAGACAGTCTGTGAATGTTTAGGTGTGCGAGGTTTCTGTGAGAATATGCTAGAGGCTGAACATGGGGGCAGGTGAGGAGGACAAGGATGAGAAGGTGAGTAGATGGTGGTCAGATAGGGGGAAGGGAGAGGTTGTGACGTTAGATAGGGAACAGAGGTGGGTGAAGATGAGGTCTAATGTATGTCCATCTGTGTGGGTGGCTGTTGAGGACCACTGAGTAAGTCTAAAGGATGAAGTAAGCGACAGGAATTTGGAGGCTGCTGGCTGGCCAGTGTCAGTAGGGATATTAAAGTCACCCATGATGATGATGGGGACGTCAGCAGAGAGAAAGTGAAGAAGCCAGGTGGAGAATTGGTCAATGAAGGCAGTGGCTGAGCCTGGTGGTCGGTATATGACAGCCATTAGAGAGATAGTAGATACGGACAGAGTGAACCTCGAAACAAGGGAGGATAAAGGAGGGTGGGGGTTGGATAGGGTTGAAGGAGCAGTGTTTAGAAAGAAGGAAACCCACTCCTCCGCCATGTCTGTTGCCAGAGTGAGGAATGTGGGTAAGTTGGAGGCCACCATATCTCAGTCCAGCACTGGAGGCTGTGTCATCAGGCATCAGCCAGGTCTCAGTGAGGTCCAGGAAGGAAAGGTTATGAGAAGTAAAGAGATCATGGATCACATGGAGCTTGTTGCAGACAGAGCGGGCATTCCAAAATGCCCCAGAGGAAGCAGGGGGGTGCGGGTCAGTGGAACAGATTTTAAGTATGAGGGATTGCGGTAGTTTCTCTTAGTGTGAGAAGGATGGGGGTGAGGATTAGTGAGATGTTTGAGGTGTGGGGTCCAGGATTGGGGGATATGTCACCAGCAGTGACAATGAGCAGAGAAAGGGAAAGCAGGTGGGTGAAGGAGAGTGATCGGCTTATATTATATTTTAGTAGGAGAGGTCTGAGTTTAAGGAGCAGGTATGCAGATGAAGCGAGGTGGGGAGGTAAGAGAGAGGGGGAGATAGTTATTTGAGGATGAGGATTATTGGAGCAAAAACGGTGAGGGCAAATGTGAGCATGGTTAAAGAGCAGGGGAAGAAAAGAAAGGCAAGTAAAATTAGAACACATTGATTAGTCTTACCTTCTGACCGATTTCTGGACTATTTCTGGTATATTTCTGATGTTACACTTAAAAGAAGTCACACTTATGTCTGACCTGCTCCATTCAACTTATACCATTCAAGTGTCCACGAAGCCAGGTGAGAGAGACAGAGAGTGGAGGAGGAAGGAGCAGGCACACAGTTCACAGAAGGGATCAATTAACAGATTGCTGTGAATAGAACATTTGATTAGCATCAAAGCAGAAGAAAGAGACAGGATAAGATGGAAGGATAGGGCTAGGTGTGAGGATCATGTACATAGCAATATGCATTCAGCAGATTTGAAGTATGACACATGGAATTAAAGTCAGGGAAAAAGCAGCAGTGTACCAGTTAGAACAGTGGAAGAGGAGTACATAGGATTCTGGGGTGCAGTGGGTATTCTGTATTAAGAGAGAGTTCAGACGTACCAGTTAGAACAGTGGAAGAGGAGTACATAGGATTCTGGGGTGCAGTGGGTGTTCTGGATTAATAGAGAGTTCAGACATATCAGTTAGAACAGTGAAAGAGGAGTAGATAGGATTCTGGGGTGCAGTGGGTATTCTGGACTTTGTGAAACCATCTCTATCTATCAGGTGGAAAGGCAGCACTTCCGTGGCCAACAGATTGGAAATGGTGGATTTTAAGCTCTTAGCTCTGTCTTATGAAGGAGGAAACATTCTTTTACGTGACCACAATTGCAGGACCGAGAGCTGGCTGCTGTGCTGAAAAAGGGTGGACTAAGGAGAACAGGACAACCTGCTGGACTGTCAGTGAGGTGCAGGTGGAGACGTTTTGTGGATTGAGAAAGATGTGTTGTGCTAGGTGATACAAAACCAGCAGTCATGTCTACTTTCAAAACAGCTGACCGGCTCTCACTTACCCTGACTGGTGGGAAAACAATTGTAGTTTCTGCGGCTGGAGACCTGTGTGAGAAGACTTGGAATGGTGACGGAGGGGGAAGAAGCAGCAGATGAAGCTAATGGAACAGCCGGTGGTTCTACTCAGACCCTACTTCTTCCAGCCCCGGATCAAACTTGAAATAATTTTGGGCATTGGTGCAGATGCTTTCCTTTTATGGATTCTGTGATTCTTCAGATGCCCATGGAACACAATGTATGAACAGCTCTTCAGAATGGCCCATTTGAGGTTCCCCACAGTGAGTTGGTCATTTGGAAATTTTTGACATAGGGGGAAACAAGGGTGATTGGAGTGCCACCTCTGATGATTGTACTGTGTGTGATGTTAACATGGAGGATAGGTCACTTGATGCAGCGCTTACCATCCACTGGAGCACATGCTCCTTTCTGTACCTCATCTACAAGGCATTCCACTGTGTGGCTGCCAAAGAAAGGGAGTCGAGTAGGCCTGCCAGTAACAGATGTTGTCAGTAGGGTTGAGCGAAACGAATCGTTCATTTTCATAAGTCGCCGACTTTTGGCAAAGTCGGCATCTCATGAAACCCGACCCGATCCCTGTGTGGGGTCGGCCATGCGGTATGCGACTTTCGCGCCAAAGTCGCGTTTCAATGAAGCTAAAAGCGCCATTTCTCAGCCAATGAAGGTGGACGCAGAGTGTGGGCAGCGTGATGACATAGATCTCAGTCCCCACCATCTTGGAGAAGGGCATTGCAGTGATTGGCTTGCTTTCTGCCGCGTCACAGGGGCTATAAAGGGGCGTTCCCGCCGACCGCCATCTTACTGCTGCTGATCTGAGCGTAGGGAGAGGTGCCGCTTTGTCAGAAGCAGGGATAGTGTTTTTTTCAGGGTACATTCACCCCCAAACCGCTTGTGCTGTAGCGATTTCCACTGTCCAACACCACCTTTTGTTTGCAGGGACAGTGGAAGCTACATTTTTTTTCCTCAGCGCTGTAGCTCATTAGGCTGCCCTAGAAGGCTCCCTGATAGCTGCGTTGCTGTGTGTGTACGCCGCTGTGCAAACCAACTGCTTTTTTCAAAGCACAAATCCTGTTGTTCCTTCCTTTCTGCACAGCTATCTTGTTTGTTTGTCCACACTTTTGTGTGCAGCAGTCCTTTTTATAGCTGCCTGCCATACTTTTCTGAGATTACTGCAGGGAGATAAAGATTGGCAAGTCTGCCTCTGTGCCAGTGCTGTGTGTGGCATCTGTCTCTCATTGTGTGCCACCGAAAACCAGTGTGTAATACTGGGCCATTTTTTTTGGGGGGTAAATTCTCCCTGTAAAAAAAAAAATTAATAATGGGAGTCTTGGAGATAAAGATTGGCAAGTCTGCCTCTGTGCCAGTCCTGTGTGTGGCATCTGTCTCTCATTGTGTGCCACCGAAAACCAGTGTGTAATACTGGGCCATTTTTTTTGGGGGTAAATTCTCCCTGTAAAAAAAAAAAATAATAGTGGGAGTCTGGGAGATAAAGATTGGCAAGTCTGCCTCTGTGCCAGTCCTGTGTGTGGCATCTGTCTCTCATTGTGTGCCACCGAAAACCAGTATGTAATACTGGGCCATTTTTTTTTTTTGGTAAATTCTCCCTGTAAAAAAAAAAATTAATAGTGGGAGTCTGGGAGATAAAGATTGGCAAGTCTGCCTCTGTGCCAGTCCTGTGTGTGGCATATGTCTCTCATTGTGTGCCACCGAAAACCAGTGTGTAATACTGGGCCATTTTTTTATTTTTTGGGTAAATTCTCCCTGTAAAAAAAAAATTAATAGTGGGAGTCTGGGAGATAAAGATTGGCAAGTCTGCCTCTGTGCCAGTCCTGTGTGTGGCATCTGTCTCTCATTGTGTGCCACCAAAAACCAGTGTGTAATACTGGGCCATTTTTTTTTGGGGGGGGGTAAATTCTCCCTGTAAAAAAAAAAAATAATAGTGGGAGTCTGGGAGATAAAGATTGGCAAGTCTGCCTCTGTGCCAGTCCTGTGTGTGGCATCTGTCTCTCATTGTGTGCCACCAAAAACCAGTGTGTAATACTGGGCCATTTTTTTTTTGGTAAATTCTCCCTGTAAAAAAAAAAATTAATAGTGGGAGTCTGGGAGATAAAGATTGGCAAGTCTGCCTCTGTGCCAGTCCTGTGTGTGGCATCTGTCTCTCATTGGGTGCCACCGAAAACCAGTGTGTAATACTAGGCCATTTTTTTTTTTTGGTAAATTCTCCCTGTAAAAAAAAAAATTAATAGTGGGAGTCTGGGAGATAAAGATTGGCAAGTCTGCCTATGTGCCAGTCCTGTGTGTGGCATCTGTCTCTCATTGTGTGACACAGAAAACCAGTGTGTAATACTGGGCCATTTTTTTTTTTTGGTAAATTCTGCCTGTAAAAAAAAAATTAATAGTGGGAGTCTGGGAGATAAAGATTGGCAAGTCTGCCTCTGTGCCAGTCCTGTGTGTGGCATCTGTCTCTCTGTTGTGAACTCTATTTTTAGGCTCCCTCTAGTGGTCACAAGCGGTACTGTGTAGTGTTGTTTTTCTGCAGGTTGGCTGCATCAGCTGGTTCGTTATCCTTGGTTGATTTCCTATTTAGCTCACCTGGATATTCAGTTCCTTGCCTGCTATCAATGTATTCAGTGCTCTTCAGATTCCTTGTGATTACCTTGCTCCCAGCCTCTCCAAGACAAGCTAAGTTTTTGTCCGTTCATTTTTTGATTATCAGCATCATCATGTTTCTTGTCCAGCTTGCTAAGATGTGATCTCCTCACTTGCTGGTTGCTCTAGGGGACTGAGTTTCTCCCCCCACACCGTTAGTTGGTGCGGGGGTTCTTGAAATCTCAGTGTGGATATTTTGTAAGGGTTTTTACTGACCGGACAGACCCCTTTACTATTTTCTGCTATCTAGTATTAGTGGGCCTCATTTGCTGAATCTGTTTTCACCCCTGTGTATGTGCCTTCCTCTTACCTCACCGTTATTATTTGTTGGGGGCTTCTATATATTTGGGGATTATTTCTCTGGAGGCAAGAGAGGTCTTTATTTCTTTCTAGGGGTAGTTAGTTCCTCAGGCTGGCTCGAGACATCTAGGATTTTCAGGCACGTTCACCGGCTACCTCTAGTGTGTTTGGATAGGTTCAGATTTGCGGTCAGTCCAGTTTGCCACCTCCCTAGAGCTTGTCCTATGTTTGTTACTTAGCTGGAGTAATTCGTGATCCTCAACCACTAAGGATCATAACAGTATAGCAGGCCAAAAAAGTGTTTAATGCATCGCAGAAGTGGGATAAAAAGAAGACCTGAGTACATTTTTTTTTTCCTCCCGCTTTTCCTTTGCTGCAGTCTGTTTAGCTTCTTTCATCCCCTTGAACTCTGGGTGGTTTTGAGCTCAGCTGCAGACATGAATGTTCAGACTCTGACTTCTAGTGTGGATCATCTTACTGCACGGGTGCAAAGTATTCAGGATTTTGTTATTCATAGCCCTATGTCAGAACCAAAGATACCCATTCCTGAGTTGTTTTCTGGAGATAGATCTAGGTTTCAGAATTTTAAGAATAATTGTAAGTTATTTCTGTCTCTGAGACCTCGTTCCTCTGGTGATTCCGCTCAGCAAGTTAAAATTGTTATCTCCTTGTTGCGTGGCGACCCTCAAGATTGGGCTTTCTCTCTGGCGCAAGGAGATCCTGCATTGCTTAATGTAGATGCATTTTTTCTGGCTCTTGGACTGCTTTATGAGGAGCCTAATCTTGAGAATCAGGCAGAAAAAGCGTTGCTGGCTATCTCTCAAGGTCAGGATGAAGCAGAGGTGTATTGTCAAAAATTTCGGAAATGGTCGGTGCTTACTCAATGGAATGAGTGTGCCCTGGCTGCAAATTTCAGAGAAGGTCTTTCTGAGGCCGTTAAGAATGTTATGGTGGGGTTTCCCACCCCTACAAGTCTGAGTGATTCTATGGCTTTAGCCATTCAGGTTGATCGGCGTTTGCGGAAGCGCAAATCTGCTCATCCTTTTGGCGGTATTTTCTGAACAGAGACCTGAGTCTATGCAATGTGACCGAACTCTGACCAGAATTGAGCGACAAAGTCATAGACGTCAAAATGGGTTGTGCTTTTACTGTGGTGATTCTACTCATGTATCTCAGCATGCTCTAAACGTTTAAAAAAAATCGCTAAACCTGTCACCATTGGTACGATACAGCCTAAATTTATTTTGTCTGTTACTTTGATTTGTTCTTTGTCGTCCTACCCGGTTATGGCTTTTGTGGATTCGGGTGCTGCCCTGAATCTGATGGATTTGTCGTTTGCCAGGCGCTGTGGTTTTGTCCTGGGGCCTTTGGAATTTCCTATTCCTCTGAGGGGAATTGATGCTACGCCATTGGCTGAGAATAAGCCTCAGTATTGGACGCAAATGACCATGTGCATGACTCCCGTACATCAGGAGGTGATTCGCTTTCTCGTTCTGCATAATTTGCATGATGTTGTCGTTTTGGGTCTGCCATGGCTGCAGGCTCATAATCCAGTTTTAGATTGGAAAGCTATGTCTGTGTCAAGTTGGGGTTGTCAGGGAATTCATGGCGATACTCCGTTGGTGTCTATTGCTTCTTCCACTCCTTCTGAGGTCCCTGAGTTTTTGTCTGACTACCAGGATGTATTTGATGAGCCCAGGTCCAGTGCCCTGCCCCCTCATAGGGATTGTGACTGTGCTATAAATTGAATTCCTGGTAGTAAATTCCCTAAGGGACGACTTTTTAATTTGTCTATACCAGAGCATGCCGCGATGCGGAGTTATATAAAGGAGTCTTTGGAGAAGGGACATATTCGCCCATCCTCTTCCCCTCTTGGTGCAGGATTTTTTTTTGTGGCCAAGAAGGACGGTTCTTTGAGACCTTGTAAAGATTATTGTCTTCTGAATAAAATCACAGTCAAATTTCAGTATCCTTTGCCACTATTGTCTGATTTGTTTGCTCGGATTAAGGGGGCCAGTTGGTTCACTAAGATAGATCTACGTGGTGCGTATAACCTTGTGCGCATTAAGCAGGGAGATGAATGGAAAACAGCATTTAATACGCCCGAAGGCCATTTTGAGTACTTAGTGATGCCTTTTGGACTCTCTAATGCTCCTTCTGTGTTTCAGTCCTTCATGCATGACATCTTCCGAGAATATCTGGATAAATTTATGATTGTTTATCTGGATGACATTTTGGTCTTTTCTGATGATTGGGAGTCCCATGTGAAGCAGGTCAGGATGGTGTTTCAGGTCCTGCGTACTAATGCTTTATTTGTGAAAGGCTCAAAATGCCTCTTCGGAGTACAGAAAGTCTCCTTTTTGGGTTTTATTTTTTCTCCTTCTACTGTGGAGATGGACCCAGTCAAGGTCCAAGCTATTCATGACTGGACTCAGCCTACGTCTGTTAAGAGTCTTCAGAAGTTCTTGGGTTTTGCTAATTTTTACCGTCGTTTCATCGCTAATTTTTCTAGCGTGGTTAAACCTTTGACGGATTTGACCAAGAAGGGTTCTGATGTGACTAATTGGTCTCCTGCGGCCGTGGAGGCCTTTCAGGAACTGAAGCACCGGTTTTCTTCAGCTCCAGTCTTATGTCAACCAGATGTCTCTCTCCCCTTCCAGGTCGAGGTTGATGCTTCTGAGATTGGAGCAGGGGCTGTTTTGTCGCAGAGAAGCTCTGATGGCTCTGTGATGAAGCCATGTGCTTTCTTTTCAAGAAAGTTTTCGCCTGCCGAGTGGAATTATGATGTTGGTAATCGGGAGTTGTTGGCTATGAAGTGGGCATTTGAGGAGTGGCGACATTGGCTCGAAGGAGCTAAACATCGTGTGGTGGTCTTGACTGATCACAAAAACCTGATTTACCTCGAATCTGCCAAGCGCCTGAATCCTAGACAGGCTCGTTGGTCGCTGTTTTTCTCCCGTTTCAATTTCGTGGTCTCATACCTGCCTGGTTCGAAGAACGTGAAGGCTGATGCACTTTCTAGGAGTTTTGTGCCTGACTCTCCGGGAGTTTCTGAGCCGGCTGGTATTCTCAGAGAGGGAGAGATTTTGTCTGCCATTTCCCCAGATTTGCGACGAGTGCTGCAGAAATTTCAGGCGGATAGACCTGACCGTTGTCCACCAGAGAGACTGTTTGTCCCGGATAGATGGACCAGCAGAGTTATTTCCGAGGTTCATTCTTCGGTGTTGGCGGGTCATCCTGGGATTTTTGGTACCAGAGATTTGGTGGCTAGGTCCTTCTGGTGGCCTTCCTTGTCGCGGGATGTGCGTTCCTTTGTGCAGTCTTGTGGGATTTGTGCTCGGGCTAAGCCTTGCTGTTCTCGTGCCAGCGGTTTACTTTTGCCTTTGCCTGTCCCGAAAAGGCCTTGGACGCACATTTCCATGGATTTTATTTCGGATCTTCCAGTATCTCAGAAAATGTCTGTCATCTGGATGGTGTGTGATCGTTTTTCCAAGATGGTCCATTTGGTGCCCTTGCCTAAGTTGCCTTCCTCCTCCGATTTGGTTCCTCTATTTTTTCAGAATGTGGTTCGCTTGCACGGCATTCCTGAAAATATTGTGTCTGATAGAGGATCCCAGTTTGTGTCCAGGTTTTGGCGGACTTTTTGTGCTAAGATGGGCATTGATTTATCTTTTTCGTCGGCCTTCCATCCTCAGACTAATGGCCAAACCGAGCTAACTAATCAGACGTTGGAAACTTATTTGAGATGTTTTGTTTCTGCTGATCAGGATGATTGGGTGACTTTTTTGCCATTGGCCGAGTTTGCCCTTAATAATCGGGCTAGTTCTGCTACTTTGGTTTCGCCTTTTTTCTGCAATTCTGGTTTCCATCCTCGTTTTTCCTCGGGTCAGGTCGAGTCTTCTGATTGTCCTGGGGTGGATTCTGTGGTGTATAGGTTGCAGCAGATTTGGAACCATGTGGTGGACAACTTGAGGTTGTCACAGGAGAAGGCTCAGTGCTTTGCCAACCGCCGCCGCGGTGTGGGTCCCCGACTTCGTGTTGGGGATTTGGTGTGTCTGTCTTCTCGGTATGTTCCTATGAAGGTCTCCTCTCCTAAATTCAAGCCTCACTTCATCGGTCCTTATAAGATCTTGGAAATCCTTAACCCGGTGTCTTTTCGTTTGGATCTCCCAGCATCGTTTGCCATTCATAATGTGTTCCATAGGTCTTTGTTGCGGAGTTATGTGGTACCTGTGGTTCCTTCTGTTGAGCCTCCAGCTCCGGTGCTGGTCGAGGGAGAATTGGAGTACGTGGTGGAGAAGATTTTGGATTCTCGTATCTCTAGACGGAGGCTTCAGTATTTGGTGAAGTGGAAGGGCTATGGTCAGGAGGATAATTCCTGGGTTGTCGCCTCTGATGTTCATGCGGCCGATTTGGTTCGTGCCTTCCACGCGGCTCATCCTGATCGCCCTGGGGGTCTTGATGAGGTTTCGGTGACCCCTCCTCAAGGGGTGGGTACTGTTGTGAACTCTATTTTTAGGCTCCCTCTAGTGGTCACAAGCGGTACTGTGTAGTGTTGTTTTTCTGCAGGTTGGCTGCATCAGCTGGTTCGTTATCCTTGGTTGATTTCCTATTTAGCTCACCTGGATATTCAGTTCCTTGCCTGCTATCAATGTATTCAGTGCTCTTCAGATTCCTTGTGATTACCTTGCTCCCAGCCTCTCCAAGACAAGCTAAGTTTTTGTCCGTTCATTTTTTGATTATCAGCATCATCATGTTTCTTGTCCAGCTTGCTAAGATGTGATCTCCTTGCTTGCTGGTTGCTCTAGGGGACTGAGTTTCTCCCCCCACACCGTTAGTTGGTGCGGGGGTTCTTGAAATCTCAGTGTGGATATTTTGTAAGGGTTTTTACTGACCGCACAGACCCCTTTACTATTTTCTGCTATCTAGTATTAGTGGGCCTCATTTGCTGAATCTGTTTTCACCCCTGTGTATGTGCCTTCCTCTTACCTCACCGTTATTATTTGTTGGGGGCTTCTATATCTTTAGGGATTATTTCTCTGGAGGCAAGAGAGGTCTTTCTTTCTCTCTAGGGGTAGTTAGTTCCTCAGGCTGGCTCGAGACGTCTAGGATTTTCAGGCACGTTCACCGGCTACTTCTAGTGTGTTTGGATAGGTTCAGATTTGCGGTCAGTCCAGTTTGCCACCTCCCTAGAGCTTGTCCTATGTTTGTTACTTAGCTGGAGTAATTCGTGATCCTCAACCACTAAGGATCATAACATCTCTCATTGTGTGACACAGAAAACCAGTGTGTAATACTGGGCCTTTTTTTTTTTTTTTTGGTAAATTCTCCCTGAAAAAAAAAAAAATAAATAGTGGGAGATAAAGATTGGCAAGTCTGCCTCTGTGCCATTGCTGTGTGTGGCTTCTGTTTCTCATTGTGTGCCACAGAAAACCTAGTGTGTAATTTTTTTTTTGTTTGTTTGTTTTTTTTTAAATTCTCCCTGAAAAAAAAAAATAGTGGGAGATTAAGATTGGCATTTCTGCTTGAGTGCCAGTCCTGTGTGTGCCATCTGTCTCAAATTATTGGGGCACAGAAAACCTAGTGTGTAACATTGGGCCTGATTTTCCTTTCAGTGTCAGGCACCTATAAAGGTATATATAAATCCTACAGAAGTTTGAGTTCACCTCATAAGTTGTTTTACAGTAACAAATACCGTTACTTTGGTTACGTTTTGCAAACAATGAGGAAGTCTAGTGGAAGAGGTCGTGGCCGTGGGCGGTCATTGTCAGCTGGTAATGATGGTAGTGGTGGTGGAGCATCAGGTGGTCGTGGTAAAAGCAGTACCTAAGTCTCGAGTTGTTGAGACAGGTTCGTCGTCTGGCTACACAAGGCCTCGAACGCTCTCTTTTCTGGGAGTAGGAAAACCACTTTTGAAGCTGGAGCAGGAGGAACAAGTATTGGCTTTCATTGCTGACTCTGCCTCTAGCTCTTTCGCCTCCTCCTTGGAAAGTGCCAAATGTCAGAGCAGTGCATCGTCAGTGGATGCTCCCGATCAGGAACAAGTCGCTTCCTTGTGTCCTTCACCCAGAACAACAGTGAAGGATGCGTCAGTCGACACAACAGGTTACTCCATGGAGCTCTTTACACATACCGTTCCTGGGTTAGACAGTGAAACAGTTAACAGGCCATGCCCATTAGAAGTTGAATCGGACATGGAGTGCACAGATGCACAGCCACAGCCAGATTACTATGCTGTTCCTTTGACTCAGACCAGAACATTGCCCTCGCAGTGTACTGAGGCAGAATCAAACCCAGCGGAGACTATGGTGCCCCGTCACGAATGCTATACCACCGGCTTACATGGTGACACAGACGAAGTTGCACACGACATAGAAGAGGAGGTCATAGATGACCCAGTTGTTGATCCCGATTGGCAGCCATTGGGGGAACAGGGTGCAGGCAGCAGTAGTTCTGAAGCGGAGGAGGAGGAGCCACAGCAGGCATCAACATCACAACAGGTTCCATCTGCCGGGCCCGTATCTGGCCAAAAACGCTTGGCAAAACCAGTTGGAGGACAGCGTGGCCATCCGGTTAAAGAAGCTCAGTCTGCAATGCCTGAAAAGGTATCCGATAGTAGAAAGAGTGCAGTCTGGCATTTTTTTAAACAACATCCAAATGATCAGCGCAAAGTCATCTGTCAAAAATGTTCAACTATCTTAAGCAGAGGTCAGAATCTTAAAAGTCTAAATACAAGTTGAATGCATAGACATTTATCCACCATGCATTTGCAAGCCTGGACTAACTACCAAACGTCCCTAAAGGTTGCAGCACCCTCGGCCAATGAAGCTAGTCAGCAACGCTACATCCCTTCCCTCACTGTAAACCCACCATTTCCCGCACCACCTGCAGTATCTGTGCAACTTTCGTCGCCAGGCCAAAGCAGTCAGGGAATCACCAGGTTTGCAGTAGGAAACACTGCATGTAGGGCACCGGCAAGAATACCATCTCCAACCCTCTCTCACTCACCCATGTCCACCGGCACAACCGCTAGTTCCACGATCTCCAGCTCTCCAGTCCAGCTCACCCTACATGAGACTCTTGTTAGGAAAAGGAAGTACTCATCCTCGCATCCGCGTACACAGGGTTTGAACGCCCACATTGCTAGACTAATCTCATTAGAGATGATGCCCTACCGGTTAGTTGAAAGCGAAGCTTTCAAAGCGCTGATGGACTACGCTGTACCACGCTACGAGCTACCCAGTCAACACTTCTTTTCTAGAAAAGCCATCCCAGCCCTCCAACAGCATGTTAAAGACCGCATCGTCCATGCAATCAGGCAGTCTGTGACTACAAAGGTGCACCTGACAACAAATGCATGGACCAGTAGGCATGGCCAGGGACGTTATGTGTCCATCATGGCACACTGGGTGAATGTGGTGGATGCAGTGTCCACAGGGGACAGCAATATTAGGACAGTTCTGCCTAGCCCACGGTCAAGGAAAGAGTTGGCTGTAGGCGTTCGCCCCCCCTCCTCCTCTTCCTCGTCCTCCTGCAGAAGCGAGAGCTCGTCCACAGACCGCAGTCGCACATCCACTCCATCCACAGCTGTCACTGTTGCACACCAGGTGTGCCATTATGGGACAGCTAGTGGCAAGCGTCAGCAGGCTGTATTGGCAATGAAGTGTTTGGGCGACAACAGACACACCGCGGAAGTTCTGTCCGAGTTCTTGCATAAAGAAACTCAGTCATGGCTGGGCACTGTACATCTTGAGGCAGGCAAGGTAGTGAGTGATAACGGAAGGAATTTCATGGCTGCCATAGCCCTTTCCCAACTGAAACACATTCCTTGCCTGGCTCACACCTTAAACCTGGTGGTGCAGTGCTTCCTGAAAAGTTATCCGGGGTTACCCGACCTGCTCCTCAAAGTGTGCAGACTTTGCTCACATATCCGCCATTCGCCCGTACACTCCAGCCATATGCAGAACTATCAGCGGTCTTTGAACCTTCCCCAGCATTGCCTAATCATCGACGTTGCAACAAGGTGGAACTCCACACTGCACATGCTTCAGAGACTGTGCGAACAGAGGCGTGCTGTTATGTTTTTGTGGGAGGATACACATACATGGGCAGGCAGTTGGATGGCAGACATGGAGTTGTCAGTTGTGCAGTGGTCGAAGCTACAAGACCTGTGTCAAGTCCTTCAGTGTTTTGAGGAATGCACACGGCTGGTTAGTGCAGACAACGCAATAATAAGCATGAGCATGAGCATCCCCCTAATGCGTCTGCTGATGCAAAGTTTGACGCACATAAAGGAGCAGGCGTCTGCAGCCGAGGAAGAGGAAAGCCTTGATGACAGTCAGCCATTGTCTGGTCAGGGCTGTTTAGAGGACGCGGTAGCGGGCGAAGAGGAGGACGAGGAGGATGATGGGGATGAGTACTATTTTAATGAGGAAGCTTCTCCTGGGCCAATCGAAATTAGTGGTGTTGCAAGGCCGGGTTCTGTTTTTTTAAGGGAGACAAGTGACGTAGATTTGCCTGTAACTGCCCCTCAAACCAGCAAAACCGCAGATTTGACAACTGGAACTTTGGCCCACATGGCGGATTATGCCTTACGTATCCTCAAAAGGGACCCACGCATTATTAAAATGATGAGCGATGACGATTACTGGTTGGCCTGCATCCTTGACCCTCGCTATAAAGGCAAATTGCAAAATATTATGCCACATGAGAACCTCGAACAAATATTAGCAACCAAACAAGCTACTCTTGTAGACCGTTTGATTCAGGCATTCCCAGCACACAGCGCCAGTGATGGTTCTCACACAAGCTGCAGGGGGCTACAGGGCAGTGGTGTTAGAGGTGCACAAATCAGAAGTGGCGTTGGACAGAGGGGTTTTCTGACCAGGTTGTGGAGTGATTTCGCAATGACCGCAGACAGGACAGGTACTGCAGCATCTATTCAAAGTGACAGGAGACAACATTTGTCCAGTATGGTTACTAACTATTTTTCATCCCTTATCGATGTTCTCCCTTAACCGTCATTCCCATTTGATTACTGGGCATCCAAATTAGACACCTGGCCTGAATTGGCAGAATATGCATTGCAGGAGCTTGCTTGCCCAGCAGCTAGTGTGCTATCAGAAAAAGTATTCAGTGCTGCTGGTTCAATATTAACCGAAAAAAGGACTCGTCTGGCTACCCAAAATGTGGATGATCTAACCTTCATTAAAATGAACCACTCCTGGATTTCAAATTATTTTGCCCCACCTTTCCCGGCTGACACCTAGCTTTCCTATAAAAAGGTCTTGCTTGTGGACTGGTCTTACTGAGTGTTCCAATCTCTTAATTTGCAGCAGCTGTTTGTCCAGCATACGACATGTTTACACCTCCCTCAATCGGAAAACTCCCCCCACGGGGCCGTGGTCTCGCCACTTGGCGCAAGCACCCGTTAGAGTGCCGTTTGTCTGAAGAGGTGGGTGTGCCCGCTTTTGGTCGACAGCTCTGCGACTGGGTCCCTCATAGGACAATAAAGTGTCTCTGGCGGTGGTGGCGCGCACCCAACGTCAGACACACCGTTGTAACATGAGGGGCCCTGGGACGGTACCGCCGGCCACAAGAGAGTTCCCCCCCAGCTCAAACTGTGCTCTACCACGTGCAAAATTATCTCGCACAGCTCCACCAATGTTTAGTCTATGCGCTGACATCATTCAATGCCTGGCACTGACAATACCAATTTGTTGACATCTATGATGCTAGTTAAAGTAGTCTGGGTCAGTGTCCTATATTGACACCAGTAAATACTTACTGCCAAATTGCTTTGTCAGAAACTCAGCAGATGAGCCCACCCCTGTACTTAAGTATGCCACACTTTTCTTTTTGTTGTTGTTTTGCGAGACATTAACATCTATTTATTTTTTGTGAGTACTAACTGTGTCAGACACTCCTTGCAATCGTCCTCCGCTGACCACACCAATGCTGCCTGTGTATCCATGTAACCGATTTAAAACTTCCTTGAGCCTATTTTTAGTTATCTTAGGCCTAGTAAGCCTGTCTGCAGTCCCTCCTTGCAATCCTCCTCCTCCGCTGACCACAATGCTGCCTGTGTATCCATGTAACCGATTTAAAACTGCCTTGAGCCTATTTTTAGTTATTTTAGGCCTAGTAAGCCTGTCTGCGGTCCCTATTTGCAATCCTCCTCCTCCGCTGACCACACCAATGCTGCCCGTGTACCCCTGGAACCTGTTTTAAAGTGCATAGAGCCTATTTTTAGTTATTTTAGGCCTAGTAAGCCTGTCTGCGGTCCCTCCTTGCAATCCTCCTCCTCCGCTGACCACAATGCTGCCTGTGTATCCATGTAACCGATTTAAAACTGCCTTGAGCCTATTTTTAGTTTTTTTAGGCCTAGTAAGCCTGTCTGCGGTCCCTCCTTGCAATCCTCCTCCTCCGCTGACCACAATGCTGCCTGTGTATCCATGTAACCGATTTAAAACTGCCTTGAGCCTATTTTTAGTTATTTTAGGCCTAGTAAGCCTGTCCGCGGTCCCTACTTGCAATCCTCCTCCTCCGCTGACCACACCAATGCTGCCCGTGTACCCCTGGAACCTATTTTAAAGTGCATAGAGCCTATTTTTAGTTTTTTTAGGCCTAGTAAGCCTGTCTGCGGTCCCTCCTTGCAATCCTCCTCCTCCGCTGACCACAATGCTGCCTGTGTATCCATGTAACCGATTTAAAACTGCCTTGAGCCTATTTTTAGTTATTTTAGGCCTAGTAAGCCTGTCTGCGGTCCCTATTTGCAATCCTCCTCCTCCGCTGACCACACCAATGCTGCCCGTGTACCCCTGGAACCTATTTTAAAGTGCATAGAGCCTATTTTTAGTTATTTTAGGCCTAGTAAGCCTGTCTGCCGTCCCTCCTTGCAATCCTCCTCCTCCGCTGACCACAATGCTGCCTGTGTATCCATGTAACCGATTTAAAACTGCCTTGAGCCTATTTTTAGTTTTTTTAGGCCTAGTAAGCCTGTCTGCGGTCCCTCCTTGCAATCCTCCTCCTCCGCTGACCACAATGCTGCCTGTGTATCCATGTAACCGATTTAAAACTGCCTTGAGCCTATTTTTAGTTATTTTAGGCCTAGTAAGCCTGTCTGCGGTCCCTAATTGCAATCCTCCTCCTCCGCTGACCACACTAATGCTGCCCGTGTACCCCTGGAACCTATTTTAAAGTGTATAGAGCCTATTTTTAGTTATTTTAGGCCTAGTAAGCCTGTCTGCGGTCCCTCCTTGCAATCCTCCTCCTCCGCTGACCACAATGCTGCCTGTGTATCCATGTAACCGATTTAAAACTGCCTTGAGCCTATTTTTAGTTATTTTAGGCCTAGTAAGCCTGTCCGCGGTCCCTACTTGCAATCCTCCTCCTCCGCTGACCACACCAATGCTGCCCGTGTACCCCTGGAACCTATTTTAAAGTGCATAGAGCCTATTTTTAATTATTTTAGGCCTAGTAAGCCTGTCTGCGGTCCCTCCTTGCAATCCTCCTCCTCCGCTGACCACAATGCTGCCTGTGTATCCATGTAACCGATTTAAAACTGCCTTGAGCCTATTTTTAGTTATTTTAGGCCTAGTAAGCCTGTCTGCGGTCCCTCCTTGCAATCCTCCTCCTCCGCTGACCACAATGCTGCCTGTGTATCCATGTAACCGATTTAAAACTGCCTTGAGCCTATTTTTAGTTATTTTAGGCCTAGTAAGCCTGTCTGCGGTCCCTACTTGCAATCTTCCTCCTCCGCTGACCACACCAATGCTGCCCGTGTACCCCTGGAACCTATTTTAAAGTGTATAGAGCCTATTGTTAGTTATTTTAGGCCTAGTAAGCCTGTCTGCGGTCCCTCCTTGCAATCCCCCTCCTCCGCTGACCACAATGCTGCCTGTGTATCCATGTAACCGATTTAAAACTGCCTTGAGCCTATTTTTAGTTATTTTAGGCCTAGTAAGCCTGTCTGCGGTCCCTACTTGCAATCCTCCTCCTCCGCTGACCACACCAATGCTGCCCGTGTACCCCTGGAACCTATTTTAAAGTGCATAGAGCCTATTTTTAGTTATTTTAGGCCTAGTAAGCCTGTCTGCGGTCCCTCCTTGCAATCCTCCTCCTCCGCTGACCACAATGCTGCCTGTGTATCCATGTAACCGATTTAAAACTGCCTTGAGCCTATTTTTAGTTATTTTAGGCCTAGTAAGCCTGTCTGCGGTCCCTCCTTGCAATCCTCCTCCTCCGCTGACCACAATGCTGCCTGTGTATCCATGTAACCGATTTAAAACTGCCTTGAGCCTATTTTTAGTTATTTTAGGCCTAGTAAGCCTGTCTGCGGTCCCTCCTTGCAATCCTTCTCCTCCGCTGACCACAATGCTGCCTGTGTATCCATGTAACCGATTTAAAACTGCCTTGAGCCTATTTTTAGTTATTTTAGGCCTAGTAAGCCTGTCTGCGGTCCCTACTGGCAATCCTCCTCCTCCGCTGACCACACCAATGCTGCCCGTGTAGCCCTGGAACCTATTTTAAAGTGCATAGAGCCTATTTCTTTATTTTATGTAATATTAAAAAAGCCATGATGGACTACGCTGTCCCACGCTACGAGCTACCCAGTTGACACTTTTTTTGCAAGAAAAGCCATCCCAGCCCTCCACCAGCACCACCTCCATTGTCCATGCACTCTGGCAATCTGTGAGTACAAAGGTGCACATGACAACAGACGCATGGACCTGTAGGCATGGCCACGGAAGGTTACGTGTCCATTACGGCGCAATGGGTTAATGTGGTGGATGCATGGTCCACAGGGGACAGCCTACTAAGTCTGTCTGCAGTCCCTAATTCAAATTGTCCTCCACTGTCTAAATCTGAGCTTCAACCTTCTGGCTCTCATTAAGTGCTTTTTTAACCAAAAATTGGTGGTTGGGGCCTACTAACGGTGTCTGCCCCTCCCTGGTGTTGTCCTCCACTGTATAATTCTGAGCTTCAGTCTTTAGGCTTTCGGCCTATAGTATCAGATATTAAACTGCATTTGGCCTTCAACTTTGGTTACGGCCTACTAACAGTGTCTGCCGCTCCCTGGTGTTGTCCTCAACTGAATAAATCTGAGCTTCAACCTTCTGGCTCTCATTAAGTGTTTTCTTAACCAAAAATTGGTGGTTGGGGCCTAATAACTCTGTTTGCCGCTCCCTGGTGTTGTCCTCAACTGAATAAATCTGAGCTTCAACCTTCTGGCTCTCATTAAGTGTTTTCTTAACCAAAAATTGGTGGTTGGGGCCTAATAACTCTGTTTGCCGCTCCCTGGTGTTGTCCTCAACTGAATAAATCTGAGCTTCAACCTTCTGGCTGTCATTAAGTGCTTTTTTAACAAAAAATTGGTGGTTACGGCCTACTAACGGTGTCTGCCGCTCCCTGGTGTTGTCCTCAACTGTATAAAGCTGAGCTTCAGTCTTTAGGCTTCCGGCCTATAGTATCAGATATTAAACTGCATTTGGCCTTCAACTTTGGTTACGGCCTACTAATGGTGTCTGCCGCTCCCTGGTGTTGTCCTCAACTGTATAAACCTGAGCTTCAACCTTCTGGCTGTCATTAAGTGCTTTTTTAACAAAAAATTGGTGGTTACGGCCTACTAACGGTGTCTGCCACTCCCTGGTGTTGTCCTCAACTGTATAAATCTGAGCTTCAATCTTCTGGCTCTCATTAAGTTCTTTTTAAAAAAAAATTGGTGGTTAGGGCCTACTAACGGTGTCTGCCACTCCCTGGTGTTGTCCTCAACTGTATAAATCTGAGCTTCAACCTTCTGGCTCTCATTAAGTTCTTTTTAAAAAAAAATTGGTGGTTAGGGCCTACTAACGGTGTCTGCCGCTCCCTGGTGTTGTCCTCCTCCTGAGTGTTCTCCTCCTCCTTGGTGTTCTTCTCCAGGTTGCCTTGTCTGAGCTTCAACCTTCTGGCTCTCATTAAGTGCTTTTTTAACCAAAAATTGGTGGTTACGGCCTACTAACGGTGTCTGCCGCTCCCTGGTGTTGTCCTCCACTGTATAAAGCTGAGCTTCAGTCTTTAGGCTTTTGGCCTATAGTAGCAGATATTAAACTGCATTTGGCCTACTAGTGTGGTTGGGCCCTTAAAACAGTGTCTGCTGCTCCTGGGTTTGCTACTCCACTGAACAAAGCAATGCCGCCTGTTTAGTCCTGTTACCAATTTTGAACATCATTTAGCCTACTTTATTCTTTGGCCCTATATCTGTGTTTCCTCCTCATCCTGCCCATTGCCCAGCCACTGCTAGATGAGTCTGCTGGTACATTGACCTAGACCACTACATTCCCCTTGCACTCTACACAGCCAGAATCTGACCCTGCTGAAAGTAAGGTTGCCCTTCCCGCATGTTATACCACCTTATATAATACAAGAGAACGGAGTAACAAAATCCCAAAACTCATGTTAAAAGTAATATAAATTTTATTCAACCAATACTTACAACTCAAATAACAGTACAAAACAGGCACATAGCCAAAAATAAGGTGTGGAGGAAACTAATGGTATGCATGAGGAATAGGAGGGAACAATCAAAAATTAGCACCCTGGGTTGCTGAACAAACATGTGCTGATCGTATTATGGGTGTGTGCCACAATCACACAGTCCCACATGACTCCATACAGAGTCCATTGTACCATCAGGACTATTGTACTTAAAAATCCAGTATCTCAAACTCGTATGTGAAGGCACAATTGTTAATACAAGTGAATCAGCTTACCCATAATGGTGGATTATATATGTGTGGGAGTTTCCTGAATGGTCCTTTAGATTTGGACAGCATTACTGGAGGGGATATACGACTGAACCCCTGGCCACAAAACTATTGTAGGTTTTTTGAGTTTTCTGTTGAGAATGTTATACCACCTTACACAGGGACAAAGAGGAAGGTGCAAATGAAAGTGCAGGTTCCTTCATCAGGTGGGGGGCATACTCGTTGGCGACGTCACTGGCACAGGGCCCCTCAGAGTACGCAAAAGTGTCGCTGCTGGTGGGAGGCGCCCCCGCCGTGCAAACACACTGCTGTACTTTGAGGGGCCCTGTGCCAGTGCCAATGCCAACGAGTGGGCCCCCCCTGTTTGCTTAGGATCACAGCACTTGCAAACTTGACATACTTACCTCTCACTGCTCCACCGCCATGACGTAGTCCACGTTTCCTGGGCCCACTAAAACCTTGAACCAGCCCTACCCCCCACAAATTTTGCCAAATGACCCCCAATTTCAATGCCCAACTATTATTATAAAGTTAATTAAGATTGACAAGCTTCAGAAACAAGAATGGATGTTTTTGGCATTAAAATGGGCACTGTATGTGTTTTCCTGGCCTCCACTCACTGCCGACTATGCTTCCCCATTGACTTGCATTGGGTTTCGTGTTTCGGTCGATCCCCGACTTTTAGCGATAATCGGCCGACTGCATTCGACTCGACTTTGGACAAAGTCGGGTTTCGCAAAACCCGACTCGATCTTAAAAAAATGAAAGTCGCTCAACCCTAGTTGTCAGTGGTCTGTGGATAGGACGAGACAGGGTTTGTTTAGTTGAGCTTTCATTCACAATAACATCTATCCCACATACGCACCGAACACCAAGACTATTCCCCCTTCCACCAGGACCTCACTTTTCCCAATGTTGTAAGTAGCCTTCCCCTCTCGTGCCCTGCTGTTTCACAAAGCCCACAGCTGTCAATCACCTGTCACTAAATCAACTATCATTATTTATTTTCTTAGTGTGCCTGAACAACATTATGCCTAATGATTTTTAAGTGAAAATCTGACCTTCTGATTTGCCACTGAATCACAGTTTTAGCACAATTTGGAGCCTCGTGGCTGCAAAACTATATTAGGTCTAATGATTTTTTGGTAGAAATCTGGCCTTCTGATTTTCCACTGAAACAACGTTTTACCACAAACAATTTGGAGAAGGAAGTAGGGCTTCTGGAGATTGCCACACAGTTTTTTGCACAATATACTTCGTTGCTGGAAGATCAATTTCACAAGTTCACTTTCAGCCCCACCAGGCACCTGTCTGATCAATAGGTGCCAGTAAAACAAGATGCCCACTTTTTATATGGTCAGGAACATGTGATTTTGGTTGCCAATCACAGTAGAACTTGTGTCATGACATTGTGAATGGTTTCTGTACCCTGATTGCAGGAATCAACACGTATAAAGTTAATTGAAAAAAAAAGCATGTGCCACTCTTGTAATCCCTTCAGACACTCCTTTTTAAGTCTCCACACCCCCTCCCCACATCAGACACATCCCCCTGTACATCATACAGCAGCACTATCGCAGCCAGTCATACAAAAGCATTAGTATAACCGAACTGTGACCGACTATTGCTCACTTTGAGTAAAAATGCTTGTGACAGCGAATGTGCTAAGTTTGTGACAAATTGAGATTGGTGAACATTTTCTATGCACATTCACTCATTTCTAGTAACTTACGACCACTAATATAGTGCCAGTTAGTTAGCTAGTTAGCCATTAGTTGTCGTAACCATATCATAACCAACCAAAGCTACTTCAGTGCCCTGCACAAGGAGTAATTGCCATAGGAAATCAAAAGAACAATACGAAATTTCTAATTGGAGATATTTGATAATATTATTATTACACCTACTACATATAAGGCCAGACACCTACTATATACACTGCTCAAAAAAATAAAGGGAACAATTAAACAACAGAATATAACTCCACGTTTTAATTAAACTTCTGTGAAATCAAACTGTCCACTTAGGAAGCAACACTGTTTGACAATTAATTTCACATGCTGTTGTGCAAATGAAATAGACAACAGATGGAAATTATTGGCAATTATCAAGACACACTCAATAAAGAAGTGGTTCTGTAGGTGGGGACCACAGGCCACATCTTAGTACCAATGCTTTCTGGATGATGTTTTGGTCACTTTTGAATGTTGGTTGTGCTTTCACACTCGAGGTAGCATGAGACGGACTCTACAACCCACACAAGTGGCTCAGGTAGTGCAGCTCATCCAGGATGGATCAATGTGTGCTGTGGCAAGAAGGTTTGCTGTGTCTGTCAGCGTAGTGTCTAGAGGCTGGAGGTGCTACCAGGAGACAGGCCAGTACACCAGGAGACGTGGAGGTGGCAGAAGGAGGGCAACAACCCAACAGCAGGACCGCTACCTCAGCCTTTGTGCAAGGAGGAACAGGAGAAGCACTGCCAGAGTCCTGCAAAATGACCTACAGCAGGCCACAAATATGCATGAGTCTGCACAAACGTTTAGAAACCGACTCCATGAGGATGGTCTGACTGCCTGACGTCCAGAAATGGGAGTTGTGCTCACAGCCCAACACCGTTCAGGACACTTGGCATTTGCCACAGAACAGAAGGATTGGCAAATTCGCCACTGGCACCCTGTGCTCTTCACAGATGAAAGCAGGTTCACACTGAGCACATGTGACAGACGTGATAGAGTCTGGAGGCGCCGTATAGAGGGATCTGCTGCCTGCAACATCCTTCACCATGACCAGTTTGGCAGTGGGTCAGTAATGGTGTGGGGTGGCATTTCGTTGGAGGGCCACACAGCCCTCCATGTGCTCACCAGTGGTAGCCTGACTGCCATTAGGTACCGAGATGAGATCCTCAGACCCCTTGCGAGACCATACGCTGGTGCAGTTCGCCCTGGGTTCCTCCTAATGCAGGACAATGCCAGACCTCATGTGGCTGGAGTGTGTCAGCAGTTCCTGCAAGTTGAAGGCATTGAAGCTATGGACTGGCCCGCTCATTCCCCAGACCCGAATTTGATTGAACACATCTGGGACATCATGTCTTGCACCATCCACCAATGTCACGTTGCACCACAGACTGTCCAGGAGTTGGTGGATGATTTAGTCCAGGTCTGGGAGGAGATTCCTCAGGAGACCATCCACTGCCTCATCAGGAGCATGCCCAGGCATTGTAGGGAGGTCATACAGGCACATGGAGGTCACACACACTATTGAGCATCATTTCCTTGTCTTTAGGCTTTTCCACTGAAGCTGGATCAGCCTGTAACTTCATTTTCCACTTTGATTTTAAGCATCATTCCAACTCCAGACCTCCATGGGATATTAGTTGTGATTTACATTGACAATTTTTAGGTTTTATTGTTCTCAACACATTCCACTATGTAATGAATATAGATTTACAACTGGAATATTTCATTCACTGATATCTAGGATGTGGGATTTTAATGTTCCCTTTATTTTTTTGAGCAGTGTATAATGCTAGGATCTGGAGGATGGCAATAGCCCTTTAAGACTGGAGAAGAATGTATTATGGTAAAATGCAACCATGCAGAACAGCAGAAAACATAATAGATCAATAAGTAAATTAGATACATTTTGAGCATTCAGAAACAGACAGGACAGGAAAATGAACTTAAACTATTAGAGTCTTGCAAATGTGGCAGTGATGATTGAGGCTTGACATGGGCTACACAACTGAGGAAAAAACTTATACCTGTGGGAAGAGAAAAAATAATTAGTATTAGATTTATGCTATGTAAAAGGGCTGTCCCACACGTCCAGATAATTCCGGTACCGGAATAAATCAGTACCGGAGTTATCCGTGTCCGTGTGCCTGGGAACTCACGTAGGCCATACGTGCGGCACACGTGTGCCGCCCGTATGGCGAGTGGGTACCACACGGAGCGTGTGGTACCCACGCGTGTGGTACCCTGCATCGTGCTGAAGCCGCGATTCATATGTTCCCTGCAGCAGCGTTTGCTGCAGAGAAAATATGAATAACAGTGTTTAAAATAAAGATCTATGTGTCCGCCACCCCCCCACCCCCTGTGCGCCCCCCCGCTGTTCAGAAAATACTTACCCGCCTCCCTCGCTGCTTCCTGGTCTGGCCGCGGCTTCTAGTGTATGTGGTCACGTGGGGCCGATCATTTACAGTCATGAATATGTGGATCCACCTCCCATAGGGGCGGAGCCGACTATTCATGATTGTAAATGAGCGGCCCCACGTGACCGCATACAGTAGGAGGCGCGGGGCAGAGAGGAAGGAGTGACAGCCAACGTGGGAGCAGGTGAGTATTTTCAGGACAGCGGGGGGGCGCACAGGGGGTGGGAGGGCGGCGGACACATAGATCTTTATTTTAAACACTATTATTCATATTTTCTCTGCAGCAAACGCTGCTGCAGGGAACATATGAATCGCGGCTTCAGCACCATGTGGGGGGGACAGCGCTTACTGTAGCGCTGTCTCCTGCACGCACACGGACCCCAGACGGAGAATGTCCGTGTGAGGTCCGTGTTTTACACGGACCCATTGACTCTATTGGGTCCGTGTAATGCGTGCGCTCCAACGAACACTGACATGTCTCCGTGTTTGGCACACGGAGACACGGTCCGCAAAAAATCAATGACATTGATGCATTGATGCATTGATTTTTATGGGTCTACGTGTGTCAGTGTCTCCGGTACGTGAGGAAACTGTCACCTCACGTACCGGAGCCACTGACGCATGAAACCGGCCTCACTCTGTCTAAAAACACCTGTATAGGAACTTTATATCACCATTAGACAATCACTTACCCGTATATACTGTCTCCCAGCAGACCCTGAAAACTAAGGTAAAAAGGTCAAAAGTTTACTCAGACTAATTGTTATAGGTGTGGTGTTAAAAGGTGTGAATGCTGCAAAAATATGTGAAATATTTTGTAACAACACATTAAGAAGAACAGGGTAATGTTTTTTTAAACATAGTGTCAGGAGTCAGACATTTTGCCACTGAACATTTTAGCAATGTATCCATCTTATTTATTGACAACTGATGGTCCACATAGGTTACACAAGCTCAAGCTGTGTGAAGCTTTTTGAAGTCATTGCATTTATAAGCTTGCATGCTATATCTAAATGGCTTAATTGAGGCAGCTTTTTAGAATGTTATTCATCTAATTACAGGAAATATATATATTTATTGATCTAATTAAGCTACCTACTTTCCAGTCTTTTCTTATGTTTTATTTTGCATTTCCCTTCTATTTTTTTATCATACTGTTGCAGCGTCCTGGATAGCAATATTGTTGAGTGTGACAGGCAGCAGCGATCAGGATCCTGCTGTGATATCGCTGGTCGTTAGTTAAAGTTCAGAACTTTATTTGGTCGTCCGATCGCCGTGTATCGTTGTGTTTGACAGCAAAAGCAACGATACCAGCGATGTTTTACAATGGTAACCAGGGTAAATATCGGGTTACTAAGCGCAGGGCCGTGCTTAGTAACCCGATGTTTACCCTGGTTACCAGTGTAAAAAGTAAAAAAACAAACAGTACATACTCACCTTCGCATCCCCGGCGTCCGCATCCTGCACTGACTGAGCGCCGGCCGTAAAGTGAAAGTACAGTACAGCGGTGACGTCACCGCTCTGCTGTTAGGGCCGGCACTCAGTCAGTACAGAAAGCAGACGGCGGGGGACGCGAAGGTGAGTATGTAGTGTTTGGTTTTTTTACATTTTACGCTGGTAACCAGGGTAAACATCGGGTTACTAAGCGCGGCCCTGCGCTTAGCAACCCGATGTTTACCCTGGTTACCCGGGGACCTCGGCATCGTTGGTCGCTGGAGAGCGGTCTGTGTGACAGCTCTCCAGCGACCACACAGCGATGCTGCAGTGATTGGCATCGTTGTCTGTATCGCTGCAGCGTCGCTTAGTGTGAAGGTACCTTTACTCCTATGTTCTTATCTTCTGGGGAGCACCACTCCCTTGCCTCCCTCTCCCCCTGCCTTCCTGCTGCTGGGAAGCTATTTGCTCCTGAAAATGTTTTTTTTTTTCTGGGCAGGGGTATTGCAAAATTGCTGGTCTGAAGTGTGTGCTTTTTGATGCTGCTAAGAGTGCCAGCTTTGTTTCTGTACCATTGGAGGAGTACAGGGGCATATTTCTTGTCTGAAAATATAGCTGGCAGCACTCATGTGATAAACAATGTAACAAGGTAGTCTAGGTACACAGTGCCTAGGGCAGAGGAGCAGTGCCAGTCTAGGGCATAAGTATGCTTTATTTTATTTTATTTAGTACAATGTGGACATTCAAAAGTGGTTCTCCAGGAATGGACAAGCCCTTTAACATTGATGCCTTCTAAATACTAGAAATATGGGATTTAAGACTATAGTTGCTTTATAAATTTTTTTTATTTTGTATTCTCTATGGTGCTGTATCTATAGACACCAACTTAAGATGCGATTTTCTTTTCCTGTTTTATTCTGTATGTAAATTCCTGATGTTTGTTACTACACTAGATGGTGGCCCGATTCTATCGCATCGGGTATTCTAGAATATGTATGTAGTTTATTTATGAAGTTATCAGAATAATGCAATTTATACACAGGATTCGGCCGGCCGGGCGCAACCAATTAGTGAAGCATGGTTCAAATTCCGAGCCAACTCGCGGCCGGACTGCGCCTGTCGCTGATTGGTCATGCCCGGCCACGAACAATCCGTGAAACCATGGCCTGCTCCAGGTTACGTCACCGCTGTGCTCTGCTTTCACTTTACGGCCGGCAGTCAGTCAGTGCGGGAAGCAGACGGCAAGGGACCTGACGGACACCGGAATGTGAGTATGTACTGTTTTTTTTTTTTTTACATTTACGATGGTAACCAGGGTAAACATCGGGTTACTAAGCACGGCCCTGCGCTTAGTAACCCGATGTTTACCCTGGTTACCCGGGGACCTCGGCATCGTTGGTCGCTGGAGAGCTGTCTGTGTGACAGCTCCCCAGCGACCACACAACGACTTACCAACGATCACGGCCAGGTCGTATCGCTGGTCGTGATCGTTGGTAAATCGTTTTGTGTAACGGTATAGCAAGGTAATAGTTGATACAAATAGATACGGCCCCAGTTAGGGAGGGGCACAGGTAAATATAAGGGGAAGTATTTCCTGGTTTTTGATAGTGCTGAAGGTAATGTTGATTGAAGTAGATAAGAGTTATGGAAGTGGTTCAGGGACAGAGGGCTGAAGGTCACTTGGAAAGCAAAGAAAATGGAGATAGAGAGAGCAGCATAAGAACGGCAGCAATAAATTTTGGTAGTCCATTCAGTAACATCCAAGGCTTATGGCCTGAAAAAAGTATGAATGAGCCTGCCTTGCTTTCGTCCCCATATGGGAAAACGTATAGGGATTCATAGACAAAAATTAGATTGAGATTCTGGGATACTGCAGAGCCGAGCGGAATATTTCAGGGGCAATGGATGCCAGCAAGGAAAGGAATAACGCAGGCTGAAGGACCTGTAACCACTCTCATACAGTGTGCTGTGTCCATGACTAAAGGTACCGTCACACTAAGCGACGCTGCAGCGATAGCGACAGCAATGCCGATCGCTGCAGCGTCGCTGTGTGGTCGCTGGAGAGCTGTCACACAGACCGCTCTCCAGCGACCAGCGATGCCGAGGTCCCCGGGTAACCAGGGTAAACATCGGGTTGCTAAGCGCAGGGCCGCGCTTAGTAACCCGATGTTTACCCTGGTTACCAGCGTAAAAGTTAAAAAAACAAACAGTACATGCTCACCTGCGCGTCCCCCAGCCTCTGCATCCTGACGCTGACTGAGCTCCGGCCCTAACAGCAGAGCGGTGACGTCACCGCTGTTGCTTTCACTTTCAGTTTAGGGCCGGCGCTTTAGTGTCAGGAAGCAGAGGCTGGGGGACGCGCAGGTGAGTATGTGCTGTTTGTTTTTTTAACTTTTACGCTGGTAACCAGGGTAAACATCGGGTTACTAAGCGCGGCCCTGCGCTTAGTAACCCGATGTTTACCCTGGTTACCAGTGTAAAATATCGCTGGTATCGTCGCTTTTGCTGTCAAACACGGCGATACACGGCGACCTAGCGACCAAATAATGTGCAGACCTTCTAGCAGCGACCAGCAATTTCACAGCGGGATCCAGATCGCTGCTGCGTGTCAAATACAGCGATATCGCCATCCAGGTCGCTGCAACGTCACGGATTGCTGGCGATATCGCCTAGTGTGACGGTACCTTAAGGCTGAACTTGATTTGCTGAGTAAAGTTGAACTGTGCAGAAAGGATGAAGAGCATGTTGTTGACTGTGTGGTTGCATGCGGATCCAAGATTGCAGAACAAGCGGAGTCTTCAAGACCAAAAGTGAGTGTTATCCACTTTAGACAGACCACATGACAGACGTTACATTAATTACTTGTGGAGTGCCAGGGTGTTGGGAGTGCAGCAGGCCCTCGTCCATGACTACCGCCCTGTGCACCTTACCACCAGATTCACCCTTTTCTTCAGCAGTGTCTTGCTATGCTTCACTCTCTATTTTTATTTTTAATTAAAAATGGAGGGGAAAGATTTGTGGGTGAGGTTGATTTACTAAGCCATAGATCAGAGTCAGCATGACTGATCAGAGGTGTTTATGGAGTTGAGCTGAACCAGCTAGACAGCTTATGGATCAGAGGTGTTCATGCAGTTGAGCTGAACCAGCTAGACAGCTTATGGATCAGCAAGGACCAGGAAAGTGAGACAAGTGAAACAACATATGGATCACCAGAGCTGGAAGTTCTAGATGAAGCAGTAGCAAATTATGCAAACAGCACTTCTCATCAGTATTGATGAGAAGGCATGCAAGTACTTTACCCATATTTACTGTCTTTCAACAGGCTCTGAAAACTAAGGTGAAAAGATTTTGGGTTTGTTATTACTAATTGTTATAGGTGTGGTGGTAAAAGGTGTGAATACTGTCACAATATGATAAATACTTTGTAACAACACATTAACAAGCACAATTTAATGAATGTGACAAAAGTTTTTTGGAACATAGTGTGTCAAGACATTTTGCAATTCAACATAGTTCTCAATTTAGAAATGTATCCATTTAACTTACTGAGCAGTTGACAACTGATGGTCCAAATAGGTTACTCAAGCTCAAGCCGCGTGACGCTTTTTGACTTAATTGCATTTATAAGCTTGCATGCTATATCTAAATGGCTTAATTGAGGCAGCTTTTTAGAATTTTATTGCTCTAATTAAGCTACCTACTTTCAAATCTTTTCTTATGTTTTATTTAGCATTTTCCTTCCCTTTTTTAGTATACTGTGGCAGTGTAACACACAAATTTTAGCTTTGAGTTTTGATTCAGTAACACAGTAACCAGCTTTACTGACTATCGCAGCTGACATCCGGCACTATGTGCCAGGAGCGGTCACAGATCGCTCCTGGCACATTAACCCCTGGAACACTGCGATCAAACATGATCGCAGCATTCCAGCAGCACAGGGAAGCATCGGGCAGGGAGGGGGCTCCCTGCATGCTTCCTGAGACCCTCAGAGCAACGCGATGTGATCGCATTGCTCCAAGGGTCTCCTACCTCCTCCTCTCTGCAGGCCCCGGATCCAAAATGGCCACGGGGCTCCTTCTGGGTCCTGCAGGGAGGCGGCTGGCAAGCACCTGCTCAGAGCAGGCGCTTGCAAGCCTTCTGCAGTGCCTGTCAGATCGCTAATCTGACACAGTGCTCTGCAAAGTGTCATATCAGCGATCTGACACTATAGCGTGATGTCCCACACTGGAACAAAGTAAAAAAATATTTACATGTGTAAAAAAATTTTTTTCCCAAATAAAGAAAAAAAATATTGTTCCAATAAATACATTTCTTTAGCTAAATAAGAAAAACAAAACAATAAAAGTACACATATTTAGTATCGCCATGTCCGTAGCGACCCGACCTATAAAACTGTACCACTAGTTAACCCCTTCAGTGAATACCATCACAAAAAAAAGAGGCAAAAAACAACACTTTATGTAAAATACCGAGTGGCGCCAAGTATTACAGGGTTAAGAGTGCTGCTGCGAATACAACAATCACCACCTAGGATTGTATTTGTCAAGAAATAACCACAAAAGATATAAATGTATATCTCAGTATTAGCGCTGATTTAACCCTGATAGGAAAAGACCAGATATGTAGTAGTCCATAATTAAAAGCTAAAATAATCATTAAATAAATAAATAACCACTATGGTAGTTCATGCAATAACTAAAATCGCCCCTTCAGTGGTAACATGAATTTTCCAATAAGTGCTACACCAGAAAAAACTTGAGAGCCATCTGTGTGCTGGTAAAGTCCTTACCCTGATAGAAGGTCCATGCAGATAAATAAATTCTTGCTGGAGAAGAGAGTCCAAATGTTCAACTAGCAATCGATAGTTGCCCCGGCCGGTGGCATCATATCGCTCCTCTAAGCCCCACGTGAAGCGGCGTCCGAACAGGCAGGCGTCCCACCTGGTGCGTGTGGTGAGAACGGCGCTGGAGTAGGACCTGCGTGCCAGAGTGAACAGCGTGACCGCGCACCTGACTAGAGGCAGAGTACGGATGGCGGTAGGGACCAAACAACCGACGCGTTTCAGAGACGTCTGGTGTAGCACTTATTGGAAAATTCATGTCAACCCTGAAGGGGCGATTTTAGTTATTGCATGAACTACCATAGTGGTTATTTATTTATTTAATGATTATTTTAGCTTTTAATTACGGACTACTACATATCTGGTCCTTTCCTATCATGGTTAAATCAGCGCGAATACTGAGATATACATTTATATCTTTTGTGGTTATTTAAAAAACAACGCTTTATTATCATACTGTAAACAAAAAGTGTAATAACACACGATCAAAAAGACGGATATAAATATCCATGGTACCACTGAAAACGTCATCTTGTCCCGCAAAAAACGAGCCACCATACAGCATCATAAACGAAAAAATAAAAAAAGTTATAGTCCTCAGAATAAAGCGATGCAAAAATATTTTTTTTATATATAAAATAGTTTGTATTGTATAAAAGCGCCAAAACTTAAAAAAAAGATATAAATGAGGTATCGCTGTAATGATACTGACCCGAAGAATAAAACTGCTTTATCAATTTTAACAAACGCGGAACGGTATAAACGCCCCCCCCAAAAGAAATTCATGAATAGCTGGTTTTTGGTCATTCTGCCTTACAAAAATCGGAATAAAAAGCAATAAAAAAATGTCACGTGCCCGGAAATGGTTCCAATTAGGGTTGAGCGACTTTTACTTTTTTGGGATCGAGTCGGGTTTCACGAAACCCGACTTTGTGAAAAGTTGGGTCGGGTGAAATCGGCCGATTATTGCGAAAAGTCGGGGGCCGACCGAAACAGGAGACCCAATGCAAGTCAATGGGGAATCAAAGTCGGCAGAGAGTGGAGGACAGGAAAACACCTGCAGTGCCCATTTTAATGCCAAAAACATCAATTCTTGTTAGTGAAGCTTGTCAATCTTAATTTACTTTATAATAAAATAATAGTTAGGCATTGAAAACTGGGGGTCATTTGGCTAAAGTTGTGGGGGGGTATGGCTGGCACAAGTTTTTCGTGGGCCAAGGAAACGTGGAATACGTCACGGCAGTGGAGCTGGGAGAGGTAAGTATTTCAACTTTGCAAGTGCTGTGATCCTGAGCAAGCAAGGGGGCCCACTTGTTTGCATTTGCACTGGCACAGGGCCCCTCAAAGTACGGCGGTGTGTTTGACGGCGGGGGCGCCTCCCACCGGCAGAGACACTTTTGCATACTAAGAGGGGCCCAGTGCCAGTGACGTCACCAACGAGTATGCTCCCCCACCTGATGAAGGAACCTGCACTTTCATCTGCACCTTCCTCTTTGTCCATGTGTAAGGTGGTATAGTATGCGGGAAGGGGAACCTGACTTTCAGCAGGGTCAGATTATGGCTGTGTAGAGTGCAAGGGGAATGCAGTGGTCTGGGTCAATGTACCAGCAGACTCACCTAGCAGTGGCTGGGCAATGGGCAGGATGAGGAGGAAACACAGATATAGTTCCAAAGAATAAAGTAGGCTAAATGCAGTTCAAAATTGGTAACAGGAGTAAACAGGCGGCACTGCTTTGTTCATTGAACACCAAGCAGCGGCAGACACCGTTAGTAGGCTCAACCAAACAAGTAGGCCAAATGCAGGTTAATATCTGATATAGGCTGAAAGCCTGAAAATTGAAGCTCAGCTATATTCAGTGGAGGAGACAAGCAAGGAGCGGCAGACACCGTTACTAGGGCCCAACCAAACTACTAGTCCAAATGCAGTTTAAAATTTCCTATAGGCCGAAAGCCTGAAGATTGAAGCTCAGATTTGTTCAGTGGAGGAGAAAAGCAAGGAGCGGCAGACACCGTTACTAGGGCCCAACCAAACCAGTAGGCCAAATGCAGTTTCATGTGTTATGTAGGCCGAAAGCCTGAAGATTGAAGCTCAGCTTTGTTCAGTGGAGGAGAAAAGCAAGGAGCGGCAGATACCATTATTAGGGCCCAACCTTTTTTGAAAGTGCATTTGAACAGCAAGGTGGCTTGTTGTTGAAGGGAAATAGAGACAGAGAAAAAAAAAATCTATAAATATTCAGCATAGCGAGTGTGAGCGAGCTGAGTGTGACCTGAGCGTAAGTGTGGACGGCGGTAAGTGTGACTTGTGATTCAGTGAGGAGGTATTTGGAAGGCCTTTAACAAATACCTGTGTGAATTTGTGTGAGTTGCTGAATTGGGAGTAGCTATATTCACAAGGGGTTAACTTAGGGTGGGCGGTCATAATCAAGGGTTTATAAGGGGCAGCTGTTTGGGGCTCAAGTCCTTTTTGAAAGTGCATTTGAACAGCAAGGTGGCTTGTTGTTGAAGGGAAATAGAGACAGAGAAAAAAAATCTATAAATCTTCAGCATAGCGAGTGTGAGCGAGCTGAGTGTGACCTGAGTGTAAGTGTGGACGGCGGTAAGTGTGACTTGTGATTCAGTGACTCTGGAATCAGGGAGTTTCCAAGGGAGGAATTGCTGTCTTTTTTTTTTTATTATTTTTTTTATTAATACTTTGTATTTATTTTTAATTAACGTTTGTGTGGTGCAATCCCCATTAGGAAATGTGCTCCACTATTGTTAATGCCATCCAGTGCACATCTTGCCACATGTATGCAGTCCTTGATCAGCCGGTCGAGGGTGCATACTGCTGTGCGAGATGTGAGCACGTTGTGCATTTGGAAGCCCATATTCTGGATCTAAATGTGCAGCTGGCAACACTGAGATCCATAGACAATATGGAGAGGAGTCTTCTGCTCACTGAGCAGACGCTCAATGGGATAGATGAGGGGGGGATGGTAGGATGGAGCTGCAGGACAGTGAGGCAGTTAGCTGGGTGACAGATAGAAGGTGGGGTAGAGGGAAGAGTGCCAGGGAGGCTACTCCTGATCTGGCACACCCCAATAAGTTTGCTAAGTTGGCAGATGAGGGGGGTGCCAGTACAGGGGTAGCACTGCTGCAGCCAGGCATGTCCTCTGAAAGCCGGAGGAGTGACTGCTCCAGTAAGGAGGGAAATAGGAGAGCAGGGCAGGCCAGACAGGTGCTGGTAGTGGGGGACTCAATTATCAGGGGAACAGATAGGGCAATCTGTCACAAAGACAGGGATCGTCGGACGGTGTGCTGCCTACCTGGCGCTCGAGTCCGACACATCGCTGATCGGGTTGACTGTTATGGTTCAGGTGGTTAAGAACACATGAACTGACCTGATGAGTAAACCAAAAATAAGGACAAGCTCTGGGAATGTGGGAACTTTACTGACCGCAATCCTGATCCTATCAACACACACTATAGGCAGCCGTGGAGCGTACCTAACTCGGCCTAGATGCCTCTTCACAGCCTGAGAAACTAGCTATCCCTAGAGAGAAACAAAGCCTCACTTGCCTCAGAGAAATTTTCCCAAAAGTGTAGGCAGCCCCCCACAAATAATAACGGTGAGTTAAGGGGAAAACACAAACATAGAAATGAAAACAGGTTTTAGCAAATGAGGCCCGCTAATAACTAAATAGACAGAAGATAGCAAGGAATCTGTGCGTTCAGTATAAAATACTACAAAAATTATCCACGCAGAGAATACAAAAAGACCCCCACACCGACTTACGATGTGAGGGGCGCAACTCCGCACCCCAGAGCTTCCAGCTAGCAAACAAATAGCATATAAGCAAGCTGGACTGAACTCATCATATACTGAGAAACATTTTCAAAAAAGCAATGAGCAAAAATGGACTAGCATGAACTTAGCTTCTCCACGAGGAGACAGGTCACAAGGGAAGTCCCAGAGAGATCTGAACCAGTACTGAATACAACGACAGCAGGCAACAAGTAAAGGTCCAGATGGAGTTAAATAGGCAGCAAGCCTAGCAGGAAATGAGGCAGCTGGAGTCCAGCTACAGACCAGCCGTAACACTCAAAGCCACCAGAGGGAGCCCATGAACAGAACTCACAAAGTACCACTCATGACCACAGGAGGGAGCCCGAGAACAAAATTCACAACAGTTGACAGGTTATTGGGAGGGGCTGCTGAGGACCCAGCGGTCATGGTGCACATTGGCACAAATGACAAAGTTAGAGGTAGGTGGAGGGTCCTTAAAGATGATTTCAGGGAATTAGGCTGCAAGCTGAAAGCAAGGACCTCCAACATGGTATTTTCCGAAATACTGCCTGTACCACGTGCCACACCAGAGAGGCAACGGGAGATTAGGGAGGTTAATAAGTGGCTCAAGAATTGGTGTAGGAAGGAGGGGTTTGGGTTCCTGCAGAACTGGGCCGACTTCTCAGTTGGCTACAGGCTCTATGCTAGGGACGGGCTGCACCTCAATGGGGAAGATGCAGCTGTGCTGGGGAGAAAATGGCTAGAAGGTTGGAGGAGTGTTTAAACTAGGGATTGGGGTTGAGTGTATTCATTTTATAGGAGGGGAAGATAGTGCAGATAGAGACCTGGGCACAAATAAGGAAGTTGGGGGTGGCGGTGGCATGGGGGGTGGGGTTAGAACAGTTAGTAATTTAAGAAAGAATAGAGGTACAGAGAGGAACATCAAGTGCATGTATACTAATGCCAGAAGCCTCGCCAACAAAATGGATGAATTAGAATTAATGTTGTTGGAGCATAATTATGAGATGGTGGGGATATCTGAAACATGGCTGGATGAGAGCCATGACTGGGCTGTTAACTTGCAGGGCTATAGCCTTTTCAGAAATGACCGTACAGATAAGCGAGGGGGTGGGGTGTGTCTGTATGTAAAATCGACCTTAAAACCCATCCTGCGTGATAATATAGGTGAATCTAATGAAAATGTAGAGTCCCTGTGGGTGGAGATAAGTGGAGGGGGGAAAAATAATAAATTACTGATAGGGGTTTGTTATAAATCTCCAAAAATAATGGAAGCAATGGAGAATATCCTCGTAAAGCAAATAGATGAAGCTGCGACTCAAGGAGAAGTCATTATTATGGGGGACTTCAACTACCCTGAAATAGATTGGGGAACAGAAACCTGCAGTTCCAGTAAAGGTAATCGGTTTTTGACAACTATGAGAGACAATTACCTTTCACAACTGGTTCAGGACCCAACAAGGAGGGGGGCACTGCTAGACCTAATATTAACCAACAGGCCAGACCGCATATCAAATATAAGGGTTGGGGGTCACTTGGGGAATAGTGATCACAAAATAATAAGTTTTCATGTCTCCTTTAATAAGATGTGTAGTAGAGGGGTGACAAGGACACTAAACTTCAGGAGGGCAAATTTCCAACGGATGACAGAGGATCTTGGTGCAATAAACTGGGACGATATCCTGAGGCATAAAAGTACACAAAGAAAATGGGAGACGTTTATTAGCATCATGGATAGGACCTGTGCACAGTATATACCGTATGGGAATAAACATACTAGAAATAGGAGGAAACCAATATGGCTAAATAGAGCTGTAAGGGGTGCAATAAGGGACAAAAAGAAAGCATTTAGAGAATTAAAGGAAGTAGGTAGTGAGGAGGCATTAAATAAATACAAAAAATTAAATAAATTCTGTAAAAAGCAAATCAAGGCAGCAAAGATTGAGACAGAGAGACTCATTGCCAGAGAGAGCAAAAATAATCCCAAAATATTCTTTAACTACATAAATAGTAAGAAACTAAAAAATGATAGTGTTGGCCCCCTTAAAAATAGTCTGGGTGAAATGGTGGATGAGGATGAGGAAAAAGCCAATATGCTAAATGACTTTTTTTCATCAGTATTAACAAAAGAAAATCCCATGGCAGCCAATATGACTAGTGATAAAAATTCCCAATTAAAGGTTACCTGCTTAACCCCTTAAGCCCCGAGGGTGGTTTGCACGTTAATGACCGGGCCAATTTTTACAATTCTGACCACTGTCCCTTTATGAGGTTATAACTCTGGAACGCTTCAACGGATCTTGGCGATTCTGACATTGTTTTCTCGTGACATATTGTACTTCATGTTAGTGGTAAAATTTCTTCGATATAACTTGCGTTTATTTGTGAAAAAAACGAATATTTGGCGAAAATTTTGAAAATTTCGCAATTTTCCAACTTTGAATTTTTATGCCCTTAAATCACAGACATATGTCACACAAAATACTTAATAAATAACATTTCCCACATGTCTACTTTACATCAGCACAATTTTGGAACCAAAATTTTTTTTTGTGACGGAGTTATAAGGGTTAAAAGTTGACCAGCAATTTCTCATTTTTACAACACCATTTTTTTTTAGGGACCACATCTCATTTGAAGTCATTTTGACGGGTCTATATGATAGAAAATACCCAAGTGTGACACCATTCTAAAAACTGCACCCCTCAAGGTACTCAAAACCACTTTCAAGAAGTTTATTAACCCTTCAGGTGTTTCACAGGAATTTTTGGAATGTTTAAATAAAAATGAACATTTAACTTTTTTTCACACAAAATTTATTTCAGCTCCAATTTGTTTTATTTTACCAAGGGTAACAGGAGAAAATAGACCCCAAAAGTTGTTGTACAATTTGTCCTGAGTACGCTGATACCCCATATGTGGGGGTAAACCACAGTTTGGGCGCATGGCAGAGCTTGGAAGCAAAGGAGCGCCATTTGACTTTTCAATGCAAAATTGACTGGAATTGAGATGGGACGCCATGTTGCATTTGGAGAGCCCCTGATGTGCCTAAACATTGAAACCCCCCACAAGTGACACCATTTTGGAAAGTAGACCCCCTAAAGAACTTATCTAGATGTGTGGTGAGCTCTTTGACCCAACAAGTGCTTTACAGAAGTTTATAATGCAGAGCCGTAAAAATAAAAAATCATATTTATTCACAAAAATTATATTTTCACCCCCAATTTTTTATTTTCCCAAGGGTGAGAGAAGAAATTGGACCCCAAAAATTGTTGTGCAATTTGTCCTGAGTACGCTGATACCCCATATGTGGGTGTAAACCATTGTTTGGGCGCAGGGCAGAGCTCGGAAGGGAAGGAGCGCCATTTGACTTTTCAATGCAAAATTGACTGGAATTGAGATGGGACGCCATGTTGCATTTAGAGAGCCCTTGATGTGCCTAAACATTGAAACCCCTAACAAGTGACACCATTTTGGAAAGTAGACCCCCTAAGGAACTTATCTAGATGTGTGGTGAGCACTTTGACCCAACAAGTGCTTTACAGAAGTTTATAATGCAGAGCCATAAAAATAAAAAATCATATTTTTTCACAAAAATGATTTTTCACCCCCAATTTTTTATTTTCCCAAGGGTAAGAGAAGAAATTGGATCCCAAAAATTGTTGTGCAATTTGTCCTGAGTACACTGATACCCCATATGTGGGTGTAAACCATTGTTTGGGCGCAGGGCAGAGCTCAGAAGGGAAGGAGCGCCATTTGACTTTTCAATGCAAAATTGACTGGAATTGAGATGGGACGCCATGTTGCGTTTGGAGAGCCCCTAATGTGCCTAAACATTGAAACCCCCCACGAGTGACACCATTTTGGAAAGTAGACCCCTTAAGGAACTTATCTAGATGTGTGTTGAGCACTTTGACCCAACAAGTGCTTCACAGAAGTTTATAATGCAGAGCCGTAAAAATAAAAAATCATATTTTTTCACAAAAATGATCTTTTCACCCCCATTTTTTTATTTCCCCAAGGGTAAGAGAAGAAATTAGACCACAAAAGTTGTTGGGCAATTTGTCCTGAGTACGACGATACCCCATATGTGGGTGTAAACCATTGTTTGGGCGCATAGCAGAGCTCAGAAGGGAAGAAGCGCTATTTTACTTTTCAATGCAAAATTGACTGGAATTAAGATGGGATGCCATGTTGTGTTTGGAGAGCCCCTGATGTGCCTAAACATTAAACCCCCCCACAAGTGACACCATTTTGGAAAGTAGACCCCCTAAGGAACTTATCTAGATGTGTTTTGAGAGCTTTGAACCCCCAAGTGTTTCACTACAGTTTATAACGCAGAGCCGTGAAAATAAAAATTATTTTTTTTTTTCACAAAAATGATTTTTTAGCCCCCAGTTTTGTATTTTCACAAGGGTATCAGGATAAATTGGACCCCAAAAGTTGTTGTCCAATTTGTCTGGAGTACGCTGATACCCCATTTGTGGGGAGGGACCACTGTTTGGGTGCATGACAGAGCTCGGAAAGGAAGGAGCGCCATTTGGAATGCAGACTTAAATGGATTGGTCTGCAGGCGTCACGTTGCATTTGCAGAGCCCCTGATGTACCCAAATAGTACAAACCCCCCACAAGTGACCCCATATTGGAAACTATACCTCCCAAGGAACTTATCTAGATGTGTTGTGAGAACTTTGAACCCCCAAGTGTTTCACTACAGTTTACAACGCAGAGCCGTGAAAATAAAACATATTTTTTTCCCACAAAAATGATTTTTAGCCCCCCAAATTTTTATTTTCCCAAGGATAACAAGAGAACTTGGACCCCAGAAGTTGTTGTTCAATTTGTCCCTAGTACGCTGATACCCCATATGTTGGGGTAAACCCCTTTTTGGACGCACGGGAGAGCTCGGAAGGGAAGGAGCACTGTTTTACTTTTTCAACGCAGAATTGGCTGGAATTGAGATTGGACGCCATGTCGCGTTTGGAGAGCCCCTGATGTGCCTGAACAGTGGAAACTCCCCAATTCTACCTGAAACCCTACCCCTAACCGTTTACTGAACATTTTCTGACAGTCATAAGTGCCACGTATATAAGTGCCACGTATATAAGTGCCACGTATATAAGTGCCACGTATATAAGTGCCACGTATATAAGTGCCACGTATTTAAGTGCCACGTATTTAAGTGCCACGTATTTAAGTGCCACGTATTTAAGTGCCACGATATTTCAGTGCCACAATATTTCAGTGCCACGTATTTCAGTGCCACGTATTTCAGTGCCACGTATTTCAGGCACTGAAAAATACGTGGCACGTAAATACTTCAGTGCCACGATATTTCAGTGCCACGATATTTCAGTGCCACGTATTTCAGTGCCACGTATTTCAGGCACTGAAAAATACGTGGCACGTAAATACGTGGCACTTAAATACGTGGCACTTAAATACGTGGCACTTATATACGTGGCCACTGAAATATCGTGGCACTTATATACGTATATACGTATATAAACGTATATTTCAGTGCCACGTATTTCAGTGCCACGTATTTCAGGTTAGGGGTAGGGTTAGGGGTAGGGTTAGGGTTTTTTGTTTTTTTCTTGTTTTCTTGTGTTTTTCTATAAAAACGCATGCGTTTTACCGCGTTTACATGCATTTTTTCACACATGCGTTTTTTTTAAAAAACGCATGCAGATAAAAACGCAAGTGTGAAACCAGACTAAAAGACGCTTTTTATAGCAAAAAAGTTTTTGCGTCTCCACATTTTGAGACCTATAATTTTTCCACATTTTGGTCCACAGAGTCATGTGAGGTCTTATTTTTTGCGGGACGAGTTGACGTTTTTATTGGTAACAATTTCGGACACGTGACCATTTTTTATCACTTTTTATTCCGATTTTTGTGAGGCAGAATAACCAAAAACCAGCTATTCATGAATTTCTTTTGGGAGAGGCGTTTATACCGTTCTGCGCTTGGTAAAATTGATAAAGCAGTTTTATTCGTTGGATCAGTACGATTACAGCGATACCTCATTTATATCATTTTTTTATGTTTTGACGCTTTTATACGATAAAAACTATTTTATAGAAAAAATAATTATTTTGGCATTGCTTTATTCTGAGGACTATAACTTTTTTATTTTTTTGCTGATGATGCTGTATGGCGGCTCGTTTTTTGCGGGACAAGATGACGTTTTCAGCGGTAACATGGTTATTTATATCCGTCTTTTTGATCGCGTGTTATTCCACTTTTTGTTCGGCGGTATGGTAATAAAGCGTTGTTTTTTGCCTCGTTTTTTTTTTTTTTTCTTACGGTGTTTACTGAAGGGGTTAACTAGTGGGCCAGTTTTATAGGTTGGGTCGTTACGGACGCGGCGATACTAAATATGTGTACTTTTATTGTTTTTGTTTGGTTTTTTTAGATAAAGAAATGTATTTATGGGAATAATATTTTTTTTTTTATTATTATTTATTTAGGAATTATTATTTTTTTTTTTTACACATGTGGAAATTTTTTTTTTTACTTTTTTACTTTGTCCCAGGGGGGGACATCACAGATCGCAGATCTGATAGTGTGCACAGCACTCTATCAGATCTGCGATCATACTTTCATCGGAGCAGGCTGCAGCTTTCATCTGCAGCCTGCTCCGACCCGGAAGTGCTCCCTGCAGGACCCGGATACAGCCCCTCGGCCATTTTGGATCCGGGGCCTGCAGGGAGAAGACGTTCGGTACGAGGTGAGTACATCACCTTGTACCGATCGTCTCAGGGAAGCCCGCAGGGAGCCCCCTCCCTGCGCGATGCTTCCCTGTACCGCCGGTACACCGCGATCATGTTTGATCGCGGTGTGCCGGGGGTTAATGTGCCGGGGGCGGTCCGTGACCGCTCCTGGCACATAGTGCCGGATGTCAGCTGCGATATGCAGCCGACACCCGGCCGCGATCGGCCGCGCTCCCCCCGTGAGCGCGGCCGATCGCGTATGACGTACTATACCGTCACCGGGAATTAAGGCCCACCCCACCTCGACGGTATAGTACGTCATATGGGATTAAGGGGTTAACCCAGCAGGAAGTACGGCGGCGTCTAAAAATCACTAAAATTGACAAATCTCCCGGCCCGGATGGGATACACCCCCGAGTACTGCAGGAATTAAGTACAGTCATTGATAGACCATTATTTTTAATCTTTAAGAGTCCATAATAACAGGGTCTGTACCACAGGACTGGCGTATAGCAAATGTGGTGCCAATATTCAAAAAGGGGACAAAAACTGAACTCGGAAATTATAGGCCAGTAAGTTTAACCTCTACTGTGGGTAAAATCCTGGAGGGCATTCTAAGGGATGCTATACTGGAGTATCTGAAGAGGAATAACCTCATGACCCAGTATCAGCACGGGTTTACTAGGGACCGTTCCTGTCAGACTAATTTGATTAGCTTCTATGAAGAGGTACGTTCCGGACTGGACCAAGGGAGCCCAGTGGATGTAGTGTATATGGACTTTTCAAAAGCTTTTGATACGGTACCACACAAAAGGTTGTTATATAAAATGAGAATAATGGGGATAGGGGAAAATATGTGTAAGTGGATTGAGAGCTGGCTCAGGGATAGGAAACAAAGGGTGGTTATTAATGGAGCACATTCGGACTGGGTCGCGGTTAGCACTGGGGTACCACAGGGGTCAGTATTAGGCCATGTGCACACGTTCAGTATTTTTTGCGTTTTTTTCGTGTTTTTTCGCTATAAAAACGTGATAAAAACGCGAAAAAAACGCTAACATATGCCTCCCATTATTTTCAGTGTATTCCGCATTTTTTGTGCAAACGTACCTTTTTTTCAGCGAAAAAATCGCATCGCGGAAAAAAAAGCAACATGTTCATTAAAATGCGGAATTGCAGGGGATTCCGCACACCTAGGAGTGCATTGATCTGCTTACTTCCCGCACGGGGCTGTGCACACCATGCGGGAAGTAAGCAGATTATGTGCGGTTGGTACCCAGGGTGGAGGAGAGGAGACTCTCCTCCACGGACTGGGCACCATATAATTGGTCAAAAAAAAAGAATTAAAATAAAAAATAGTCCTATACTCACCTTCGATATCTTCCCGCCTCTCCGCTGCATGCTGCCGCTTCGGTTTCTATAGCTGGTGTGCGGTGAAGGACCTGCGATGACGTCACGGTCTTGTGATTGGTCGAGACCGGTCATGTGACCGCTCACGTGACCGCAACGTCATGGAAGGTCTTGAACCACACCGGCATCTATAGGAACGGACGCCTGCAGGTGAGTATAACCATTTTTTTTATTTTTTTTATTATTTTTAAACATTCTATCTTTTACTATAGATGCTGCATAGGCAGCATCTATAGTAAAAAGATGGTCACACTTGTCAAACGCTATGTTTGACAAGTGTGACCAACCTGTCAGTCAGTTTTCCAAGCGATGCTACAGATCGCTTGGAAAACTTTAGCATTCTGCAAGCTAATTACGCTTGCAGAATGCTAAAAAAACGCGAAAAAAACGGAAAAAAAACGCAAAAAAAATGCGGATTTCTTGCAGAAAATTTCCGGTTTTCTTCAGGAAATTTCTGCAAGAAATCTGGACGTGTGCACATACCTTCAGGCCCTCTTCTTTTTAACATATTTATTAATGACCTTGTAGGGGGCATTCAGAGTAGAATTTCAATATTTGCAGATGACACTAAACTCTGCAGGATAATCAATACAGAGGTGGACAATTTTATATTACAGGATGATTTATGTAAACTAGAAGCTTGGGCTGATAAATGGCAAATGAGCTTTAATGGGGATAAATGTAAGGTCATGCACTTGGGTAGAAGAAATAAGATGTATAACTATGTGCTTAATTCTAAAACTCTGGGCAAAACTGTCAATGAAAAAGACCTGGGTGTATGGGTGGATGACAAACTCATATTCAGTGACCAGTGTCAGGCAGCTGCTACAAAGGCAAATAAAATAATGGGATGCATTAAAAGAGGAATAGATGCTCATGAGGAGAATATAATTTTACCTCTATACAAGTCACTAGTTCGACCACACTTAGAATACTGTGCACAGTTCTGGTCTCCGGTGTATAAGAAAGACGTAGCTGAACTGGAGCGGGTGCAGAGAAGAGCGACCAAGGTTATTAGAGGACTGGGGGGTCTGCAATACCAAGATAGGTTATTACACTTGGGGCTATTTAGTTTGGAAAAACGAAGGCTAAGGGGTGATCTTATGTTAATGTATAAATATATGAGGGGACAGTACAAAGACCTTTCTGATGATCTTTTTAATCATAGACCAGTGACAGGGACAAGGGGGCATCCTCTACGTCTGGAGGAAAAAAGGTTTAAGCATAATAACAGACTCAGAGTGAGTGAGTGAGTCATTACTTAAATTTAAGAGGGGACTGGATACATTCCTGGAAAAGTATAATGTTACAGGGTATATATATTAGATTCTTTGATAGGGCGTTGATCCAGGGAACTAGTCTGATTGCCGTATGTGGGGTCGGGAAGGAATTTTTTTCCCCATGGTGGAGCTTACTCTTACCACATGGGGTTTTTTTGCCTTCCCCTGGATCAACATGTTAGGGCATGTTATGCTATGGGTTGAACTAGATGGACTTAAAGTCTTCCTTCAACCTTAATAACTATGTAACTATGTAACCAAACAAGTAGGCCAAATGCAATTTAAAATTTCCTATAGGCTGAAAGCCTGAAGATTGAAGCTCATCTTTGTTCAGTGGAGGAGACAAGCAAGGAGCGGCAGACACCGTTACTAGGGCCCAACCAATCTAGTAGGCCAAATGCAGTTTCATGTGTTATGTAGGCCGAAAGCCTGAAGATTGAAGCTCAGCTTTGTTCAGTGGAGGAGACAAGCAAGGAGCGGCAGACACCGTTACTAGGGCCCAACCAAATAAGTAGGCCAAATGCAGTTTAAAATTTCCTATAGGCCGAAAGCCTGAAGATTGAAGCTCAGCTTTGTTCAGTGGAGGAGACAAGCAAGGAGCGGCAGACACCGTTACTAGGGCCCAACCAAACTAGTAGGCCAAATGCAGTTTAAAATTTCCTATAGGCCGAAAGCCTGAAGATTGAAACTCAGCTTTGTTCAGTGGAGGAGACAAGCAAGGAGCGGCAGACGCCGTTACTAGGGCCCAACCAAACTAGTAGGCCTAATGCAGTTTCATGTGTTATGTAGGCCGAAAGCCTGAAAATTGAATCTCAGTTTTCTTCAGTGGAGGAGACAAGCAAGGAGCGGCAGACACCGTTACTAGGGCCCAACCAATCTAGTAGGCCAAATACAGTTTAAAATTTCCTATAGGCCGAAAGCCTGAAGATTGAAGCTCAGCTTTGTTCAGTGGAGGAGAAAAGCAAGGAGCGGCAGACACCGTTACTAGGGCCCAACGAAACTAGTAGGCCAAATGCAGTTTCATGTGTTTATGTAGGCCGAAAGCCTGAAGATTGAAGCTCAGCTTTGTTCAGTGGAGGAGAAAAGCAAGGAGCGGCAGACACCATTACTAGGGCCCAACCAAACTAGTAGGCCAAATGTAGTTTAAAATTTCCTATAGGCCGAAAGCCTGAAGATTGAATCTCAGTTTTGTTCAGTGGAGGAGACAAGCAAGGAGCGGCAGACACCGTTACTAGGGCCCAACCAAACTAGTAGGCCAAATGCAGTTTCATGTGTTATGTAGGCCGAAAGCCTGAAGATTGAAGCTCAGCTTTGTTCAGTGGAGGAGACAAGCAAGGAGCGGCAGACACCGTTACTAGGGCCCAACCAAATAAGTAGGCCAAATGCAGTTTAACATTTCCTATAGGCCGAAAGCCTGAAAATTGAAGCTCAGCTTTGTTCAGTGGAGGAGAAAAGCAAGGAGTGGCAGACACCGTTACTAGGGCCCAACCAAACTAGTAGGCCAAATGTAGTTTAAAATTTCCTATAGGCCGAAAGCCTGAAGATTGAATCTCAGCTTTGTTCAGTGGAGGAGACAAGCAAGGAGCGGCAGACACCGTTACTAGGGCCCAACCAAACTAGTAGGCCAAATGCAGTTTCATGTGTTATGTAGGCCGAAAGCCTGAAGATTGAAGCTCAGCTTTGTTCAGTGGAGGAGACAAGCAAGGAGCGGCAGACATCGTTACTAGGGCCCAACCAAATAAGTAGGCCAAATGCAGTTTAAAATTTCCTATAGGCCGAAAGCCTGAAAATTGAAGCTCAGCTTTGTTCAGTGGAGGAGACAAGCAAGGAGCGGCAGACACCGTTACTAGGGCCCAACCAAACTAGTAGGCCAAATGCAGTTTAAAATTTCCTATAGGCCAAAAGCCTGAAGATTGAAGCTCAGCTTTGTTCAGTGGAGGAGACAAGCAAGGAGCGGCAGACACCGTTACTAGGGCCCAACCAAACTAGTAGGCCAAATGCAGTTTAAAATTTCCTATAGGCCGAAAGCCTGAAGATTGAAGCTCAGCTTTGTTCAGAGGAGGAGACAAGCAAGGAGCGGCAGACACCGTTACTAGGGCCCAACCAAACTAGTAGGCCAAATGCAGTTTCATGTGTTATGTAGGCCGAAAGCCTGAAAATTGAATCTCAGTTTTCTTCAGTGGAGGAGACAAGCAAGGAGCGGCAGACACCGTTACTAGGGCCCAACCAAACTAGTAGGCCAAATGCAGTTTAAAATTTCCTATAGGCCGAATGCCTGAAGATTGAAGCTCAGCTTTGTTCAGTGGAGGAGACAAGCAAGGAGCGGCAGACACCATTACTAGGGCCCAACCAAACTAGTAGGCCAAATGCAGATTCATGTGTTATGTAGGCCGAAAGCCTGAAGATTGATGCTCAGCTTTGTTCAGTGGAGGAGAAAAGCAAGGAGCGGCAGACACTGTTACTAGGGCCCAACCAAACAAGTAGGCCAAATGCAGTTTAAAATTTCCTATAGGCCGAAAGCCTGATGATTGAAGCTATGCTTTGTTCAGTGGAGGAGACAAGCAAAGAGCGGCAGACACCGTTACTGGGGCCTAACCAAACTAGTAGGCCAAATGCAGTTTCATGTGTTATGTAGGCCAAAAGCCTGAAGATTGAAGCTCTGCTTTGTTCAGTGGAGGAGAACACTAAGCAGCGGCAGACACCGTTAGTAGGCTCAACCAAACAAGTAGGCCAAATGCAGTTTAATATCTGACATCGGATGAAAACTGAGGCTCAGCTTTGTTGAGTGGAGGACAACTGTAATGGGAGGCAAACACAGTTAGTAGGCATAAATAAGAAAGTAGGCAAAATGCAGTTCAAAATTGGTTAGTGGAGTATACAGGCGGCATAGCTTTGTTCAGCGGAGGACAACTGTAATAAGTGACTCAGACAGACAGAGTATGGCAACAATTAAAAAAGGTGGCTAATTGCAGTTCAAAATCTGAATTGGAGTACACAGTCAGCATAGCATGGTTCAGCGGAGGAGGACAAGTGTAATTAGTGGCTCTGACACACTGAGTAGGCGTAAAATAAAAAAGAACGATATATGCAGTTCACAATTGGTAAGAGGAGTACACAGGCGGCCTTGCTAGGTTCAGCGGTGGAGGACAACTGTTGTGAGAGTCTGACACAGTTACTAGGACAAAATAAATAAGTAGGCTAAATGCTGTTCTACATTAGTAAGAGGAGTACACAGGCGGCTTAGCTTGTTTCAGGGGGGGGACAGTTGTAATGTGTGGCGCCGACAGACAGACAGACAGACAGACGGAGGCCTAAAATAAAAAATGGTGGCTTCATGCAGTTCTAAACTGCTAGCAGGACTAACCAGGCGGCCTAGCTTGTTTCGGGGGGGGGGGGCAGGTGTAATGTGTGGAACAGACAGACAGACAGACAGAGGCCTAACATAAAAAAGGTGGCTAAATGCAGTTCAAAACTGCTAGCAGGACTAACCAGGCGGCCGAGCTTGTTTCAGGGGGGGACAGTTGTAATGTGTGCTGCCGACAGACAGACAGACAGACAGAGGCCTAAAATAAAAAACGGTGGCTTCATGCAGTTGTAAACTGCTAGCAGGACTAATCAGGCAGCCTAGCTTGTTTCGGGGGGGACAGTTGTAATGTGTGGAGCAGACAGACTGACAGACAGAGGCCTAGCATAAAAAAAGGTGGCTAAATGCAGTTCAAAACTGCTAGCAGGACTAAGCAGGAGGCCTAGCTTGTTTCAGCGTGGGAGGACAACTGTTATGAGAGGCTGACACAGTTACTAGGCACAAATAAGTAAGTAGGCTACATGCAGTTCACAATTGGTAAAAGGAGTACAGAGGTGGCATAGCTTTGTTCAGCGGAGGTCAACTGTTAGAAGTGGCTGACACAGTTAGTAGGTCAAAATACTAAAGTGGGCTAAATGTCAGCCAAGGAATTGGTCATAAATAAACTGGTGGCATAGCGAGGTACAGGGGTGGGCTCCTCTGCAGAGTTGCAGACAGGGGTAGTTGGCGCAAAGTATTAATGGGTCTAAATGGAGGCCAGGGCCCCTGTATATTTTTACTATCATCTATCATTGCAACAAATTTGTTATGGCAGTGCCATTTAAGGATTTAACAGCACAGACTACACAGTGGTGAGGCAGGGAGAGGTAAGTTTTGCAAGTGGTAGAGCACAGTTCGAGCTGGGGGGGAACACTCTCTCGTGGGTGGCGGTACTGGCCCAGGGCCCCTCATATTACGACGGTGTGTCTGACGTTGGTTGTGCACCACCACCGTCAGAGACACTTCATTGTACTATGAGGGACCCTGTGCCAGTGCCGTGGCCCAAGAGTGGGCACACCCACCTGTCCAGGCAAACGGCACTCGCACGGGTGCTTGCGCCAGGTGGTGACCACGGCCCTGTGGGGGGAGTCAGCCCATTTAGGGAGGTATACAAATGGCCTATGGTGGACATTCGGCACCTGAAAATGGCGGAATTGGAGCAGTCAGTAAGAGGAGGCCAAATATAAGAAATTTTTCTGGCAAGCTACGTGTCAGCAGGGGAAGGTGGGGCAAAATAATTTGAAATCCATGATTGGTAGTGTTGAGCGATACCGTCCGATACTTGAAAGTATCGGTATCGGAAAGTATCGGCCGATACCGGCAAAGTATCGGATCTAATCCGATACCGATACCCGATACCAATACAAGTCAATGGGACTCAAGTATCGGACGGTATCCCTGATGGTTCCCAGGGTCGGAAGGAGAGGAAACTCTCCTTCAGGCCCTGGGAACCATATTAATGTGTAAAATAAAGAATTAAAATAAAAAATATTGATATACTCACCTCTCCGACGCAGCCTGGACTTTACCGCCGTAACCGGGAGCCTTCTTTGCTTAAAATGCGCGCGTTTAATGGTTTCCGTGACGTCACGGCTTCTGATTGGTCGCGTGCCACCCATGTGACCGCGACGTGACCAATCACAACAAGCCGTGATGTAATTTTCAGGTCCTGAATGCCTAGAATTAGGCATCAGGACCTGAAAATTACGTCACGGCTTGTGATTGGTCGCGTCGCGGTCACATGGGCGACGCGACCAATCACAAGCCGTGACGTCACGGGAGGCGGTAAACGCGCGCATTTTAAAATTACGTCACGGCTTCTGATTGGTCGCGTGCCGCCCATGTGACCGCGACGCGACCAATCACAAGCCGTGACGTAATTTTCAAATCCTGAATGCCTAGAATTAGGCATCAGGACCTGAAAATTACGTCACGGCTTGTTGTGATTGGTCGTGTTGCGGTCACATGGGCGGCATTCGACCAATCAGAAGACGTGACATCACGGAAACCATTAAACGCGCGCATTTTAAGCAAAGAAGGCTCCCGGTTACAGCGGTAAAGTCCAGGGGCCTCCGGACAGGTGAGTATATCAATATTTTTTATTTTAATTCTTTATTTTACACATTTATATGGATCCCAGGGCCTGAAGGAGAGTTTCCTCTCCTTCAGACCCTGGGAACCATACACTGGAAACTTCCGATTCCGATTCCCGATACCACGAAAGTATCGGATCTCGGTATCGGAATTCCGATACCCGCAAGTATCGGCCGATACCCGATACTTGCGGTATCGGAATGCTCAACACTAATGATTGGTTCATTTTAATGAAGGTTAGATCATTAACATTTCAGGGAGCCAGACGTGTCCTTTTTTCGGTCAGTATTGAACCAGCAGCACTGAAGACTCTTTATGAGAGCACACTAGCAGCTGGGCAAGCGAGCTCCTGTAATGCATATTCTGCCAATTCGGGCCAGGTGTCTAGTTTAGATGCCCAGTAATCAAAGGGGAATGACCTGTGAGGGAGAACATCGATAATGGCGTAAGAATAGTTGGTAACCATACTGGACAAATGCTGTCTCCTGTCACTTTGAATTGATGCAGCAGTACCTGTCGTGTCTGCAGTCATTGCGAAATCACTCCACAACCTGGTGAGAAATCCCCTCTGTCCAATGCCACTTCGGCTTTGTGCACCTCTAGCACCTCTGCCATGTTGCCCCCTACAGCTCGTGTGAGAACCATCAGCGCCGCTGTGTGCTGGGAATGCCTGAACCAAACGGTCTACAAGAGTTTCTTGTTTGGTAGCCAATATTTGCTCAAGGTTCTCATGTGGCATGATATTTTGTAATTTGCCTTTGTATCGTGGATCCAGGAGGCAGGCCAAATAGTAATCGTCATCGGTCATCATTTTGATAAGGCGGGGGTCCCGTTTTAGGATACGCACCGCATACTCTGCCATGTGGGCCAAAGTTCCAGGTGTCAATTCACTGCTTGTGCTGGGTTGAGGAGCACTTTCTTGAAAATCTACATCATTTGTGGCCCGCAAAAACCCTGTACCTGACCTTGCAATGCCACCAGTTTCTATTGCCCCCTGAGAAGCATCCTCCTCCCATAAATATTTGGCCCCATCATCCTCCTCCTCTTCATCCGCCACCTCGTCCCCGAGACTTCCCTGACCAGACAATGGCTGACTGTCATCAAGACTTCCCTCCTCCTCGGCTGCAGATGCCTGCTCCTTGATGTGCGTCAAACTTTGCATCAGCAGATGCATTAGTGGGATGCTCATGCTTATGATGGCATCGTCCGCACTGACCAGCCGTGTGCATGCCTCAAAACACTGAAGGACTTGACAGAGGTCTTGAAGCTTCGACCACTGCACACCAGACAACTCCATGTCTGCCATCCAACTGCCTGCCTGTGTATGTGTATCCTCCCACAAATACATGACAGCACGCCTCTGTTCGCACAGCCTCTGAAGCATGTGCAGTTTAGAGTTCAACCTTGTTGCAACGTCTATTATTAGGCGGTGCTGGGGAAGATTCAGCGATCGCTGATGGTTAAGCATATGGCTGGAGTGTACGGGTGACCAGCGGAAGTGCGAGCAAAGACTGCGCATCTTCAGGAGCAGGGCTGGTAAATCAGGGTAATTCTTGAGGAAGCACTGCACCACAAGGTTCAAGGTGTGAGCCAGGCAAGGTATGTGTTTCAGTTCTGAAAGGGCTATGGCAGCCATAAAATTCCTTCCGTTATCACTGACTACCTTGCCTGCCTCAAGATGTACACTGCCCAGCCATGACTGAGTTTCTTGCTGCAAGTACTCAGCCAGTACTTCCGCGGTGCGTCTGTTGTAGCCCAAACACTTCATTTGCAGCACAGCCTGCTGATGCTTACCACTAGCTGTTCCATAATGGGACACCACGGGTGCAACACTGGCAGCTGCGGATGGAGTGTTCGTGCGACTGAGCTCTGTGGATGAGCTTTCGCTTGTGGAAGAGGAGGAGGAGGAGGAGGTGCAAACACCTACAGCCAACTGTTTCCTAGAACGTGGGCTAGGCCGAACTGTGCCACTATGGCTGTCCCCTGTGGACCCTACATCCACCACATTAACCCAGTGTGCTGTGATGGACACGTAACGTCCCTGGCCATGCCTACTGGTCCATGCATCAGTTGTTAGGTGCGCCTTTCTACTGACCGATTGCCTCAGTGCATGAACAATGCGTTCTTTGACATGTTGGTGGAGTGCTGGGATGGATTTTCTCACAAAGAAGTGTCGACTGGGTAGGTCATAGCGTGGTACTGCGTAGGCCATCAGGGATTTGAAAGCTTGGCTTTCAACCAACCGGTAGGGCATCATCTCTAACGAGATTAGTCGAGCAATGTAGCCGTTCAAACCCTGTGTTCGCAGATGAGAGAAAGAGTACTTTCTTTTCCTATCTAGAGTCTCTTGTAGGCTGAGCTGGACTGGAGAGTTGCATATGGTGGAACTAGCGGGGGTGGTGGTGGACAGGGCAGATTGAGAGAGGCTTGGTGATGGTATTCTTGATTTGGGCCTATCACAGTGTTTCCAACCAAGAACCTTGTGATTCCCTGACTGCTTTGGCCTTGCGACAATACCTCCACGTTTGTTACTGGTGGTGCCATAACCGGTGGGCTTCCAGTGAGGGAAGCAAAGTTGCGTTGCTGACTAACTTCAATATGAGCAGGTGCATCAACGGTACGGGAAGTTTGGTAGTTAGTGCATACCTCCAAGTGCCTGCTGGTTAGATGTCTACACATGCACGTTGTATTTAAACTTTGTAGATTCTTCCCTCTGCTAAAGGTCTTCGAGCATTTCTTACATATAACTTTGGACTGATCATTCGGATCTTGGTTAAAAAATTGCCACACTGCACTCGTCCTACTATGGAATACCTTTTCAGGCTTTGCACGCCGTGCTACTGTCACCGGATTGCAACGCTGTCCTACACCTTTTGTGTTTTTTGACACACGTTTTGGGCCTGATGCGGGCCTGCCAGATGACAGCTTTTGCGATGTAGATGGATGCAGCAGATCATCCTCTTCTGCTTCTGAGCTACAGGCAGCGGCACCCTCTTCCCCCAATGGCTGCCAATCAGGGTCAACAACTGGGACATCTACCACCTCCTCTTCAATGTCATGTGCACCGTCCTCTGTGTCAACGTGTAAGGTGCTATAGCGTTCGGGACTGGGCACCATAGTCTCATCAGGGTCAGATTCGGGCTCAGTACATTGCGAGGGCGAGGGCAAAGTAGTGATCCGAGTCAATGGAACAGCATAATAATCAAGCTGTGGCTGTGCATCTGTGCACTCCATGTCCCATGCTCCTGTAATGGGCTTTTAACAATTTCCCTCTCTAACCCAGGCACGGTATGTGTAAAGAGCTCCATGGAGTAAAGTGCCTGCCGCATCCTTCACTTTTGTTTTGGGTGAAGGACACAAGGAAGCAACTTTTTCCGGACCTGGAGCAGCCACTGACGACTCGCTGGTTTTAAATTTCGAAGCTTCTGAAGAGGAGGTGAAAGAGCTAGAGGCTGAGTCAGCAAGGAAAGCCAAAACTTGTTCCTGCTGCTCCGGCTTTAAAAGCTGTTTTCCAACTCCCGGTTAAGGGAGCCTTCGAGGCCTTGTGTAGCCAGACGACGATGCTGCCTCAACACCTCGAGCCTTTGGTGCTATCTTGCTTTTCCCAGTACCACCAGATGCTCCACTACCACCACCACCATCAGTACCAGCTGGCAACGACCGCCCACGGCCTCTTCCACCAGACTTCCTCATTTTTGTGGAAATGTTATTAAAACCGTTATATGCTACTGTTAAACAAGGTAGAAGATGTATATTAACTTTTGGAGAATTTATATCTCCATTTTTTTGGTGGGAAGACTGTAGGAAAAAACAGGCCCTGTGTATTACACCACACAATGTACAAGGCAGAACGTGGCTGGCAAATATATGCCTAACAGAACTCACGTAGATCCACTAAGTGGCAATTTAAAGCTCCTTTTTTTGTGGGGGGAGACTGCAGGGGAAAACAGGCCCTGTGTATTACACCACACAATGTGCAAGGCAGAACGTGGCTGGCAGATATACGCCAAACAGAACTCACGTAGATCCACTAAATGGCAATTTAAAGCTCCCTTTTTTGGGGGGGAAACTGCAGGACAAAACAAGCCCTGTGTATTACACCACACCATGTACAAGGCAGAACGTGGCTGGCAGATATATGCCAAACAGAACTCATGTAGATCCACTAAGTGTCAATTTAAAGCTCCCTTTTTTTTGTAGGGGGGAAACTGCAGGGAAAAACAGGCCCTGTGTATTACACCACACAATGTACAAGGCAGAACGTGGTTGGCAGATATACGCCAAACAGAACTCACGTAGATCCACTAAGTGCACTAAGTGGCAATTTAAAGCTCCCTTTTTTTTTGTGGGGGGAGACTGCAGGGGAAAACAGGCCCTGTGTATTACACCACACAATGTACAAGACAGAACGTGGCTGGCAGATATACGCCAAACAGAACTCACGTAGATCCACTAAGTGGCAATTTAAAGCTCCCTTTTTTTGGTGGGGGGGAGACTGCAGGGGAAAACAGGCCCTGTGTATTACACCACACAATGTACAAGGCAGAACGTGGTTGGCAGATATACGCCAAACAGAACTCACGTAGATCCACTAAGTGGCAATTTAATGCTCCCTTTTTTTGTGGGGGGAGGGAGACTGCAGGGGAAAACAGGCCCTGTGTATTACACCACACAATGTACAAGGCAGAACGTGGCTGGCAGATATACGCCAAACAGAACTCACGTAGATCCACTAAGTGGCAATTTAAAGCTCCCTTTTTTTTTTGGGGGGGGAGACTGCAGGGAAAAACAGGTCCTGTGTATTACACCACACAATGTACAAGGCAGAACGTGGCTAGCAGTTATACGCCAAACAGAACTCACGTAGATCCACTAAGTGGCAATTTAAAGCTCCCTTTTTTTTTGGGGGGGGGGGGACTGCAGGGGAAAACAGGCCCTGTGTATTACACCACACAATGTACAAGGCAGAACATGGTTGGCAGATATAAGCCAAACAGAACTCACGTAGATCTACTAAGTGACAATTTAAAGCTCCCTTTTTTTGTGGGGGGAGACTGCAGGGGTAAACAGGCCCTGTGGATTACACCACACAACGTACAAGGCAGAACGTGGCTGGCAGATATACGCCAAACAGAACTCACATAGATCCACTAAGTGGCAATATAAATCTCCCTTTTTTTGTGGGGGGACACTGCTGCAAAATTCAGGCCCACTGTATTACACTACACAGTATAAGTGGCAGAAAGTGGCTGGCAGAGATACGCCAAACAGAACTGATGCAGATGCACTTAGTAGCAATATAAATGTCCCTTTTTATGTGTGGGAGACTGCTGCAATATTCAGGCCCACTGTATTACACTACACAGTATAAGTGGCAGAAAGTGGCTGGCAGATATACGCCAAACAGAACTGACACAGATGCACTTAGTGGCAATATAAATCTCCCTTTTTTGTGTGGGACACTGCAGCAAAAAAAAACAGGCCCACTGTATTACACTACACAGTATAAGTGGCAGAAAGTGGCTGGCAGATATACGCCAAACAGAACGGACGCAGATGCACTTAGTGGCAATATAAATCTCCCTTTTTATGTGTGGGACACTGCTGCAAACAAAAAACAGGCCCACTGTATTACACTACACAGTATAAGTGGCAGAAAGTGGCTGGCAGATATACGCCAAACAGAACAGACACAGATACACTTAGTGGCAATATAAATCTCCCTTTTTTGTGTGGGACACTGCAGCAAAAAAAAAACAGGCCCATTGTATTACACTACACGGTATAAGTGGCAGAAAGTGGCTGGAAATTAGTGTTGAGCATTCCGATACCGCAAGTTTCGGGTATCGGAATTCCGATACCGAGATCCGATACTTTTGTGGTATCGGGAATCGGTATCGGGATTAATATCAATGTGTAAAAGAAAGAATTAAAATAAAAAATAGGGATATACTCACCTCCCCGGCGGCCCCTGGACTTTACCGCCGTAACCGGGAGCCGTTGTACCTAAGAATGCGCGCTTGAAGGGCCTTAGATGACGTCACGGCGCTCTGATTGGTCCGTAGCGGTCGCGTGACCGCTACGCGACCAATCACAAAGCTGTGACGTCACCTAAGGTCTTTTAAGCGCTTGAAAGACCTTAGGTGACATCACGGCTTTGTGATTGGTCGCGTAGCGGTCACGCGACCGCTACGCGACCAATCAGAAGCTGCGGACGTCTTCTAAGGTATTTCAAGCGCTTGAAAGACCTTAGGTGACGTCACGGCTTTGTGATTGGTCGCGTAGCGGTTACGCGACCGCTACGGACCAATCAGAGCGCCGTGACATCATCTAAGGCCCTTCAAGCGCGCATTCTTAGGTACAACGGCTCCCGGTTACGGCGGTAAAGTCCAGGGCGCGTCAGAGGTTGAGTATATCCCTATTTTTTATTTTAATTCTTTCTTTTACACATTGATATGGATCCCAGGGCCTGAAGGAGAGTTTCTACTGGAAATATATATAAAAAAAGGGACTGTACTACAATAACAATCTCCCTACAATGATCTCAGGACAAGTATGGCAGCCAGCACTAAAAAGGACTGCTGCACACAAAAGTGTGGACAAATAAACAATAGAACTGTGCAGAAAGGAGCAACAGGACTTTTGCTTTAAAAAAAGCAGTTGGTTTGCACAGCGGCATACAAACAGCAATGCAGGTATCAGGGAGCCTTATAAGCTACAGAGCTGATGCACAGAAATCTAGCCTCCACTGTCCAACACCACCTTTTCTTTGCAGGGACAGTGGAGGCTAGATTTCGCTACAGCACAAGTGGTTTGGGGGTTAATATTTCCTCCCTAACAATATCCCTGCTTCTGACGAAGCTGCAGCAACCTCTCCCTATGCTCAGATCGGCAGAAGTAAGATGGCGGTCGGTGTGCACGCCCCTTTATAGCCCCTGTGACGCCGCAGAAAGCAAGCCAATCACTGTCATGCCCTTCTCTAAGATGGTGGGGACCAAGACCTATGTCATCACGCTGCCCACACTCTGCGTCCACCTTCATTGGCTGAGAAATGGCGCTTAAAGCGTCATGCGAAACGCGACTGCATAGCCGATCCCACGCTGGGATCGGGTTGGGTTTCACGAAACCCGACTTTGCCGAAAGTCGGCGATTTTTGAAAATGTCCGATCCGTTTCGCTCAACCCTAGTCATGTCTGTAAGTAGACGATTTGCATGTATGCGGTCATGTGCTGACTAGATGTTCGCGGCCTCTCGCAATACAAATGAATTTAGCAAGGCCCAATAGATTTAGTCAAATGTGTCCAGATGTTGTGGTTATCGGATTCTTGCGGTTACATGATGGTCCGCTCCTGATTCTGGCACTGGAGAATTTTGATAGTGGGAGCTGTGAGGATTCAGAAGTCTGATGTCACATAGGCTTTAAGCTCAGACCTGGATTACCCCTATAATGATCAGTATGGTGGAATTACAGTAGGTACGGAAAGTATTCAGACCGCTTTAAGTTTTTTACTCTTTGTTTCATTGGAGCCATTTGGTCAATTCAAAAAAGTTCATTTTTTTCACATTATTGTACACTCTGCACACCGTCTTGACTGAAAAGAAAAAGAAATAGTAATTTTTGCAAATTTATTAAAAAGAAAAATTAAAATATCACACGGTCATAAGTATTCAGACTACTGTTGAACATTCCGATACCGCAAGTATCGGGTATCGGACGATATTTGCGGTATCGGAATTCCGATACCGAGTTCCGATTCTTTCAGTATATCGGATACCGAAATCGAAAGTTCCCATAATTCAAAGAGCCAGAATTCAGCCAATGACGAATGATTAGAAGTGTGGGCACATCCTGTTCTGCATGGTAGGCATGTAACTACTGGCATGGCTGTGATTGGCTGCTGAAATGATGTCATGATGCACTATAAAAGTCGCCGCCGCCATTTTGGGCTCACTCTGCTGTGAATTCAGTTAGGGACAGGACGCTGTGTTCTGACTGAGGGCCAGTTTAGAGATAGCGATTTGCTTCATTGTGCTTTACCCAGGCTAATTTAGCAACCACTGTGTGAGAACCTTGCTTTTGCCTTGCAGCGCTGTCTGCACGGTCTCTGTGTAAGTGCAGCTCACTCTGTAGTCTGTCCGCAGCCACAGCCGGTTGTAGTCAGCTCAGGGTGCATCACTGCCTCATACTGTTCAATCTATTGTCCTTTTTTGCAATTAGTGCAGCCTAATGCACATTTTTTTCAAATTTATCCTATTAGTGGCTTTCCATCCGTATCCAGCTAGATTGTGGAAAAACACTATATAGGATTACATAGAGGACTTTTTTGGCCTTGCAGCGCCGTTTACGGCTGTCTGCACGGTCTGTGTGTGAGTGCAGCTGGCTCTGTAGTCTGTTCTGCTGCCACAGCCGGATGAAGCCAGCTCAGGGTGCGTCACTGCCTCATACCGTTCCATTGTCCGTTTCTCAATTAGTGCAGCCTGCTGCACATTTTTTCAAATTTATCCTATTAGTGGCTTTGTATCCGTATCCTGCTAGATTGTGGAGAAACACTATATAGGATTACATAGAGGAGCTTTTTTTGGCCTTGCAGCGCCGTTTACGGCTGTCTGCATGGTCTGTGTGTGAGTGCAGCTCAAAACAAAAAGTTTATAAAGTTCACCAAACACTGCACTTTAGAGTTGTGTAGGCCACAGTAGCTCATATTAAAGTCTAGTCCACACCTGTTAGCAGCTGTTCAGGAATAAGCACACTAAGCCCTTAGTACTTTTCTGCCTATCTTTATCAGTCTACCAAGATGAAGAAGGCAGGGAGTAAGGCATGTGGGCGTGGGCGTGGAGCAGGGAGAGGACGTGAGGATTCTGTGCCTGCTGCGGGCACCGGTGACTCATCATTCCCCAAGTTTTAGCAGGGAACAGTTCTTCGTGCGCAGCTGTGTTGGAGCTCGCCATACCCCGCTGCTGCGGGACAAACAAATTGAAGCCGTTGTCGGATGGATGGCAGCTAACGCATCGACTTCAATTAGTGCCACATCCTCTCAGGCACAGAGCACTGAAGAGCACCCATCTGTCTCTTCACCACCTGCCAAATTGCCCAGGCAGTCAGAGAGAATTGCCCAGGCAGTCAGAGAGCCCAGGACAGGAGCCATCTCTACTTCTGTTCTCTGAATCTCATGGCTTGGAAAGAGGGGGCCAGCCAAGCAGCATTGGAGAAATGGAAGAAGAGGCAGTATGCATTGATGCCCAACAGCTGTGTCTCTCTGACTCTGAAGAGACGGGTGGGCCAGTGCCTCCGGTCAGCACACCTCAGTATGCATCTGATGATGAGGCTCAGGTGCCACTTTCAGGTGCGTACTGTGCTGCCGAGACTACCCCAGAGAAGCAGTTGGTGGAAGAGGGTAGTGTAGATGATGAGGTCCTTGACCCATGATGGCGTGAGGTACAGGAAGGTGGTGGGAGCAGCTCTGAGGAAGAGATTCCCCGAACGGCACAAAGAGGGAGGGGGAAGACTGCGGTGCCTGTAGCCTCCACTTCGGCACCCATTAGGAGCATGCCTCTTCCAAAAGCCAAAATGGGCACTCCCAAGACTTGCAGTGCCTGGTCCTTTTTTGAAACAGTTGCAGATGACATTTGCTTTGTCAAATGCAAGGTGTGTCATCAGAAAGTCAAAAGAGGGAAAAGTGTCAGCAACCTCAATACCACAAATATGTGGAAACATGTGCGAACCAAGCACGCGGTGGAGTTACAAAAACACACTGAAGACCTAGGCCAACCTACAGTGGCATCTACCACCTCTTCAGCTCGTGTTGTTGCCTCTTCCTCCAGCTCACACACAGCAGCTTTGGCTTCCTCACAGGATCACCATGGAAGAACCTCTGGCACTGTTGTCCAGAGACCCACTGTAATTCCACCCACAGCACCACGTTCCCAGTCATCCTCACACTCCCAGCTCAGTATACAGCCATTGGTAGCACAGGCATGGGAGAAAAGGTGGCCATTCTCGGCAAACAACCCCCGAGCACAGGCTCTAAATGCTGGCATTGCAAAACTACTGTCCCTTGAAATGCTGTCATTCAGGCTGGTGGAGACTGACACCTTCCTTATCTTGATGGCATTGGCAGTCCCACAATACAATGTGCCCAGCCACTTTTATTTCAGCAGGCAAGCCATCCCTGCCCTGCAAAAACATGTGGAGGGACACATAAAACATGCACTACTGAATGCCGTCAGTAGCAAGGTCCACCTCACCACCGATGCGTGGACCAGTCACCATGGACAAGTGCGATACCTTTCCCTCACTGCCCATTGGGTTAATGTTATGGAGCCGGGTACAGATCGTGCGAGTGGCGCAGGACTTGTTCTGCCAACTCCAAGGATTGCAGGAATCCAGTCTGTACACATTGACTCCTCCTCATACTCAAGTTCCTCAGAATCATCGTTGCAGGAGCCGTCACAGTCCACCTCCACATGGACCTGGGAAAGTTTACGTGTTACGACCGATATGAGCACAGCCGTGGCCAAACGTCAACAGGCCATATTGAAATTAATTTTTTGGGGAATCGAAGCCACACAGTGCAGGAGCTCTGGAATGCCATCAAGCAGGAGAGTGATGTATGGTTTGTGCCAGCGAATCTCCAGCCAGGCATGGTAGTGTGTGACAATGGCCGAAATCTTGTGGCAGCTCTGGCCCTAGGCAACCTCACTCACATCCCATGTCTGGCACATGTGCTCAACTTGGTCGTGCAGAGTTTTTGTGGGACTATCTGGATCTTGATGCACTGCTGCACAAGGTCTGCCTAAAGTGTGCTCACTTGTGGCGTTCCAGCATGGCAAGATCACGCATTGCAGCTCTGTAGCGCCAATTCGGCCTTCCAGAACATCGCATCATATGTGACCTGCCCACCAGGTGGAATTCCACGTTACATATGTTGGAGCGGTTGTGTGAGCAGCAGCAAGCAGTAATGGAGTACCAGCTGCATCAGGCGCAAAGAAGTCGCATTCCGCGCCGTTCAGACTTCACAACCACTGAGTGGGCCACTATGAAGGACGTCTGCCAGGTTTTGCATGCCTTCGATGATTCCACGCGGATGGCTAGTGCAGATGATGCACTAGTCAGCATGACTGTCCCCCTTATCTGCCTGCTTGAAAGAACACTGCAAGCGTTAAGAGATGATGTAGTGAAAGAGGTGGAGGATGAGGAGTCACCAATTCCATCTGCTTCTGGACAGTCAGCACAACGTGGTTACTCACAAAGGCCTAGGCAGGGGACACTTTGTGAGCAGGATGAGGAGGAGTCAATGGAGGAGGAAGACATCGGTCCAGAGGAGGGAGTTACACAATTCTCCAGTAGTCAGTGTGTAGAGCGAGGGTGGGGTGATGCAGAGCAGGCAGAGCTCATCCATCAAGCAGGGGACAGCGTTTCTTGGCCAGTTGGCAGTCTGCAGCACATGGTTGATTTCATGCTGCAGTGCCTGAGAAACGACCGCCACACCGCCCACATTCTCAGCACAGCTGATTATTGGGTGTACACCCTCCTAGATCCTCACTACCGGGACAACTTACAAAGCCTCATAACACCGTTGAACTGGGAGCGTAAAATGCGGGAGTACCAAGACACACTGGTGAATTCATCTTCTCCAGTCCAACTGAGAGCAGTGCTGCTAGTGCTTTACAAAGCAGCTCAGTGCACCGAGGCAGTGGAGGAAGCTCTGCACAAAGAGGGAGCAGAAGCAGTGCCTCAGCAAAAGGCAAGACCAGTATGGCCCAACTGTGGCACAGTTTTGTGTGCCCGCCACAAATGTCTACACCATCACAGACGGCTCCAGTCAGCAGCAGGCAACGTTTCCGTCAGATGGTGACAGACTACTTGTCTTGCCCTCTCAGTGTACTCCCAGATGGCTCTTCCCCCTTCAAGTTTTGGGTCTCTAAGCTGGATACCTGGCCAGAGCGTAGCCAGTATGCATTGGAGGTGCTGGCTTGCCTTGCTGCTAGTGAATTATTGGAATGCGTCTTTAGTGCCGCAGGTGGTGTACTAACAGACCGTCGCATGCGACTATCCTCCGATGACATTGACCGGCTTATTTTTCTGAAAATGAACAAGGCCTGGATCTCGCAGGAATTTGCCACTCCTCTTCCAGATTAAATAATTGGATGGCAACAGTATCCAGGTCTCCTGTTGTGTTCATGTTTCTACCACCTGAACTGCAATCCCTTGTCTTCAACACCGCCAGTTGCTGCTCAGAAGAGCCGTCTGCACAGTCAACACATGACCCAGTGTTACAGGGTTTCAGTAACGTCAGCTGATGCCCTGCTGTGTATCCGGCAATTTGTCCTGTTACCTCCACGCTGACACTACAACAGAAATTTAAGGGAACCTGTCACCCCCCCAGGCATTTGTATCTGAAAGAGCCACATTGTGCAGCAGTAATGCTGCTCAAGGAAAAGGTGGCTCTTTTAGTTATGCTCCTTGCATACGCTGAACTTAACACTTATAAAATGTGTCCCCTCATACCGTGTAACAGTCCCGGAGGTGGGACTTTCCTTCATAATGAGACACAACACAGCAGTCATTCCTACCTCCTTGGTGCCGTGCGCCGCCTCCTCAGCGTTGTTTGAATCTGTCCCAGAGCCTGCGCTATTATGTTCAATCTTGGCCATGCACAGTTAGCGCTGCCCATCTTCTGGTGTCAAGCTGACTGCACATGTGCGGCCGCGCTGACCGAAAACCTGCCTCGCAGTGTCTTCTGATTTCATCACACTGTGGGCCTGGGATTTATGGCCATGTGCAGTGCATACCTTCACCTCTCACTCATCTCCTTCCGCCTCCTTCAGACTGTGCGGCATCAGCTAATCCCTAATCACATGCCATGGCCGTGACGCCGCACAATCTGAAAAAGGCATAAGGAGATGAGTGAAAGGCAAAGATATGCACTGCACATGGACATGAATCCCAGGCCCGCAGTGTGATTAAATCAGAAGACACTGCGAGGTGGGTTCTCACATGATGACAGAAGATGGGCAGCGCTAACTGCGCCAAGGTTGTAACAGCGCAGGCTCCGGGACAGATTCAAACAACGCTGAGGAGGCGGTGCACGGCGCCAAGGGGGTAGGAATGATGGCTGTGTTGCATCTCATTACGAAGAAAAGTCCCACCTCCGGGACAGTTTCACGGTATCAGCGGAAACATTTTATAAGTGTTTAGTTCAGCGTTTCCAAGGAGCATAATTAAAAGAGCCACCTTTTCCTTGTGCAGCATTAGTGCTGCACAAGGTGGCTCTTTCAGTTACTTACGCCTGGGGGGGTTAAAGGTTCCCTTTCAATTTGCTCCAATTAGGCCTCAGCCTACACTCTGCTTCGCCTGCCTTCCCTGGAGTCCAACACCGCCAGTTGCTGCCCGGAAGTGCTGTCAACAGTTGCTCCTCTGTTATTGGGGTTCAGTAACGCCAGCTGCTCCCCTGCTGTGTGCTGCAATAACTCAAGTCTGCTCCTCCTGCTGTCCCTGGGCTCCAACACCGCCAGTTGCTGCTTGGAAGTGCTGTCTGCACAGTCAACAGTTGCTCCTCTATTATTGGGGTTCAGTAAAGCCAGCTGCTTCCCCTGCTGTGCATGCGGCGATAACTCAAGTCTGCTCCTCCTGCTGTCCCTGGGCTCCAACACCGCCAGTTGCTGCTCGGAAGTGCTGTCTGCACAGTCAACAGTTTCTCCTCTGTTATTGGGGTTTAGTAATGCCAGCTGCTCCCCTGCTATGTGCGGCAATAACTCAAGTCTGCTCCTCCTTCTGACCATGGGTTCCAACACCACCAGTTGCTGCTCAGAAATGCTGTCTGCACAGTCAACAGTTGCTCCTCTGTTATTGGGGTTCAGTAATGCCAGTTGCTCCCCTGCTGTGTGCATGGCAATAACTCAAGTCTGCTCCTCCTGCTGTCCCTGGGCTCCAACACCGACAGTTGCTGCTCGGAAGTGCTGTCTGCACAGTCAACAGTTGCTCCTCTGTTATTGGGGTTCAGTAACGCCAGCTGCTCCCCTGCTGTGTGTGCGGCAATAACTCAAATCTGCTCCTCCTGCTGTCCCTGGGCTTCAACACTACCAGTTGCTGCTCGGAAGTGCTGTCTGCACAGTCAACAGTTGCTCCTCTATTATTGGGGTTCAGTAAAGCCAGCTGCTTCCCCTGCTGTGCGTGCGGCGATAACTCAAGTCTGCTCCTCCTGCTGTCCCTGGGCTCCAACACCGCCAGTTGCTGCTCGGAAGTGCTGTCTGCACAATCAACAGTTGCTCCTCTGTTATTGGGGTTTAGTAATGTGTTGTGAAATTGGATTTTGGGCTCTCCCGGTGGCCACTGGTGGAATTGCTCTGGTGTGCATCATCCTCTCTGTTCACCTGTTTCCATCAGGATGTGGGAGTCGCTATTTAGCCTTGCTCCTCTGTCACTTCCATGCCGGTCAACATTGTAATCAGAAGCCTTTCTGTGCATGTTCCTGCTGCTAGACAACTCCCAGCTAAGTTGGACTTTAGTCCTTGCTTGTTTTTGCATTTTGTTCCAGTTCACAGCTGTAGTTTCGTTTCTGTGTCTGGAAAGCTCTTGTGATCTGAAATTGCCACTCTGATGTTATGAGTTAATACTAGAGTCTTAAAGTAATTTCAGGATGGTGTTTTGATAGGGTTTTCAGCTGACCATGAAAGTGCCCTTTCTGTCTTCCTGCTATCTAGTAAGCGGACCTCAATTTTGCTAAACCTATTTTCATACTACGTTTGTCATTTCATCTAAAATCACCGCCAATATTTGTGGGGGCCTCTGTCTGCCTTACGGGGAGATTTCTCTAGAGGTGAGCCAGGACTATATTTTCCTCTGCCAGGATTAGTTAGTCCTCCGGCCGGCGCTGGGCGTCTAGGGATAAAACGCAGGCTACGCTACCCGGCTACTGTTAGTTGTGCGGCAGGTTTAGTTCATGGTCAGTTTAGTTTCCATCCTTCCAAGAGCTAGTTCTTATGTTTGCTGGGCTATGTTCTCTTGCCATTGAGAACCATAACAGTAAAACGCAGGCTACGCTACCCGGCTACTGTTAGTTGTGCGGCAGGTTTAGTTCATGGTCAGTTTAGTTTCCATCCTTCCAAGAGCTAGTTCTTATGTTTGCTGGGCTATGTTCTCTTGCCATTGAGAACCATAACAGTTTGACCGGCCCCAAAGGGTTAAATTAATTGACTGAGAAAGGAGAGAAAAGAGAAGTCTGCTGAAGATTTTTTTTTTTTTTTCTTCAGTTCTGAGTGTGCTTGTAATTGAATCTCTTGCAAGTCTGCCTATATTGCAGCCTTTCTCTCTCTCTCTCCTTCTAATCCTGGAATGGCTCTGTGTTCACCTGTTTAAAATGGATATTCAGAGTTTAGCTGCAGGTTTGAATAATCTCACCACGAAAGTTCAAAATTTACAAGATTTTGTTGTTCAGGTTCCTATATCTGAACCTAGAATTCCTTTGCCTGAATTTTTCTCGGGGAATAGAGCTTGCTTTCAAAATTTCAAAAATAATTGCAAGTTGTTTTTGTCCCTGAAATCTCGCTCTGCTGGAGATCCTGCTCAGCAGGTCAGGATTGTGATTTCCTTGCTCCGGGGCGACCCTCAGGATTGGGCTTTTGCATTGGCTCCAGGGGATCCTGCGTTGCTCAATGTGGATGCGTTTTTTCTGGCCTTGGGGTTGCTTTATGAGGAACCTCAGTTAGAACTTCAGGCGGAAAAAACCTTGATGTCCCTATCTCAGGGGCAAGACGAAGCTGAAATATACTGCCAGAAATTCCGTAAATGGGCTGTGCTTACTCAGTGGAATGAGTGCGCCCTGGCGGCGAATTTCAGAGAGGGTCTCTCTGATGCCATTAAGGATGTTATGGTGGGGTTCCCTGTGCCTGCGGGTCTGAATGAGTCCATGACAATGGCTATCCAGATCGATAGGCGTCTGCGGGAGCGCAAACCTGTGCACCATTTGGCGGTGTCTACTGAGAAGACGCCAGAGAATATGCAATGTGATAGAATTCTGTCCAGAAGTGAACGGCAGAATTTTAGACGAAAAAATGGGTTGTGCTTCTATTGCGGTGATTCAACTCATGTTATTTCTGCATGCTCTAAGCGTACTAAGAAGCTTGATAAGTCTGTTTCAATTGGCACTTTACAGTCTAAGTTTATTCTATCTGTGACCCTGATTTGTTCTTTATCATCTATTACCGCGGATGCCTATGTCGACTCTGGCGCCGCTTTGAGTCTTATGGATTGGTCCTTTGCCAAACGCTGTGGGTATGATTTGGAGCCTCTTGAAACTCCTATACCCCTGAAGGGGATTGACTCCACCCCATTGGCTAGCAATAAACCACAATACTGGACACAAGTAACTATGCGGATTAATCCGGATCACCAGGAGATTATTCGCTTTCTTGTGCTGTATAACCTACATGATGTGTTGGTGCTTGGATTGCCATGGCTGCAATCTCATAACCCAGTCCTTGACTGGAAAGCTATGTCTGTGTTAAGCTGGGGATGTAAGGGGACGCATGGGGACGTACCTGTGGTTTCCATTTCATCATCTATTCCCTCTGAGATTCCTGAATTCTTGACTGAATATCGTGACGTTTTTGAAGAACCTAAGCTTGGTTCATTACCTCCGCACCGGGAGTGCGATTGTGCCATAGATTTGATTCCGGGTAGTAAATACCCTAAGGGTCGTTTATTTAATCTGTCTGTGCCTGAACATGCTGCTATGCGAGAATATATAAAGGAGTCCTTGGAAAAGGGACATATTCGTCCTTCGTCATCTCCCTTAGGAGCCGGTTTTTTCTTTGTGGCTAAGAAAGATGGCTCTTTGAGGCCGTGCATTGATTATCGGCTTTTGAATAAAATCACGGTTAAATACCAATATCCGTTGCCACTGCTGACTGATTTGTTTGCTCGCATAAAGGGGGCCAAGTGGTTCTCTAAGATAGATCTCCGTGGGGCGTATAATTTGGTGCGAATTAAGCAGGGGAATGAGTGGAAAACCGCATTTAATACGCCCGAGGGCCACTTTGAGTATTTGGTGATGCCTTTTGGTCTTTCAAATGCCCCTTCAGTCTTTCAGTCCTTTATGCATGACATTTTCCGTGATTATTTGGATAAATTTATGATTGTGTATCTGGATGATATTTTGATTTTTTCGGATGACTGGGACTCTCATGTCCAGCAGGTCAGGAGGGTTTTTCAGGTTTTGCGGTCTAATTCCTTGTGTGTGAAGGGTTCTAAGTGCGTTTTTGGGGTTCAAAAGATTTCCTTTTTGGGATATATTTTTTCCCCCTCTTCCATCGAGATGGATCCTGTCAAGGTTCAGGCTATTTGTGATTGGACGCAACCCTCTTCTCTTAAGAGTCTTCAGAAATTTTTGGGCTTTGCTAACTTTTATCGTCGATTTATTGCTGGTTTTTCTGATGTTGTTAAACCATTGACTGATTTGACTAAGAAGGGTGCTGATGTTGCTGATTGGTCCCCTGCTGCTGTGGAGGCCTTTCGGGAGCTTAAGCGCCGCTTTTCTTCCGCCCCTGTGTTGCGTCAGCCTGATGTTGCTCTTCCTTTTCAGGTTGAGGTCGACGCTTCTGAAATCGGAGCTGGGGCGGTTTTGTCGCAGAGAAGTTCCGATTGCTCCGTGATGAGACCTTGTGCTTTTTTCTCGCGTAAATTTTCGCCCGCCGAGCGGAATTATGATGTTGGGAATCGGGAGCTTTTGGCCATGAAGTGGGCTCTTGAGGAGTGGCGTCATTGGCTTGAGGGGGCTAGACATCAGGTGGTGGTATTGACTGACCACAAAAATCTAATTTATCTTGAGTCCGCCAGACGCCTGAATCCTAGACAGGCGCGCTGGTCGTTGTTTTTCTCTCGGTTTAATTTTGTGGTGTCCTAACTGCCGGGTTCTAAGAATGTAAAGGCGGATGCCCTTTCTAGGAGTTTTGAGCCTGACTCCCCTGGTAATTCTGAACCTACAGGTATCCTTAAGGATGGAGTGATATTGTCTGCCGTTTCTCCAGACCTGCGGCGGGCCTTGCAGGAGTTTCAGGCGGTGTTGTGAATTTGGATTCTGGGCTCCCCCGGTGGCCGCTTGTGGAATTGGACTTGTCATCCTCTTTCCTGTTTCACCTGGTTCCATCAGTAGTGGGTGTCGCTATTTAAGCTCATTTCTCTGGTGGTTTCTTGCCGGTCAACAATGTTATCTGATGCCTCTCAGTGCTTGTTCCTGCTTCTAGACAACTACTAGATAAGTTGGACTTTTGTCCATGTTTTGTTTTGCCTATTTGTTCCAGTTCACAGCTGAAGTTTTGTTACTGTGTCTGGAAAGCTCTCGTTGATCAGGGATTGCTACTCTGGCGTTATGAGTTAATGCCAGAGTTTAAGGTAATCTCTGGATGGTGTTTTGTTAGTGTTTTTCTGCTGACCATGAAAGTATACTATCTGTCTTCTGCTATCTAGTAAGCGGACCTCAAATTTGCTAAGACTATTTTCCTGCTGCGTTTGTAGTTTCATCTGAACTCACCGTCATTATATGTGGGGGGCTACTGTCTTCTTTGGAATATTTCTCTAGAGGTGAGCCAGGTCTTATATTTCCCTCTGCTAGCTATTTAGGTCTTAGGCCAGAGCTGGGCATCTAGCGATAAATAGGAAATGCTACCTGGCTATTTCTAGTTGCGCGGCAGGCTTAGTTCATGGTCAGTATAGTTCCATCTTCCGAGAGCTTGTCCCTCTATAGGCTTGCTATGATCTCTGCCTGCAGAGATCATGACAGTTTGACCGGCCATTAAAGTGTTAAAGACCCAGGTTGAGAAAGGAGAGTTATAAGAAGTCTGCTGGAATTTTTTTTTTTTTTTTTTTCCTCCAGTCTGCCTTGCTGCAGTCTTTTTTCTCTCTCTCCTCCTAATCTCTTATGCTCTGTGTGCACCTGACAATAATGGATCTCCAGAGTGTAACTGCGGGTTTGAATAATCTCATCACGAAAGTACAAAATTTACAAGATTTTGTGGTACATGCTCCGGTATCTGAGCCGAGAATTCCTTTGCCGGAGTTCTTCACAGGGAATAGAGCTAGCTTCCAGAATTTCCGAAATAATTGTAAGCTTTATTTGTCCCTGAAGTCTCGTTCAGCTGGAGACCCTGCTCAGCAGGTTAGGATTGTGATTTCCTTGCTCAGGGGTGACCCTCAAGATTGGGCCTTCTCATTGCCAGCAGGGGATCCTGCGTTACGCGATGTGGATGCGTTTTTTCTGGCCTTGGGCTTGCTTTATGAGGAACCTCATTTGGAACTTCAGGCAGAAAAAACTTTGATGGCACTATCTCAGGGGCAAGACGAAGCTGAAGTTTTCTGCCAAAAATTCCGTAAATGGTCTGTGCTTACTCAGTGGAATGAGTGCGCTTTGGCGGCAACTTTCAGAGAGGGTCTCTCTGATGCCGTTAAGGATGTTATGGTGGGGTTCCCTTTGCCTGCAGGTCTGAATGAGTCCATGACAATGGCTATTCAGATTGATAGGCGTCTGCGGGAGCGCAAACCGGTGCACCATCTGGCGGTGTCTATGGAAAAGACGCCAGAAAGTATGCAGTGTGATAGAATTCTGTCCAGGAGCGAGCGACAGAATTTTAGACGGAAGAATGGATTGTGTTTCTATTGTGGGGATTCTACTCATGTTATATCAGCATGCTCTAGGCGTACAAAGAAGCTTGATAAGTCTGTTTCCATTGGCACCATTCAGTCTAAGTTTATTTTGTCTGTAACCCTGATTTGCTCTTTGTCATCCATTGCCACGGACGCCTATGTTGACTCTGGCGCCGCTCTGAGTCTTATGGATTGGTCCTTTGCCAATCGTTGTGGTTTTAATTTAGAGCCTTTGGAGACTCTTATTCCTCTGAAGGGGATTGACTCCACCCCATTGGCTAATAATAAACCACAATACTGGACACAAGTAACCATGCGTATCAATCCGGATCACCAGGAGATTATTCGTTTCCTGGTGCTGTATAATTTACATGACGATTTGGTACTGGGATTGCCATGGTTGCAGTCTCACAACCCAGTCTTGGACTGGAGAGCAATGTCTGTGTTGAGCTGGGGATGTAAGGGTATTCATGGGGACGTACCTTTGGTTTCTATTTCGTCGTCCATTCCCTCTGAAGTCCCTGAGTTCCTCTCTGATTATCAAGACGTCTTTGACGAACCCAAGCTTGGGTCGTTACCTCCGCACCGTGAGTGCGATTGTGCCATAGATTTGATACCGGGTTGTAAATATCCAAAGGGTCGTTTGTTTAATTTGTCTGTGCCGGAACATGCTGCTATGCGGGAATATATAAAGGAGTCTTTGGAAAAGGGACATATTCGTCCATCTTCTTCTCCCTTGGGAGCTGGGTTTTTCTTTGTCTCAAAAAAAGACGGCTCTTTGAGACCATGTATTGATTATCGGCTTCTGAATAAGATCACTGTTAAGTATCAATACCCATTGCCATTGCTTACTGATTTGTTTGCTCGTATAGAGGGTGCTAAGTGGTTCTCTAAAATTGATCTTCGTGGGGCGTATAATTTGGTGCGGATCAGGCAGGGGGATGAGTGGAAGACCGCATTTAATACGCCCGAGGGCCACTTTGAGTATTTGGTCATGCCTTTTGGTCTTTCTAATGCCCCTTCAGTTTTCCAGTCTTTTATGCATGATATTTTCCGCGATTTTCTGGATAAATTTATGATAATATATCTGGATGATATTCTGATTTTTTCTGATGACTGGGACTCTCATGTCCAGCAGGTCAGGAGAGTTTTTCAGGTTCTGCGGTCTAAATCTTTATGTGTGAAGGGGTCTAAGTGCGTTTTTGGGGTCCAGAAAATTTCCTTTTTGGGGTATATTTTTTCTCCCTCTTCCATTGAGATGGATCCCGTCAAGGTGCAAGCTATTTGTGACTGGACTCAGCCCTCCTCTCTTAAGGGTCTTCAGAGATTTTTGGGCTTTGCCAACTTTTACCGCCGATTTATTGCTGGTTTTTCGGATGTCGTTAAACCACTGACTGATTTGACCAGACAAGGCGCTGATGTTGCTAATTGGTCCCCTCATGCTGTAGAGGCCTTTCAGGAGCTTAAGCGCCGTTTTGCCTCTGCCCCTGTGTTGCGTCAGCCTGATGTGAATCTGCCTTTTCAGGTTGAGGTTGACGCTTCGGAGATCGGAGCTGGGGCAGTGTTGTCGCAGAAAGGTTCCGACTGCTCCGTCATTAGGCCTTGTGCCTTCTTTTCTCGCAAATTTTCGCCCGCAGAGCGGAATTATGATGTTGGGAATCGGGAGCTTTTGGCCATGAAGTGGGCGTTTGAGGAGTGGCGCCATTGGCTCGAGGGGGCTAGGCATCAGGTGGTGGTATTGACTGACCACAAAAATTTGATTTATCTTGAGACTGCCAGACGCCTGAATCCTAGACAGGCGCGCTGGTCTTTATTTTTTTCTCGCTTTAATTTTGTGGTGTCATACCTACCGGGTTCTAAGAATGTTAAGGCAGATGCCCTTTCTAGGAGTTTTGACCCGGACTCTCCTGGTAATTCTGAACCCACAGGTATCCTTAGGGAGGGAGTAATTTTGTCGGCCGTTTCTCCTGATCTGCGGCGGTCCTTGCAAGAGTTTCAGGCGGATAGACCGGATCGTTGTCCGCCTGATAGACTGTTTGTTCCGGATGATTGGACCAGCAGAGTCATCTCTGAGGTACATTCTTCTGCATTGGCAGGTCATCCCGGAATTTTTGGTACCAGGGATTTGGTGGCAAGATCCTTCTGGTGGCCTTCCCTGTCACGAGATGTGCGAGTCTTTGTGCAGTCATGTGACGTTTGTGCTCGGGCCAAGTCTTGTAGTTCTCGGGCTAGCGGACTGCTGTTGCCCTTGCCTATTCCTAAGAGGCCTTGGACACACATCTCGATGGATTTTATTTCAGATCTGCCTGTTTCCCAGAAGATGTCTGTCATCTGGGTGGTCTGTGACCGTTTCTCTAAAATGGTCCATTTGGTTCCTCTGCCCAAGTTGCCTTCTTCTTCTGAGTTGGTTCCTCTGTTTTTTCAGAATGTTGTCCGATTGCACGGTATTCCTGAGAATATTGTTTCTGACAGAGGTACCCAATTTGTGTCTAGATTTTGGCGGGCATTCTGTGCTAGGATGGGCATAGATTTGTCTTTTTCATCTGCCTTTCACCCTCAGACTAATGGCCAGACCGAGCGGACTAATCAGACCCTTGAGACATATCTGAGGTGTTTTGTCTCTGCTGACCAGGATGATTGGGTTGCTTTTTTGCCATTGGCAGAGTTCGCCCTCAATAATCGGGCCAGTTCTTCCACCTTGGTGTCCCCGTTTTTCTGTAATTCGGGGTTTCACCCTCGATTTTCCTCCGGTCAGGTGGAATCCTCGGATTGTCCTGGAGTGGATGCGGTGGTGGAGAGATTGCATCACATCTGGGGGCAGGTTATGGACAATTTGAAGTTGTCCCAGGAGAAGACTCAGCGTTTTGCCAACCGTCATCGTCGTGTTGGTTCTCGGCTTTGTGTTGGAGATTTAGTGTGGTTGTCTTCTCGTTTTGTCCCTATGAGGGTCTCTTCTCCTAAGTTTAAACCTCGGTTCATCGGCCCTTATAGAATATTGGAGATTCTTAATCCTGTTTCTTTCCGTTTGGACCTCCCTGCGTCCTTTTCCATTCATAACGTTTTTCATCGGTCGTTATTGCGCAGGTATGAGGTACCTGTTGTACCTTCAGTTGAGCCTCCTGCTCCGGTGTTGGTTGAGGGTGAGTTGGAGTACGTTGTGGAGAAAATTTTGGACTCTCGTGTTTCCAGACGGAAACTCCAGTATCTGGTCAACTGGAAGGGTTACGGCCAGGAGGATAATTCTTGGGTCAATGCATCTGATGTTCATGCTTCTGATCTTGTTCGTGCCTTCCATAGGGCTCATCCTGGTCGCCCTGGTGGATCTGGTGAGGGTTCGGTGCCCCCTCCTTGAGGGGGGGGTACTGTTGTGAATTTGGATTCTGGGCTCCCCCGGTGGCCGCTTGTGGAATTGGACTTGTCATCCTCTTTCCTGTTTCACCTGGTTCCATCAGTAGTGGGTGTCGCTATTTAAGCTCATTTCTCTGGTGGTTTCTTGCCGGTCAACAATGTTATCTGATGCCTCTCAGTGCTTGTTCCTGCTTCTAGACAACTACTAGATAAGTTGGACTTTTGTCCATGTTTTGTTTTGCCTATTTGTTCCAGTTCACAGCTGAAGTTTTGTTACTGTGTCTGGAAAGCTCTCGTTGATCAGGGATTGCTACTCTGGCGTTATGAGTTAATGCCAGAGTTTAAGGTAATCTCTGGATGGTGTTTTGTTAGTGTTTTTCTGCTGACCATGAAAGTATACTATCTGTCTTCTGCTATCTAGTAAGCGGACCTCAAATTTGCTAAGACTATTTTCCTGCTGCGTTTGTAGTTTCATCTGAACTCACCGTCATTATATGTGGGGGGCTACTGTCTTCTTTGGAATATTTCTCTAGAGGTGAGCCAGGTCTTATATTTCCCTCTGCTAGCTATTTAGGTCTTAGGCCAGAGCTGGGCATCTAGCGATAAATAGGAAATGCTACCTGGCTATTTCTAGTTGCGCGGCAGGCTTAGTTCATGGTCAGTATAGTTCCATCTTCCGAGAGCTTGTCCCTCTATAGGCTTGCTATGATCTCTGCCTGCAGAGATCATGACAGGCGGATAGACCTGATCGTTGCCCACCTGGTAGACTGTTTGTTCCTAATGATTGGACCAGTAAAGTCATTTCTGAGGTTCATTCTTCTGCGTTGGCAGGTCATCCTGGAATCTTTGGTACCAGGGATTTGGTGGCAAGGTCCTTCTGGTGGCCTTCCCTGTCTCGAGATGTGCGAGGCTTCGTGCAGTCTTGTGACGTTTGTGCTCGGGCCAAGCCTTGTTGTTCTCGGGCTAGTGGATTGTTGTTGCCCTTGCCTATCCCGAAGAGGCCCTGGACGCACATCTCGATGGATTTTATTTCGGATCTTCCTGTTTCTCAGAAGATGTCTGTCATCTGGGTGGTGTGTGATCGTTTCTCTAAGATGGTCCATTTGGTTCCCCTGCCTAAGTTGCCTTCTTCTTCCGAGTTGGTTCCTCTGTTTTTTCAAAATGTGGTCCGTTTGCATGGTATTCCGGAGAATATCGTTTCTGACAGAGGTACCCAATTCGTGTCTAGATTTTGGCGAGCATTCGGTGCTAGGATGGGCATAGATTTGTCTTTCTCGTCTGCTTTCCATCCTCAGACTAATGGCCAGACCGAGCGGACGAATCAGACCTTGGAGACATATTTGAGGTGTTTTGTGTCTGCAGATCAGGATGATTGGGTTGCTTTTTTGCCTTTAGCGGAGTTTGCCCTCAATAATCGGGCCAGCTCTGCCACCTTGGTGTCTCCCTTTTTCTGTAATTCGGGGTTTCACCCTCGATTTTCTTCTGGTCAGGTGGAATCTTCGGATTGTCCTGGAGTGGATGCTGTGGTGGAGAGGTTGCATCAGATTTGGGGGCAGGTAGTGGACAATTTGAAGTTGTCCCAGGAGAAGACTCAGCTTTTTGCCAACCGCCGGCGTCGGGTTGGTCCTCGGCTTTGTGTTGGGGACTTGGTGTGGTTGTCTTCTCATTTTGTCCCTATGAGGGTTTCTTCTCCCAAGTTTAAGCCTCGGTTCATCGGCCCGTACAAGATATTGGAGATTCTTAACCCTGTGTCCTTCCGTTTGGACCTCCCTGCATCTTTTTCTATTCATAATGTTTTTCATCAGTCATTATTGCGCAGGTATGAGGTACCGGTTGTGCCTTCCGTTGAGCCTCCTGCTCCGGTGTTGGTTGAGGGCGAGTTGGAGTACGTTGTGGAAAAAATCTTGGACTCCCGTGTTTCCAGACGGAAACTCCAGTATCTGGTCAAATGGAAGGGATACGGTCAGGAGGATAATTCTTGGGTGACTGCCTCTGATGTTCATGCCTCCGATTTGGTCCGTGCCTTTCATAGGGCTCATCCTGATCGCCCTGGTGGTTCTGGTGAGGGTTCGGTGCCCCCTCCTTGAGGGGGGGGTACTGTTGTGAAATTGGATTTTGGGCTCCCCCGGTGGCCACTGGTGGAATTGCTCTGGTGTGCATCATTCTCTCTGTTCACCTGTTTCCATCAGGATGTGGGAGTCGCTATTTAGCCTTGCTCCTCTGTCACTTCCATGCCGGTCAACATTGTAATCAGAAGCCTTTCTGTGCATGTTCCTGCTGCTAGACAACTCCCAGCTAAGTTGGACTTTAGTCCTTGTTTGTTTTTGCATTTTGTTCCAGTTCACAGCTGTAGTTTCGTTTCTGTGTCTGGAAAGCTCTTGTGATCTGAAATTGCCACTCTGATGTTATGAGTTAATACTAGAGTCTTAAAGTAATTTCAGGATGGTGTTTTGATAGGGTTTTCAGCTGACCATGAAAGTGCCCTTTCTGTCTTCCTGCTATCTAGTAAGTGGACCTCAATTTTGCTAAACCTATTTTCATACTACGTTTGTCATTTCATCTAAAATCACCGCCAATATTTGTGGGGGCCTCTGTCTGCCTTACGGGGAGATTTCTCTAGAGGTGAGCCAGGACTATATTTTCCTCTGCCAGGATTAGTTAGTCCTCCGGCCGGAGCTGGGCGTCTAGGGATAAAACGCAGGCTACGCTACCCGGCTACTGTTAGTTGTGCGGCAGGTTTAGTTCATGGTCAGTTTAGTTTCCATCCTTCCAAGAGCTAGTTCTTATGTTTGCTGGGCTATGTTCTCTTGCCATTGAGAACCATAACAGTAATGCCAGCTGCTCCCCTGCTATGTGCGGCAATAACTCAAGTCTGCTCCTCCTTCTGACCCTGGGTTACAACACCACCAGTTGATACTCAGAAATGCTGTCTGCACAGTCAACAGTTGCTCCTCTGTTATTGGGGTTCAGTAATGCCAGTTGCTCCCCTGCTGTGTGCGTGGCAATAACTCAAGTCTGCTCCTCCTGCTGTCCCTGGGCTCCAACACCGACAGTTGCTGCTCGGAAGTGCTGTCTGCACAGTCAACAGTTGCTCCTCTGTTATTGGGGTTCAGTAACTCCAGCTGCTCCCCTGCTGTGTGTGCAGCAATAACTCAAATCTGCTCCTCCTGCTGTCCCTGGTCTCCAACACCGCCATTTGCTGCTCGGAAGTGCTGTCTGCACAGTCAACAGTTGCTCCTCTGTTATTGGGGTTCAGTAATGCCAGTTGCTCCCCTGCTGTGTGTGCGGCAATAACTCAAGTCTGCTCCTCCTGCTGTCCCTGGGCTCCAACACCGCCTGTTGCTGCTCGGAAGTGCTGTTTGCACAGTCAACAATTGCTGCCGTGTTATTGGGTTTCAGTAACGTCAGCTTATCCCCAGCTGTGTATCCGGCAATGTGTCCTGCGACCGCCATGCTGACACAACAACAGATATTAAACTGCCTCGAGTGCAGGCTTTGGCCTACACTCTGCTCCTCCTGCTGTCCCTGGGCTCCAACACCGCCAGTTGCTGCCTGGAAGCGCTGTTTGTACAGTCAACACTTGTTGCCGTGTTATTGGGTTTCAGTAATGTCATCTGATCCCCAGCTGTGTATCCGGCAATGTGTCCTGCGACCACCACGCTGACACAACAACAGATATTAAACTGCCTCGAGTGCAGGCTTCGGCCTACATTCTGCTCCTCCTGCTGTCCCTGGGCTCCAACACCGCCAGTTGCTGCCCAGAAGTGCTGTTTGCACAGTCAACACTTGCTCCCATGTTACTGGGTTTCAGTAACGTCAGCTGATCCCCAGCTGTGTATCCAGCAATGTGTCCTGCGACCGCCACGCTGACACAACAACAGATATTAAACTGCCTCAAGTGCAGGCTTCGGCCTACACTCTGCTCCTCCTGCTGTCCCTGGGCTCCAACACCGCTAGTTGCTGCTCAGAAGTATCTTTACTCCCTCCTGCCCAGCCCGGTTACAGCACGCCAGCTGTTTACGGGTAGTGTCAAGGTCACTTAGCCTCCGATACATTGTCCTGTCGGATTGAGGTCGGGTTAGCCGACTTTATGGTGCCTGCAGTTTAGGTGCTTCCTATGTGGGCAGCGGGAACTGGCAATCAAGGCTGGTTCCGTAATGCCAATAGGACAAGCTCCCCCTGTAGGACTGTGGATTGTCGGTAACCACGGCCGGCTCGCGGCCTAGCAACTTTTGTTTTTCCTGTGGACCTTCTGCTGCCTATCTGAGTTCCAGCACCATTAGCTGGTTCTTAGGAAGACAAGCTTCAATAGGTCCCCCTGGTTCCAGTACCGTCAGCTGGTTTTGGGCAGAGCCTTTGGCTTAGGTGCCTCCTTCTGGGTATCCGAGTTCCACCAACGTCAGGTGGTCCTTGGTAGTGCTTTCTGGCACGGGTACCTCCTGCTTAGTAACTGGGTTCCAGTAACGGCAGCTGGTCCTTGGTAGTTCCATTGGCTCTTGTACCTTCTGCTACCCATCTGGGTTCCAGTACCGTCAGCTGGTTCTCGGCAGTGTCTTTGGCTCTTATACCTTCTGCTCCCCATCCTGGTTCCAGTACCGTCAGCTAGTTCCGGGCAGAGCCTTTGGATTAGGTACCTCCTACTGGGTATCCTAGTTCCACCAACGTCAGGTGGTCCTTGGTAGTGCTTTCTGGCACAGGTACCTCCTGCTTTGTAACTGGGTTCCAGTAACATCAGCTGGTCCTCGGTAGTTCCATTGGCTCTTGGACCTTTCGGGTAGCCATCCGGGTTCCAGTACCATCAGCTGGTTCTCGGCATTTCCTCAGCCTTCTTGTACCTTCTGCTACATTTCTGAGTTCAAGACTCTAAAGACGACGACCCTGAAGACCACCCCTAAGATGACGACGACCCCAGAGACGACAACCCCTGAGGTGACGACCCTGGAGAGAAGGACCCTGAAGACCACCCCGAAGATGACGACGACCCTGGAGACGACGACCCTGGAGACGACGACCCTAGAGACGACGACCCTGAAGACCGAGAAGCAGAAGAACAAGAAGATGCAGAACAAAGAGCAGAAGAACATTAAGCATAAGACTAAACATCAGAGCAAAAGATATTATCTAAATTATAAGCAGAAGAAGACTAAGCAGTGTATGGGGTGAGTCTGTTCCTCCTCATGGTGCCCCTGGAAAAAGCCTGCTGCTGCAGGCCAAACTGAACGCAGACAAATCCTGTTGTAACTCTTTTGTGACAGGCAGAACGGAAGGTGTAATCTTCAAACTTTTATAGATAAGAACTACACAAATAAGAATATGATGAAGAAGTAGAATATGAAAAAGATTAATAGTTTAATAAAAATAATATAAGAATGTAATAAAAAAGAATAATAGGTAGAAGATGAAGAAGATGAATAAGGTGAAGAAGAAGTTGATGTAAAAGATGCTGATGCTGAGGATGATGAAGAAGAAAGTGTTGGAGAAGTAAAAAAGAAGGTGAAGAGCATGGAATTAGTGAAACATCAATATCTGACAAAATATAAAAAATCTCAACAGTCAATATCTTTGTAACTCCGAACGTCTTTAAAAAAAAAAAAAATTCCTGCTATTCCATTTGATTGGGCTAATGATTGCCTTTAATGTCTCCTCAACCTCCCCCAATACATCCTACATTATTCTTAGTTGTTTTCCTTCATGTAGAATGAACCTACAAGGAAAGAAAGGGTTTATTTTAATTCCGATATTTTGGTCCCATTGACTTGCATTGGTATCGGGTATCGGTATCGGCGATATCTGATATTTTTCGAATATTGGCCGATCCAATCCGATACCGATACTTTTGGATATCGGAAGGTATCGCTCAACACTAATTCCGACCCTTTGCTCAGTATTGATTAGATGCACCCTTTTGAGCTAGTACAGCCATGAGTCTTCTTGGGAATGATGCAACAAGTTTTTCACACCTGGATTTGGGGATCCTGTGCCATTCTTCCTTGCAGATCCTCTCCAGTTCTGTCAGGTTTGATGGTGAACGTTGGTGGACAGCCATTTTCAGGTGTCTCCAGAGATGCACAATTTGGTTTAGGTCAGGGCTCTGGCTGGGCCAGTCAAGAATGGTCACAGAGTTGTTCTGAACCCACTCCTTTTTTTATTTTAGCTGTGTGCTTAGGGTCATTGTCTTGTTGGAAGGTGAATCATTGGCCAAGTCTGATGTCCAGAGCAGAGGTTTAAATCCAGGATATCTCTGTACTTGGCCGCATTCATGTTTCCTTCAATGACAACAAGTCAAGGACATCGTACCACAACCCTCGTTTAATGCCCGGATTGCTGCAGCTGTTGTTGCATCGGCTGCACTAGCTTATGGACTAGGGGCTTACAGTAAGGTACCGGAGACCGACCGCTGCCGCCAAAAGATGGATTGCTAACCTTGGACCCACCTTGAGGACATTTCATCGACAGCTACAAGGACTACTACACTCATTGGAACAGTTGCGGCTGAGGAAACGGTAGACACAATAAATTATTGAATGAACTGTTGCTATTTTTGCTATTCACCTTTATTCTTTCCCAGTTTAACTGTTTATCTCCCTGCAAGGAGCACAATCAGTGGCGCTGCTATCATGAGACAAGTTGAGCACTTTGCCTCAGGCGACAGCGCATCCCTCAAGCCAGGGGGCGGCAGAGCGGCGGTCAGAACATGTGGTGCTGTTGCTGACTCTCCCTGTAATCCCTGCTGACCCTTGCTGACACTCACAACTTAACATGACTGCTACCTTACCAGCAGTTGCGGCCTGTCTTCCGACCCTGGGGACACACATTGCTGATTGCTGGGACTTGCAGAGCAGTGAGTAAACATCTCCTGCCCACGCTCTGCTGCATGGCTCCATGACCCCATCATAGTTCACCGCTTCCCTCCATCAGACTCCTCTGCCTTGTCTCTGCCTGTATGCACACAGCAAGCAATGTTTGCACCCACTGGCATCCTGCCCAGTATGTTTATATGCTGCTGCTGCACTGTGCATGTAGGTGTATGTAATGTACAGCGCTGTTCACATGCATAGGATTGGATCTGTGAGTTGCACTACTTATACAATTGTGTAGTGATTAGTGTTGAGCGATACCGTCCGATACTTGAAAGTATCGGTATCGGATAGTATCGGCCGATACCCGAAAAGTATTGGATCTCGCCGATACCAATACCTGATACCAATACAAGTCAATGGGACTCAAGTATCAGAAGGTATCCCTTATGGTTCCCAGGGTCTGAAGGAGAGGATACTCTCCTTCAGGCCCTGGGATCCATATGAATGTGTAAAATGAAGAATTGAAATAAAAAATATTGATATACTCACCTGTCCGGAGGCCCCTGCACCTTACCGCTGTTAACCGGCAGCTTCCGTTGCTTAAAATGAGCGCGTTTAGGGCCTTCCATGACGTCACGGCTTCTGATTGGTTGCTTGCCGCTCATGTGACTGCCACGCGACCAATCACAAGCCGTGGTGTCATTCTCAGGTCCTAAATTCCGAATTCTAGGAATTTAGGACCTGAGAATGACGTCATGGCTTGTGATTGGTCGAGTGGCGGTCACATGAGCGGCACGCGACCAATCAGAAGCCGTGACGTCATGGAAGGTGCTGAACGCGCTCATTTTAAGCAAAGCTGGCTGCCGGTTACTACCAGTGCGCGTCAGAGGGTGAGTATATCCCTATTTTTTTATTTTAATTCTTTATTTTTTACATGGATATGGTTCCCAGGGCCTGAAGGAGAGTTTCCTCTCCTTCAGACCCTGGGAACCATACACTGGGAACTTCCGATTCCTATTCCCGATACCACAAAAGTATCGGATCTCGGTATCGAAATTCCGATACAGCAAATATCGGCCGATACCCGATACTTGCGGTATCGGAATGCTCAACACTAGTAGTGATACAGCAGCTATGGGGCTGCCCCCTAGTATATAGTCCTATAAGTCTGTATTCTGTTGTGCACTTCAGTCCTATAAAAAACTGTGTCTATGGTGATAATAACTGCACCCAAGTAATTGTGCCACATCCACAGCGGTGTGTCTGTATTGTCTTGCACACTTGAGCCCTGTGTACACACACACACACCCCACTGTCTTAACCCCTTCACCCCGAAGACTGTTTTCACCTAAGTGACAGGGCCAATTTTTAGAATTCTGACCACTGTCACTTTATGAGGTCATAACTCTAAAACGCTTCAACGGATCCTGGTTATTCTGACACTGTTTTCTCATGACATATTGTACTTCATGGTAGTGGTAAAACTTCTTCGATATGACTTGCATTTATTTGTGAAAAAAACAAAAATTTGTCGAAAATTATGAAAATTTAGCAATTTTCAAACTTTTAGTCTTTATGCCCTTAAATTAGAGAGTTATATCTCATAATATAGTTAACACTAGAACTACTGATGGAGTCATTTTGACTCCTTTCGTTTTTTATTTCTCTTCTGTGACTGCATTTTTCAGAATTCCGGCTTGAAACTCGGTGACTTTTCCTCAAATATGATGTGAAAAAAGATTTTGTGAGAATAAATAATTTTGGTAAAAAATTTGCGCGTTTTTTTCAAAATTTACCAAGAACTACTGAAGGGAGTCATTTTGACTCCCTACTATATTTTGAGGTCCTTTTGTCACTAAATGTTGCTATAAAGTTTTGTGCATAATTTTTTCACTCTGTCTTATTTACCCTGATGTTCATATAGATGTAGTTCAATTTACATGTCAACTTTTCACATTTTCCTTGTGTTTTACCTGCTTGTATTACTGTGTAATGCTGAACAAAATAGCTTGTTTACTCTAGGCTCTTATCTTATGCTAATGAAGGGTGGTGTTTTTCTAAGGTTTTAGCAGGAGACAGTATTCTGGATAGTAACTTTACTTTCAGTTCAGCTGAAGAGACAAAGAGAACAGACGCAGACATACGAGCTCTGAAGACTCATACAGGTATGAATTGTTATGAAATAGTTTAGCTGTCTGTCAACTGATTCAGCCCACCTTCTTTTGAAGGTGGCAGAACAGTTATTATTTCTTTTAGTTTTCATTTCATTTCTATTTTTCAGCAGGGAACTATATAGAATTATGGAATTTGTGAGGAATATGGAGAGAAGACGTTTGATAAAACCTCAGGATATTCTGGCTACTTTGCAATCCATACCGGAGGATGAATCGGAATCCGAATTGCAGGAACATGTATTTGATTCTGACAGTGATGAAGATTTCATTCCTCAGAACATATCAAGTGAATCTGAAGACTCAGAAGGAACAAATCCAGAAGGTAAGTAGTTATGTGTATTTATTTGTTCTTCCACACACTGAGTTAGGGCCTGTGCACACTAGCAGAATTCTGGCTGAATAGCCATCTGGATATTCTTGCCGCAATACAGGCCGTACCTGCCCGCTCATGCCTGAAGCTCCGCTCCGAACCCCGGGCTGGAGCCGCTGTCAGGGACAGAGCAGCGCTTGCTTACGCGCGAGCACGGCTCCGTCCCAGACAGCGGCTCCAGCCCGGGGTTCGGAGCGGAGCTTCAGGTATGAAACTCCGCTCTGTACCTGAGCGGGCAGGTACGGGCCGGATTGTGGTGAGAATATCCGGTTGGATATTCCGCCGCTAATCCAGCCAGTGTGCACGGACCCTTACAAAACAAAAATTCTAAATATTCATCAACTTTTTTCCAGATATTCCAAGCACATCAACTGGGGATCGGGCTCATGCAGTTATGTTGCCTCATGACCATCCTCCTGGTCGTGGACAGAAAAAATCAGCAAAACGTCCCAGAAATGAAAGAACAACAGATAACGATGGCGGCGAAGGTAATGCAACAACAAACACCAGAGAAGGCGAATCTGAAGGAATACTAGTTTTAGCGGATGGTATTCAATGGAAACCTGTTGAAATTGGACAACACTTGCCTGGTAGGCGTGACAGCCAAAATATTCTTCAAGAAGCACCTGGCCCTACAGGATACGCCAGAAGAAATATCATTATCGATAGTCCTTTGAGCGCATGGCGTATATTTTTTGATTCATATATATTGACACATATAAAGAACTGTACGCTTGCAGAAGCATGCAGGAACAATAATTTACAGTTTACTCTATCTGATGAGGAGCTAGATGCATTCATTGCGATATTCTATGCTCGTGGAATATCTGGCACGAACCGTCACTCGATTAGCAGTATTTGGTGTAATGACTGGGGAATACCGTTTTGCAAAGCGACAATGTCTAGGGACCGCTTTGTTGAAATTATGAGGTTTCTCAGATTTGATGAGAAATCTACTCGATCGGAGAGACTGCAAACGGACAAGTTTGCTCTATTTTCTACTGTGTGGGACAGGTTTATTGAAAATTGTATTGCGTGTTACAAACCTGGCCCATACATAACGGTGGATGAGCAACTTTTCCCAAGCAAAACTAGGTGTCCATTCACGCAGTACATGCCTTCCAAACCAGATAAATATGGCCACAAATATTGGCTAGCTGTTGATAAGGAGAGCAAATATCTGGCAAATGGCTTCCCTTATCTAGCCCTCCGTCACATACAATATTCGGACTAACGAGTTCACATACAATGTGCCTGTCAGGCGCCTGCTGGAAAAATACCTATAATATCTAATGTTTGCAATTTCAGTGCTCTAAAAGTGATCAGTGACCTTCATAGGGATGTAATAAAAGAGACTACACATAATCAGTTGCAAAAAAAACCATTTACTTAACATAAAACTAATAACTATGAAATACAAACTTTTCAAAACTCCCGCCAAATAGTCCCCAGTTCGACTCTCTCAAAAAAATGTACAAAGAAAATTTTTGAACACAAACTTAATTTTAAGGTACCTTAAGTACTATTAAAAACATATTCAATCAGAAGTAGATGCTGAGGTTTCCCCAGAAAAGTCACACTTGCAGAGCAAATAGCAAGAATTACACACCATTTTTGCATGTGTCAGGCAAATTGCTTTATGACATTTGAGACATTCATAATTTGAAAGCCTTCTGGTTCCGCTTTCCGTTTGGCAGGTGGTGCATCTCCTTCTTTTGTGAGGTAGTGCAGATGGTGACTTTTCACCATCATCTTCTGGGCGGAACCTTTTGAGCTGAACTTGAAGGCGAGAGGGGATACCGATTGTTTTCACGCTTCTCCTGCGTAGCTCTCCAAGTACTAGTTCATGGGCCAATTTTTTCAGATACAATCGTCTACGGAGTGGTTCAAGCTTGTTTTCAAGATAAATCACTTGTGAATTTATACCACCCAAATTCAACATAGCAAAAAATATGACCATTGGCCAGCGTTTGATGTTTCTGCTGACGTTGAAAGTGGAGCACATCTGTGTATCCACACCCCCTTTGGTGGCATTGTAAAATGTAATTATCTCCGATTTTTTTTCTGCCCCAGTCCCAGAATCGATGGCAGCATCATCATGAAGTGTTGATAGAAGAAGTACGATTTTTTTGGCATGTGGTACATAGGAAACTAAAGCCTTTCCATTATGGAATGCAAACATACTGCTGTACTGTTGTCTCTCTTTCACACTTACAAACTGTGGCGGCAATTCCCTTTTGTTTTTTCTTACAGTTCCCACATATGACAGCTTCTGAATTTTCAGATAATCAATCAGATCACAACTTGTAAACCAATTGTCAGCTGTAATATTGCGACCCAATCCAAATAAGGGTTCAGCCAGTCTTTTTACAACATCAATGGGTTTGTTGCTCACACAGTAAGGACCTTCTGGTTGTTTTCCTGCATAAACTTCCAGGTTGTAAGTGTAGGTCTTACTGGCATCAACAAGGGCATAAATTTTTATTCCATATTTGTTTGGCTTTGATTGGAATATATTGACGAAAGGCACATCTACCACGAAAACCAGGGAGCATTTCGTCAATAGTGAGATTCTCTCCAGGGTAATAACTTTGTTTACAGTTTACAACAAATCTTTGAAATATATCACGAATTGGAGCAAGTCGGTCATGTGTTTTGCGTTCGGTTCGGGTAGTTCTGTCGTCAAACCGAAGGCAACGAATTAGAATCTTGAATCTGTTTATGGACATAACAAGGCTAAATTTTTCAACTCCATCCCCATCTTTACCCCAAAGTTCCTCCAAACTTTGTCTATTTGCCCTATAAGCTCCTGCAAGGTACAGTAATCCAAAAAAAGCACGCAGTTCTATTTCATCTGTGGGCTTGATGGTTCTGTTGCAGATGTACTTGTCCTTTATAATGTCTATATATTGGTTGGTATATGTGACAATAGAATCCAGAATGTCATCTGTAAATATACTGTTCCAGCATTCAACTGCAGTTTTTGCATTACGTGCAGTTCCTATTACTGCAGGAAGGTGAGTAATAATGTTTAAAGGTTCCCTACGTTTTTTCTGGAATGGCTTCTTGTTCCATTTAGTATTTTTATCTTTTCCAATATAATATGATCCAACTTCTTCATCCTCACCACTGTCACCATCTTGCTCTGTTTCAGAATCCAGGACACATTCTTCCACCTCATCATGAGAATCAATCTCACTTTCCTCTCCTAAATCCTCATTCAGTGTGAGGTCTCTATCATCTAACAGCATGTTTGTTACTTCCTCAACATCAAGTTGTTTGGATAAATTGTACATTTTCCTCTCCATTTCAGCAGATTATCTGAAGCAAGAGAAGGAATATGTTGGGGAACTACTGTATATGCCTGAGCAGCACACTTTCTTTTATAAAATCTCCCTTATTTCTATGAAATATCCTCACATTTTGTGCTATACATTCATAAAACAAGCTAAATAAACTATTGTGATGAATAAAAACATAAAATACCAACCTTACTGAATGTGACGTATTCACATACAATGAGCCTGAGAGATCTGTGCAGCTATATCCTCTCCCCTGAAGCTCTGAAATCCAACTGTGATATCAGGTTTCACAGACCTTCAAGAGACAGGAGACTACCTGGAGGGAGGGGCTTTCCTCACAATCTGGTGAGGAAGGAGAAATGAAAGTAAAAGAGAAGCACCTGTCAGATCAGTTGTATGTGACGGAGGGCTAGGCAAAGATGACACACGCCGTGCTGAGGACCGTTTAGCTGACCATGTGGTAATGAAGTTATTGGACCCGTTTTTGAAAAAGGTCGCAATGTTACAACCGATAATTATTTTACTTCAGTAAAATTAGCTAAACAGCTAAAAAGCAAAGGAACAACCATCGTGGGAACACTGAATAAGATAAGGCGAGAAGTGCCTAAAGAAATAAAATCCATGAAAGAGGAATTGTACAACACTAAAGTGTTTAGAAATTGAGACAATTTTACACTTACAGTATATCAAGGAAAGCCCAACAAAAATGTTGTCATTTTGAGTTCCGTCCATCCAGATGTTGTTGTTGCGTCTGATTCCGCTAAAAAAACTCCAGAAACGGTAAAGTTTTACAATGAAACAAAATATGGAGTAGATGTAGTGGATCAGATGGCACGAAAATATACCACACGAACATCCACAAGGAGATGGCCTGTTCATGCATTTGAAAATGCCTTAGACTTTGCGGGTATAAATGCATGTATAATATTCAAGGAGATTACCCACCAAAAAATGTCACGCAAGGCATTTTTGCAAACGCTTGTGAGAGAGTTGAGTGGTCCTTATGTCACAGATAGGGAAAAGGGTTCCACGTCCCAAGTTTCTACATGTTCAGAATTGATGGTTCAAACAAAATTTTGCCAGATCAAAGAAAAGTGCAAGAAAAATAGATCTGTTGGCAATTGTAAGACTTGTGGTAAGTCTTTGTGTGGGCAATGTACTGCCATAAATCAAAGGCAATGCCTAAAATGCGAAACACCAAATGTTTAGAAGGTGAATTCTGCGCCATATTTTCATTTTTATGCTCCTCCACCTACATTTTCTCTGTTTTTTTGTTCTTCAGTTGTTGTTTATATGTGTGCACTTGAATAAAAAAAAATGTTTGAAAAACGTCTATTATAATTATTGTTATTTTCTGTAGAAAAATAAGAAAAGCAGAAAAAAAACAATCAAAAGCATTACTGTTGGATCTCACAATAATAATACATTACAAAAAATATAAATTATTAATAAATAACCACAAATGAAACTCTAAAAATAAACGAAAACAAGCAAGGAGTCAAAATGACTCCTTTCAGTAGTTCTAGGCGGGGTCACGAGTCCAGTAGTCCTAGTGTTAATAAACAACATTTCCCACATGTCTGCTTTACATCAGCACAATTTTGGAAACCAAATTTATTTTTGTTAGGGAGTTATAAGGGTTAAAAGTTGACCAGCGATTTCTCATTTTTGCAACAAAATTTGCAAAACCATTTTTTTTACGGACCACCTCACATTTGAAGTGACTTTGAGGGGTCTATATGACAGAAAATGCCCAAAAATGACACCATTCTAAAAACTGCACCCCTCAAGGTACTCAAAACCACATTCAAAAAGTTTATTAACTCTTTAGGTGCTTCACAGGAATTTTTGGAATGTTTAAAAAAAATTTAACATTTAACTTTTTTTTCACAAAATTTTTAATTCAGATCCAATTTGTTTTATTTTACCAAGGGTAACAGGAGAAATTGGACCAAAAAAGTCATTGTACAATTTGTCCTGAGTACGCCGATACCCCACATGTTGAGGTAAACCATTGATTGGGCACATGGCAGAGCTCGGAAGGGAAGGAGCGCCATTTGAGTTTTCAATGCAAGATTTGCTGGAATTGAGATCGGAACCCATGTCGCGATTGGAGAGCCCCTGATGTGCCTAAACAGTGGAAACCCCCACAAGTGACACCATTTTGGAAAGTGGACCCTCTAAGGAACTAATCTAGATGTGTGGTGAGCACTTTGAACCTCCAAGTGCTTCACAGAAGTTTATAATGTAGAGCCGTAAAAAAAAATTCATATTAATTTTCACAAAAAATGATCTTTTTGCCCCAAATTTTTTATTTTTCCAAGGGTATCAGGATAAATTGGACCCCAAAAGTTGTTGTGAAATTTGTCCTGAGTATGCTGATACTTCATATATGGGGATAAACCACTGATTGGGCACATGGCAGAGCTCGGAAGGGAAGGAGCGCCATTTGACTTTTCAATGCAAAATTGGCTGGAATTGAGATCGGAACCCATGTCGTGTTTGGAGAGCCCCTGACGTGCCTAAACAGTGGAAACCCCCACAAGTGACACCATTTTGGAAAGTAGACCCTCTAAGGAACTAATCTAGATGTGTGGTGAGCACTTTGAACCTCCAAGTGCTTCACAGAAGTTTATAATGTAGAGCCGTAAAAAAAAATTCATATTAATTTTCACAAAAAATGATCTTTTTGCCCCAAATTTTTTATTTTTCCAAGGGTAACAGGAGAAATTGGACCTCAAAAGTTGTTGTGCAATTTGTCCTGAGTACGCTGATACTTCATATATGGGGATAAACCACTGTTTGAGCGCATGGCAGAGCGCGGAAGGGAAGGAGCGCCATTTGACTTTTCAATGCAAAATTGGCTGGAATTGAGATCGGAACCCATGTCATGTTTGGAGAGCCCCTGACGTGCCTAAACAGTGAAAACCCCCATACCATTTTGGAAAGAAGACCACCTAAGGAACTTATCTAGATGTGTGGTGAGCACTTTTAACCCCAAATTATTTTACTAAAGTTTAGAATGTAGCGCTGTGAAAATTAAAAAATCATTTTTTCTTTCCACAAAATGATGTTTTAGCCTGCAATTTTTTTTTTCCCAAGGGTAACAAGAGAAATTGGACCACAAATGTTATTGTCCAATTTGTCCTGAGTACGCTGATACCCCACACATTGGGGGGAACCACTGTTTGGGCGCACGGCAGAGCTCGGAAGGGAAGGAGCGCCATTTGAAATGCAGACTAAACAGTAGAAACCCCCCACAAGTGACCCCATATTGGAAACTAGACCCCCCAGGGAACTTATCTAGATGTGTTGTGAGAACTTTGAACCAACAAGTGTTTCACTACAGTTTATAACGTAGAGCCGCGAAAATAAAAAATATATTTTTTTCCACGAAAATGATATATTAGCCCCTACGTTTTTATTTTCCCAAAGGTAACAGGAGAAATTAGACAACAAAAGTTGTTGTCCAATTTGTCCTGAGTACGCTGATACCCCATATATGGGGGGAACCACTGTTTGGGCGCACAGGAGAACTCGGAAGGGAAGGAGCACTGTTTTAGTTTTTCAAAGCAGAATTGGCTGGAATTGAGATCGGACGCCATGTCGCGTTTGGAGAGCCCCTGATGTGCCTAAACAGTGAAAACTCCCCAATCCTAACTGAAACCCTAACCCCAACCCTAACCCTAGCCCTAACCCTAGCCCTAACCCTAGTCCTAACCCTAGCGCTACTTTCACACTAGCGTTTTTTTGCATACGTCGCAATGCGTCGCTTTGGCGAAAAAACGCATCCTGCAAAGTCATCTGCAGGATGCGTTTTTTCCCCATAGACTAACATTAGTGACACATTGCGATGTATTGACACACGTCGCAACCGTCGTGCGACGGTTGCGTCGTGTTGTGGTGGACCGCCGGCAGCAAAAAACGTTACATGTAACTTTTTTTGTGCCAACGGTCCACCATTTCCAACCGCGCATGCGCGGCTGGAACTCCGCCCCCACCTCCCTGCACCTCACAATGGGGCAGCGGATGCGTGGAAAAACAGCATCCACTGCCCCCATTGTGCGGCGCTTGCACAGTATGCGTCGGTACGTCGGGCCGACGCAGCGCGACGGCCCCGTACCGACGCTAGTGTGAAAGTAGCCTAACGGGAAAATGGAAATAAATATGTTTTTTAAAATTTTATTATTTTTCCCTAACTAAGGGGGTGATGAAGGGGGATTTGATTTACTTTTATAGCATTTTTTGGGCGGATTTTTATGGTTGGCAGCCATCACACACTAAAAGACGCTTTTTATTGCAAAAAATAGTTTTTGCATCACCACATTTTGAGAGCTATAATTTATCCATATTTTGGCCCACAGAGTCATGTGAGATCTTGTTTTTTGCGGGACGAGTTGACGTTTTTATTGTTACCATTTTTGAGCACATGACATTTTTTGATCGCTTTTTATTCCGATTTTTGGGAGGCGGAATGAACAAAAACCAGCAATTCCTGAAATTCTTTTAGGGGGGGGGCGTTTATACCATTCCACGTGTGGTAAAATTGATAAAGCAGTTTTATTCTTCAGGTCAGTATGATTACAGCGATACCTCATTTATGTAATTTTTTTATGTTTTGGCGCTTTTACACAATAAAAATTATTTTATATAAAAAAATAATTGTTTTTGCATCGCTTTATTCTGAGAGCTATAACTTTTTTATTTTTCTGCTGATGATGCTGTATGGCGGCTTTTTTTGCGGGACAAGATGACATTTTCAGCGGTACCATGGTTATTTATATCCGTCTTTTTGATCGCGTGTTATTCCACTTTTTGTTTGGCGGTATGAGAATAAAGCGTTGTTTTTTGCCTCGTTTTTTTTTTTTTTTTTACGATGTTCACTGAAGGGGTTAACTAGTGATATAGTTTTATAGGTGGGGTCGTTACGGACGCGGCGATACTAAATATGTGTACTTTTATTGTGTGATTTTTTTTTTTTATTTAGATAAAGAAATGTATTTATGGGAGTATTTTTTATTTTTTTTTCTTTATTTAGGAATTTTTTTTTCTTTTTTTTTACACATGTGGACATTTTTTTTTAAAACTTTTTTACTTTGTCCCGGGGGGACATCACAGATCGGTGATCTGACAGTGTGCACAGCACTCTGTCAGATCACCGATCTTAGAGGCACGTTACAGCGGCTTGCCGGCGCCTGCTATGAGGAATTCTCAGCAGGCGCCGGCAAGCAGAGTCATCTCATGACCCGGAAGGAGTCCCGCGGCCATCTTGGATCCGGGGACTCCTTCCAGGTCACCGGAGCAGCGCGATCTCATCGCGCTGCTCCGGTGGGAGAGCGCAGGGAGCCCCCGTCCCTGCGCGATCCCACTCTATGCCGATGTCACTATTGACAGCGGCATCAGAGGGGTTAAATGCCCGCGATCGGCGATAGCGCCGATCGTGGGCATTGCTGCGGGGTGTCAGCTGTCATATACAACTGACACCCGCACCCAATCACCGCGGCGCTCAGCGCGAGACCGTGGTGATCGATGCGCCGTACTAGTACTGCGGCTGGCACTAATGCAGTGCCGGCAGCGCCGTACTAGTACGGCGCATGGCACAAAGGGGTTAATAATAATAATAATAAATAATCTTTATTTTTATATAGTGCTAACATATTCCGCAGCGCTTTATACAGTTTTACACACATTATCATCACTGTCCCCGATGGGGCTCACAATCTAAATTCCCTATCAGTATGTCATGTGGGATGCCATTAATGATCCTTGTTCTGGATTCTTCTGTGCAGTTCTTGTATGTGCGGTGATGCGCTGATGTACTTGTGTTCGGACATAATTTTTTCTATTTCTCTAAATTAAAATGACCACTAGGGTTGAGAGAAACGGATCGGACAAATTCAAAAATCGCCGACTTTCGGCAAAGTTGGGTTTCATGAAACCCGACCCGATCCTTGTGTGGGATCGGCCATGAGGTTGGCGATCTCCACGCCAAAGTCGCGTTTCATATGACGCTTTCACTGCCATTTTTCAGCCAATGAAGGAGGACGCAGAGTGTGGGCAGCGTGATGACATAGGTCTCGGTCCCCAGCATCTTAGAGAAGGGCATGGCAGTGATTGGCTTGCTTTCTGCAGCATCACAGGGGGTATAAAGGGGCGTGCACACCGACCGCCATCTTACTTCTGCCGATCTTAGCATAGGGAGAGGTTGGTGCAGCTTCATCCGAAGAAGGGATATAGTTAGGGAGGGAAGATTAACCCCCAAACTGCTTGTGCTGTAGTGATTTCCACTGTCCAACACCACCTTTTTTTTGTAGGGACAGTGGAGGCTATATTTTTGTGCATCAGCTCTGTAGCTTATTAGGCTGCCTTATAAGGCTCCCTGATAGCTGCATTGCTGTTTGCGCCGCTGCTGTGCAAACCAACTGCTTTTTTAAAAGCAAAAATCCTGTTGCTCCTTTCTGCACATTTATCTTGTTTATTTGTTCACAGTCACTTTTGTGTGCAGCAGTCCTTTTTTATTGCTGCCATACTTGTCCTGAGATCATTGTAGGGAGATTGAAATTGTACTACAGTCCTTGTATTTTTTCATATATCTTCCAGCCACTTTCTGCCACTTACATTGTGTTGTTTTATACACTGGGTCTGAGTTTTGGTTCAGTCTCCCCCCAAAAAAGTGAGATTCAAATCCTCACAAAGTGGATATACTTCAGTCCTGTTAGTTTGTCGTATATCAGCCAGCCACTTTCTGCCACTTACATTGTGTTGTAAAATACACTGGGCCTGAGTTTTGGTTCAGTCTCCCCCCAAAAAAAGGAGATTCACATTCTCACAAAGTGGATATACTACAGTCCTGGTAGTTTGTCGTATATCAGCCAGTTACTTTCTGCCACTTACATTGTGTTGTTTTATACACTGGGCCTGAGTTTTGGTTCAGTCTCCCCCCAAAAAAAGGGAGATTTAAATTCTCAACAAGTTCATATACACCTTCTACCTTGTTTTACAGTACCATATAACGGTTGTTATTTTGGTAAGATTTTCCAAATAATGAGGAAGTCTGGTGGAAGAGCCCGTGGCCGGTTGTTGCCAGCTGGTACTGATGGTGGTGGTGGTGGTGGTGCATCTGGTGGTAGTGGGAAAAGCACAATAGCACCTAAAGCTGGAGGTGTTGAGCCAGCGTCATCGTCTGGCTTCACAAGGCCTCGAAGGCTCCCTTATCTGGGAATAGGAAAACAGCTTTTAACCCCTTAAGCCCCGAGGGTGGTTTGCACGTTAATGACCAGGCCAATTTTTACAATTCTGACCACTGTCCCTTTATGAGGTTATAACTCTGGAACGCTTCAACGGATCTTGGCGATTCTGACATTGTTTTCTCGTGACATATTGTACTTCATGTTAGTGGTAAAATTTGTTCGATATAACTTGCGTTTATTTGTGAAAAAAACGAATATTTGGCGAAAATTTGGAAAATTTCGCAATTTTCCAACTTTGAATTTTTATGCCCTTAAATCACAGACATATGTCACACAAAATACTTAATAAATAACATTTTCCACATGTCTACTTTACATCAGCACAATTTTGGAACCAAAATTTTTTTTTGTGACGGAGTTATAAGGGTTAAAAGTTGACCAGCAATTTCTCATTTTTACAACACCATTTTTTTTTAGGGACCACATCTCATTTGAAGTCATTTTGACGGGTCTATATGATAGAAAATACCCAAGTGTGACACCATTCTAAAAACTGCACCCCTCAAGGTACTCAAAACCACTTTCAAGAAGTTTATTAACCCTTCAGGTGTTTCACAGGAATTTTTGGAATGTTTAAATAAAAATGAACATTTAACTTTTTTTCACACAAAATTTATTTCAGCTCCAATTTGTTTTATTTTACCAAGGGTAACAGGAGAAAATAGACCCCAAAAGTTGTTGTACAATTTGTCCTGAGTACGCTGATACCCCATATGTGGGGGTAAACCACAGTTTGGGCGCATGGCAGAGCTTGGAAGCAAAGGAGCGCCATTTGACTTTTCAATGCAAAATTGACTGGAATTGAGATGGGACGCCATGTTGCATTTGGAGAGCCCCTGATGTGCCTAAACATTGAAACCCCTAACAAGTGACACCATTTTGGAAAGTAGACCCCCTAAGGAACTTATCTAGATGTGTGGTGAGCACTTTGACCCAACAAGTGCTTTACAGAAGTTTATAATGCAAAGCCGTAAAAATAAAAAATCATATTTTTTCACAAAAATGATCTTTTCACCCCCAATTTTTTATTTTCCCAAGGGTGAGAGAAGAAATTGGACCCCAAAAATTGTTGTGCAATTTGTCCTGAGTACGCTGATACCCCATATGTGGGTGTAAACCATTGTTTGGGCGCAGGGCAGAGCTCGGAAGGGAAGGAGCGCCATTTGACTTTTCAATGCAAAATTGACTGGAATTGAGATGGGACGCCATGTTGCATTTAGAGAGCCCTTGATGTGCCTAAACATTGAAACCCCTAACAAGTGACACCATTTTGGAAAGTAGACCCCCTAAGGAACTTATCTAGATGTGTGGTGAGCATTTTGACCCAACAAGTGCTTTACAGAAGTTTATAATGCAGAGCCGTAAAAATAAAAAATCATATTTTTTCACAAAAATGATCTTTTCACCCCCATTTTTTTATTTCCCCAAGGGTAAGAGAAGAAATTAGACCACAAAAGTTGTTGTGCAATTTGTCCTGAGTACGACGATACCCCATATGTGGGTGTAAACCATTGTTTGGGTGCATAGCAGAGCTCAGAAGGGAAGAAGCGCTATTTTACTTTTCAATGCAAAATTGACTGGAATTAAGATGGGATGCCATGTTGCGTTTGGAGAGCCCCTGATGTGCCTAAACATTAAACCCCCCCACAAGTGACACCATTTTGGAAAGTAGACCCCCTAAGGAACTTATCTAGATGTGTTTTGAGAGCTTTGAACCCCCAAGTGTTTCACTACAGTTTATAACGCAGAGCCGTGAAAATAAAAATATTTTTTTTTTCACAAAAATGATTTTTTAGCCCCCAAGTTTTGTATTTTCACAAGGGTATCAGGATAAATTGGACCATAAAAGTTGTTGTCCAATTTGTCCTGAGTACGCTGATACCCCCTATGTGGGGGGGAACCACTGTTTGGGCGCATGACAGAGCTCGGAAGTGAAGGAGCGCCATTTGGAATGCAGACTTAAATGGATTGGTCTGCAGGCGTCACGTTGCATTTGCAGAGCCCCTGATGTACCCAAACAGTACAAACCCCCACAAGTGACCCCATATTGGAAACTAGACCCCCCAAGGAACTTATCTAGATGTGTTGTGAGAACTTTGAACCCCCAAGTGTTTCACTACAGTTTATAACGCAGAGCCGTGAAAATATTATATTTTTTTTTTTTTCACAAAAATGAAATTTAGCCCCCAGTTTTGTATTTTTACAAGGGTATCAGGATAAATTGGACCCTAAAAGTTGTTGTCCAATTTGTCCTGAGTACGCTGATACCCCCTATGTGGGGGGGAACCACTGTTTGGGCGCATGACAGAGCTCGGAAGGGAAGGAGCGCCATTTGGAATGCAGACTTAAATGGATTGGTCTGCAGGCGTCACGTTGCATTTGCAGAGCCCCTGATGTACCCAAACAGTACAAACCCCCCACAAGTGACCCCATATTGGAAACTAGACCTCCCAAGGAACTTATCTAGATGTGTTGTGAGAACTTTGAACCCCCAAGTGTTTCACTACAGTTTACAACGCAGAGCCGTGAAAATAAAACATATTTTTTTTCCCACAAAAATGATTTTTAGCCCCCCAAATTTTTATTTTCCCAAGGATAACAAGAGAACTTGGACCCCAGAAGTTGTTGTTCAATTTGTCCCTAGTACGCTGATACCCCATATGTTGGGGTAAACCCCTTTTTGGACGCACGGGAGAGCTCGGAAGGGAAGGAGCACTGTTTTACTTTTTCAACGCAGAATTGGCTGGAATTGAGATTGGACGCCATGTCGCGTTTGGAGAGCCCCTGATGTGCCTGAACAGTGGAAGCTCCCCAATTCTACCTGAAACCCTACCCCTAACCTCACCCCTAACCGTTTACTGAACATTTTCTGACAGTCATAAGTGCCACGTATATAAGTGCCATGTATTTAAGAGCCACGTATTTAAGTGCCACGTATTTCAGTGCCACGTATTTCAGTGCCACGTATTTCAGTGCCACGATATTTCAGTGCCACGTATTTCAGTGCCACATATTTAAGTGCCACGTATTTCAGGCACTGAAAAATACGTGGCACGTAAATACTTCAGTGCCACGATATTTCAGTGCCACGATATTTCAGTGCCACGAATTTCAGTGCCACGAATTTCAGTGCCACGTATTTCAGTGCCACGTATTTCAGGCACTGAAAAATACGTGGCACGTAAATACGTGGCACTGAAATACGTGGCACTGAAATACGTGGCACTGAAATACGTGGCACTGAAATACGTGGCACTGAAATACGTGGCACTGAAATAAGTGGCACTGAAATACGTGGCACTGAAATACGTGGCACTGAAATACGTGGCACTGAAATACGTGGCACTTAAATACGTGGCACTTATATACGTGGCCACTGAAATATCGTGGCACTTATATACGTATATACGTATATAAACGTATATTTCAGTGCCACGTATTTCAGTGCCACGTATTTCAGGTTAGGGGTAGGGTTAGGGGTAGGGTTAGGGTTTTTTGTTTTTTTCTTGTTTTCTTGTGTTTTTCTATAAAAACGCATGCGTTTTACCGCGTTTACATGCATTTTTTCACACATGCGGTTTTTTTAAAAAACGCATGCAGATAAAAACGCAAGTGTGAAACCAGACTAAAAGACGCTTTTTATAGCAAAAAAGTTTTTGCGTCTCCACATTTTGAGACCTATAATTTTTCCACATTTTGGTCCACAGAGTCATGTGAGGTCTTGTTTTTTGCGGGACGAGTTGACGTTTTTATTGGTAACATTTTCGGACACGTGACAGTTTTTGATCGCTTTTTATTCCGATTTTTGTGAGGCAGAAAGACCAAAAACCAGCTATTCATGAATTTCTTTTGGGGGAGGCGTTTATACCGTTCCGCGTTTGGTAAAATTGATAAAGCAGTTTTATTCTTCGGGTCAGTACGATTACAGCGATACCTCATTTATATCATTTTTTTATGTTTTGACGCTTTTATACGATAAAAACTATTTTATAGAAAAAATAATTATTTTGGCATCGCTTTATTCTGAGGACTATAACTTTTTAATTTTTTTGCTGATGATGCTGTATGGCGGCTCGTTTTTTGCGGGACAATATGACGTTTTCAGTGGTACCATGGTTATTTATATCCGTCTTTTTGATCGCGTGTTATTCCACTTTTTGTTCGGCGGTATGGTAATAAAGCGTTGTTTTTTGCCTCGTTTTTTTTTTTTTTTTTCTTACGGTGTTTACTGAAGGGGTTAACTAGTGGGCCAGTTTTATAGGTTGGGTCGTTACGGACGCGGCGATACTAAATATGTGTACTTTTATTGTTTTTGTTTGTTTTTTTTAGATAAAGAAATGTATTTATGGGAATAATATTTTTTTTTTTATTATTATTTATTTAGGAATTTTTTTTTTTTTTTTTTTTTACACCTGTGGAAATTTTTTTTTTTACTTTTTTACTTTGTCCCAGGGGGGGACATCACAGATCGCAGATCTGATAGTGTGCACAGCACTCTATGAGATCTGCGATCATCCTTTCATCGGAGCAGGCTGCAGCTTTCATCTGCAGCCTGCTCCGACCCGGAAGTGCTCCCTGCAGGACCCGGATACAGCCCCTCGGCCATTTTGGATCCGGGGCCTGCAGGGAGAAGACGTTCGGTACGAGGTGAGTACATCACCTTGTACCAATCGTCTCAGGGAAGCCCGCAGGGAGCCCCCTCCCTGCGCGATGCTTCCCTGTACCGCCGGTACACCGCGATCATGTTTGATCGCGGTGTGCCGGGGGTTAATGTGCCGGGGGCGGTCCGTGACCGCTCCTGGCACATAGTGCCGGATGTCAGCTGCGATATGCAGCCGACACCCGGCCGCGATCGGCCGCGCTCCCCCCGTGAGCGCGGCCGATCGCGTATGACGTACTATCCCGTCACCGGGAATTAAGGCCCACCCCACCTCGACGGGATAGTACGTCATACGGGCTTAAGGGGTTAAAGCCGGAGCAGCAGGAAAAAGTTTTGGCTGTCCTTGCTGACTCAGCCTCTAGCTCTTTCGCCTCCTCTTCAGAAAGTTCCAAATATAAAAGCAGCGAGTCGTCAGTGGATGCTCCCAGTCAGGAACAAGACGTTTCCTTGTGTCCTTCACCCAAACCAAAAGTGAAGGATGCGTCAGGCGACACTACAGGTTACTCCAAGGAGCTCTTTACACATGCCGTGCCTGGGTTAGAAAGGGAAGTTGTTAACTGCCCTTTACAAGATGAATCGGACATGGAGTGCACTGATGCACAGCCACAGCTAGATTATTATGCTGTTCCATTGACTCAGATCACTACATTGCCCTCGCAGTGTACTGAGCCCGAATCTGACCCTGATGAGACTATGGTGCCCAGTCCCGAACGCTATAGCACCTTACACGTTGACACAGAGGAAGGTGCACATGAAATTGAAGAGGAGGTGATAGATGACCCAGTTGTTGACCCAGATTGGCAGCCATTGGGGGAAGAGGGTGCCGCTGCCAGTAGCTCAGAAGCAGAGGAGGATGATCCGCAGCAGCTATCTACATCGCAACAGCTGTCATCTGGCAGGCCCGTATCAGGCCGAAAACGTTTGTCAAAAACAAAAACAGTTTTAGGACAACGTGGCCATCCAGGGAAAGTAGCACAGCGTGCAATGCCTGAAAAGGTATTCCATAGTAGGAAGAGTGCAGCGTGGCAATTTTTTAACCAAGATCCGAATGATCAGTCAAAAGTTATCTGTAAGAAATGCTAGAAGACCTTTAGCAGAGGAAAGAATCTTCAAAATTTAAATACAACGTGCATGCTTAGACATTTAACCAGCATGCACTTGCAAGCCTGGACTAACTATATAACGTCCCGCACCATTGTTGCACCTGCTCAGAATAAAGGTAGAAAGCAATGCTACATTGCTTCCCTCACTGTAAGCCCACCGGTTAGGACACCACCAGCAGCAAAAGTGGAGGTATCGTCGCAAGGCCAAAGCAGTCAGGGAATCACAAGGTTTTTGGTAGGAAACACTGTATGTAGGCCAACATCAAGAATACCATTGCCAACCCTCACTCAATCTGCCATGTCCACAACCACCACCACCGCTAGTTCCACCATATGCAGCTCTCCAGTCCAGCTCACCCTACAAGAGACTCTCGTTAGGAAAAGAAAGTACTCATCCTCTCATTCGCGTACACAGGGTTTGAACGCCCACATTGCTATACTAATCTCGTTAGAGATGATGCCCTACCGGTTGGTTGAAAGTGAAGCTTTCAAAGACCTGATGGCCTACGCAGTACCACGCTGTGACCTACCCAGTCGGCACTTCTTTGCAAGAAAAGCCATCCCAGCCCTCCACCAGCATGTCAAAGACCGCATTGCCATGCACTGAGGCAATCAGTCAGTGGAAAGGTGCACCTCACAACAGATGCATGGACCAGTAAGCATGGCCAGGGATGTTACGTGTCCATCACGGCGCACTGGGTTAATGTGGTGGATGCAGGTTCCACAGGGGACAGCCATAGTGGGACAGTTCTGCCTAGCCCACGGTCTAGGAAACAGTTGGCTGTAGGCGTTTGCCACCCCTCCTCCTCCTCCACCAGAAGCGAAAGCTCGTCCACAGAGCGCAGTCGCATGACCACTCCATCCACAGTGCCAGTGTTGCACACAAGGTGTCCCATTATCGAACAGCTAGTGGTAAGCGTCAGCAGGCTGTGTTACAAATGAAGTGTTTGGGCGACAACAGACACACCGCAGAAGTACTGGCCGAGTACTTGCAGCAAGAAACTCAGTCATGGCTGGGCAGTGTACATCTTGAGGCAGGCAAGGTAGTCAGTGATAACGGAAGGAATTTTATGGCTGCCATAGCCATTTCAGAACTGAAACACATACCTTGCCTGGCTCACACCTTGAACCTGGTGGTGCAGTGCTTCCTGAAAAATTATCCGGGGTTACCAGCCCTGCTCCTGAAGGTGCAAAGACTTTGCTCGCACATCCGCTGGTTGCCCGTACACTCCAGCCGTATGCTGAACCATCAGCGATCGCTGAATCTTCCCCAGCACTGCCTAATAATCGACGTTGCAACAAAGTGGAACTCCACACTGCACATGGTTCAGAGGCTGTGCGAACAGAGGTGTGCTGTAATTTATTTGTGGGAGGATACACATACACGGGCAGGCATTTGGATGGCAGACATGGAGTTGTCTGGTGTGCAGTGGTCGAAGCTACAAGACCTCTGTCAAGTCCTTCAGTGTTTTCAGGAATGCACATGGCTGGTAAGTGCAGACGACGCCATCATAAGCATGAGCATCCCACTAATGCGTCTGCTGATGCAAAGTTTGGTGCACATTAATGAGCAGGCGTCTGCAGCTGAGGAGGAGGGAAGCCTTGATGACAGTCAGACATTGTCTGCTCTGGGAACTGTCCTGGACGAGGTGACGGATGAAGAGAAGGAGGAGGAGGAGGATGATGGGGATGAATATTTATGGGAGGAGGATGCTTCTCAGGGGGCAATAGAAACTGGTGGTGTTGCAAGGTCAGGTACAGGGTTTTTGCGGGACACAAGTGATGTTGATTTGCACGAAAGTGCTCCTCAACCCAGCACAATCAGTGAATTGACACCTGGAACATTGGCCCACATGGCTGAGTATGCCTTGCGTATCCTAAAAAGGGACCCCCACATTATCAAAATGACGACCGATGACGATTACTGGTTGGCCTGCCTCCTGGATCCACGATATAAAGGAAAATTACAAAATATCATGCCACATGAGAACCTTGAGCAAATATTGACTACCAAACAAGCAACTCTTGTAGACCGTTTGGTTCAGGCATTCCCAGCACACAGCAGCGGTGATGGTTCTCACACGAGCCGTAGGGGGCAACATGGCAGAGGTGTTAGAGGTGCACAAATCCGAAGTGGCATTGGACAGAGGGGTTTTATGACCAGGTTGTGGAGTGATTTCGCAATGACTGCTGATACGACAGGTAATAATAATAATAATAATTTTTATTCATATAGCGCCAACATATTCCGCAGCGCTTTACAACTTATAGAGGGGACTTGTACAGACAATAGACATAACAGCATAACAGAAATCACAGTTCAAAACCGATACCAGGAGGAATGAGGGCCCTGCTCGCAAGCTTATATACTCTGAGGAAAAGGGGAGACACGAGAGGTGTATGGTAACAATTGCTTTAGTTATTTGGACCAGCCATATGTAAGGCTCGGGTGTTCATGTAAAGCTGCATGAACCAGTTAACTGCCTAAGTATGTAGCAGTACAGACACAGAGTGCTATTAACTGCATAAAGTGTATGAGAACATGATGCGAGGAACCATTATTATTATTATTTTTTTTATTAGGCTACACAGGGATAGTTAGGTTAATGCATTGAGGCGGTAGGCCAGTCTGAACAAATGAGTTTTTAGGGCACGCTTAAAACTGTGGGGATTGGGGATTAATCGTATTAACCTAGGTAGTGCATTCCAAAGAATCAGCGCAGCACGTGTAAAGTCCTGGAGACGGGAGTGGGAGGTTCTGATTATGGAGGATGCTAACCTGAGGTCATTAGCGGAGCGGAGGGCACGGGTAGGGTGGTTGACTGAGACCAGAGAGGAGATGTAGGGTGGTGCTGAGCCATGGAGTGCTTTGTGGATGAGGGTAGTAGTTTTGTACTGGATTCTGGAGTGGATGGGTAGCCAGTGTAATGACTGGCACAAGGTAGAGGCCTCTGTGTAACGGTTGGTGAGGAACATGATCCTGGCAGCAGCATTCAGGACAGATTGGAGCGGGGAGAGTTAGGTAAGAGGGAGGCCGATTAGTAGAGAGTTACAATAGTCCAGACGAGACAGGTGCACAAATCATAAGTGGCATTGGACAGAGGGGTTTTATGACCAGGTTTTGGAGTGATTTCGCAATGACCGCAGACATGACAGGTACTGCTGCATCGATTCAAAGTGACAGGAGACAGCATTTCTCCAGTATGGTTATGAACTACTTTTCCTCCCTTATCGATGTTCTCCCTCACAGGTCATTCCCCTTTGATTACTGGGCATCTAAAATAGACACCTGGCCTGAATTGGCAGAATATGCATTACAGGAGCTCGCTTGCCCTGCTGTTAGTGTGCTATCAGAAAGTCTTCAGTGCTGCTGGTTCAATACAGAAAAAAGGACACGTCTGGCTACCCGAAATGTGGTTGATCTAACCTTCATTAAAATGAACCAATCATGGATTTCAAATTATTTGGCCCCACCTTCCCCTGCTGACATGTAGCTTGCCTGAAAAATGTCTTGCTTTTGGCCTCCTCTTACTGACTGCTCCAATTCCTCCATTTGCAGCTGCTGAATGTCCACCATAGGCCATTTTTATACCTCCCTAAATGGGCTGACTCCCCCCACAGGGCCGTGGTCACCACCTGGCGCAAGCACCCGTGCAAGTTCCGTTTGCCTGGACAGGTGGGAGTGCCCACTCTTGGGCGACGGTACTGGCACAGGGTCCCTCATAGTACAATGAAGTGTCTCTGATGGTGGTGGTGCACAACCAGCGTCAGACACACCGTCGTAATATGAGGGGCCCTTTGCCAGTACCGCCACCCACGAGAGAGTGTTCCCCCCCAGCTCGAACAGTGCTCTACCACTTGCAATACTTACCTCTCCCTGTTCCACCACTGTGTAGTCTGGGCTGTTAAATCCTTCAATGGCACTGCCAATACAAATTTGTTGAAATGATAGATGATAGTTAAAATATACAGGGGCCCTGGCCTCCATTTAGACCAGTTAATACTTTGCTCCTAATACCACTGTCTGCTACTCAGCAGAGGAGCCCACCCTGTACCTAGCTATGCCACCTGTTTGTTTATGAACATTTTTTGGCAGACACTTAGCCCACTTTATTATTTTGGCCTACTAACTGTGTCTGCCGCTCATTACAGTTGTCCTCCACTGAACAAAGCAATGCCGCCTGTTTAGTCCTGTTACTAATTTTGAACTGCATTTAGGCTGCTTTATTATTTGGGCCTACTAACTGTGTCTGCAACTCATTACAGTTGTCCTCCACTGAACACAGCAATGCCGCCTGTTTAGTCCAGTTACCAGATTTGAACTGCATTTAGCCCACTATACTATTTGGGCCTATTAACTGTGTCTGCCACTCATTACAGTTGTCCACCACCGTACAAAGCAATGCCGCCTGTTTAGTCCTGTTACCAATTTTGAACTGCATTTAGCCCACTTTATTATTTGGGCCTACTAACTGTGTCTGCCACTCATTACAGTTGTCCTCCACTGAACAAAGCAATGCCGCCTGTTTATTCCTGTTACCAATTTTGAACTGCATTTAGCCCACTTTATTATTTGGGCCTACTAACTGTGTCTGCCGCTCATTACAGTTGTCCTCCACTGAACAAAGCAATGCCACCTGTTTAGTCATGTTACCACATTTGAACTGCATTTAGCCCACTTTATTATTTGGGCCTACTAACTGTGTCTGCCACTCATTACAGTTGTCCTCCACTGAACAAAGCAATGCCGCCTGTTTAGTCCTGTTACCACATTTGAACTGCACTTAGCCCACTTCATTATTTGCGCCTACTTACTGTGTCTGCCGCTCATTGCAGTTGTCCTTCACTGAACAAAGCAATGCCTCCTGTTTAGTCCTGTTACCAATTTTGAACTGCATTTAGCCCACTTTATTATTTGGGCCTACTAACTGTGTCTGCCACTCTTTACAGTTGTCCTCCACTGAACAAAGCAATGCCGCCTGTTTAGTCCAGTTACCACATTTGAACTGCATTTAGCCCACTATACTATTTGGGCCTATTAACTGTGTCTGCCACTCATTACAGTTGTCCGCCACCGTACAAAGCAATGCCGCCTGTTTAGTCCTGTTACCAATTTTGAACTGCATTTAGCCCACTTTATTATTTGGGCCTACTAACTGTGTCTGCCACTCATTACAGTTGTCCTCCACTGAACAAAGCAATGCCGCCTGTTTAGTCCTGTTACCAATTTTGAACTGCATTTAGCCCACTTTATTATTTGGGCCTACTAACTGTGTCTGCCGCTCATTACAGTTGTCCTCCACTGAACAAAGCAATGCCACCTGTTTAGTCATGTTACCACATTTGAACTGCATTTAGCCCACTTTATTATTTGCGCCTACTTACTGTGTCTGCCGCTCATTGCAGTTGTCCTCCACTGAACAAAGCAATGCCTCCTGTTTAGTCCTGTTACCAATTTTGAACTGCATTTAGCCCACTTTATTATTTGGGCCTACTAACTGTGTCTGCCACTCATTACAGTTGTCCTCCACTGAACAAAGCAATGCCGCCTGTTTAGTCCTGTTATCACATTTGAACTGCATTTAGCCCACTTTATTATTTGGGACTATATCTGTGTTTCCTCCTCATCCTGCCCATTGCCCAGCCACTGCTAGATGAGTCTGCTGGTACATTGACCCAGACCACTACATTCCCCTTTCACTCTACACAGCCAGAATCTGACCATGCTGAAAGTCAGGTTCCCCTTCCCGCATACTATACCACCTTACACGGAGACAAAGAGGAAGGTGCAGATGAAAGTGCAGGTTCCATCATCTGGTGGGGGGCATACTCGTTGGCGACATCACTGGCACAGGGCCCCTCATAGTACGCAAAAGTGTCTCTGCCGGTGGGAGGTGCCACCCGCCGTCAAACACACCGCCGTACTATGAGGGGCCCTGTGCCAGTGCCAATGCCAACAAGTGAGCCCCCACTGCTTGCTCAGGATCACAGCACTTGCAAAGTTGAAATACTTACCTCTCCCTGCTCCACCGCCGTGACGTATTCTGCATTTCCTGGGCCCACGAAAATCTTGAGCCAGCCCTACCCTCCACAACTGTAGCCAAATGACCCCCTGTTTTCAATGCCTATTATTATAAAGTAAATTAAGATTGACAAGCTTAAGTAATAAGAATTGATGTTTTTGGCATTAAAATGGGCACTGTAGGTGTTTTCCTGTCCTCCACTCACTGCCGAATTTGATTCCCCATTGACTTGCATTGGGTTTCGTGTTTCAGTCGGCCCCCGACTTTTCGCAATAATCGGCCGATTTCACCCGACCCGACTTTTGACAAATATCAAAATTCACCGCACTCTCTGTCCGGACACCGGACTCACAGTGGACCCAGCACACGCTGTACTGGAGCAAGGCGCGGGAGTGCCGCTGTATATTCTGACACTACAGGTCCACACTACTGGATGGGAGTTTCCACAGACAAACTGATAACATTGCTATAGAGCCTGTATTTCACCACTGGGATTTTCCCCTCTCTGCACACTATCTCTTAACTGGAATAAGCGATTACGTGACAAAGGCTCTGGCTGAGCCGAAACGTTGTATAAAGATCGCATATGCTGTAATATTCTATTACGCTCCCAGTTTATATGTAATAAATTGACATTAAATTTTGCATAACCTATCTACAGAGAGTGCGGGTAATTTTGATATTTGCTATTCAGGGCCATTGGTCCATTACACCAGCACCTCGCCTTACTTTGGGCTGAGTGCACGCCAAAACTCTTTTCGATTTTTGACAAAGTCGGGTTTCGCGAAACCCGACTCGATCCAAAAAAGTAAAAGTCGCTAAACTCTAATGACCACTATTGCACAAATTTTTACAGGATAGAAATAAATCTGTATGAACCAGATTCATTTCTACCGATTTAAAAATTTTACTATGGGGGGGGGGGCATTTTTCAGTTCGCCTCAGGCGGCAGAGAGGCTAGGTTCACCCCCGAGTACAATTATTGCTAATTAAATTTGTTAAACCTTGCTCTGCCTCCTATTTTAGGCAACTCGGCAGCTGTGTACAGACTGAGCGGCCCATTAAGGAATTAATATTAATTGGTGCCAGTTGCACCCAGCAAATATGAGGCACTGTCTCAAAGAGGACAATAGACCTTGTATGGCGGTCAAGGACAATGCTGTTTGTGGTAGCCACCTGTTGACGGCCACATTTGCTTGTTTTCCCCTTCCTCTTAGTTTTGTTTACACCCGTTGGTGTCCCCCCTGCTGGATCATGGGACCAAGACTCTATGGGGTTATTAGCGGTGGACTCCGGATGTGGCTGCTGGACTGCCTGTTCCTGAACTTTGTCCCCACTTCAAACCACTGACTAGCCCCCTGCTTGTAAAAGAAGCCCATCACCGCTAAAAGGGGCCCGTGACCTGCTGAAAGGAGGTAGAAGGAGACTGTACTCAAAAGGACCAGGGTCATGTGACCCATACCTCAAGGAAGACTGTCGGGACTTTGTGAAGTCCATTCCAAAAGACTGTGGTCGCTCGTGTTAAGGGAAAAACTGGCCATTAAATAACTGAGTGTGTTTTATGAGCTGCTGTTTTATGTTTTGCTAAGTTTTGCCATGGCCAGGGATGGTCATGTTTAAGGAGGGGGGAGTGTAAGGAGGTGGCAGGTTCCCTCAGTTGCACCCTCTCCTCTTTCTGTTCAAAAGTATATATAGGTGGGCACCATCAAAAAGCAATACTTTAAATGGGATCACCTCAGTGCATATCTATTAAATTACATAAAATACATAGAGAGAAAAAAATATATGCACACAAACAAGGGATCAAATTTTATTTAGAGAGCCAAAAAAATGTTAAAAACACTTAAAAAGCATCCAAATAATGGATTGCCAACTTTTGATCCAAGAAATATATATACTCAATAATAAATGCCCCTAACCGCCTGATAACAGCAATGACACAATCAATAATCAAAAATACATAAATAAATAAGATTAACCATACATAATCCCTATCATGGATATAGCTCCAAAGCCTTAGTAGTGCTGATTGTTCATTTATTGTGCCATGATCACATTGAAAATAGATACCGTATTTTTCGGACCATAAGACGCACCTTTTCCCCAATTTTTTTTCAGGAAAAATGGGGGTGCGTCTTGTGGTCGCAATATACTAACAAATGTGGTGGCGGTCTTGATGCAGCCTCCCTTCCTAGTCTGATGCAGCTGTAGCTGTGCTCTGTATTGCGGTGGTGTCGCGGCTCTGTGGTGTGGCATCAGCGGGGCTCTGTGGGGTGGCGGGGCTCTGTGGTTTGGCTGTGATCTGTGGTGCGGTGCTGTCAGGGCTCTGTGCTGGAGTGGCAGCGGCTCTCTGTGCATGGGGGGCTCTGCCGGCATTTCATCAAAGCCTGGAAGCCCCCGCAGCTCCGTTGCTGTGTCGCGGTGGCCTCCGAAAACATGGCCGCCGGGGGCGGTGCATGCTCTTATTCAAATCTTAGCAATGAGATCTCATCTTGAGATCTCGTCTCCTGAGATCTCGTTGCCGAGATCTGAGTCTGAGCATGCTCCACCCAAAGTGGCCATCTTTCCGGAGGCCTCTGCATCGCAGCAACAAAGCTGCAGGGGCTTCTTTCTTTTTCCTTCTGAAAATTTGGGGTGGGTCTTATGGTCCGATGCATCTTATAGTCCGAAAAATACGGTGTATACAGTACAGACCAATGGTTTGGACACACCATCTCATTTAAAGATTTTTCTGTATTTTCATGACTATGAAAATTGTACATTCACACTGAAGGCATCAAAACTATGAATTAACGCATGTGGAATTATATACTTAACAAAAAAGTGTGAAATAACTGAAATTATGTCTTATATTCTAAGTTCTTAAGAGTAGCCACCTTTTGTTTTGATGACTGCTTTGCACACTCTTGACATTCTCTTGATGATCTTCAAGAGGTAGTCACCGGGAATGGTTTTCAATTCACAGGTGTGCCCTGTCAGGTTTAACCCCTTTACGACATTACGACACTAGTACAGTGCATGTCATGTCTCCCCCTTTGATGTGGGCTCCGGCGGTCGTGAAGGGGTACATCAACAGGTAAAACCAAATGATCAAAATATATGTTGTCAGCACAATAAGATAAAAATGACCTAAAACAGATTCAAGAGAAAAAGGAGGCCACAAAAAGGCAAAATAAGGCACATTCTGGGAGAAATTCAGGGAATGAGCAGTTTGAATGATAATGTTCAAACCCATATGTATGGCACCGGCTGTAAAGAAGACATAAACCCACACATATTGACAGTGTCTTTCTCAAGGTCAGTGTGATCCCTGTGCCCTTCATATATATGTGTTATGCACTTGAATGTACTATGTGTTTATACTATATATTATGTGGATGTTCCCTTTAATGTGCTGTCTGCTATGTATGCAATACATCTAATAAAGGCAGGGACATCAACAGTTAATTTAGTGGGCTTGGCTAGCAGCAGAGAGGAAACAGGAAACTGCTGCTTCCTAGTCAGAACTCCCTGGATATGTGGGACAGGGCAGACGTGTTTCACAGATGGGCCACTGCCAGACCCCCCGGACAGGAGAGGTCTGTTGCCCCGGACTTAAAGAACTCCCAGGACTCCAGGGACTCAGGAGGAGTCCCGAAGACTACAAGGCTAAGGACTGCAACACGGGCCTCAGCATTCTGAATGGGCCCCCGCTTCTGAAGGGGTACTCGTCCCTTATTTCCTCATCATTGTGCAATTGTAAGGAGGTTGCTTTCCCTGCTCCTTACCTGGAACCACTTAGTCAGACAGCTGGGTTGTCGGGGGGAAGACTTTCTGCCCTGGAGAGAAGGGACCATGCGACTGCAGGGGGAGAGAGGAAGAGAGGGTGGCGTGGTGAGAAAAGTGTGGGAGTGCAAAGCACGCCAGAGAGAGGGGACAGCGTGCCAGGGAGAAAGAAGGCTGCAGCGCCGCACTCCCCATGACAGACTGCTCCCAGTGAGGGCACTAAGGCTGGAGTGAGAGTGGGGACTTGGAAGCCTCCATAATCAGAGACGAGGTATCCCCTGACAGTGACCTGAGCGCGCAGCCCGGTGACCGCACTGACAAGCCAGGACCCCTGAGTGTGACTAAGGAAACTACTCAGTGTGTGTGTATTCTTGCTGCAGAGAGAGAGACTGTCAGCCTGGTGTACAGAGACTCGCAGCAAAGTGGCTGTGTCATTTCTTGCTTGCAGCTTCACTGGGAGAAAAGTCTTAACCCCAGAGTTTCCAGGTCCCAGGAAACAGAGAAGAGACTTCCGTCCCCGCAGTATCAGTACAGAGACTGTGATTCTTGGTGAGAGACTTAACAGTGTGGAGCCCTTGATTCCTGGCTGTGCTGTAAGAGCTAAAGACTTCATCTTGTGAGTACATGAAAGCAGACTCTGCTGGTGACTGTACCCACGCTGGAATTAGGACCCTCCAGTCAGGACCTCCCTGGACTGATAAGTTACAAGAACACTCATTAACCCTTTTGTTTTTGCTTAACTGTTTACTGTTTGATTTACCTCTATTAACCCCCTGTTTACTCCCTGGGAGGAGAATCTTACTCCTGTTAATAAATTCCCCTCAACAGTTGGTCTGTCTGTTCCGTGGTGACATACTCAACCCTGCACTCTATTACACCATAAAAAGTTATTTTCCCTATTGGACAACGACCGCCTTCCTGACTCTAATTCGTCTGGACCACTGTGACCAGAGGAGAAGGTAATCTGTGAGCAAAGAACTGTGTTGGCACTGTCTGCCTATGTGCAAGGGACCAAGGTTTTTCACTGATAGTGTGCTCAGTGGACTCTGTTGGTGAACTGTACCTCTAAATAGCTCGGCCACAACTACCCCCACAGTTGCCCTTGTTTCACTTAGGTGGTATTTGTCCGTTAAATTGCAATATTATTGTTGTATAGTTATGATTCAGTCTTATATAGCTGTGTTATTAGAAATAATAGTTTTTTTTTAATACCTTGATTTCCTCCAGACAGGGTAATATTAGCAATAGATATTTTCATCTGGGGTTTGGGATGTGGACAGCTTGGGACTGTGTACTTTAACATGCCAGAGCTGAGTTACTGTCCCTAATCTGAACATACCACATCTCCTGGTCAGGGGAAGAGGCAAGAAAGAATATAGAGACATGACCTGACCATGTTTCTGCATGGTCAGACACATCCAATTGTGAAATGTATTACTATTCAAAGATCTATGAATTAATATGTACTTTGCATGTAGTAAAACTCATACAAGTCTTTATACCAGAAAGTGGCATTAAAGAGAATCAGTTGGATCGTCCTTACTGTGCCGTCTATATGGGCATGCAGGTCACAGAAAGCTGAATAAAATGATTCTTTGAGATCTGTGATCTGATATCTTATTCCAGACAAAACCACATTTTTCTTAACCCCTTAATGACCAAGCCAATTTTTACAATTCTGACCACTGTCACTTTATGAAGTTATGGAACGCTTCAATGTATCCCACTGATTCTGAGACTTTTTTTTCATGACCGACTGTACTTCATGTTAGTGGTAAAATTTATTTGATATGACTTGCGTTTATTTATGAAAAAGATTCAAAATGTTAATTTTTGTGCCCGTAAATCAGAGAGTCATATCGCACGAAATAGTTAATAAATAACATTTCCCACGTGTCTACTTTACATCAGCACATTTTTGGAAACATCATTTTTTTGTGTTAGGACGTATTAAGGTTTAAAAGTTGACCAGCGATTTCTCATTTTTCCACTTTAGCCCCAACCCTAAGTCTAAGGGTATGTTTCCACGTTCAGGAAACGCTGCTTGTTTGACGCTGCGCAGCGCTGCAGCGTCAAACAAGCAGCGTCCAGATGTTCCTGCATAGTGGAGGGGATTTGATGAAATCCTGTCTCCACTATGCGTGGAAACCCGCACGCGGCGGCCCTGCGACTCCGGACATGCTGCGCGTCTTTTCAGATCGCAGTTTCCCGTACACCTTGCGGGGATGCAGCGTCCCCGCAAGGCATATCACAGGGCCCTATGGGAGAGAGCGATCATCCCGGATGTGAAGAGTTAACACATCCGGCATGATCGCGTCCCATTAAGGGGGCGGGGCTTAGCGCCGAGCGGCTTCGCCGCTGCGGCGATACCGCCGCCCATCCGTACCGTGGAGACATACCCTAACCCTGACCCAAACCCTAATGGAAAGATGGAACTAAATACATTTTTTTACTTTATTATTTTTACCTAACTAAGGGGGTGATAAAGGTGGTTTGATTTACTATTTTTTTAAATTTTTATCACTGTGATAGACCATATCAAAATTAACCAATAGGAGAAATCTCCTATTGCTCCCGGGTACTGGCCAGCAGATATCTGCGGGCGCACTGCCCATGCGCCCGCCATTTCCTTCTTGGAAGAAGACACCAAGGGTCAGAGAACACAGCCGGAGGGACCAGGGGACATTGCAGGTATCGGGGGGCTCGGGGAACCCCATTTCTCTCTCCTCTGATGTGCCAGATCATATCAGAGGAGAGAGAAATAAATAGGAAATCTTACTTTTTTTTTTTTGCAGTCGCCGTTATTCCATGAATAACGGTGATCACAACACTGGGGTTGCTAAAAACCAACCCGAATCATGTTTTCCAGGATCTCAACTACCACCGGTAGCAGAGACCACAGGGATTTTCTGATGCTGGGGGGACGCTATCTACTTATTTCTCAGTGCCATTAAAGAGCGGCGCTGAGGCATAATTATCCTTAACTGCCACAGTTAAAAGGCGTATCGGCTGCCGTTAAAGGGTTAATATGTAAATTTGCTGTTATGATCTATGTGCCCGACATCAATCCCTTTGAGAATCTGTCACCAGAGCTTATTTTAAATGAAAGGGGTCATTTTCAGTGTGAGACATATATTGACTAACAGTCTGTTCTCCAGATCTACATTTCTCATACCGGTAACACCAACTTTCCTTTAAAATAAACTCTGAATGCAGATTCTCAAGGATATCAGTGTCCAGCCTGTAGATAAGAGCTCGTTAAAATGTTAAGAAAAATGTGGATTTCTCTGGAATAAGACATCAGATTGCAGAAAAAAATGTATAATTTTATTAAACTTTCTTTGATCTGCTAAGAAGGAATAATCCTGTCAGATTCTCTTTAACCCCTTAGCGACCAGAGGTAATTTTGTTTTTGCATTTTCATTTTTTGCTCCTCTTCTTCCAACAGTCATAACTTTTTTTTTTATTTTTTTGGACAAAATAGCCATTTGAATGCTTGTTTTTTGCAGGACGAGTTGTACTTTTACCATTCGTTTTAACATATCGTGTACTGGAAAACAGGAAAATAATTTCAAGTGTGGTGAAATTGCAAAAAAAGTGCAATCCCTCAGTTTTTTTGTTTTTTTACCATGTTCACTAAATGCTAAAACTGATCTGCCATTATGATTCTCCAGGTCATTATAAGTTCACAGACACCAAACATGTCTAAGTTCATTTTTATTAAGTGGTGAAAAAAAAATACAAAATTTGATTTAACCCCTTTACCCCAAGGGTGGTTTGCACGTTAATGACCGGGCCAATTTTTACAATTTTGACCACTGTCCCTTTATGAGGTTATAACTCTGGAAGCTTCACCGGATCCCGGTGATTCTGATTGTTCTTCATGATAGTGGTAAAATTTCTTTGATATTACCTGCGTTTATTTGTGGAAAAAAAGGAAATTTGGTGAAAATGTAGAAAATTTCACAATTTTCCAACTTTTAATTTTTATGCAATTAAATCACAGAGATATGTCACACAAAATACTTAATAAGTAACATTTCCCACATGTCTACTTTACATCAGCACAATTTTGGAACCAAATTTTTTTTGTAAGGGAGTTATAAGGGTTAAAATTTGACCTGCAATTTCTCATTTTTACAACACCATTTTTTTAGGGACCACATCTCATTTGAGGGGTCTATATGATAGAAAATAACCAAGTGTGACACCATTCTAAAAACTGCACCCCTCAAGGTGCTCAAAACCACATTCAAGAAGTTTATTAACTCTTCAGGTGTTTCACAGGAATTTTTGGAATGTTTAAGTAAAAATGAACATTCACAAAAAATTCAGCTCCAATTTGTTTTATTTTACCATGGATAACAGGAGAAAATGGACCTCAAAAGTTGTTGTGCAATTTGTCCTGAGTACGCCGGTACCCCATATGTGGGGTTAAACCACTGTTTGGGTGCATGGCAGAGCTCGGAAGCGAAGGAGCGCCATTTGACTTTTCAATGCAAAATTGACTGGAATTGAGATGGGACGCCATGTTGCATTTGGAAAGCCCCTGATGTGCCTAAACATTGAAACCCCCCACAAGTGACACCATTTTGGAAAGTAGACCCCCTAAGGAACTTATCTAACTGTGTGGTGAGCACTTTGACCCACCAAGTGCTTCACAGAAGTTTAAATGCAGAGCCGTAAAAATAAAAAATCATATTTTTTCACAAAAATGATCTTTTCGCCCCCAATTTTTTATTTTCCCAAGATTAAAAGATGAAATTGGACACAAAAAGTTGTTGTACAATTTGTCCTGAGTACGCTGATACCCAATATGTGGGGTTAAACCTCTGTTTGGGCGCACGGTAGAGCTCGGAAGGGAGGGAGCACTGTTTTACTTTTTCAATGCAGAATTGTCTGGAATTGAGATTAGATGCCATGTCGCGTTTGGATAGCTCCTGATGTGCCTAAACAGTGGAAACCCCCCAATTCTAACTGAAACCCTAACCAAAACACACCCCTAACCCTAATCCCAACCCTAACCATAACCCTAAACACACCCCTAACCCAAACATGCCCCTAACAATAATCCCAACCACACCCCTAACCCCAACACACCCCTAACCCTAATCCCAACCCTAACCACATCTCTAACTCCAAAACAACCCTAATACCAATGGTAACCCTAACCACACCCCTAACCCTGACACACCGCTAACCCTAATCTTAACCCTAATCCCAACCATAAATGTAATCCAAACCTTAACCCTAACTTTAGCCCCAACCCTAACTCTAACTTTAGCCCAAACCCTAACCAATATGTGGGGGTAAACCACTGTTTGGGCGCATGGCAGAGTTCGGAAGGGAAAGAGCTCCATTTGACTTTTCAATGCAAAATTGACTGGAATTGAGTTGGGACTATTGTTGAGCGATACCTTCCGATATCGGAAAGTATCAGTATCGGAAAGTATCGGCCGATACCGTCAAAGTATCGGATCTAATCCGATACCGATACCCGATCCCAATGCAAGTCAATGGGACGAAAATATCGGAATTAAAATAAACCCTTTATAAACTTGTAGGTTCATTCTACATGAAGGAAAACAGCTAAGAATAATGTAGGATGTATTGGGGGACGTGGCGGAGACATTAAAGGCACAGAGGTTTAGCCCAATCTAATAGAATAGCAGGATTTTGTTTTGTTTTTTATGACGTTCGGCGTTAGAAAGATTTTGACTATGTTAATTTTTTTTTAATTTTGTCAGATATTGATGTTTCACTACTTCCACGCCCTTCACCTTCTTTTTTGCTTCTCCCACACTTTCTTCTTCATTATCCTCATCATCAGCTTCTTTGACATCAACTTCTTCACCTTATTCATCTTCTTCTTCATCTTCTACCTATTATTTTTTTTGTTACATTGTTCGTATTCTTTTCATTTTACTATTATCTTCTTCATATTCTACTTCTTCATCATATTCTTATTTGTGACAGGCATTCCCGTAGTTGTTATCTATAAAAGTTTGAAGATTACACCTTCCGTTCTGCCTGTCACAAAATAGTTACATTTGTCCGCGTTCAGTTTGGCCTGCAGCATCAGGCTTTATCCAGGGGCACCACGAGGAGGAACGGACTCACCCCCATACACTGCTTAGTCTTCTTCTGCTTATAATTTAGATAATATCTTTTGCTCTGATATTTAGTCTTATGCTTAATGTTCTTCTGCTCTTTGTTCTGCAGCCTCTTGTTCTTCTGCTTCTCGGTCTTCCAGGTCGTCGTCGTCTCCAGGGTCGTCGTCTCCGGGGTCATCGTCATCGGGGTGGTCTTCAGGGTCATCGTCTCCAGGGTCGTCGTCATCACGGTGGTTGTCGTCTCCGGGGTCGTCGTCATCGGGGTGGTCTTCAGGGTCATCGTCTCAAGGGTCGTCGTCATCACGGTGGTTGTCGTCTCTGGTGTCGTCGTCATCTTAGGGGTGGTCTTCCGGGTCATCGTGTTTAGTCTCTTGAACTTGGAAATGTAGCAGAAGGTACAAGAAGGCTGAGAAAATGCCGAGAAACAGCTGATGGAACTGGAACTCGGATGGCTACCCGAAGGTCCAAGAGCCAATGGAACTACCGAGGACCAGCTGACGTTACTGGAACCCGGTTACTAAGCAGGAGGTACCCGTGCCTGAAAGCACTACCAAGGACCACCTGACGTTGGTGGAACTCGGATACCCAGAGGGAGGCACCTAAGCCAAAGGCTCTGCCCGGAACCAGCTGACGGTACTGGAACCAGGATGGGGAGCAGAAGGTACAAGAGCAAAAGACACTGCCGAGAACCAGCTGACGGTGCTGGAACCCGGATGGGTAGCCGAAGGTCCAAGAGCCAATGGAACTACCGAGGACCAGCTGACGTTACTGGAACCCGGTTACTAAGCAGGAGGTACCCGTGCCTGAAAGCACTACCAAGGACCACCTGACGTTGGTGGAACTCGGATACCCAGAGGGAGGCACCTAAGCCAAAGGCTCTGCCCGGAACCAGCTGACGGTGCTGGAACCAGGATGGGGACCTATTCAAGCTTGTCTTCCTAGAGCCCCAACTAGCAGTGTTGGAGCAAAGGGTCAGCAGGAGGAGGAGAGGGAGCAGAGTGTAGGCCGAAGCCTGCACTGGCGGCAGCTTTGGGTCTGTTGTGTCTGCGTGGCAGTTGCAGGACACGTTGCCGGCTGCACAGCAGGGGAACAGCTGGCGGTGCTGAACCCCACTGACACATTGGCTGGTGTTTTTCTCTGTGCAGCTAGCAGTACCGGGCCCCAACTGGCAGTGTTGGAGCCCGGGCTCTGCAGGGGGAGCAGAGTGTAGGCCGAAGCCTAATTGAACCAATTTCAAAGGTAACCTTTAACCCCCCCTCAGGGGTTACAAAGTAGAAGAGCCACAGCTTATGCAGCAGTAGTGCTGCACAAGTCAAAGGTTGCTCTTTTAATTTTTCTCCTTGCACACGCTGAATGAAACACGTATAACATTTAGCCCTTTACACAGTCAAACTGTGTTGGAGGCGCGAGTTCCCTTCGTAATGAGACGCAGCACAGATGTCAAGAATCCCACCTTGGTGCTGGGTGCAGCCTCCTGAGCGTTGTTATTTGCTGTACAGGAGTCTGCGCTGTCGTGTTATCCCCTGGCCTAGCGCTGTTAGCGCTGCCCATCTTCTGACATCATTTAATGTCGGCCGGTGCGGTTCGCGATGACCATGAATCCCAGCCCCGCAGTCTCTTAACATTGTTATAACACTGCGGGGCTGGGATTCATGGCCTGGCGCAGCACATATGTTCGCCTCTCACACTCGGGTCCTTACACCCGCTTCATACTGTGCGGCGTCAGCTGATCCCTTATTGCATGCCGCGGCCATGAAGCCGCACAGTCTGAGGAAGGCGGAAGGAGATGAGGGACAGGCGAACATATGCACTGCTCATGCCCATCAATCACACCCTCGCAGTCAAAATAAATAAGACACCGAGGGGCGTTGTGTCGGGCAGGGCTGCCGCAGAGGCGCAGCCAGCCAAACAATGATGCCAGAAGACGGGCAGCGCTACCAAGGGGGTTGCAGCGTGTCATTACAAAGGAAAGTCACACCTCCGGGACGGTTAAATGGTCACACAGAGGACACATTTTAGACGTGTTTTCAGTTCCACATGTGCGAGGAGAATACGTTTATGAGCCACCTTGCACACATGCAGCATTACTGCTGTACAAGGTGGCTTAAAAACATACAAACGCCTGGGGGAGGGGGGACAGGTTCCCTTCAATTTCAGTTCTTGTGTCTGCGTGGCATTTGCAGGACACGATGCCGGCTACACAGCAGGGGAACAGCTGGCGGTGCTGAACCCCACTGACACATTGGCTGGTGTTTTTCTCTGTGCAGCTAGCAGTACCGGGCCCCAACTGGCAGTGTTGGAGCCCGGGCTCTGCAGGGGGAGCAGAGTGTAGGCCGAAGCCTAATTGAACCAATTTCAAAGGTAACCTTTAACCCCCCCTCAGGGGTTACAAAGTAGAAGAGCCACAGCTTATGCAGCAGTAGTGCTGCACAAGTCAAAGGTTGCTCTTTTAATTTTTCTCCTTGCACACGCTGAATGAAACACGTATAACATTTAGCCCTTTACACAGTCAAACTGTGTTGGAGGCACGAGTTCCCTTCGTAATGAGACGCAGCACAGATGTCAAGAATCCCACCTTGGTGCTGGGTGCAGCCTCCTGAGCATTGTTATTTGCTGTACAGGAGTCTGCGCTGTCGTGTTATCCCCTGGCCTAGCGCTGTTAGCGCTGCCCATCTTCTGACATCATTTAATGTCGGCCGGTGCGGTTCGCGATGACCATGAATCCCAGCCCCGCAGTGTCTTAACATTGTTAAAACACTGCGGGGATGGGATTCATGGCCTGGCGCAGCACATATGTTCGCCTCTCACACTCGGGTCCTTACACCCGCTTCAGACTGTGCGGCGTCAGCTGATCCCTTATTGCATGCCGTGGCCATGAAGCCGCACAGTCTGAGGAAGGCGGAAGGAGATGAGGGACAGGCGAACATATGCACTGCTCATGCCCATCAATCACACCCTCGCAGTCAAAATAAATAAGACACCGAGGGGCGTTGTGTCGGGCAGGGCTGCCGCAGAGGCGCAGCCAGCCAAACAATGATGCCAGAAGACGGGCAGCGCTACCAAGGGGGTTGCAGCGTGTCATTACAAAGGAAAGTCACACCTCCGGGACGGTTAAATGGTCACACAGAGGACACATTTTAGACGTGTTTTCAGTTCCACATGTGCGAGGAGAATACGTTTATGAGCCACCTTGCACACATGCAGCATTACTGCTGTACAAGGTGGCTGCAAAACATACAAACGCCTGGGGGAGGGGGGACAGGTTCCCTTCAATTTCAGTTCTTGTGTCTGCGTGGCATTTGCAGGACACGATGCCGGCTACACAGCAGGGGAACAGCTGGCGGTGCTGAACCCCACTGACACATTGGCTGGTGTTTTTCTCTGTGCAGCTAGCAGTACCGGGCCCCAACTGGTGGTGTTAGAGCCCAGTGTCAGCAGGAGGAGGAGAGGGAGCAGAGTGTAGGCCGAAGCCTGCAGTGGCGGCAGCTTTGGGTCTGTTGTGTCTGCGTGGCAGTTGCAGGACACGTTGCCGGCTGCACAGCAGGGGAACAGCTGGCGGTGCTGAACCCCACTGACACATTGGCTGGTGTTTTTCTCTGTGCAGCTAGCAGTACCGGGCCCCAACTGGCGGTGTTGGTGCCCGGGCTCTGCAGGGGGAGCAGAGTGTAGGCCGAAGCCTAATTGAACCAATTTCAAAGGTAACCTTTAACCCCCCCTCAGGGGTTACAAAGTAGAAGAGCCACAGCTTATGAAGCAGTAGTGCTGCACAAGTCAAAGGTTGCTCTTTTAATTTTTCTCCTTGCACACGCTGAATGAAACACGTATAACATTTAGCCCTTTACACAGTCAAACTGTGTTGGAGGCGCGAGTTCCCTTCGTAATGAGACGCAGCACAGATGTCAAGAATCCCACCTTGGTGCTGGGTGCAGCCTCCTGAGCGTTGTTATTTGCTGTACAGGAGTCTGCGCTGTCGTGTTATCCCCTGGCCTAGCGCTGTTAGCGCTGCCCATCTTCTGACATCATTTAATGTCGGCCGGTGCGGTTCGCGATGACCATGAATCCCAGCCCCGCAGTGTCTTAACATTGTTAAAACACTGCGGGGCTGGGATTCATGGCCTGGCGCAGCACATATGTTCGCCTCTCACACTCGGGTCCTTACACCCGCTTCAGACTGTGCAGCGTCAGCTGATCCCTAATTGCATGCCGCAGCCATGAAGCCGCACAGTCTGAGGAAGGCGGAAGGAGATGAGGGACAGGCGAACATATGCACTGCTCATGCCCATCACTCACACCCTCGCAGTCAAAATAAATAAGACACCGAGGGGCGTTGTGTCGGGCAGGGCTGCCGCAGAGGCACAGCCAGCCAAACAATGATGCCAGAAGACAGGCAGCGCTACCAAGGGGGTTGCAGCGTGTCATTACAAAGGAAAGTCACACCTCCGGGACGGTTAAATGGTCACACAGAGGACACATTTTAGACGTGTTTTCAGTTCCACATGTGCGAGGAGAATACGTTTATGAGCCACCTTGCACACATGCAGCATTACTGCTGTACAAGGTGGCTGCAAAACATACAAACGCCTGGGGGATGGGGGACAGGTTCCCTTCAATTTCAGTTCTTGTGTCTGCATGGCATTTGCAGGACACGATGCCGGCTACACAGCAGGGGAACAGCTGGCGGTGCTGAACCCCACTGACACATTGGCTGGTGTTTTTCTCTGTGCAGCTAGCAGTACCGGGCCCCAACTGGCGGTGTTAGAGCCCAGTGTCAGCAGGAGGAGGAGAGGGAGCAGAGTGTAGGCCGAAGCCTGCAGTGGCGGCAGCTTTGGGTCTGTTGTGTCTGCGTGGCAGTTGCAGGACACGTTGCTGGCTGCACAGCAGGGGAACAGCTGGCGGTGCTGAACCCCACTGACACATTGGCTGGTGTTTTTCTCTGTGCAGCTAGCAGTACCGGGCCCCAACTGGTGGTGTTGGTGCCCTGGCTCTGCAGGGGGAGCAGAGTGTAGGCCGAAGCCTAATTGAACCAATTTCAAAGGTAACCTTTAACCCCCCCTCAGGGGTTACAAAGTAGAAGAGCCACAGCTTATGCAGCAGTAGTGCTGCACAAGTCAAAGGTTGCTCTTTTAATTTTTCTCCTTGCACACGCTGAATGAAACACGTATAACATTTAGCCCTTTACACAGTCAAACTGTGTTGGAGGAGCGAGTTCCCTTCGTAATGAGACGCAGCACAGATGTCAAGAATCCCACCTTGGTGCTGGGTGCAGCCTCCTGAGCGTTGTTATTTGCTGTACAGGAGTCTGCGCTGTCGTGTTATCCCCTGGCCTAGCGCTGTTAGCGCTGCCCATCTTCTGACATCATTTAATGTCGGCCGGTGCGGTTCGCGATGACCATGAATCCCAGCCCCGCAGTGTCTTAACATTGTTAAAACACTGCGGGGCTGGGATTCATGGCCTGGCGCAGCACATATGTTCGCCTCTCACACTCGGGTCCTTACACCCGCTTCAGACTGTGCAGCGTCAGCTGATCCCTTATTGCATGCCGCGGCCATGAAGCCGCACAGTCTGAGGAAGGCGGAAGGAGATGAGGGACAGGCGAACATATGCACTGCTCATGCCCATCACTCACACCCTCGCAGTCAAAATAAATAAGACACCGAGGGGCGTTGTGTCGGGCAGGGCTGCCGCAGAGGCACAGCCAGCCAAACAATGATGCCAGAAGACGGGCAGCGCTACCAAGGGGGTTGCAGCGTGTCATTACAAAGGAAAGTCACACCTCCGGGACGGTTAAATGGTCACACAGAGGACACATTTTAGACGTGTTTTCAGTTCCACATGTGCGAGGAGAATACGTTTATGAGCCACCTTGCACACATGCAGCATTACTGCTGTACAAGGTGGCTGTAAAACATACAAACGCCTGGGGGAGGGGGGACAGGTTCCCTTCAATTTCAGTTCTTGTGTCTGCGTGGCATTTGCAGGACATGATGCCGGCTACACAGCAGGGGAACAGCTGGCGGTGCTGAACCCCACTGACACATTGGCTGGTGTTTTTCTCTGTGCAGCTAGCAGTACCGGGCCCCAACTGGCGGTGTTAGAGCCCAGTGTCAGCAGGAGGAGGAGAGGGAGCAGAGTGTAGGCCGAAGCCTGCAGTGGCGGCAGCTTTGGGTCTGTTGTGTCTGCGTGGCAGTTGCAGGACACGTTGCCGGCTGCACAGCAGGGGAACAGCTGGCGGTGCTGAACCCCACTGACACATTGGCTGGTGTTTTTCTCTGTGCAGCTAGCAGTACCGGGCCCCAACTGGCGGTGTTGGAGCCCGGGCTCTGCAGGGGGAGCAGAGTGTAGGCCGAAGCCTAATTGAACCAATTTCAAAGGTAACCTTTAACCCCCCCTCAGGGATTACAAAGTAGAAGAGCCACAGCTTATGCAGCAGTAGTGCTGCACAAGTCAAAGGTTGCTCTTTTAATTTTTCTCCTTGCACACGCTGAATGAAACACGTATAACATTTAGCCCTTTACACAGTCAAACTGTGTTGGAGGCGCGAGTTCCCTTCGTAATGAGACGCAGCACAGATGTCAAGAATCCCACCTTGGTGCTGGGTGCAGCCTCCTGAGCGTTGTTATTTGCTGTACAGGAGTCTGCGCTGTCGTGTTATCCCCTGGCCTAGCGCTGTTAGCGCTGCCCATCTTCTGACATCATTTAATGTCGGCCGGTGCGGTTCGCGATGACCATGAATCCCAGCCCCGCAGTGTCTTAACATTGTTAAAACACTGCGGGGATGGGATTCATGGCCTGGCGCAGTACATATGTTCGCCTCTCGCTTGGGTTCTTATACCCCCTTCAGACTGTGCGGCGTCAGCTGATCCCTTATCGCATGCCACGGCCATGAAGCCGCACAGTCTGAAGAAGGTGGAAGGAGATGAGGGACAGGCGAACTGATGCACTGCTCATGCCCATCAATCACACCCTCGCAGTCCCAATAAATAAGACACCGAGGGGCGTTGTGTGGGGCAAGGCAGCCGCAGAGGCGCAGGCAGCCAAACAATGGTGCCAGAAGACGGGCAGCGCTACCAAGGAGCTTGTTGCGTGTCAATACAAAGGAAAATCACACCTGAGGGACGTTTTAATGGTCGCAGAGGACTCATTTTAGACGTGTTCAGTTCAACCTGGGCAAGGAGAATAAGTTTCTGAGCCAACTTGCACACATGCAGCATTACTGTCATACAAGGTGGCTGTAAAACGTAGAAACGCCTGGGGGAGGGGGGACAGGTTCCCTTCAATTTCAGTTCTTGTGCCTGCGAGGCTTTTGCAGGACACGTTGCCGGCTACACAGCAGGGGAACAGCTGGCGGTGCTGAACCCCACTGACACATTGGCTGGTGTTTGGCTCTGTGCAGCCAACACATCTGGGCCCCAACTGGGCCCCAACTGCGGCCGCGCTGGCCGAGAGCCCGACTCGCAGTGTCGTCTAATGTAATCCCACCGCGGGCCTGGGATCCGTGGCCATGCGCAGTGCATATCCTCGCCTCTCACTCCCCTCCCTACGGCTTCTTCACACTGTGCGGTGTCACGGCCGTGGCATGCTATTAGGGACCAGCTGACACCGCACAGTCTGAAAAAGCCATAGGGAGATGAGTGAGAGGTGGAGGTTCAGATATGCACTGCGCATGTCCATGGATCTCAGGCCCCCAGTGGGATTAAATCAGAAGACAGTACGAGGCGGGCTCTCGGCCAGCGCGGCCGCACAGGCGCAGCCAGCCTGACACCAAATGATGTCAGAAGACGGGCAGCGCAAAATGTGTGCATGGCCAAGGGCTAAACTAACAGCGCAGGCTCCGGGACTGATTCAAACAACGCTGAGGAGGCGGCGCACGGCGCCAAGGGGGTAAGAATGACGGCTGTGCTGCGTCACATCACAAAGGACAGTTCCACCAACCGAACGGTATCACGGTAGGAGGGGACACTTTTCATAAGTGTTAGGTTCAGCATGTGCAAGGAGCACCACGAAAAGAGGCACTTTTTCCCTTTGCATCATTACTGCTGCACAAGGTGGCTCCTTCAGTAACAAACGCCTGGGGGGGGACAGGTTCCCTTAAATTTAACTTGTTGTGCCTGCGTGGCGGTCGCAGTACACGTTGCCGTATACACAGCAGGGGAACAGCTGGCGGTGCTGAACCCCACTAACACATTGGCGAGGTGTTTGGCTCTGTGCGGACAGCACTTCTGGATGGCAACTAGCGGTGTTGGAGCCCAGGGACAGGTGGAGGAGGAGGAGGTGGAGGAGGTAGGAGGAGGTAGGAGGGATTGCCACACACACAGCAGGGGAACAGCTGACGTTACTGAACCCCAATAACAGAGGAGGGACTGTTGGGACTGTGCGGACAGCACTTCTGGATGGCAACTAGCGGTGTTGGAGCCCAGGGACAGGTGGAGGAGGAGGAGGTGGAGGAGGTAGGAGGAGGTAGGAGGGATTGCCACACACACAGCAGGGGAACAGCTGACGTTACTGAACCCCAATAACAGAGGAGCGACTGTTGGGACTGCGCAGACAGCACTTCTGGACGGCAACTAGTGGTGTTGGAGCCCAGGGACAGGTGGAGGAGGAGGAGGTGGAGGAGGTAGGAGGAGATAGGAGGGATTGCCACACACACAGCAGGGGAACAGCTGACGTTACTGAACCCCAATAACAGAGGAGGGACTGTTGGGACTGTGCGGACAGCACTTCTGGACGGCAACTAGCGGTGTTGGAGCCCAGGGACAGGTGGAGGAGGAGGAGGTGGAGGAGGTAGGAGGAGATAGGAGGGATTGCCACACACACAGCAGGGGAACAGCTGACGTTACTGAACCCCAATAACAGAGGAGGGACTGTTGGGACTGTGCGGACAGCACTTCTGGACGGCAACTAGCGGTGTTGGAGCCCAGGGACAGGTGGAGGAGGTGGAGGAGGTAGGAGGAGGTAGGAGGGATTGCCACACACACAGCTGGGGAACAGCTGACGTTACTGAACCCCAATAACAGAGGAGCGACTGTCGGGACTGTGCGGACAGCACTTCTGGATGGCAACTAGCGGTGTTGGAGCCCAGGGACAGGTGGAGGAGGAGGAGGTGGAGGAGGTAGGAGGAGGTAGGAGGGATTGCCACACACACAGCAGGGGAACAGCTGACGTTACTGAACCCCAATAACAGAGGAGGGACTGTTGGGACTGTGCGGACAGCACTTCTGGACGGCAACTAGCGGTGTTGGAGCCCAGGGACAGGTGGAGGAGGAGGAGGTGGAGGAGGTAGGAGGAGGTAGGAAGGATTGCCACACACACAGCTGGGGAACAGCTGACGTTACTGAACCCCAATAACAGAGGAGCGACTGTTGGGACTGTGCGGACAGCACTTCTGGACGGCAACTAGTGGTGTTGGGGCCCAGGGACAGGTGGAGGAGGAGGAGGTGGAGGAGGTAGGAGGAGGTAGGAGGGATTTCCACACACACAGCAGGGGAACAGCTGACGTTACTGAACCCCAATAACAGAGGAGGGACTGTTGGGACTGTGCGGACAGCACTTCTGGACGGCAACTAGCGGTGTTGGAGCCCAGGGACAGGTGGAGGAGGAGGAGGTGGAGGAGGTAGGAGGAGGTAGGAGGGATTGCCACACACACAGCAGGGGAACAGCTGACGTTACTGAACCCCAATAACAGAGGAGGGACTGTTGGGACTGTGCGGACAGCACTTCTGGACGGCAACTAGCGGTGTTGGAGCCCAGGGACAGGTGGAGGAGGAGGAGGTGGAGGAGGTAGGAGGAGGTAGGAGGGATTGCCACACACACAGCAGGGGAACAGCTGACGTTACTGAACCCCAATAACAGAGGAGGGACTGTTGGGACTGTGCGGACAGCACTTCTGGACGGCAACTAGCGGTGTTGGAGCCCAGGGACAGGTGGAGGAGGAGGAGGTGGAGGAGGTAGGAGGAGGTAGGAGGGATTGCCACACACACAGCTGGGGAACAGCTGACGTTACTGAACCCCAATGACAGAGGAGGGACTGTTGGGACTGTGCGGACAGCACTTCTGGAGGGCAACTAGCGGTGTTGGAGCCCAGGGACAGGTGGAAAAGCAGAGGAACACAATGTAGGCCGAAGCCTGATTGGAGAAAGTCGAAAGGGAACCTTTAACCCCCCCCAAGGCGTTTGTAGCTGAAAGAGCCAGCTTGTGCAGCACAAAAGATGCAAAAGGAATAGGTGGCTCTTTTCATTATGCTCCTTGCAAACACAGAACTAAACACTTATAAAATGTGTCCCCTGAAACCGTGAGACCGTCCCGGAGGTGGGACTTTCCTTCGTAATATGACGCAGCACAGCCGTCATTCTTACCCCCCCGGCGCCGTGCCCCGGCTCCTCAGCGTTGTTTGATTCCGTCCCGGAGCCTGCGCTGTTATGTTATCCCGTGGCCAGGCACACTTAGCGCTGCCCGTCTTCTGACATCATTTGGTGTCAGGCTGGCTGCGCCTGTGCGGCCGCGCTGGCCGAGAGCCCGCCTCGCAGTGTCGTCTAATGTAATCCCACCGCGGGCCTGGTATCCGTGGTCATGCGCAGTGCATATCCTCGCCTCTCACTCCCCTCCCTACGGCTTCTTAAGACTGTGCGGTGTCACGGCCGTGGCATGCTATTAGGGACCAGCTGACACCGCACAGTCTGAAGAAGCCATAGGGAGATGAGTGAGAGGTGGAGGTTCAGATATGCACTGCGCATGTCCATGGATCTCAGGCCCCCAGTGGGATTAAATCAGAAGACACTGCGAGGCGGGCTCACGGCCAGCGCGGCCGCACAGGCGCAGCCATCCTGACACCAAATGATGTCAGAAGACGGGCAGCGCTAAGTGTGCCTGGCCACGGGATAACATAACAGCGCAGGTTCCGGGACGGAATCAAACAACGCTGAGGAGCCGGGGCATGGCGCCAAGGGGGTAGGAATCACGGCTGTGCTGCGTCATATTACGAAGGAAAGTCCCACCTCCGGGACGGTTTTACGGTATCAGTGGACACATTTTATAAGTGTTAAGTTCTGCGTGTGCAAGGAGCTAAACAAAAATAGCTACCTTTTCCTTGTGCAGCATTACTGCTGCACAAGGTGGCTCTTTCAGTAACAAACGCCTTGGGGGGGGGGAAAGATTCCCTTACATTTCAGTTGTTGTGTCAGCGTGGCGGTCGCAGGACACATTGCCGGCTACACAGCTGGGGATCAGCTGACGTTACTGAAACCCAATAACACTGGGTCGTATGTTTTGACTGTGCAGACGGCACTTCTGAGCCTCAACTGGCGGTGTTGGAGCCCAGGAATTTAAGTTCAGGTGGTAGAAAGATGAACACAACAGGAGACCTGGATAACGTAGACAGTGACCTAATTATTTAATCAGGAAGAGGAGTGGCAAATTCCTGCGAGATCCAGGCCTTGTTCATTTTCAGGAAAGTAAGCCGGTCAACGTTATCGGAGGATAGTCGCATGCGACGGTCAGTTAGTACACCACCTGCAGCACTGAAGACACGTTCCGATAATACACTGGCCGCAGGGCAAGCCAGCACCTCCAATGCATACTGGCTTAGCTCTGGCCATGTATCCAGCTTTGAGACCCAAAATTTGAAAGGTGAAGAGCCGTCTGGGAGTACAGCAAGAGGGCAAGACATGTAGTCTGTCACCATCTGACGGAACCATTGCTTCCTGCTGACTGGAGCCGTCTGTGATGGTGTAGACTTTTGTGGCGGGCACAGAAAACTGTGCCACAGTTGGGCCATACTGGTCTTGCCTTGGGCAGAGGCACTGCTTCTGCTCCCTCTTTGTGCAGAGCCTCCACCACTGCCTGGATGCACTGAGCTGCTTTGGAATGCACTAGCAGCACTTCTCTCAGTTGGAATGGAGAAGATGATGGAATTCACCAGTGTGTCTTGGTACTCCCGCATTTTTCGCTCCCGGTTCAACGGTGTGATGAGGCTTTCTACGTTGTCCCGGTAGCGAGGATCGAGGAGGGTGAACACCCAATAATCAGACATGTTGAGAATGTGGGTGATGCGACGGTCGTTTCTCAGGCACTGCAGCATGTAATCCACCATGTGCTGCAGACTGCCAACTGCCCAAGAAACGCTGTCCCCTGCTGGAGGCGTGATCTCTGCCCGCTCGTCATCACCCCACCCTCGCTGTACACACTGAGTACTGGACAATTGTGTAACTCCCTCCTCTGGACGGATGTCTTCCTCCTCCATTGACTCCTCCTCATCCTCCTCACAAACTGTCCCCTGCCTACGCGTTTGTGAGGAACCACGTGGCGCTGACTGTCCAGAAGATGATGGAAATGCTGAATCCTCATCCTCCACCTCTTCCACAACATCATCCCTTAGCGCTTGCAGTGATTTTTCAAGCAGGCAGATAAGGGGGACAGTCATGCTGACTAGTGCATCATCTGCACTCGCCATCCGCGTGGAATAATCAAAGGGACACAAAACCTGGCAGACGTCATTCATAGTGGCCCACTCTGTGGTTGTGAAGTCTGTACGGCGCTGAGTGCGACTTCTTTGCGCCTGAAGCAGCTGGTACTCCATTACAGCTTGCTGCTGCTCACACAACCGCTCCAACATATGTAACGTGGAATTCCACCTGGTAGGTAGGTCACATATGATGCGATGTTCCGGCAGGCGGTGTCGGCGCTGCAGAGCCGCAATGCGCGCTTTTGCCATGCTGGAACGCCGCAAGTGAGCACACTCTAGGCGGACCTTGTGCAGCAGTGCATCAAGATCCGGATAGTCCCTCAAAAAACTCTGCACGACCAAATTGAGCACATGTGCCAGACATGGGATGTGAGTGAGGTTGCCGAGGCCAAGAGCTGCCACCAGATTTCGGCCATTATCACACACTACCATGCCTGGCTGGAGATTCGCTGGCACAAACCACACATCGCTCTCCTGCTTGATGGCATTCCAGAGCTCCTGCGCTGTGTGGCTTCGATTCCCCAAATAAATTAATTTCAAGGCGGCCTGTTGACGTTTGGCCACGGCTGTGCTCATGTCGGTCGTAACAGGTAAACGTTCATCACGGGTCCATGTGGAGGTGGACTGTGACGGCTCCTGCAGCGATGATTCTGAGGAACTGGTGTAAGAGGAGGAGTCAATGCGTACAGAATAGATTCCTGCAATCCTTGGAGTGGGCAGGACACGTCCTGCGCCACTCGCACGATCTGTACCCGGCTCAACGACATTAACCCAATGGGCAGTGAGGGAAAGGTATCGCCCCTGTCCATGTTGACTGGTCCACGCATCGGTGGTGAGGTGGACCTTGCTACTGACGGCGTTCAGTAGCGCGTGTTTTATGTGTCCCTCCACATGCTTGTGCAGGGCAGGGACGGCTTGCCTGCTGAAGTAAAAGCGGCTGGGCACATTGTACTGTGGAACTGCCAATGACATCAAGTCACGGAAGCTGTCAGTCTCCACCAGCCTGAATGACAGCATTTCCAGTGACAGAAGTTTGGCAATGCCTGCAGTCAGAGCCTGTGCTCGTGGGTGGTTTGACGAGAAAGGCCGCCTTTTCTCCCATGCCTGTACTACCGATGGCTGTAGACTGGGCTGGAAGTGTGTGGATGACTGGGAAAGTGGTGCTGCGGGTGGAATTACAGCGGGTCTCTGGACAACAGGGCCAGAGGTTCTTCCACGGCGATCCTGGGAGGAAGCCGAACCAGCTGCATGTGAGCTGGAGGAAGAGGCAACACGAGCTGAAGAGGTGGTAGCTGCCGCTGTTGGTTGGCCTAGCTCTTCAGTGTGTTTTTCTAACTCCGCCGGGTGCCTGGTGCGCACATGTTTCCACATGTTGGAGTTATTGAGGTTGCTGACATTTTTCCCTCTTTTGACTTTGTGATGACACACCTTGCATTTGACATAGCAAATGTCATCTGCAACTGTGTCAAAAAAGGACCAGGCACTGCAAGTCTTGGGAGCGCCCTTTTTGGCTTTTGGAAGAGACATGCTCCTAACGGGTGCCAAAGCGGAGGCTGCAGGATCCGCAGTCTTCCCCCTCCCTCTCCCTCTTTGGGCCGTACGGGGAATCTCTTCCTCAGAGCTGCTCCCACCACCTTCCTGTCCCTCACGCCAAGATGGGTCAAGGACCTCATCATCTACACTACCCTCTGCCCCCAACTGCTCCTCCTGGGTAGTCTCAGCAGCAGAGCACGCACCAGTAAGTGGCCTTTTCCATTTCTCCAATGCTGCTTGGCTGGCCCCCTGTTTCCAAGCCAAGAGATTCAGAGAACAGAAGTAGAGACGGCTCCTGTCCTGGGCTCTCTGTCTGCCTGGGCAATTTGGCAGGTGGTGAAGAGACAGATGGCTGCTCTCCAGTGCTCTGTGTCTGAGAGGATGTGGCACTAATTGAAGTTGATGCATTAGCTGCCATCCATCCGACAACGGCTTCAATTTGTTCTTCACGCAGCAGCGGTGTACGGCGCTCTGCGACAAAGCTGCGCATGAATGACTGTTCCCTGGTGAAAGTGGGTGCTGATGAGTCACCGGTGCCCGCAGCAGGCACAGAATCCCCACGTCCCCTCCCTGCTCCGCGCCCACGCCCACGCCCACGTGCCTTACTCACTGCCTTCTTCATCTTGGTTGACTGATAAAGATAAGCAGAAAAGTACTAACGGCTTTGTGTGCTTATTCCTGAACAACTCCTCCTAACAGGTATAAGAAACACTAATTTTCTAAAGTGAGGGCTAGACTTTAATATGAGCTAATGTGGCCTACACAAATGTAAAGTGGTGTCACTGGTGTGTTTGGTGAACTTTATTATTTATTTATTTTTGGGGGGCTGAACTGACAACAGATAGAGCTGCAGTCACACGGAGACTGTGCAGACAGCCGTAAATGGCGCTGCAAGGCCCAAAAACCCTCCTCTACGTTATCCTATGTAGTGTTTTTCCACAAGTTAGCTGGAGACGGGTGGAAAGACACTAATAGGAATTTTTTGAAAAAATGTGCAGCAGCCTGCACTACTTAAAACAAAATGAAAATTGATTTTGCGGTATGACGCAGTGAAGAACCCTGAGCTGGAGACAACCAGGCTATGGCTGCTCACAGACTACAGGGCGAGCTGCTGTCACACGGAGACCATGCAGACAGCCGTAAACGGCGCTGCAAGGCCCAAAAACCCTCCTCTATGTTATCCTATGTAGTGTTTTTCCACAAATTAGCTGGAGACGGGTGGAAAGACACTAATAGGAATTTTTTGAAAAAATGTGCAGCAGCCTGCACTACTTAAAACAAAATGAAAATTGATTTTACGGTATGACGCAGTGAAGAACCCTGAGCTGGAGACAACCAGGCTATGGCTGCTCACAGACTACAGGGCGAGCTGCAGTCACACGGAGACCGTGCAGACAGCCGTAAACGGTGCTGCAAGGCCCAAAAACCCTCCTCTACGTTATCCTATGTAGTGTTTTTCCACAAATTAGCTGGAGACGGGAGGAAAGACACTAATAGGATTTTTTTAAAAAAATTAGCAGCAGACTACACTACTTGGAAAAAAAAAAAAAAAAAGAACAGTATGAGGCAATGAACCACCCTCCCTGAACTGAATACAACCAGCTATGGATGGCCTATGTGGCTGCACTCAGACTAGAGAGTGGGCTGCACTCACACACACACACACACACACAGATCTTGCAGATCGCTGTGAAAACAGCGCTACAAGGCAAAAGCAAGGTGAATAGTAGGTGAACACAGCGGTTGCTAAATTAGCCTTTGGAAAGCACAAAGAAGCAAATCGCTATCTCTAAACTGGCCCTCAGTCAGCAAACAGCGTCCTGTCACTAACTGAATTCACAGCAGAGTGATCACAAAATGGCGCCAGCGACTTTTAAACTGCATCATGACATCATTTCAGCAGCCAATCACAGCCATGCCAGTAGTTTCATGCCCTCCATGCTGAACAGGATGTGCCCACACTTGGAATCATTCTCATTGGATGAATTTGTGCAGTTTGAATCTGTGAACTTCCGATTCCGGTATCCGATACGCGGCAAGTATCGGAATCCCGGTATCGGAATTCCGATACCGCAAGTATCGGCCGATACCCGATACTTGCGGTATCGGAATGCTCAACACTAGTTGGGACGCCATGTTACGTTTGGAGAGCCACTGATGTGCCTAAACATTGAAACCCCCCACAAGTGACACCATTTTGGAAAGTAGACCCCCTAAGGAACTTATCTAGATGTGTTGTAAGAACGTTGAACCTTTAAGTGTTTCAATACAGTTTATAACGCAGAGCCGTGAAAATAAAAAAATCTTTTTTTCCACAAAAATTATTTTTTAGCCCCCAGTTTTGTATTTTTCCAAGGGTAACAGTTGAAACTAGACCCCAAAAGTTGTTGTCCAATTTGTCCTGAGTATGCTGATACCACATATGTTGGGGTAAACCCCTGTTTGGGTGCACGGAAGAGCTCAGAAGGGAAGGAGCACTGTTTTACTTTTTCAACGCAGAATTGGCTGGAATTGAGATCGGACGCCATGTCGCATTTGGAGAGCCCCTGATGTGCCTAAACAGTGGAAACCCCCCAATTATAACTGAAACCCTAATCCAAACACATCCCTAACCCTAATCCCAATGGTAACTCTAACCACACCCGTAACTCTGACACACCCCTAACCATAATCCCATCCTTATTCCCAACCGTAAATGTAATCCAAACCCTAACCCTAACTTTAGCCCCAACCCTAACTGAACCCTTAACCCTAACCCTTAACCCTAACCCCAAATTTAACCCTAACCCTAGCCCTAACCCTAGCCCTAACCCTAACCCTAGCCCTATCCCTAGCCCTAACCCTAACCCTAACCCTAACCCTAGCCCTAACCCTAGCCCTAACCCTAACCCTAGCCCTAGCCCTAGTCCTAACCCTAGCCCTAACCCTAGCCCTAACCCTAGCCCTAACCCTAATGGGAAAATGGAAATAAATACTTTTTTTAACTTTTTCATTTTTGCCTAACTAAGGGGGTGATGAAGGGGGTTTGATTTACTATTTATAGCGGGTATTCTAGCGGATTTTTATGATTGGCAGCCGTCACACACTAAAAGACGCTTTTTATTGCAAAAAATATTTTTTGCGTTATCACATTTTAAGAGCTATAATTTTTCCATATTTTGGTCCCCAGAGTCATGTGAGGTCTTGTTTTTTGTGGGACTAGTTGACTGTTTTTTTTGGTAACATTTTTGGGCACGTGAAATTTTTTGATCGCTTTTTATTCCGATTTTTGTGAGGCAGAATGACCAAAAACCAGCTATTCATGAATTTCTTTTGGGGGAGTGTTTATACCGTTCCGCGTTTGGTATAATGGATAAAGCAGTTTTATTCTTCGGCTCAGTACGATTAGAGAGATACATCATTTATATAATTTTTTTATGTTTTGGCGCTTTTATACGATAAAAACTATTTTATAGAAAAAATAATTATTTTTGCATCGCTTTATTCTGAGGACTATAACTTTTTTATTTTTTCACTGATGATGCTGTATAGCACCTCATTTTTTGCGGGACAAGATGTTGTTTTCAGCGGTACCATGGTTATTTATATCCGTCTTTTTGATCGTGTGTTATTCCACTTTTTGTTCGGCGGTATGATAATAAAGCGTTGTTTTTTGCCTCATTTTTTTTTTTATGGTGTTCACTGAAGGGGTTAACTAGTAGGACAGTTTTATAGGTCGGGTCATTACGGACGTGGCGATACTAAATATGTGTAATTTTATAGTTTTTTTATTTAGATAAAGAAATGTGTTTATGAGAACAATATATATATATATTTTTTTAGGAATTTTTTGTTTTTACACTATAACATTGCCACAGCGATCTGACGTGCACTGCTGCAGGCTTACCAGCGCCTGCTCTGAGCAGGCACTGGTAAGCCACCTCCCTGCAGGACCCGGACCATTTTGGATCTGAGGCCTGCAGGAAGAAGGTAGGAGACCCTCGGAGCAACGTGATCACATCGCGTTGCTCCAAGGGTCCCAGGGAAGCCCGCAGGGAGCCCCCTCCCTGCGCGATGCTTCCCTATACCGCCACAACACTGTGATCATGTTTGATCACAGTGTTCCGGGGGTTAATGTGCCGGGGGCGGTCCGTGACCGCTCCTGGCACATAGTGCCAGATGTCAGCTGCGATAGTCAGCTGACACCAGGCCGCGATCGGCCGTGCTCCCCCGTGAGCGTGGCTGATTGCGCTGGACGTACTATTCCGTCCTTGGGAAGTAGGGCCCACCCCACATGGACGGAATAGTATGTCCAATGGTAGAAAGGGGTTAAAAAAAAATGAAAAATGTGGGCCATTTTCCAACACCCGTACCGTCTCCACTTTTTGTAATCTAGGGTTGGTTGAGGGCTTATTTTTGTATGCTGAGCTGATTTTTTTAATGATACCATTTTGTTGCAGACACAATCTTTTGATTGCCTGTTATTGCATTTTAATGTAATGTTGCGGCGACCAAAAAAATATAATTCTGGTGTTTTAACATTTTTTCTCATTACGCCGTTTAACGATCATGTTAATTCTTTTTTAATATTAATAGATCGGGCGATTCTGAATGCGGCGATACCAAATATTTGTGTATTTGATTTTTTTTAATTGTTTTATTTTGAATGGGGCTAAAAGAGGGGCGATTTGAACTTTTATATATATATATATATATATATATATATATATATATATATATATATATTTTTTTTTTTAATTTTTTTTTACTTTTTGCATGCTGTAATAATCTCTATGGGAGACTATAAGCTGCAGTACTTTGATTGGCTTTGATACATACAGATGATCACTGGGCGGCGCTCATAGCTATGACAACTATAGAGATCTGCTTGAGAACACTGGCTGTGATGCCAACCCATCGGTGACCCGCGAGCACGTGACGGGGTCACCGATGGGCGTGATTTTCGAAGCGCTTCCCTGCAGCACAATTTAAATGCTGCTGTCAGAAATTGACAGCGGCATTTATCTAGTTAACAGCCTCAGGTGGAATGGCGACTGTATATATCAGCTGACATAGGCTGGGAAAGGTGCGGCTCAGCGTCAGAGCCCACACCAATCAGGGGGAGTCCCAAATTGGCATACTATTATGCCTGATGTCGGAAAGGGGTTAAGTCATGTCCCACATATGTACTTTCATTGCAATAAGATAAACAAAATAATTCTTCTAGATTGACCACTTTCAGTTATTGTTTGTCTCTTTTGTGGGACAAAATAGCATGCTGTAAATATAACATGAGCTTTTGTAGATTCTTTTTAGAAAAAAAACTGTTGTATGCGGTCATCTCTGCACTACACAGCAAAATAAACAATGGTGAGGTAGCACATGCCAGTGGTGGAAAAGTGAAAAGGTTCATTTGTTCACCTATGAAAGATACTACATCATATATTTTGTGAAGTCTTTCTCAAGTCTTTGGATCTTTGGATTAAATACAGTATATGCTCCTTTACATTGAAATTGCAACACCATGAAAGAAAAGTCTTGGAATTAAGAAAATCACAGAATTGATAGACACGTTAATGATATGCATGCAGATGATGAAAAAATGGAAATAAAATGTAAAATTATTTAATATGTGCCCCATGCATAAAAATATACTAACTTAGAACTCTTGGCTGTCATGAGTGAGGTTATACATAGTTGCCTGATGAATGTTCAGCATTTGGGCATGCAAATCATTAATATGCACTTGCCAACCAATGATATTTCGGATATGCTCGATGGAAGTCAAGTCCAGAGCCAATGCACACCATGCAAGCTGTTCAAGTAGTATGAGCAATATACAGTCTGGAGTCACATTGAAAAATGGCTCCTGGGACATCTGGAGAAGTAGCTGTACCACAGGTTGTGATAGAAATATATATATATATATCATGTAGATCTCACTTGCATGTATATCCCTTTAAATCATGTCCTAGCTTAAAAGCAAATATATTCAGCTATTTTATGATCAATTGCTCAATTTAATCACATGAGTTAGGCAAGACAGACCTCGGGACTTTTTGGTATGCTTAGATCACCAGAGAACAGGGAAGTTAAAGCATATGATTCGAAACTAATGTCCCAAAATGTTGCTGACTAGCAGGATAAAGGTGGCAGATGTTTTCTAAAGTGCAAGATCAGTTTGTTGCTAGGTAGACCATAGTTCAAAGATGTCATGTACTCAGTTAAATGCATTATGTACTCAGTCAGCCAATGAAATAATAGCTAAATTGTATGTTAATCCGCTAACCACTCCCATTTTATACGCTTTTACTCCCATTTTATACGCTTTTATAAGATCATGTATTAAGGAAATAAACCAGAGATCTGGATGGAATGTTATACTGTCACTTTGTGTCAGAGTTCATTCTTTCTTGAGCGCTCAATAGATCAGATCTGATAATAATTGGGAACGGACAAAGCATACACACGGGGTTAAATTCACCCCGAGTCAAAAAATTCTATAACAGCTGGCGCCCAACGTGGGGCAGAGGGACGAAGATATCGCACAGGTGACATCCCTGACCAGGAAGGAAGAGGATACGGGCCGAGGCCTCAGCGCAAAGGGACGGAGACTGCAGCTCCATCAGAGTAAGGTAAGAAAATTCTGTCATCTTACCTGAATGTCCCCTGTGCTCAGTCCAAGTCTGTATCCTTAGCCGGTCAGGTGTGCTCACTGCAATCCCAGGTGGCGTAAAAAGTCCATACCTCCCAAATACCCTGGGAAGTGTCTGCTGTGTACCGTATCTGTTCTGTGTTTGTCTAAGATCCAGGAGAGGAAAAGGAAAGTGACTGCTTTGCTTACGCTTGTGGTTGCTGAGAAACAGGCCGCAGGAAGTCAAATCGCTCGATAAGTTATTGCAGGATTCCCGTGCATAGGAGGAACACGCAAAGTTCCGGAGCAGGTGGCTCCAGGCTCCAGGCACGGGTAGTGATAACTTACAGAGCTACTGCAGATTCCCGTAGTGTCGGCGATCCGGTCAGGACGTCAGCACCGGGGTGGTAGATTTCCCGCTTGTTGTGCTGCAAGGCACTCAGGCGGCTCGGGCGCAGGTGGGCGTCCAGTGCGATTGACAGTAGTCTGTTCCCAGCGCAACTTGCACGTGTCACAGAATAATAAAGAGGGTATCGATATCTCTCCTGGATGTCTTTTCTGTATGTAAATGTCACGTTAATGTTGCTTGAGTGCATACAACTGTAAAGTTGAAAAGAGAGAGTTTTTTTTTTCTCTTCCTCTTTTCCCTAAACACTTCCTCTTTTTCTAGACGGAGAAATATGCATAGTAAATAATCACACTGTCACAACTGTCTTTTTTTTTTTTTTTTTTCCTTTTTTTTGAAGTCTAGCTAGAATATAGCATTTATTCGAAGAAAAGGTGACATTAAACAATATCAGATACGTGATTTTAGTGATATTGCATATTATAGTATCACAGCATTAGAAAGGGGAAGTGTGTCTCTGACTGCGTTGAGCGCAGAGGGGAGAATATAGGTATATATATATATCTGTCTTTTAGTCATTTGAAGATTTTTGTTCTAAGTTTTTGTTAAGGTAGAGTTTTTGGTATTATTTAGTTTTTTCTATTCTTTTTCACCAAATTTTTCCAAAAGTTTTTTCTTTTCCTGTCTCTTCACCTTTTTCTTTGTTTAAGAAGGAATAGTTTTTATATATATATATATACCTTCCTTTTTGTATAAAGATTTTGTGTTTTTCTGATGGTTTTGTTTAATTCTGGTCTCGACTTTTTACATCAATTTTTTGAAAGTGTGTTTTTTCTTTTATTTTTCGCGCTTTTACATACGTACCTCCTAGAGGTCTTTTTCCTTGTGTTTTTCATTTGCATTTTTGCAATGGGGAATAAAGTGGCCAAGCGCCAGGAGAGCCTTTTGCTCCCTGATGAGAAAACGGCCCCCCAGATCGTGGCAGAGCACGAAGGTGTAAAATATGTGAAAAATTACAAGCAGCTCATGAAAATATGTGAAATCCATCAGGGAGGCAGGCTTCAAGCTGCAGAGTGGCATGATGTTTTGAAAAGGAAGAAAGGGAAGCTAGTTGACGCTGATTTATTTTCTGCTGCAGCAGCATGGTATAAAGTGGCTACAGACTTGCATCGATTAGGAAGCACTGAACGTTATGTGAAAGAATCAGGAAGTGATTTTTATGTGTACAAAGTGGGGAAAGGTGTCAAACCATCAGCACCTCCCCCATATGGGGAAGAAAAATATTGGGTATGTACAGTCTGCTCCCAACAGAATCCATTGTTCAGAGAGACTTGTTCAGTGTGTGGTGCGCCCCGCCCAACCACTGTGCAGGGAGATGGCACTGTTACTCTGGCGATGCCGTCTCGGCCTGCATTGAAGAGGAAGGAATTCTCTCCTTGTCTTTCTCCGCCATCTTTCTCCTCCTCCTCTATCTCTCTCCCTCCTCTCTCTCCTCCTCTCTCTTCTCCTCTTTCCTCTCCTCTTACCCCTCGTCCCTCCTCTCCTCTTTCCCCTCCTCTTTCTCCTCCTCTTTCCCCTCCTCTTTCTCCTCCTCACTACTCCACACCCCGTCCTTCTGCTCCCTCATCTCCCCCTCCTCTTACACCACACACACCCTCTTCTTCACACTCTTCATGCCCCCCCCCTTCTCTTCCATCACACCCTTTGCTTCCCCCTCTCACTCTCTCTCACTCCTCACCCCCTCCTTCTGCGCACCTTACATCTCTATTTCCATCTCTCCCTCTGCACCATGCATCTCCTCCTGTGTCACACTCTCCTTCTCCTGCCTTGTTGCCTGCTGGGCGGATGCCAGATTCAAGCAGTGTGGTCTCTCTGTATCCGGTGCTCACCGCACAGGGAACATTCTATGTGCCAAATACAGTTCAACCTTTACCAGTCATGTTATCAGGGGAGGAAGGTGGAGATCCCCCTGCTGAAAGCACCCCTCAACCAGCAGCAGGCAGCTCAGGTCCGGGGACAGGGGGGAGGTCACAGGCACCACCATCTGATGATGATCAGTATCCCCGGTCAGAGCAGCCAACATTCACACCACAATGGAACTATAATCCTCCGCAGTTTCAGCAGGGTGGAGAGACATCTTCTCGCAAAAAGGCAATTCCCAGAACCACCCATCAGCCACTGCATGACCCCAGTACACGATATCACAGCAATTCATCTGATGAAGATGAAGAAGGGACTTCATACATGCTGCCCAGCACTAGAAAGAAGAACCCACAGGCACTCAGAAGACAGGGGCAGATAGAAGCACCACCTTTACACTATGTGCACTTCACCCCAAGTCAGGTGACCAGCATCCTCAACAATCTCCCAGACCCAGAAATGCACCCCATGCCATTCTACAGAAGAATGCAGCAGAACCAGCGCACATATGCAGCCACCTGGAATGATCTGTGGGCTGTGATGGAGATAAAGGCAGGTGATGCCTTCTGGCCAATCATGAAGGAACATTTCAAGCTTGCAGCAGACCTAGATGTACATGCCTGGGAGTCAGGGCCGAAGCTGATTGAACAACTCAGAGAGTGGGCCAAAGGCAGGCTGGCCGGACAGGCCCTCAGCTTACACGACATGAGTCAGGAGAAGACAGAGTCTGTGGAGAAGTTTCATGGCAGAGTAATGCAGGTCTTCCAGGACCTTGGCTTCACCATTCATGACCAGATACACAGGCAAATGTTAGCACAGGCCTTTGTGCATGGACTCAGAGAGCCAATCAGGAAGCCACTGATAGTGGCTAGGCCCGAATACAGGTCAATAGCAATGGACACCCTGCTCACAGTAGCCAAAGGGATCGAGTCCCAACCAGGAGTACGGAAGACAACACCCCTCATGGCGGCCATAGACTCTGAAGAGCCACCGCAACACCGAGACAGAAGGAACGTCAGATGTTTCAACTGCGGTAAATTGGGTCATTACCAGAGCCGGTGCAGGGCTCCACCACAACCCAAGACCCTGCCCAGAGGAGCAGGCCGAGGAACAGACAAGGTAAACAGTGAAGAGCCCCGTCCATAGGACAGGGGCAAGCCAGGTCCGCAAGACACCACGCTCCTGACATGCAAAACCCCATCAGCAGGACCAACCCCTCAAATTACCCTGGAAGTGGATGGCGTTGTCAGATCTTTTCTTGTGGACACTGGTGCAGCCAGAAGTGTGATGAGACATGTGGAACTCCCTGACCCTACCTGCCTATCAGAATCCTCTGTGTCTTGCGTAGGCATTGATGGTCAAGTCAGACATTCTCAGCTTACAAAGCCTCTGAGCGTGTGCACTCAGCCAGGACACTCTATCCTATCCCAGTTTGTGGTGTCAAGAACTTGCCCACTCAACCTACTGGGGGCAGACCTACTACAAAAACTGAAAGCAACCATAGTGTTCCAGGAAGATGGGACCGTAACCCTCTCTTCACCTTTGACCCAGGAAGAGTCAGTGATGCTGGCGGCCCTACAGGAACCCCAGGCAGCTGATGAAGGCCTACCCAAGGAGGTACTGGACGTAGTACCAGAAAGTCTATGGTCCAAGGGACCCCAAGATGTGGGAAAACTTCAAGTTGCCCCGGTGCGGGTATCACTCAAGCCAGGCACTCCATATCCTCGTAAGGCCCAGTATCCTTTGTCCATCGCCCAGAGTCAAGCTGTCTCAGACCAATTGAAGGTGTTTCTGGAAATAGGGGTCGTGGTCCCTTGCACCTCTCCTTGCAACACCCCGCTGTTCCCTGTCAAGAAAAAGACTGTAAAAGGGGAGCCAGCCAAGTTCAGAATGGTACATGACCTGAGAGCTGTGAATGACGCTACAGTGTTTGAAACTCCAATTGTGCCGAATCCGCACACTCTGCTCTCAAATGTGCCTTCTACAGCAACAGTGTTCACGGTGATCGACCTGGCTAATGCTTTCTTCAGTGTTCCCCTCCATCCGGACGATCAGTTCCTGTTTGCCTTCACGCATCAGGGAGCACAGTACACATGGGCGGTGATGCCTCAGGGGGCCCAGAACAGCCCCTCACAGTTCACCAAAGCAATGTCCACAGTTCTCGCCAACTGGATCACAGAACATGCAGAAGTGACCCTGCTGCAATACGTGGACGATCTACTCCTCTGTGCAGTTGACTTTGACACGTGTAAAACACATTCCGTGTCTCTCTTACTCTACCTGGCGGAACAGCGCTGCAAGGTCTCAAAGAACAAAATCCAGTGGTGTCTGAAGCGAGTTACATTCCTTGGGCACTGCATTGCTCACCAGACGAAACACCTGACAGATGATCGGAAGACCACAGTGGAGAAGATGGCCCCTCCAGCAACTCCAAAGGGGCTACAAGCTTTCCTTGGTCTGGTTTCATATTGCAGAGCCTGGATCCCTGATGCCTCAGTCCTAATGCAACCTCTGTATGACTGCGTCAATGCAACCCCGTTCCTGCTAACAGATGTGGCCTTCAGTTCGTTTAAAAAGCTAAAAGACTCTGTAGTCTCAGCGCCAGCACTAGGCCTACCTGACTACAAGAAGCTATTCCGTCTCTACCTGATGGAGAAAGAAGGCCATGCTACTGGAGTCCTGACACAGACTCACGGGGGAAGACAGAGGCCTCTAGGCTACTTCTCAGCACGCCTGGATCCAGTTGCAAGGGGAGCCCCCTCCTGCATGAGAGCAGTATTTGCAGCACACGCCCTCCTGGACAAGACTGCTGACATCATTCTTGGACATCCACTGGAAATTCTGGCTCCACATGACATTTCAGCAATTCTCAACCAAACCCAGCCAAAACATCTCTCCACCGCAAGACATCTTCGCCTGCAGTGCTCCCTACTACTGCCTGACAATGTCACTATCTCCAGATGTACAGTCCTCAATCCGGCCACTCTACTCCCACTCCCAAGGGGGGATATGAATACGGACCCCTCAGATCAAAATTTGCACGATACCTTCCACAAGGATCTGGATTTGCTGCGGACAGATGACCATGACTGCTTCAGTATCATGCAACAGGAAACAGCAGGACTACCCAATGTGGCAGAAGAGCCGCTGACCAACCCAGAGTTGATCCTCTACGTAGACGGCTCCAGATTTGCAGATGATGAAGGAAGATTCCACACGGGATGTGCAGTGACCAGCAATCAAGAAATCCTGTGGTCCAGAAGTCTGCCGCCTAGCCTGTCAGCCCAGGAAGCAGAACTAATAGCACTGACGAAGGCCTGCCGGATGGCAGAGGGCAAGACTGCGAACATATACACCGATTCAAGGTACTCGCATGGCATAGCACACGACTTTGGACCCATCTGGGCTGCAAGAGACTTCATCACAGCAAGCGGAACAACCGTGAAGCATCATGGAGCCATTAAGGACCTGCTGAGCGCACTTCAACTTCCAAAAATGGTGGCCGTACTGAAAGTCAAAGCGCATGGAAAACTGGACACAGTAGAGGCACGGGGCAACAACATGGCCGATATGGCAGCCAAAGAAGCCGCCAGAGGAAGACAATGCGGAGAAGTGGGAGAGGTCGTAGAGCCGGATGGCTACTACGTGGCAACTGAGGACAAGACACCAGATGAGATGACGTCTTGGAATCTATTCAAGAAGTTGCAAGAGCAAGCTCCAAAGGAAGAAAAAGAGAGTTGGATGCGGAAGGGTGCAACACATCAAGAAGGAAGGGTATACTCAATGGACTATAAACCCTGTTTACCCCGAAGCATGTACCCTATGGTGGTCCAGTGGGCACATGGGCCCACCCACAGATCAAAGACACAGATGAATGATCTGATTGGTGCTTACTGGTTCGCTCCAGGGATCTCCACCCTAACAGCCAAGTTCGCAAGCAGCTGTCTGACCTGTGGCAAATGCAACCCTGGAAGAATGGAGAAAGTTCCCACCCATCATCTGGCCAGACCACTATACCCCTTCCAGAGGATCCAGATAGACCACATCCAGATGCCGCCAAGTGGAGGTTTCGAATATGCCCTTGTGGTCGTGGACGTGTTTTCAGGATGGCCAGAAGCTTTCCCAGTGAGAAATCAGTCAGCAAAGACTACTGCAAAGAAGCTGCTCTCAGAGATCGTGTGCAGATACGGGGTCCCAGAAGTGATAGAGAGTGACCAGGGTCCCGCATTCACAGCAAACCTCACAAGGGAGATCTGGTCAGCAGTAGGGTCAGACCTAGGCCTACACACTCCCTATCACCCTCAGAGTAGCGGGAAAGTAGAAAGATTAAATGGGACACTTAAAAACAGGATGTTGAAAGTTGCCCAAGAGGCACGCAAACCATGGCACGAAACCCTTCCCATTGCACTGTTTAGTGTAAGACACACTCCCCGGGGCCCAGAAAAGCTGTCACCACATGAGATTCTGTTTGGGTCCAGCCCTAGGTTAGGGGTGTTCTTCCCTCAGCAGTTGGCAATGCAATATGATACTTTGTCTGCTTATGTAATTCAACTGTCCAAAAAACTAGCTGATGTCCATTCTCGAGTTTTCTCTTCATTACCAGATCCAGGAGCGGTACCCGGTACGCACTCCCTGAAACCAGGAGACTGGGTGTTGGTAAAGAAGTTCGTGAGGAGAACACTCGACCCCAGATTTGACGGTCCCTTCCAAGTGCTGCTGACAACACCAACCTCTGTGAAACTAGAGGGAAAACCCACTTGGATCCACGCATCGCATTGCAAGAAGGCTCCCGTACCAGAGGACACGCCAAAGCCAGAATGATCCTGTATATCCTCTTTGTGATACATATCCTGGGGGTGGAAGCCCCTCGCACCCCACCTCTGGGAGGGGAGATCACCAAGGATGGGGACTACACCATTTTCTGGTTCGATACATCAGCACACATAATTACATACCTGTTTGATTACTGCGATGTGGTACACTGCCCACCCACACAGCTGGACAGTTTGGGGCATGGGACTCAGTATATTTGTGTTGCAGATAAATATTGGGGAGACAAATGTGAATACTGGGGAGCAGCAGCATGGAACACTGGTGACAGTTGGGGATACAAACCCCCATCAGCCCTAAACAGAAAAGATAAAGATGGCAAGTCCTTAATTGACCGTATGCGCCTAACAAAGCAGGCCTTCAGGAAAGGGTGCAGCACCAGGGGGGAATGCAACCGACTCATCCTTAGCATTGAAAACCCCTCCCCAGGTGATGCCGGTACTTACATAATGAGTAGTACACCTCCAAGTGGTGAACGCAAACCCCCTGTGCAGTACTCAGGAAAATTCAAGCTGGCAAATGCAGCTGACAAGCCCAATGTGACTCAGGAGACCCCTAGTAACGTAAAGGTACTGACAGACCCGACCTATGAGGAGACTTTAGCAGTAGAGACTGGGTTCTCTGAAACCAATTACTGGCTAGAGTGGGTAAGATACACAGCCCAACAGCATAATGGGAGTGGCTGTTATGCATGTGCCGGAGCCAGACCCCATCTGGGCACAGTGCCACTTAACATCCCAGAATCCCAGCAGGCCTGTTTCCTCAGCATATACACTAACTCATCTCATTCTGCATCCTGTGAACACTGGAAGTCTAAGTACCCACTCATGACTAAAGACACCCCCCCAGGGACTGGAATAACAATATACCCTGGTAATTACACCTGCTACACACGCACAGGGGCTGGCAGGGATGTAAAAAACTTCACTAAAGGGTTCTGCTCAGAATACAGTACCACCACTGACAACCTAATCAATCATGTGGTCTCCCTAGGTGACATATACTGGATCTGTGGTGATATGAAGATACGTAGCAGACTGGAGGGTGTTTGGGTAGGCCAATGTGCACTGGCAAAAATTCTGATGCCTTTCCACCTGTTTCCCTACACCCGTGAGTCTTCACCCAGTACTGCAGTTAACAGACCAAAGCGGGCAAGTGCCCCAAAAGGCAGTTTTGATCCACATGTTTATATAGACAACGTAGGTGTGCCAAGGGGGGTACCTGATGAATTCAAAGCCAGGGACCAAGTCAAGGCAGGATTTGAGTCATTGTTGCCAATAATAACTGTGAACAAAAATGTTGATTGGATAAATTATGTGTATTACAACCAGCAGAGATTTGTTAACTACACCCGAGATGCTCTAAAAGGTCTGGCAGACCAGTTGGGCCCCACTTCCATCATGGCATTCCAAAACAGGATGGCCCTAGACATGATTCTAGCTGAAAAAGGAGGTGTTTGTAAAATGATCAAAGACACCTGTTGCACCTACATCCCAGACAATACTGGTCCCAATGGTAAAGTCACGGTGGCGATACAGAAACTCACCGAGCTATCAGAGGAATTGAAACAAAACTCAGGAGTGAAGGATCCTTGGGACCAGTACTTTGGATGGATGAAAGGGTGGCAAAGATTATTAGCACAGATTGGGGCAGCCATACTTGTTATTTTTGTTCTTGTGATAATTTCTGGTTGCTGCGTAATCCCTTGTATCCGCAGGATGATGGAAAAGACAGTCAAGGAAACCACAAACCTGATGCCCCTGATGCCACATCTCCTCCTGGACGAACCTATCCGAATCCAGATTCACCCACCTGACGACGCACCCCACCCCGATGAGGATGAATACGTGGAGCTGATTGGAGAACTTCGCCAATATGAGACTATGAATGCTTCCACCCCCCTTTAGGGACAGATCTCCTGACCGCCCATTTGCGAAAAGTCTGTACGGTGTAGGGCATGTACGTTAGGTATATGTCAGTTCGCCGACAGCACAAAAGAGTTGCAGCGCTTTGGGACAGGAGGCTAGGATTAGGGCAAGTGATATCTAAGGGGGGCTTGTGATAGAAATATATATATATATCATGTAGATCTCACTTGCATGTATATCCCTTTAAATCATGTCCTAGCTTAAAAGCAAATATATTCAGCTATTTTATGATCAATTGCTCAATTTAATCACATGAGTTAGGCAAGACAGACCTCGGGACTTTTTGGTATGCTTAGATCACCAGAGAACAGGGAAGTTAAAGCATATGATTCGAAACTAATGTCCCAAAATGTTGCTGACTAGCAGGATAAAGGTGGCAGATGTTTTCTAAAGTGCAAGATCAGTTTGTTGCTAGGTAGACCATAGTTCAAAGATGTCATGTACTCAGTTAAATGCATTATGTACTCAGTCAGCCAATGAAATAATAGCTAAATTGTATGTTAATCTGCTAACCACTCCCATTTTATACGCTTTTACTCCCATTTTATACGCTTTTATAAGATCATGTATTAAGGAAATAAACCAGAGATCTGGATGGAATGTTATACTGTCACTTTGTGTCAGAGTTCATTCTTTCTTGAGCGCTCAATAGATCAGATCTGATAATAATTGGGAACGGACACAGCATACACACGGGGTTAAATTCACCCCGAGTCAAAAAATTCTATAACAAGGTCCCACAACCAAATGATTTCAGAGCTCTTAGAGTACCTGGAACAAAGAGTAGAGGAATATGGCTCCCATATATTATGTAACCCTGCACCATAATCTCGTGAGTAGGGTCTAAGTGAAAAACATTATACAAGGGAAGGACACTTTGGAGAAATGGCCATGCAAACAAATCCCTTACCCTAACTGTTCCTATTGACACACTGTTGCTGGGCAGAATAGAATCTATCAGTAAAAAGACACATTACTAAATATGTTGCACATAAAATACATAGTCTTTCACAGGAAACATGGGAACACTTCCATCTTTTACATACCTAACAAAAAATTTGCTGTTTTGAAAGCAAAGGTCACACCAGAAATGTATTTGATTGACATTTCACTTTTACTCATTCACTTTGCACTGTGTTATTTGGTCAAAGTAAACTGTTATATTTTTTAATACATTTTTTTCACTCCTTAATAAAACTTTCACACAATTCTGCATATATGCATTATACAGTACTAAAAAGAGCAAACATTGACTATTATATGTAGGCTTTACTAAGTCCTTTCTATATAAAGTTTAAAGAGTGTTTTTGCATAAATAAAATATAACTACATTTGACTAAAGATCCTGGCACTGTAATTTAAGTTTAATGTTGCATAAATCATTCATAGAATTTTTAAAAATTCAAACTCAAGGAAATAAATTATCCATCATTCTTTCTATAATTACAAAATCATTTTATAATTTGATTTACTAGTATTCTTGTGAATGTATTGGGTCAGATAAAATATTATTTTTTAAATTCTATTGATGCATTAATGAAGCTAATTCATTCAATTATAACAACTGTGTATTATGTACTGTAAAAGATTGTGCATCTGATGCATTTAGTTTATTTGTACATAGTTATCTTTTGTGATGTGCTATATGCCAATCGCTCCACTATATGCTGATCTCTATAGTACATAGGAATATACATTTACTCTATTAGTACAATAAATAAGCCATAAGGATTAGTGATGAGTGAATATACTCGTTACTAGAGATTTCTCGAGCATGCTCGGCGGTCCTGCGAGTAATTTTTAGTGCTCAGAGTTTTAGTTTTTCTTGCCGCAGCTGAATGATTTACATTTGATAGCCAGCATAAGTACATGTGGGGATTCCCTAGCAACCAGGCAACCCCCACATGTAATTATGCTGGCTATCAGATGTAAATCATTCAGCTGCGGCAAGAAAAACTAAAACTCCGAGCACTAAAAAATTCTCGGAGGACCCCCGAGCATGCTCAAGAAATCTCGAGTAATGAGTATATTCACTAATCACTAATAAAGATGTGTGTCATTTGTTTCATATTAGTAATTTCTGCTGCTTTAATACACCATATAGTACAATGTTATCAGCTATTCATTAACGTTATGAGGTTTCATTTCTAAATTCCTTCTATTGTGTTGGCTGCAACAAAGAAATTATAATACTACAGAGAAACTCATTCAAATAAATGAATTGTCATCAGTAGAGATGAGCAAACTTGTTCGGAAAACGTTCGCCAATCTCAAATTCAGCACGAATGTAACACATTTGGATTTGTGTTCGGTTTCACAAGCATTCTTACTCAAAGTCAGCAAAATTCTGTCACAGTTTTGCTGGGGAATATATTGTTTTGCTGGCGCCATTTAGTCAGTGTCACAGTGCAGAGATGCCAGTACTGCTACTGCTGCTGCTTCTGATGGAGAACTTGTCAGTTAGGTAGGATCCTGCTGTCCTGTGGGAAATCGATCTTTGAGCATCTAACTAGATTGTGCAAAATCTGTGTGGCAGTCTCAGGAGGCCCCATTTGCTAGTCCAAATATTTTGTCATAAAACTGTCTTTCATTGACAAATCAGAAGGCCAGATTTCCACGTAAAAATCATTAGGCCTAATATTGGAGTGCATTCAGGAGTCCCAATTAGCTAATTCAAATCATTTGTGATAAAACTGTGTTTCAGTGACATCAGAAGGCCAGATTTCTATTTAAAAATCATTGGGCCTAAAATTGGAGAGCAGCCAGGAGGCACAATTAGCTAATGCAAATTGTTTGTGATAAAACTGTGTTTCCGAAACAAATCCAAAGGCTAGATTTAGACTTAAAAATCATTAGGCCTAATATTGGGGTGCAGTCAGAAGGCCCAATTAGCTAATCCAAATTGTTTGTGATAAAACTGTGTTTCAATGACAAATCAGAAGGTCTGATTTCCACATAAAAATCGTTAGGTCCAATATTGGGATGCAGCCAGGAGGCACAATTAGCTAATCAAATTCATTTTTTATAAAACCATGTTTCACTGACAAATCAGAGGCCAGATTTCTACTTAAAAATCGTTACGCATAACAGTGTTGTTCAAGCACACTATCTAAGAAAATAAATAGTGATTGTTCATTTAGTGACACCTGACTAACAGCTGTGGGCTTAAGGTTGTAAAACAGCAGGTTACAAGTGGGGAAAGCTACATACAACATGAGTGCTAAAAAGCGAGGTTGTGGTGATGGGCTTGGAGTTCGATGTGTACGTGGGTTAGGTGTTAATGTTAATGAAATCTCAACTGAACATACAACGTCTCGTCCTATCCAAAGACCACTGACAACATCTGTTACTGCCAAATATCTAATATATAATTGCCTAGAATACTACTTCCTGCAATTTGTGCCAACTTCCGTGGCTTTGTCCGGAGCTATTGTCCGGAGCTATTGTCCGGAGCAAATGTCCGGAGCTAATGTCCGGAGATAAGTGACGTCACCAGTGTCCTACACCCAGGCAGAGCACAGTGGCCCCAGGCAGAACATGGGGCCCCAGGCAGAGCACAGGGGCCCCAGGCAGAGCACAGGGGCCCCAGGCAGCATATGGGGCCCCAGGCAGAGCACAGGGGCCCCAGGAAGCATATGGGGCCCCAGGCAGAGCACAGTGGCCCCAGGCAGAGCACACACCAAATCGGAGGCCGAGGGGCCCCGCCAACCAAATCGGAGGCCGAGGAGCCCCGCCCACCAAATCGAAGGCCGAGCGGCCCCGCCCACCAAAGCGGAGGCCGAGGGGCCCCGCCCACCAAATCGGAGGCCGAGGGTCCCCGCCCACCAAATCGGAGGCCGAGGGTCCCCGCCCACCAAATCGGAGGCCGAGGGTCCCCGCCCACCAAATTGGAGGCCGAGGGTCCCCGCCCACCAAATCGGAGGCCGAGGGGCCACGCCCACCAAATCGGAGGCCGAGGGTCCCCGCCCACCAAATCGGAGGCCGAGGGTCCCCGCCCACAAAACGGAGGCCGAGGGTCCCCGCCCACCAAATCAGAGGCCGGGGGTCCCCGCCCTCCAAATCGGAGGCCGAGGGCCCCGCCCACCACATCGGAGGCCGAGGGGCCCCGCCCACCAAATCGGAGGCCGAGGGGCCCCGCCAACCAAATCGGAGGCCGAGGGTCCCCGCCCACAAATCGGAGGCCGAGGGTCCCCGCCCACCAAATCGGAGGCCGAGGGTCCACACCATCCAAATCGGAGGCCGAGGGGCCCCGCCCACCAAATCGGAGGCCGACGGGCCCCCCCACCAAAGCGGAGGCCGAGGGTCCCCGCCCACCAAATCGGAGGCCGAGGGTCCCCGCCCACCAAATCGGAGGCCGAGGGTCCCCGCCCACCAAGTTGGAGGCCGAGGGGCCCCCCCAACCAAATTGGAGGCCGAGGAGCCCCGCCCACCAAATCGAAGGTCGAGGGGCCCCGCCCACGAAAGCGGAGGCCGAGGGTCCCTGCCCACCAAATCGTAGGCCGAGGGTCCCCGCCCACCAAATCGGAGGCCGAGGGTCCCCGCCCACCAAATCGGAGGCCGAGAGTCCCCGCCCACCAAATTGGAGGCCGAGGGGCCCCGCCAACCAAATCGGAGGCCGAGGGGCTTCGCCAACCAAATCGGAGGCCGAGGAGCCCCGCCCACCAAATCTAAGGCCGAGCAGCCCCGCCCACCAAAGCGGAGGCCGAGGGGCCTGGCCCCACCCACCACATCGGAGGCCGAGGGGCCCCGCCCACCACATCGGAGGCCGAGGGGCCCCGCCCACCACATCGGAGGCCGAGGGGCCCCGCCCACCAAATCGGAGGCCGAGGGTCCCGGCCCACCAAATCGGAGGCCGAGAGTCCCCGCCCACCAAATCGGAGGCCGAGGGTCCCCGCCCACCAAATCAGAGGCCGAGGGGCCCCTCCAACCAAATCGGAGGCCGAGGGGCCCCGCCCACCAAATCGGAGGCCGAGGGTCCCCGCCCACCAAATCGGAGGCCGAGGGTCCCCGCCCACCAAATCGGAGGCCGAGGGTCCCCGCCCACCAAATCGGAGGCCGGGGGTCCCCGCCCTCCAAATCGGAGGCCGAGGGTCCCCGCCCACCACATCGGAGGCCGAGGGGCCCCGCCCACCAAATCGGAGGCCGAGGGTCCCCACCCACAAATCGGAGGCCGAGGGTCCCCGCCCACCAAATCGGAGGCCGAGGGTCCACACCATCCAAATCGGAGGCCGAGGGGCCCCGCCCACCAAATCGGAGGCCGACGGGCCCCCCCACCAAAGCGGAGGCCGAGGGTCCCCGCCCACCAAATCGGAGGCCGAGGGTCCCCGCCCACCAAATCGGAGGCCGAGGGTCCCCGCCCACCAAATTGGAGGCCGAGGGGCCCCACCAACCAAATCGGAGGCCGAGGAGCCCCGCCCACCAAATCGAAGGTCGAGGGGCCCCGCCCACGAAAGCGGAGGCCGAGGGTCCCCGCACACCAAATCGGAGGCAGAGGGACCCCGACCACCAAATCGGAGGCTGAGGGTCCCTGCCCACCAAATCGGAGGCCGAGGGTCCCCGCCCACCAAATCGGAGGCCGAGGGTCCCCGTCCACCAAATCGGAGGCCGAGAGTCCCCGCCCACCAAATCGGAGGCCGAGGGGCCCCGCCAACCAAATCGGAGGCCGAGGGGCTTCGTCAACCAAATCGGAGGCCGAGGAGCCCCACCCACCAAATCGAAGGCCGAGCGGCCCCGCCCACCAAAGCGGAGGCCGAGGGGCCTGGCCCCACCCACCAAAGCAGAGGCCGAGGGGCCCCGCCCACCACATCGGAGGCCAAGGGGCCCCACCCACGAAATCGGAGGCCGAGGGTCCCCGCCCACCAAATCGGAGGCCGAGGGTCCCCGCCCACCAAATCGGAGGCCGAGGGTCCCCGCCCACCAAATCGGAGGCCGAGGGGCCCCTCCAACCAAATCGGAGGCCGAGGGGCCCCGCCCACCAAATTGTAGGCCGAGGGTCCCCGCCCACCAAATCGGAGGCCGAGGGGCCCCGCCAACCAAATCGGAGGCCGAGGGGCCCCGCCCACCAAATCGGAGGCCGAGGGTGCCCGCCCACCAAATCGGAGGCCGAGAGTCCCCGCCCACCAAATCGGAGGATAAGGGGCCCCGCCAACCAAATTGGAGGCCGAGGGGCCCCGCCAAACAAATCGAAGGCCGAGCGGCCCCGCCCACCAAAGCGGAGGCCGAGAGGCCCGGCCCAGCCCACCAAAGCGGAGGCCGAGGGGCCCCGACCACCACATCGGAGGCCGAGGGGCCCCGCCCACGAAATCGGAGGCCGAGGGGCCCCACCCACCAAATTGGAGGCCGAGGGGCCCCGCCCACCAAATCGGAGGCCGAGGGTCCCCGCCCACCAAATCGGAGGCCGACGGGCCCCCCCCCACCAAAGCGGAGGCCGAGGGTCCCCGCCCACCAAATCGGAGGCCGAGGGTCCCCGCCCACCAAATCGGAGGCCGAGGGTCCCCGCCCACCAAATTGGAGGCCGAGGGGCCCCCCCAACCAAATCGGAGGCCGAGGAGCCCCGCCCACCAAATCGAAGGTCGAGGGGCCCCGCCCACGAAAGCGGAGGCCGAGGGTCCCCGCACACCAAATCGGAGGGAGAGGGACCCCGACCACCAAATCGGAGGCCGAGGGTCCCTGCCCACCAAATCGGAGGCCGAGGGTCCCCGCCCACCAAATCGGAGGCCGAGGGTCCCCGCCCACCAAATCGGAGGCCGAGAGTCCCCGCCCACCAAATCGGAGGCCGAGGGGCCCCGCCAACCAAATCGGAGGCCGAGGGGCTTCGCCAACCAAATCGGAGGCCGAGGAGCCCCGCCCACCAAATCTAAGGCCGAGCGGCCCCGCCCACCAAAGCGGAGGCCGAGGGGCCTGGCCCCACCCACCAAAGCGGAGGCCGAGGGGCCCCGCCCACCACATCGGAGGCCGAGGGGCCCCGCCCACCACATCGGAGGCCGAGGGGCCCCGCCCACGAAAGCGGAGGCCGAGGGTCCCCGCACACCAAATCGGAGGGAGAGGGACCCCGACCACCAAATCGGAGGCCGAGGGTCCCTGCCCACCAAATCGGAGGCCGAGGGTCCCCGCCCACCAAATCGGAGGCCGAGGGTCCCCGACCACCAAATCGGAGGCCGAGAGTCCCCGCCCACCAAATCGGAGGCCGAGGGGCCCCGCCAACCAAATCGGAGGCCGAGGGGCTTCGCCAACCAAATCGGAGGCCGAGGAGCCCCGCCCACCAAATCTAAGGCCGAGCGGCCCCGCCCACCAAAGCGGAGGCCGAGGGGCCTGGCCCCACCCACCAAAGCGGAGGCCGAGGGGCCTGGCCCACCACATCGGAGGCCGAGGGGCCCCGCCCACCACATCGGAGGCCGAGGGGCCCCGCCCACCACATCGGAGGCCGAGGGGCCCCGCCCACCAAATCGGAGGCCGAGGGTCCCGGCCCACCAAATCGGAGGCCGAGAGTCCCCGCCCACCAAATCGGAGGCCGAGGGTCCCCGCCCACCAAATCAGAGGCCGAGGGGCCCCTCCAACCAAATTGGAGGCCGAGGGGCCCCGCCCACCAAATCGGAGGCCGAGGGTCCCCGCCCAACAAATCGGAGGCCGAGGGTCCCCGCCCACCAAATCGGAGGCCGAGGGTCCCCGCCCACCAAATCGGAGGCCGGGGGTCCCCGCCCTCCAAATCGGAGGCCGAGGGTCCCCGCCCACCACATCGGAGGCCGAGGGGCCCCGCCCACCAAATCGGAGGCCGAGGGTCCCCACCCACAAATCGGAGGCCGAGGGTCCCCGCCCACCAAATCGGAGGCCGAGGGTCCACACCATCCAAATCGGAGGCCGAGGGGCCCCGCCCACCAAATCGGAGGCCGACGGGCCCCCCACCAAAGCGGAGGCCGAGGGTCCCCGCCCACCAAATCGGAGGCCGAGGGTCCCCGCCCACCAAATCGGAGGCCGAGGGTCCCCGCCCACCAAATTGGAGACCGAGGGGCCGCACCAACCAAATCGGAGGCCGAGGAGCCCCGCCCACCAAATCGAAGGTCGAGGGGCCCCGCCCACGAAAGCGGAGGCCGAGGGTCCCCGCACACCAAATCGGAGGCAGAGGGACCCCAACCACCAAATCGGAGGCCGAGGGTCCCTGCCCACCAAATCGGAGGCCGAGGGTCCCCGCCCACCAAATCGGAGGCCGAGGGTCCCCGCCCACCAAATCGGAGGCCGAGAGTACCCGCCCACCAAATCGGAGGCCGAGGGGCCCCGCCAACCAAATCAGAGGCCGAGGGGCTTCGCCAACCAAATCGGAGGCCGAGGAGCCCCACCCACCAAATCGAAGGCCGAGCGGCCCCGCCCACCAAAGCGGAGGCCGAGGGGCCTGGCCCCGCCCACCAAAGCAGAGGCCGAGGGGCCCCGCCCACCACATCGGAGGCCAAGGGGCCCCACCCACGAAATCGGAGGCCGAGGGTCCCCGCCCACCAAATCGGAGGCCGAGGGTCCCCGCCCACCAAATCGGAGGCCGAGGGTCCCCGCCCACCAAATTGGAGGCCGAGGGGCCCCTCCAACCAAATCGGAGGCCGAGGGGCCCCGCCCACCAAATTGTAGGCCAAGGGTCCCCGCCCACCAAATCGGAGGCCGAGGGGCCCCGCCAACCAAATCGGAGGCCGAGGGGCCCCGCCCACCAAATCGGAGGCCGAGGGTGCCCGCCCACCAAATCGGAGGCCGAGAGTCCCCGCCCACCAAATCGGAGGATAAGGGGCCCCGCCAACCAAATTGGAGGCCGAGGGGCCCCGCCAAACAAATCGAAGGCCGAGCGGCCCCGCCCACCAAAGCGGAGGCCGAGAGGCCCGGCCCCGCCCACCAAAGCGGAGGCCGAGGGGCCCCGACCACCACATCGGAGGCCGAGGGGCCCCGCCCACCAAATCGGAGGCCGAGGGGCCCCGCCCACCAAATTGGAGGCCGAGGGGCCCCGCCCACCAAATCGGAGGCCGAGGGTCCCTGCCCACCAAATTGGAGGCCGAGGGTCCCCGCCCACCAAATCGGAGGCCGAGGAGCCCCGCCCACCAAATCGGAGGCCGAGGGGCCCCGCCCACCAAATCAGAGGCCGAGGGTCCCCGCCCACCAAATTGGAGGCCGAGGGTCCCCGCCCACCAAATTGGAGGCTGAGGGTCCCCGCCCACCAAATTGGAGGCCGAGGGTCCCCGCCCACCAAATCTGAGGCCGAGGGTCCCCGCCCACCAAATCGGAGGCCGAGGGGGCCCCACCAACCAAATCGGAGGCCAAGGGGCCCCGCCCACCAAATCGAAGGCCGAGGGGCCCCTGCCCACCAAAGCGGAGGCCGAGGGTCCCCGCACACCAAATCGGAGGCAGAGGGACCCCGCTCACCAAATCGGAGGCCGAGGGGCCCCGCCCACCAAAGCGGAGGCCGAGGGGCCCCGACCACCAAATCGGAGGCTGAGGTGCCCCACCAACCAAATTGGAGGCCGAGGGGCCCCGCCCACCAAATCGGAGGCCGAGGGGCCCCGCCCACCAAATCGGAGGCCGAGGGGCCCCGCCCACCAAATTGGAGGCCGAGGGTCCCCGCCCACCAAATCGGAGGCCGAGGGGCCCCACCCACCAAATCGGAGGCTGAGGGTCCCCGCCCACCAAATCGGAGGCCGAGAGTCCCCGCCCACCAAATCGGAGGATAAGGGGCCCCGCCAACCAAATTGGAGGCCGAGGGGCCCCGCCAACCAAATCGAAGGCCGAGCGGCCCCACCCACCAAAGCGGAGGCCGAGCGGCCCGGCCCCGCCCACCAAAGCGGAGGCCAAGGGGCCCCGACCACCACATCAGAAGCCGAGGGGCCCCGCCCACCAAATCGGAGGCCGAAGGGCCCCGCCCACCAAATCGGAGGCCGAGGGGCCCCGCCCACCAAATCGGAGGCCGAGGGGCCCCGCCCACCAAATCGGAGGCCGAGGGGCCCCGCCCACCAAATCGGAGGCCAAGGGGCCCCGCCCACCAAATCGGAGGCCGAGGGTCCCCGCCCACCAAATCGGAGGCCGAGGGTCCCCGCCCACCAAATCGGAGGCCGAGGGTCCCCGCCCACCAAATCGGAGGCCGAGGGTCCCCGCCCACCAAATCGGAGGCCGAGGGTCCCCGCCCACCAAATCGGAGGTCGAGGGTCCCCGCCCACCAAATCGGAGGCCGAGGGTCCCCGCCCACCAAGTCGGAGGCCGAGGGTCCCCACCCACCAAATCGGAGGACGAGGGTCCCCACCAACCAAATCGGAGGCCGAGGAGCCCCGCCCACCAAAAGTAAGTGCGGCCCCAAAAGTAAGTGCGCCCCCGGGTGCAAAAGTAAGTGCGCCCCCGGGTGCAAAAGTAAGTGCGCCCCCGGGTGCAAAAGTAAGTGCGCCCCCGGGTGCAAAAGTAAGTGCGCCCCCGGGTGCAAAAGTAAGTGCGCCTCCGGGTGCAAAAGTAAGTGCGCCCCCGGGTGCAAAAGTAAGCGCGCCCCCGGCCCCGGGTGCAAAAGTAAGCGCGCCCCCCAGTCCCGTGTGTGAAAAGTGCTGCTGTAAAGCTGGTAGCGCTGTTCAAGCACCATGTATTTCCTTCAGGAAATGCCCATCTAATATATAATTGCCTAGAATACTACTTCCTGCAATTTGTGCCAACTTCCGTGGCTTTGTCCAGAGCTAATGTCCGGAGCTAATGTCCGGAGCTAATGTCCGGAGATAATGTCCGGAGCTAATGTCCGGAGATAAGTGACGTCACCAGTGTTTTACACCCAGGCAGAGCACAGGGGCCCCAGGCAGCATATGGGGCCCCAGGCAGAGCACAGTGGCCCCAGGCAGAGCACAGGGGCCCCAGGCAGCATATGGGGCCCCAGGCAGAGCACAGTGGTCCCAGGCAGAGCACAGGGGCCCCAGGCAGCCTATGGGGCCCCAGGCAGAGCACAGTGGCCCCAGGCAGAGCACAGGGGCCCCATGCAGAGCACAGGGGCCCCAGGCAGCATATGGGGCCCCAGGCAGAGCACAGTGGCCCCAGGCAGAGCACAGTGGCCCCAGGCAGAGCACAGGGGCCCCAGGCAGAGCACAGGGGCCCCAGGCAGAGCACAGGGGCCCCAGGCAGCATATGGGGCCCCAGGCAGAGCACAGGGGCCTCAGGCAGAGCACAGGGGCCCCAGGCAGCATATGGGGCCCCAGGCAGAGCACAGGGGCCCCAGGCAGCATATGGGGCCCCAGGCAGAGCACAGTGGCCCCAGGCAGAGCACAGGGGCCCCAGGCAGAACATGGGGCCCCAGGCAGAGCACAGGGGCCCCAGGCAGAGCACAGGGGCCCCAGGCAGAGCACAGGGGCCCCAGGCAGCATATGGGGCCCCAGGCAGAGCACAGGGGCCTCAGGCAGAGCACAGTGTCCCCAGGCAGCATATGGGGCCCCAGGCAGAGCACAGGGGCCCCAGGCAGAGCACAGGGGCCCCAGGCAGCATATGGGGCCCCAGGCAGAGCACAGGGGCCCCAGGCAGCATATGGGGCCCCAGGCAGAGCACAGTGGTCCCAGGCAGAGCACAGGGGCCCCAGGCAGCATATGGGGCCCCAGGCAGAGCACAGTGGTCCCAGGCAGAGCACAGGGGCCCCAGGCAGCCTATGGGGCCCCAGGCAGAGCACAGTGGCCCCAGGCAGAACATGGGGCCCCAGGTAGAGCACAGGGGCCCCAGGTAGAGCACAGGGGCCCCAGGCAGCATATGGGGCCCCAGGCAGAGCACAGTGGTCCCAGGTAGAGCACAGGGGCCCCCGGCAGCCTATGGGGCCCCAGGCAGAGCACAGGGGCCTCAGGCAGCATATGGGGCCCCGGGCAGAGCACAGGGGCCCCAGGCAGCATATGGGGCCCCAGGCAGAGCACAGTGGCCCCAGGCAGAGCACAGGGGCCCCAGGCAGAACATGGGGCCCCAGGCAGAGCACAGGGGCCCCAGGCAGAGCACAGGGGCCCCAGGCAGTATATGGGGCCCCAGGCAGGGCACAGGGGCCCCAGGCAGCATATGGGGCCCCAGGCAGAGCACAGCGATATTTTGGACCACTGTGCGGTGTTTCAGACCCCCTGTGTGATGTCTGGGGCCCTGTTCTTAAGTATATTAAAGATTAAAGTAACGTATATTAAAGTATATTATAGATCAAATTTGACACGTTTATGAGCACCATTGAGTGATATACTCAAGAATGACATAATTTTTCAACATTTTATGGTTTCAAACTGTAAGCACTCAAGAGTTTTTTTTACTTCAACCAGAAAACCTTAACGGTTCATAAAAAACTTGACTGTTCAGGATATGATAAAAGTCATAGTATTCTGAATCTTTAACTTATAAAGATACCTTTACATGGGGTGATTATTGGTTCCAGAGAGGCTTTCGGCCGATAATCGTACACATGGCTGGTGACAGGACAATACAATATAAACGTTCAAAGGTAAACACTGATAACATTAAAATCTAATATATAATTGCCTAGAATACTACTTCCGGCAATTTGTGCCAACTTCCGTGGCTTTGTCCGGAGATAATGTCCGGAGATAAGTGACGTCACCAGCGTCCTACACCCGCTCAGTGTGGACAGAGATATATGCCTTCGTGGTGCGCGGCACTTTTCTGATTGGTTGCCGCCTGCCGCGAGCGACCAATCAGAAATGTGCCGTACTGTCAAGAATTGTCAAGTGCTGGTGAGTGCAGCCATTTTTTGTTCTTTCTTACTATTATTTATTAATTGTATTATTCTTACATTTGAATAAATAAAGTATATATGGATTCTAGACTCCCGATTCTTTAGAATCGGGCTGCCATCTAGTAGTAAATAATTATACATCTTTATTGAACAAAAATAAAGAGAATCTCAAATATTTTTTACATAGGCACAGTGAGCTAACACCAACAACAAAACAGCTGGAGGAGATGAGTTTGCTAGTACACAAGAGACTACACATCAGGTAAGTATAAAGGTAGTAAGTAAAAAAGTATTTATCCATACGTTAACTGGAAAGACTGATGTGTATATATCTACAAATCAGTCAAAAGGCTGAATGTGTAAAGCATTAAATGAAGCAATGCAGTTGATATATTTAAACAATATAAATACCTGTGGTCATCTCCTACTGTTGGACTGGCATCAGATCCCAAAAACGTGTTTCAGGATGTAGCCTCTATCAGGGGTTGTGGCGCCAGGTGAACAGGAGGCACTTTAAATGCTGTCCTAGACTAACAGAAAAGTGTCATGTGTTAGGCACCGGGATTCTCCTGCTGCACAGGGGTACATACCAAGCCTTGCCTGCATCTGCGGTCTCTCATTCTTTTTTGGCCGCGGCAGGTGCTGCTGAGCATAGATGTTGGTCCCAGCATTTCGCTCAGGCTCGTGCTGTTGGTCTGGTTACTGCTGGCTCTTCAGCCAAGTCTATGGTAACCAGCGGTAGGCAGCAACGAATGGACACTCTGGAGGCTAAGTCAAGAAATCACCCTACGGAGCATGCTCATGATGTGGCGGCATCTCATTGGTGGTCGGGTGTCAGCTGCTCTTGTGATGTGGCAGCTTCAGATAGGTTCGCGAGCAAGGTCCTGTCCATCTGGACATGAGCTGACCATATAAAAGGGTCTCAGAGGCACATGTGGGCCAGCTAGCATCAATCTTGTTACATGTGTATGGGACATTGCACCAGGGTGGTCTTTACCAGCATGTGCTCAGGGTCGACGGTAAGCCATTAGAATTCCAGTTCTCCGGAGATGAGATTGTGTGAATTCAGGGCTGGCATCTAGCCATTAGAATTCCAGCACCTCCAGAGAGGAGTTGGTTGAGTGCATTTGGTGATTGTGTGACCACTGTTTGTCTCTTACCCCTTTAGCGGGCTATGTTCCCCTGTGAGGATAACAGGGGTCGTATCTGGTGTCATACCTCTTTATTTTCTGGGTGCAAGTGACACAGCTCAGTTGCAGAGCATCAGTTCCATTTCTGTGTGCGTGTGACACAGCTTTGTTGCAGAGCATCAATTTAATTTCTGTGTGCGAGTGACACATCTCAGTTCAAGAGCATCTGTTTTGTTTCTGCGTGCGAGTTCAGTTTTATGTGCTGTTCACACTGAGTGGCATTTAACTCAGTGTGTGCACGCAATCGCTCGCTGTGTGTTTAGTCGGTGTATCCTGGGTTGCATGCAGGTTCTCTCAGGTCCTCTAGTGTTAGCTCACTGTGCCAATATATAAGATGTTTTAGGTTCTCTTTAATTTTTTTAAAAATTTGTTTATTAAACAACAACAAAAACAATTGAACATACATAATGTTAGGGATCGAGTTCCTGTCTCTGCACAGGGGGAATCTCGGGCCATCTCCGCTGCGCTCTCCCATTCTTCTCCTGCCGCAGTGGAGTCTGCTCAGCAGAGACGTCGGTCCCAGCAGCTCGCTCAGTCTGGCTCTGTACAGAGAGTTACTGCTGCTTTCCTGCTTCTGCCATTGAAGTCAGTGCTGGGCAGCGGCGAGCAGACGCTTCTGGGACTAAGTCCTGCTTTTCTCGTTCTGAGCATGCCCAGTGTAAGATCTCTCAGTGGAGATCGTGGGTCACATGATCAGACACTGCAGCTAAGGTCCTGTAGGTGCTCACGCTCTGTGGCAGCCTCTCATTGGTCCTTCCAGGAAGGTCTTGAACGTGCTGCAACTATTTAAGGTTCGCATGGCCGTACGGCCATGTGCTAGTATTGCTCTTCATTTATGTACTTTGCGCCAGTGTGGTCTTGTATAAGTGTGTTCAGGGACCCGGCTGAAATAAGCCCCTAGAATTCTGGCACCTCCGGCGAGGAGTTTGTATGCTTGGGTATTCTGGGACCAGGCCGAAATAAGCCCTTAGAAAGTTGGCACCTCCGGCGAGGAGTTTAATGTGCATGCATGACCACTTACTGCTCTTGTTTAGGCAGTAGCCTGTGGCTCTGTGGAGTCTAACAGGGCGCAGTGCTTTGAGTTCACGGCTGCTCTGTGAAGTAACAGAGTTAGCTAACACCGTCATTTAGTTCCGCTAATTGCTAGCAGCAGGTTCTCCTGCACGGTGGACCCCGGGCTGCGAACGCATCTATCATAATAAAATCATATATTAATTTGATGCGTTCCGCTAGCCCTAACCTAACACATAATTTGCATGTATCCAGGTCAGCACAAATACACTCATCGTAATAGTCATAAAGAACACAGTAAAGTATATAATGAGTTTATGTGAATCCCCGCCCCGCAGTGTATTCTGATTTATTCTCACTGTGGGGCTGGGATTCACAGGCAGGGCGGCCGCACAGTCACAGTCAGCTAGACTGCATATGAGCACAGAGGACGGGCAGCGCTCACTGCGCCTGCCCAAGGCAGGAGAAAAGAGCGCAGGCGCCAGCTCATTTCAAAACAGCGATGAGGAGGCGGCGCCAAGAGGATTTGAGTGACGGCTATGTGGCATCTGCAGCAGGGGGAAAGGCCTCCTTGACTGAAGAAAGGTATTTGGGACAAATTACAAAACAGATTATTTCTGCAGTTACAGCACCAATAACTGAAAGAGCTACCTTGTCAGAATGCAGCATTACTGCTGCACAAGGTGGCTGTTTTAGTTTCAAACGCCTGGAGGGGGGTGACAGGTTCCCTTTAATGTATGTCTCAATACATAGACCGGATCATATAAATTCAGGAAATTACAGTATGTCTACAGTACTTAAAACCTTAAAAATATTCTACTGCCAAAACAATCCCCATCTCATTTATAAAGTAATACTGAAGCACAGCGTGAACATGCATATTTTACCTTAAGCTCTATCACATTGGAACTAGACCATCAACCACGTGATGACACAGTAATGTACGAAGAGTTCCATACATCCCAGATTTTATTAAATTTCTCTAAACAGCCCCTATTCTGGTATAAGATACGTTCGTATGGTATGATTGAATTTACGAGCTCAATCCAGGCCCCGAGAGATGGGTGCGCATTGCCCATCCAACGCAAGGCTATTAGTTTCCTTGCCAAGAAAAGTGTCTCTCTCAAGAAAATTTTAACATGGTGTCCACACGTCTCTTCCTTTAGTACCCCAAATAGACAGACTAATGGATTCAGAGGAATGGGAATATGTACAAGAGAGGTCAACAATGAAGTTACCTCGTTCCAAAAAGATAGGATAACTGGACATCCCCATATCATGTGTATAAAGTATGCCACCCCTGTGTGGCATCTAAGGCATTCTGAAGATTAAGACCATCCAATTTTGAATAGCCATAATGGGGTTAAATATGATTGATGTATTATATACATTTGTATCATTTTATTGTTAGCCGAAGGGGATACTTTAGTTGGGGACTCAAGAACCATCTCCCAGTCCTCATCATGAAGATCAGGTACCAGGAGTTTCCACTTTTCTCTAACTGGTAGTAAAGCAGAATCAGCGCCCACGGATAACAGATATGGGTATAGCGCAGAGATAAGACTACGGGGTCCCTGTGATATAAGGATCCCTATCAAGGGAAAGGATGATATTATTTGCATCGTATTTATGCTACGCATATGTGATTGAATCGCTAATCTGAGCTGCAAATAGCAAAAGAACTGAGGCCGTGGGATATCATATTTAAGTTGCAATTGTTCAAAAGTCATTAGGGCACCCTGCTCGTATAGATCATTAACTGAAAGAACACCATGTGACGTCCAGAATTGAGTAGATGGTTGATTCAGTAGCCCTGGGAAGTATTCATTATTCCATAAAGACATTTCGGCTACAATACCATCAAAATGAATTACTTTATTTACCTGCCTCCAAATCAACCTCGCCAGCCGGAGTAATGGTAATAGGTATAGGGTTATTAGGTCTATTTACTTCCAAGACACCCAACGGGCAATTAATCTTTGTGGCATGGGCCAGATGGCTCTCTGAATTTGGCAGACAGCCCCCAGGCATCCATCTCCCCAAAGCTCTAAGTTGTCCGACCAAATAATATAAAAAAAAATCTGGTAACACCGCTCCCCCATTTGTTTAGACCTATGCAAGGTGGACAATTTAAGTTTAGGCCTAGCCTTCCCCCATATAAAGGACGAAGCTAGTGAGTTTAAGCTTGAAAATAAAGATCTAGGAACCGGTACTGCACTATGTTGGAGGGAGTAGTTAAGCTTCGGAAGTAATATCATTTTAATCAAGTTTATGCGACCAGAAACAGACAGTGGTAATTTACTCCATATAGCAAATTTGTGTTTAACTAAGTCCAGCAGCGGAAGAATATTAAATTGTAGATCAAGTCTACATTTTGGTACAATTATTCCTAGGTATTTAAAATTAGACATGACCGGTAGGGGGGTTAATGTTTTGAGGTGATCTATTAAAACATGGGAAAGAGGCATTAAAGCAGATTTATCCCAGTTGATGTATAGTCCCGAGTGCTTACCAAATCCCTCTGTAATGGTGATCACATGTGGTAAAGTCTCTTCTACTTCATCCATAAATATTACCATATCATCCGCATGTAAACCAATGATATCCATGCGGCCTGCTATGCTAATACCCCTGATAGCTGGAGTGGATCTCATACATTTTGCTAGTGCTTCAATCGCAAGAGCAAAGAGGGCCGGAGAGAGAAGGCATCCTTGACGAGTTCCCCTTTCCAAAGAGAATGCCTCAGACATAGAGTTATTAAAAATTATTCGGGCTTTTGGTTTCATATATATTGCACCAATCCATTTTTAAAATTTAGGACCAAATCAATATCTCTGTAAAGCATGCAGATAGGAAAGTGTTATGACCTGGTGGTTAAGGAGCAACACTAATATGACCTGGTAGTTAAAGAGCAACATGGGACGAGCTCTGAGGAGGTGGTATCTTTACTGACCGCAGTTCCTAATCCTAACACTAACACTAGCAGTAGCCGTGGGATGTTCCTGTCACTCCCTAGACACCTCGTCACAGCCGGAGAACTAACTACCACTAAAGATGGAAAACAGAAAGCTATCTTGCCTCAGAGAAAACCCCCAAAGGAAAGATAGCCCCCCACAAATATTGACTGTGAGTGGAGAGGGAAATGACATACACAGAAATGAAAACAGAATTTAGCAAAGGAGGCCAATACTAATCTAGATAGACAGAATAGGAAAGGTTACTGTGCGGTCAGTATTAAAAACTAAAAATCCACGCAGAGTTTACAAAAATGATCTCCACACCGACTCACGGTGTGGAGAGGCAAATCTGCTTTCCCAGAGCTTCCAGCTAGCCTGAAAATATCATGATGACAAGCTGGACAAAAAGAAACATAACATGAGCAGAGCAATTAAGTCCACAGCAAATGGACAACCAAAGAACTAGCAAAAACTTATCTTTTGCTGAAATGGACAGGCCATAGGAGAAATCCAAGAAGAGATCTGAATCCAACCCTGAAACATTGACAGCTGGCATGAACTGAAGACCAGAGCCAGATTAAATAGCAAAGCCAGGAGAGACGATCAGTGAAAGCAGCTGCTACAGCTAAACTCAAGGAGCAGCAGTTCCACTCGAAACCACCAGAGGGAGCCCAAGGGCAGAACTCACAAAAGTACCATTCACAACCACAAGAGGGCGCCCAAGAACGGAATTCACAACAGTACCCCCCCTTGAGGAGGGGTCACCGAACCCTCACCAGAGCCCCCAGGTGTTGTGAACTCTGTGTTCAGGCTCCCTCTTGTGGTCACTGGTGGTATGGTGTGACTTTTGCTTTGGGCTCCCCCTGGTGGCTTTGTCTGTTATCCTGCTGGTCTCTGGCTATCAGCTGGTTCGTTATCCTCTGGGAGGTTCCTATATAGCTCTGTTCTACTTTCACTTGTTGCCGGCTGTCGATGTAATCAGTGCTACTCAGATTCCTTCTGACTACCTTGCTCCCAGTCCATCCAGGACAAGGTAAGTTTTGTTTGCTCATTTTTTGATCAGCAGTGTTTATCATGTTTTCTGTTCCAGCTTGCTAAAATGTAATTCCCTCGCTTGCTGGTTGCTCTAGTGGGCTGAGTTTCTCCCCACACACCGTTAGTTAGTGTGTGGGTTCTTGAAATCTCAGGATGGATATTTTGTAAGGGTTTTTTATTGATCGCATAGACCCCTGCTCTATTTTCTGCTTTCTAGTACTAGTGGGCCTCTTTTGCTGAATCTGATTTCATCCATGTGTATGTGCTTTCTTCTTACTTCACCGTTAATATTTGTTGGGGGCTTCTATATCTTTGGGGATTATTTCTCTGGAGGCAAGCGAGGTCCTTCTTTCTCTTTAGGGGTAGCTAGTTCCTCAGGCTGGCTCGAGACGTCTAGGAATTTTTTAGGCACGTTCACCGGCTACCTCTAGTTGTGTTGGATAGGTTCAGATTTGCGATCAGTCCAGTTACCATCTCCCTAGAGCTCGTCCTTAGTTTAATCACTTGCTGGTCTATTTGTGATCCTCAGCCACTAGGGATCATAACAGTACAGCCGGCCGACAAAGTGTTAATTGCATGGCAGAAGCAGGAGAAAAGAAGCCTTGAGAATTTTTTTTTTTTTTCTTGTTGTTGCCGTGTGTCTAGCTGCTGTGCTAGCTTCTCTCCTCCTCTTAATCTTGGTGTGGCTCTGAGTTCAGCTGCTGACATGGATGTCCAGAGCTTGGCTTCCAGTCTGGATCATCTTGCTGCTAGAGTTCAAAGTATTCAGGATTTTGTTGTTCACAGTCCTATGTCTGAGCCTAGGATACCTATTCCGGAGTTGTTTTCTGGAGATAGATCTAGGTTCCTGAATTTTAAGAACAATTGTAAGTTGTTTCTTTCTTTGAAACCTCGTTCCTCTGGTGATGCCGTTCAGCAAGTTAAGATTATCATTTCCTTTTTGCGTGGTGACCCTCAAGATTGGGCCTTCGCATTGGCGCCAGGGGATCATGCATTGCTCAGTGTGGATGCGTTTTTTCTGGCCCTTGGATTGCTCTATGAGGAACCTAATCTTGAGAAGCAGGCTGAAAAAGTGTTATTGGCCCTCTCGCAGGGGCAAGATGAAGCAGAGGTGTACTGCCAGAAATTTCGGAAATGGTCGGTGCTTACTCAGTGGAATGAGTGTGCCCTGGCTGCAAATTTCAGAGAAGGTCTTTCTGAAGCCATTAAGAATGTCATGGTGGGGTTCCCTACGCCTGCAGATCTGAATGAGTCAATGACTCTGGCCATTCAGATTGATCGGCGGTTGCGGGAGCGCAAACCTGTGCACCATTTGGCGGTGTCTTCTGAACAAACACCTGAATCTATGCAATGTGACAGAATTCTGACCAGAAGTGAACGGCAAAATTATAGACGGCAAAATGGGTTGTGCTTTTACTGTGGTGACTCAGCTCATGTTATCTCAGCATGCTCTAAGCGTAAAAAAAAGGTTGATAAATCTGTCACCATTGGTACTTTACAGCCTAAGTTCATTTTGTCTGTTACCCTGATTTGTTCCCTGTCATCTTACCCGGTTAATGCCTTTGTAGATTCAGGTGCTGCCCTGAGTCTGATGGATTGGTCATTTGCCAGGCGCTGTGGTTTTGATTTGGAGCCTTTAAAATTCCCTATTCCACTAAGGGGAATTGACTCTACGCCATTGGCTATGAATAGACCTCAGTACTGAACACAAGTGACCATGTGCATGACTCCTGTTCATCAGGAGGTGATTCGCTTTCTTTTATTGCATAATTTGCATGATGTTGTCGTGTTGGGTCTACCATGGTTGCAGACTCATAATCCAGTCCTGGATTGGAAAGCTATGTCTGTGTCAAGTTGGGGTTGTCAGGGAATTCATGGTGACGCTCCTGTGGTGTCAATTGCTTCGTCCACTCCTTCTGAAGTCCCTATGTTTTTGTCAGACTACCAGGATGTATTTGAGGAGCCCAAACTCAATTCTCTACCTCCTCATAGGGACTGTGATTGTGCTATAAATTTGATTCCTGGTAGTAAGTTTCCTAAGGGACGACTTTTCAATTTATCTGTGCCGGAGCATGCTGCCATGCGGAGTTATATAAAGGAGTCTTTGGAGAAGGGACATATTCGCCCGTCCTCTTCCCCTCTTGGTGCGGGATTCTTTTTTGTGGCTAAGAAGGATGGTTCCCTGAGACCTTGTATTGATTATCGCCTTTTGAATAAAATCACGGTCAAATTTCAGTATCTTTTGCCATTGTTAACTGATTTGTTTGCTCGCATTAGGGGGTCTAGTTGGTTCACCAAGATAGATCTCCATGGTGCGTATAACCTTGTGCGTATAAAACAGGGTGATGAATGGAAAACCGCATTTAATACGCCTGAAGGCCATTTTGAGTACCTGGTGATGCCTTTTGGACTTTCTAATGCTCCTTCAGTCTTTCAGTCCTTTATGCACGACATCTTCCGTGAATATCTGGATAAGTTTATGATTGTGTATCTGGATGATATTCTGTTTTTTTCGGATGATTGGGAGTCTCATGTTAGGCAGGTCAGGATGGTCTTTCCGGTCCTGCGTGACAATGCTTTATTTGTAAAGGGCTCAAAATGTCTTTTTGGAGTCCAGAAGATTTCTTTTTTGGGTTTCATTTTTTCTCCTTCTACTATTGAGATGGACCCAGTCAAGGTTCAGGCTATTCATGACTGGACGCAGCCTACATCTGTTAAGAGTCTTCAGAAGTTCTTGGGTTTTGCTAATTTTTACCGTCGCTTCATAGCTAATTTTTCTGGTGTTGTTAAGCCTTTGACGGATTTGACCAAGAAAGGTTCTGATGTGACTAATTGGTCCTCTGCGGCTGTGGAGGCCTTTCGGGAGCTGAAGCGCCGGTTTTCTTCGGCTCCAGTCTTATGTTAGCCAGATGTCTCACTTCCCTTCCAGGTGGAGGTTGATGCTTCCGAGATTGGAGCGGGGGCTGTTTTGTCGCAGAGAAGCTCCGATGACTCTGTGATGAAGCCATGTGCTTTCTTTTCAAGAAAGTTTTCGCCTGCCGAGCGGAATTATGATGTCGGTAATCGGGAGTTGTTGGCTATGAAGTGGGCATTTGAGGAGTGGCGACATTGGCTCGAGGGAGCTAAGCATCGTGTGGTGGTCTTGACTGATCACAAGAATTTGATTTATCTCGAGTCGGCCAAGCGGCTGAATCCCAGACAGGCTCGTTGGTCGTTGTTTTTCTCTCGTTTTGATTTCGTGGTTTCGTACCTGCCTGGTTCGAAGAACGTGAAGGCTGATGCTCTTTCTAGGAGTTTTGTGCCTGACTCTCCTGGAGATTCAGAGCCGGCTGGTATTCTTAGAGAAGGGGTGATTTTGTCTGCCATCTCCCCAGATTTGCGACGTGTGCTGCAAGAGTTTCAGGCGGATAGACCTGATCGCTGTCCACCGGAGAGACTGTTTGTCCCGGATAGATGGACCAACAGAGTCATCTCCGAGGTTCATTCTTCGGTGTTGGCGGGCCATCCTGGAATATTTGGTACCAGAGACTTGGTGGCCAGGTCTTTTTGGTGGCCTTCCTTGTCGCGGGATGTGCATTCCTTTGTGCAGTCTTGTGGAATTTGTGCTCGGGCTAAGCCTTGCTGTTCTCGAGCCAGTGGTTTGCTGTTACCTTTGCCTGTCCCGAAGAGGCCTTGGATGCACATTTCCATGGATTTTATTTCAGATCTCCCTGTCTCTCAGAGAATGTCTGTCATCTGGGTGGTGTGTGATCGTTTTTCTAAGATGGTCCATTTGGTGCCCTTGCCTAAGTTGCCTTCCTCCTCCGAGTTGGTTCCACTGTTTTTTCAAAATGTGGTTCGTTTGCACGGGATTCCTGAGAACATTGTTTCTGACAGAGGATCCCAGTTTGTGTCTAGATTTTGGCGGACCTTTTGTGCTAAATTGGGGATTGATTTGTCTTTTTCGTCGGCCTTCCATCCTCAGTCGAATGGCCAAACCGAGCGAACTAATCAGACCTTGGAGACTTATTTAAGATGTTTTGTTTCTGCTGATCAGGACGACTGGGTTACTTTTTTGCCGTTGGCCGAGTTTGCCCTTAACAATCGGGCTAGTTCTGCTACTTTGGTTTCTCCTTTCTTTTGTAATTCGGGGTTTCATCCTCGTTTTTCCTCGGGTCAGGTGGAGCCTTCTGACTGTCCTGGAGTGGATGTTGTGGTTGATAGGTTGTATCCGATTTGGAATCATGTGGTGGACAATTTGAAGCTGTCTCAAGAGAAGGCTCAGCTCTTTGCCAACCGCCGTCGCTGTGTGGGTCCCCGACTTCGCGTTGGGGACTTGGTGTGGTTGTCTTCTCGCTTCGGTCCTATGAAGGTCTCCTCTCCTAAGTTCAAGCCTCGGTTTATCGGTCCTTATAAGATTCTGGAAGTCCTTGGCCCTGTGTCATTTCGTCTGGACCTCCCAGCATCATTTGCTATTCATAATGTGTTCCATCGCTCTTTGTTGCGGAGGTATGTGGTGCCTGTGGTTCCTCCGGTTGAGCCTCCTGCCCCGGTGCTGGTTGAGGGAGAATTGGAATACGTGGTGGAGAAGATCTTGGATTCTCGTATTTCTAGACGGAGGCTCCAGTATTTGGTTAAATGGAAGGGCTATGGTCAGGAGGATAATTCTTGGGTTGTCGCCTCTGATGTTCATGCAGCCGATTTGGTTCGTGCCTTCCATGTGGCTCATCCTGATCGCCCTGGTGGTTTTCATGAGGGTTCGGTGACCCCTCCTCAAGGGGGGGGTACTGTTATGAACTCTGTGTTCAGGCTCCCTCTTGTGGTCACTGGTGGTATGGTGTGACTTTTGCTTTGGGCTCCCCCTGGTGGCTTTGTCTGTTATCCTGCTGGTCTCTGGCTATCAGCTGGTTCGTTATCCTCTGGGAGGTTCCTATATAGCTCTGTTCTACTTTCAATTGTTGCTGGCTGTCGATGTAATCAGTGCTACTCAGATTCCTTCTGACTACCTTGCTCCCAGTCCATCCAGGACAAGGTAAGTTTTGTTTGCTCATTTTTTGATCAGCAGTGTTTATCATGTTTTCTGTTCCAGCTTGCTAAAATGTAATTCCCTCGCTTGCTGGTTGCTCTAGTGGGCTGAGTTTCTCCCCACACACCGTTAGTTGGTGTGTGGGTTCTTGAAATCTCAGGATGGATATTTTGTAAGGGTTTTTTATTGATCGCATAGACCCCTGCTCTATTTTCTGCTTTCTAGTACTAGTGGGCCTCTTTTGCTGAATCTGATTTCATCCATGTGTATGTGCTTTCTTCTTACTTCACCGTTAATATTTGTTGGGGGCTTCTATATCTTTGGGGATTATTTCTCTGGAGGCAAGCGAGGTCCTTCTTTCTCTTTAGGGGTAGCTAGTTCCTCAGGCTGGCTCGAGACGTCTAGGAATTTTTTAGGCACGTTCACCGGCTACCTCTAGTTGTGTTGGATAGGTTCAGATTTGCGATCAGTCCAGTTACCATCTCCCTAGAGCTCGTCCTTAATTTAATCACTTGCTGGTCTATTTGTGATCCTCAGCCACTAGGGATCATAACACCCAGGCCGATCAGGACGAGCCAAGTGAAAAGCACGAACCAAATCGGCCGCATGGACATCGGAGGCAACAACCCAAGAATTATCCTCCTGGCCATAACCCTTCCACTTGACCAGATACTGAAGCTTCCGCCTCGAAAAACGAGAATCCAAAATCTTCTCCACCACATATTCCAACTCCCCCTCAACCAACACCGGAGCAGGAATATCAACGGAGGGATCCATGGGCACCACATATCTCCGCAACAAAGATCTATGGAACACATTATGAATGGAAAAAGAAGCCGGAAGGGCCAAACGAAAAGACACCGGATTGATAATTTCAGAAATCTTATAAGGACCAATAAAGTGAGGCTTGAACTTAGGGGAAGAAACCTTCATAGGAACATGACGAGAAGACAACCAGACCAAATCCCCAACACGAAGCCAGGGACCAACACACCGACGACGGTTAGCAAATCTGCTGTAACCTGTCCACCACAGGATCCACACCAGGACAGTCCGAAGGCTCAACCTGCACCGAAGAAAAACGAGGATGAAAACCAAAGTTACAAAAGAAAGGCGAAACCAAGGTAGCCGAACTAGCCCGATTATTAAGGGCAAACTCGGCCAACGGCAAGAAGGTCACCCAATCATCCTGATCAGCAGACACAAAGCATCTCAAATAGGTTTCCAAGGTCTGATTGATTCGCTCCGTTTGGCCATTTGTCTGAGGATGAAATGCTGAAGAAAAAGACAAATCAATGCCCATTCTAGCACAAAAGGACCGCCAAAACCTAGAAACAAACTGGGAACCTCTGTCAGACACAATATTCTCCAGAATGCCATGCAAACGAACCACATGCTGAAAAAATAATGGAACCAAATCAGAGGAGGAAGGCAACTTAGGCAAAGGTACCAAATGGACCATCTTAGAAAACCGGTCACAAACCACCCAGATGACAGACATCTTCTGAGAAACAGGAAGATCAGAAATAAAATCCATGGAAATATGCGTCCAGGGCCTCTCAGGGACCGGCAAAGGCAAAAGCAACCCACTAGCACATGAACAACAAGGCTTGGTCCGGGCACAAGTCCCACAGGACTGCACAAAAGAACGCACATCCCGCGACAAGGAAGGCCACCAAAAGGACCCAGCAACCAAATCTCTGGTACCAAAAATCCCAGGATGACCAGCCAATACTGAACAATGAACCTCAGAAATTACCTTAGTAGTCCATCTATCAGGAACAAACAGTTTCCCCACTGGACAGCGGTCAGGTTTATCAGCCTGAAACTCCCGAAGCACTCGCCGCAAATCAGTGGAGATGGCAGAAAGAATCACCCTCTCCTTGAGAATACCAGCCGGCTCAAGGACTCCCGGAGAATCAGGCAAAAAACTCCTAGAAAGAGCATCAGCCTTCACATTCTTAGATCCCGGAAGATACGAGACCACAAAATCAAAACGGGAGAAAAACAGAGACCATCGAGTTTGTCTAGGATTCAACCGCTTGGCAGACTCAAGGTAAATCAGATTCTTATGATCGGTAAAGACCACAACGCGATGCTTGGCTCCCTCAAGCCAATGGCGCCACTCCTCAAATGCCCACTTCATAGTCAACAACTCCTGATTGCCGACATCATAATTACGCTCAGCAGGCGAAAACTTTCTGGAGAAGAAAGCACACGGTTTCATCAAAGAGCCATCAGAACTTCTCTGAGACAAAACGGACCCTGCCCCAATCTCAGAAGCGTCAACCTCAACCTGAAAAGGGAGAGAAACATCTGGCTGACGCAACACAGGGGCAGAAGTAAAACGACGTTTAAGCTCCTGAAAGGCCTCAACAGCTGCAGAGGACCAATTCATCACATCAGCGCCTTTCTTCGTCAAATCGGTCAGAGGCTTAACCACACTGGAAAAATTAGCAATGAAGCGGCAACAAAAATTAGCAAAGCCCAAAAATTCCTAAAGGCTCTTCACAGATGTGGGTTGAGTCCAATCATGAATGGCCTGGACCTTAACAGGGTCCATTTCAATAGCCGAGGGAGAAAAAATGAACCCCAAAAAAGAAACCTTCTGAACTCCAAAGAGGCACTTAGACCCCTTCACAAACAACGCATTAGCACGAAGGATGTGAAATACCATCCTGACCTGCTTCACATGAGACTCCCAATCATCGGAAAAAACAAAAATATCATCCAAATATACAATCATGAACTTATCCAGATAATTCCGGAAGATATCATGCATAAAGGACTGAAACACAGATGGAGCATTAGAGAGCCCGAATGGCATCACAAGGTATTCAAAATGGCCTTCTGGCGTATTAAATGCTGTTTTCCATTCATCACTACGAACAAGATTATACGCCCCTCGAAGGTCAATCTTGGTAAACCAACTAGCCCCCTTAATCCGAGCAAACAAATCAGAAAGCAAAGGTAAAGGGTACTGGAATTTGACCGTGATCTTATTGAGAAGGCGATAATCTATACAGGGCCTCAAGGAGCCATCCTTCTTGGCAACAAAAGAGAACCCCACTCCCAACGGTGACGAAGACCGGCGAATATGCCCCTTCTCCAAAGACTCCTTTACATAACTCCGCATAGCGGCATGCTCTGGCACAGACAGATTGAAAAGTCGACCCTTAGGGAACTTACAGCCAGGAATCAAGTTAATAGCACAATCACAGTCCCTATGAGGAGGTAGGGAACTGGACTTGGGCTCATCAAATATATCCTGGAAATCCGATAAAAACTCAGGAACTTCAGAAGAAGGGGAAGAGGAAATTGACATTAAAGGAATATCACTATGTATCCTGTTGTGAATTCCGTTCTCGGGCTCCCTCCTGTGGTCATGAGTGGTACTGTGTGAGTTTGTTCTTGGGCGCCCTCTGGTGGCCTTTAGCGATATGGCTGGGCTCAGCTGTTTCATCTCCTGCTAGGCTGGGCCTATTTAGCTCACCTGGACCTTTACTTGTCGCCTGCTGTCGGTGTATTCAGTCCTGATCCTGTGCTCTCCTGAATATTCCTTGTGACCAGTCTCCTGCTATGAGAAGCTAAGTTTGCTTGTTCAGTTTCTCATTATTTCTTTGAAAACGTTTCTCATTATATTATGAGTTCAGCCCAGCTTGCTTTCATGTGATTTTTTGCTTGCTGGTTAGTTCTGGGGTGCAGAGTGCGCCCCTCACATCGTGAGTCGGTGTGGGGGTTCTTGTATTCTCTGCGTGGTTTACTTTTGATAGTTTTTGTACTGACCGCACAGATACCTATCTTTATCTGCCTATCTAGTATTAGCGGGCCTCATTTGCTAAACCTGTTTCATCTCTTCGTTTGTGTTTTCCCCTTAACTCACCGTTATTATTTGTGGGGGGCTATCTAAAACTTTGGGGATATTTCTCTGAGGCAAGTGAGGTCTTTGCTTTCTCTCTAGGGGTAGTCGGTTTCTCAGGCTGTGACGAGGCGTCTAGGTTTTCAGGTAACACTCCACAGCTGCCTTTAGTGTGTTTGGATAGGATTAGGATTGCGGTCAGTATAGCTTCCACATTCCCAGAACTTGTCCTATATATTCAGGGTATATGTGTCAGGTCAGTTTGAGATCCTACCACCAGGATCATAACAGTACAGCAGGCCACAAAGTGTTAATGCAGCAGAAGAGGGAGAAGAGAAATCCTGAAGTCATTTTTTTTTTTTTTCTTGTCTCCTCCCCTTAATCTCTGGGTGGTTCTGAATTCAGTTGCAGATATGGACATTCAGAGTCTGTCTTCTAGTGTGGATCATCTCACTGCAAGGGTGCAGGGCATTCAGGATTATGTAGTCCGCAGTCCTATGTCAGAGCCTAAAATACCAATTCCTGAACTGTTCTCCGGAGATAGATCTAGGTTTTTGAACTTTAAGAATAATTGTAAGTTGTTCCTTTCTCTGAGACCTCGCTCCTCTGGTGATTCTGTTCAGCAAGTTAAAATTGTTATTTCTTTGTTGCGTGGCGACCCCCAGGATTGGGCATTCTCTCTGGCACCAGGAGATCCCGCATTGCAGCATGTGGATGCATTTTTTCTGGCGCTTGGAGTGCTTTATGAGGAACCAAATCTGGTAGATCAAGCAGAGAAGGTTTTGTTGGCTCTCTCTCAGGGTCAAGATGAAGCAGAGATTTACTGTCAGAAGTTTAGGAAGTGGTCTGTGCTCACTCCATGGAATGAGTGCGCCCTGGTTGCAATTTTCAGAAAGGGTCTTTCTGAAGCCCTTAAAGATGTCATGGTGGGGTTCCCCACGCCTGCGGGTCTGAGTGAGTCAATGTCTTTGGCCATTCAGATTGATCAGCGTTTGCGGGAGCGCAAACCTGTGCACCATCTGGCAGTAATTTCTGAGCAGAAACCTGAGCCTATGCAATGCGACAGGATTCTGACCAGAGTTGAACGGCAAGACTACAGACGTCAGAATGGGTTGTGCTTTTACTGTGGTGATTCTGCTCATGTTATCTCAGCATGCTCTAAGCGCACAAAAAGGTTTACCAAATCTGTCACCATTGGTACTGTACAACCTAAATTCATTCTGTCTGTTAATTTGATTTGCTCTCTGTCATCCTACTCAGTTGTGGCTTTTGTGGATTCAGGTGCTGCCCTGAATCTGATGGATTTGTCATTTGCCAGGCGCTGTGGTTTTATCTTGGAGCCTTTACAGTTCCCCATTCCACTAAAGTGAATTGATGCTACACCATTGGCCAACAATAAACCTCAGTACTGGACTCAGGTGACCATGTGTATGACTCCTGCACATCAGGAGGTGATTCGCTTTCTTGTGCTACATAATTTGTATGATGTTGTCGTGTTGGGTCTGCCATGGTTGCAGGCTCATAATCCAGTCCTGGATTGGAAAGCAATGTCTGTGTCAAGTTGGGGTTGCCAGGGAATTCATGGCGATGCCCCTTTGGTGTCAATTGCTTCTTCTACTCCTTCTGAAGTCCCTGAATTTTTGTCAGACTACCTGGATGTATTTGATGAGCCCAAATCCAGTGCCCTACCTCCTCATAGGGATTGTGATTGTGCTATAAATTTGATTCCTGGTAGTAAGTTCCCTAAGGGACGACTTTTTAATTTATCTGTACCAGAACATGCCGCTATGCGGACTTATATAAAGGAGTCCTTGGAGAAGGGGCATATTCGCCCGTCCTCGTCCCCTTTGGGTGCGGGGTTCTTTTTTGTGGCCAAGAAGGATGGTTCTCTGAGACCCTGTATAGATTATCGCCTTCTAAATAACATCACGGTCAAATTTCAGTACCCCTTGCCACTGTTGTCTGATCTGTTTGCTCGGATTAGGGGGGCCAGTTGGTTCACCAAGATAGATCTTCGAGGAGCGTATAATCTTGTGCGCATAAAACAGGGCGATGAATGGAAAACAGCATTTAATACGCCCGAAAGCCATTTTGAGTACTTGGTGATGCCTTTTGGGCTTTCTAATGCTCCCTCTGTGTTTCAGTCCTTCATGCACAACATCTTCCGAGAGTATCTGGATAGATTTATGATTGTGTACCTGGATGATATTTTGGTCTTTTCTGATGACTGGGAGTCTCATGTGAAGCAGGTCAGGATGGTATTTCAGGTCCTGCGTGACAATGCCTTGTTTGTGAAGGGCTCTAAATGTCTCTTCGGAGTCCAGAAGATTTCTTTTTTGGGCTTTATTTTTTCTCCGTCTACTATTGAGATGGATCCAGTCAAGGTCCAGGCTATTCATGACTGGATTCAACCTACATCTGTGAAGAGTCTTCAGAAGTTCTTGGGTTTTGCTAATTTTTACCGTCGCTTCATCACTAGTGTTGAGCATTCCAATACCGCAAGTATCGGGTATCGGCCGATACTTAGCGGTATCGGAATTCCGATACCGAGATCCGATACTTGCCGCGTATCGGATACCGGAATCGGAAGTTCCCAGGATTCAAACTGCACAAATTTGTACGAAATCAGCCAATGAGAATGATTCCAAGTGTGGGCACATCCTGTTCAGCATGGAGGGCCTGAAACTACTGGCAAGGCTGTGATTGGCTGCTGAAATGATGTCATGATGCAGTTTAAAAGTCGCTGGCGCCATTTTGCGCTCACTCTGCTGTGAATTCAGTTAGTGACAGGACGCTGTTTGCTGACTGAGGGCCAGTTTAGAGATAGCGATTTGCTTCTTTGTGCTTTTCAAAGGCTAATTTAGCAACCGCTGTGTTCACCTACTAATCACCTTGCTTTTGCCTTGTAGCGCTGTTTTCACAGCGATCTGCAAGGTCTGTGTGTGTGTGTGTGTGAGTGCAGCCCACTCTCTAGTCTGAGTGCAGACATAGGCCATCCATAGCTGGTTGTATTCAGTTCAGGGAGGGTGGTTCATTGCCTCATACTGTTCTTTTTTTTTTTTTATTTTTTCAAGTAGTGTAGTCTGCTGCTCATTTTTTCAAAAAATTCCTATTAGTGTCTTTCCACCCGTCTCCAGCTAACTTGTGGAAAAACACTACATAGGATAACGTAGAGGAGGGTTTTTGGGCCTTGCAGCGCCGTTTACGGCTGTCTGCACGGTCTCCGTGTGACTGCAGCTCGCCCTGTAGTCTGTGAGCAGCCATAGCCTGGTTGTCTCCAGCTCAGGGTTCTTCACTGCGTCATACCGTAAAATCAATTTTCCTTTTGTTTTAAGTAGTGCAGGCTGCTGCACATTTTTTCAAAAAATTCCTATTAGTGTCTTTCCACCTGTCTCCAGCTAACTTGTGGAAAAACACTACATAGGATAACGTAGAGGAGGGTTTTTGGGCCTTGCAGCGCCGTTTACGGCTGTCTGCACGGTCTCCGTGTGACTGCAGCTCTCTCTGTTGTCAGTTCAGCCCCCCCAAAATAAATAAATAATAAAGTTCACCAAACACACCAGTGACACCACTTTACATTTGTGTAGGCCACATTAGCTCATATTAAAGTCTAGTCCACACTTTAGAAAATTAGTGTTTCTTATACCTGTTAGGAGTTGTTCAGGAATAAGCACACAAAGCCGTTAGTACTTTTCTGCTTATCTTTATCAGTCAACCAAGATGAAGAAGGCAGTGAGTAAGGCACTTGGGCGTGGGCGCGGAGCAGGGAGAGGACGTGGGGATTCTGTGCCTGCTGCGGGCACCGGTGACTCATCAGCACCCACTTTCACCAGGGAACAGTCCTTCATGCGCAGCTTTGTCGCAGAGCGCCGTACACCGCTGCTGCGTGAAGAACAAATTGAAGCCGTTGTCGGATGGATGGCAGCTAATGCATCAACTTCAATTAGTGCCACATCCTCTCAGACACAGAGCACTGGAGAGCAGCCATCTGTCTCTTCACCACCTGCCAAATTGCCCAGGCAGACAGAGATCCCAGGACAGGAGCCGTCTCTACTTCTGTTCTCTGAATCTCTTGGCTTGGAAACAGGGGGCCAGCCAAGCAGCATTGGAGAAATGGAAGAAGAGGCAGGGTGCAGTGATGCCCAACCGCTTTTTCTCTCTTCCTCTGAAGAGGCAGGTGGGCCAGTGCCTCCGGTCACCACATCGCAGGACACATCCGCTGATGACACTCAGGTGCCACTTTCTGGTGCGTGCTCTGCTGCTGAGACTACCCAGGAGGAGCAGTTGGGGGCAGAGGGTAGTGTAGATGATGAGGTCCTTGACCCATCTTGGCGTGAGGGACAGGAAGGTGGTGGGAGCAGCTCTGAGGAAGAGATTCCCCGTACAGCCCAAAGAGGGAGAGGGAGGGGGAAGACTGCGGATCCTGCAGCCTCCGCTTTGGCACCGGTTAGGAGCATGTCTCTTCCAAAAGCCAAAAAGGGCGCTCCCAAGACTTGCAGTGCCTGGTCCTTTTTTGACACAGTTGCAGATGACATTTGCTATGTCAAATGCAAGGTGTGTCATCACAAAGTCAAAAGAGGTCGAAATGTCAGCAACCTCAATACCTCCAACATGTGGAAACATGTGCGCACCAGGCACGCGGCGGAGTTAGAAAGACACACTGAAGAGCTAGGCCAACCAACAGCGGCAGCTACCACCTCTTCAGCTCGTGTTGCCTCTTCCTCCAGCTCACACGCAGCTGGTTCGGCTTCCTCCCAGGATCGCCGTGGAAGAACCTCTGGCCCTGTTGTCCAGAGACCCGCTGTAATTCCACCCGCAGCACCACTTTCCCAGTCATCCACACACTCCCAGCCCAGTGTACAGCCATCGGTAGTACAGGCATGGGAGAAAAGGCGGCCTTTCTCGTCAAACCACCCACGAGCACAGGCTCTGACTGCAGGCATTGCCAAACTTCTGTCACTGGAAATGCTGTCATTCAGGCTGGTGGAGACTGACAGCTTCCGTGACTTGATGTCATTGGCAGTCCCACAGTACAATGTGCCCAGCCGCTTTTACTTCAGCAGGCAAGCCTTCCCTGCCCTGCACAAGCATGTGCAGTGACACATAAAACACGCGCTACTGAATGCCGTCAGTAGCAAGGTCCACCTCACCACCGATGCGTGGACCAGTCAACATGGACAGGGGCGATACCTTTCCCTCACTGCCCATTGGGTTAATGTCGTTGAGCCGGGTACAGATCGTGCGAGTGGCGCAGGACGTGTCCTGCCCACTCCAAGGATTGCAGGAATCTATTCTGTACGCATTGACTCCTCCTCTTACACCAGTTCCTCAGAATCATCGCTGCAGGAGCCGTCACAGTCCACCTCCACATGGACCCGTGATGAACGTTTACCTGTTACGACCAACATGAGCACAGCCGTGGCCAAACGTCATCAGGCCGTCTTGAAATTAATTTCTTTGGGGAATCGAAGCCACACAGCGCAGGAGCTCTGGAATGCCATCAAGCAGGAGAGCAATGTGTGGATTGTGCCAGCGAATCTCCAGCCAGGCATGGTAGTGTGTGATAATGGCCGAAATCTGGTGGCAGCTCTGGGCCTCGGCAACCTCACTCACATCCCATGTCTGGCACATGTGCTCAATTTGGTCGTGCAGAGTTTTTCGAGGGACTATCCGGATCTTGATGCACTGCTGCACAAGGTCCGCCTAGAGTGTGCTCACTTGCGGCGTTCCAGCACGGCAAAAGCGCGCATTGCGGCTCTGCAGCGCCGACACCGCCTGCCGGAACATCGCATCATATGTGACCTACCTACCACGTGGAATTCCACGTTACATATGTTGGAGCGGTTGTGTGAGCAGCAGAAAGCTGTAATGGAGTACCAGCTGCATCAGGCACAAAGAAGTCGCACTCAGCGCCGTTCAGACTTCACAACCACAGAGTGGGCCACTATGAATGACGTCTGCCAGGTTTTGCGTCCCTTCGATTATTCCACGCGGATGGCGAGTGCAGATGATGCACTAGTCAGCATGACTGTCCCCCTTATCTGCCTGCTTGAAAAATCACTGCAAGCGCTAAGGGATGATGTTGTGGAAGAGGTGGAGGATGAGGATTCACCATTTCCATCATCTTCTGGACAGTCAGCGCCACGTGGTTCCTCACAAACGCGTAGGCAGGGGACAGTTTGTGAGGAGGATGAGGAGGAGTCAATGGAGGAGGAAGACATCCGTCCAGAGGAGGGAGTTACACAATTGTCCAGTAGTCAGTGTGTACAGCGAGGGTGGGGTGATGACGAGCGGGCAGAGATCACGCCTCCAGCAGGGGACAGCATTTCTTGGGCAGTTGGCAGTCTGCAGCACATGGTGGATTACATGCTGCAGTGCCTGAGAAACAACCGCCGCATCGCCCACATTCTCAACATGTCTGATTATTGGGTGTTCACCCTCCTCGATCCTCGCTACCCGGACAACGTAGAAAGCCTCATCACACCGTTGAACCGGGAGCGAAAAATGCGGGAGTACCAAGACACACTGGTGAATTCCATCATCTTCCCCATTCCAAGTGAGAGAAGTGCTGCTAGTGCATTACAAAGCAGCTCAGTGCATCCAGGCAGTGGTGGAGGCTCTGCACAAAGAGGGAGCAGAAGCAGTTCCTCTGCCCAAGGCAAGACCAGTATGGCCCAACTGTGGCACAGTTTTCTGTGCCCGCCACAAAAGTCTACACCATCACAGACGGCTCCAGTCAGCAGGAGGCAACGGTTCCGTCAGATGGTGACAGACTACATGTCTTGCCCTCTTGCTGTACTCCCAGACGGCTCTTCACCTTTCAAGTTTTGGGTCTCAAAGCTGGATACATGGCCAGAGCTAAGCCAGTATGCATTGGAGGTGCTGGCTTGCCCTGCGGCTAGTGTATTATCGGAACGCGTCTTTAGTGCTGCAGGTGGTGTACTAACTGACCGTCGCATGCGACTATCCTCCGATAACGTTGACCGGCTTACTTTCCTGAAAATGAACAAGGCCTGGATCTCGCAGGAATTTGCCACTCCTCTTCCTGATTAAATAATTAGGTGACTGTCTACGTTATCCAGGTCTCCTGTTGTGTTCATCTTTCTACCACCTGAACTTAAATTCCTGGGCTCCAACACCGCCAGTTGAGGCTCTGAAGTGCCGTCTGCACAGTCAAAACATACGACCCAGTGCTATTGGGTTTCAGTAACGTCAGCTGATCCCCAGCTGTGTAGCCGGCAATGTGTCCTGCGACCGCCAAGCTGACACAACAACTGAAATGTAAGGGAACCTGTCCCCCCCCCAAGGCATTTGTTACTCAAAGAGCCACCTTGTGCAGCAGTAATGCTGCACAAGGAAAAGGTAGCTATTTAGCTATTTTTGTTTAGCTCCTTGCACACGCAGAACTTAACACTTATAAAATGTGTCCACTGATACCGTAAAACCGTCCCGGAGGTGGGACTTTCCTTCGTAATATGACGCAGCACAGCTGTCATTCCTACCCCCTTGGCACCGTGCCCCGGCTCCTCAGCGTTGTTTGATTCTGTCCCGGAGCCTGCGCTGTTATGTTATCCCTTGGCCAGGCACACTTAGCGCTGCCCATCTTCTGACATCATTTGGTGTCAGGCTGGCTGCGTCTGTGCGGCCGCGCTGGCCGAGAGCCCGCCTCGCATTGTCTTTTGATTTAATCCCACTGGGGGCCTGAGATCCATGGACATGCGCAGTGCATATCTGAACCTCCGCCTCTCACTCATCTCCCTACGCCTTCTTCAGACTGTGCGCCGTCAGCTGATCCCTAATAGCATGCCACGGCCGTGACGCCGCACAGTCTGAAGAAGCCATAGGGAGGGGAGTGAGAGGCGAGGATATGCACTGCGCATGGCCACGGATCCCAGGCCCGCGGTGGGATTACATTAGACGACACTGCTAGGCGGGTTCTCGGCCAGTGCGGCCGCACAGGCGCAGCCAGCCTGACACCAAATGATGTCAGAAGATGGGCAGCGCTAAGTGTGCCTGGCCAAGGGATAACATAACAGCGCAGGCTCCGGGACGGAATCAAACAACGCTGAGGAGCCGGGGCACGGCGCCGGGGGGGGTAAGAATGACGGCTGTGCTGCGTCATATTACGAAGGAAAGTCTGACCTCCGGGACGGTCTCACGATTTCAGGGGACACATTTTATAAGTGTTTAGTTCTGTGTTTGCAAGGAGCATAATGAAAAGAGCCACCTTTTCCTTTTGCATCTTTTGTGCTGCACAAGCTGGCTCTTTCAGCTACAAACGCCTTGGGGGGGGGTTAAAGGTTCCCTTTCAACTTTCTCCAATCAGGCTTCGGCCTACATTGTGTTCCTCTGCTTCTCCTGCTGTCCCTGGGCTCCAACACTGCTAGTTGTTGCCTGGTAGTGCTGTACGCACAGTCAACAGTCGCTCCTCTGTTATTGGGGTTCAGTAACGTCAGCTGTTCCCCAGCTGTGTGTGTGGCAATCCCTCCTATCTCCTCCACCTCCTCCTCCTCCTGTCCCTGGGCTCCAACACCGCTAGTTGCTGTCCAGAAGTGCTGTCTGCACAGTCCCAACAGTCCCTCCTCTGTTATTGGGGTTCAGTAACGTCAGCTGTTCCCCAGCTGTGTGTGTGGCAATCCCTCCTATCTCCTCCACCTCCTCCTCCTCCTGTCCCTAGGCTCCAACACCGCTAGTTGCTGTCCAGAAGTGCTGTCTGCACAGTCCCAACAGTCCCTCCTCTGTTATTGGGGTTCAGTAACGTCAGCTGTTCCCCAGCTGTGTGTGTGGCAATCCCTCCTATCTCCTCCACCTCCTCCTCCTCCTGTCCCTGGGCTCCAACACCGCTAGTTGCCGTCCAGAAGTGCTGTCCGCACAGAGCCAAACACCTCGCCAATGTGTCAGTGGGGTTCAGCACCGCCAGCTGTTCCCCTGCTGTGTAGCCGGCAACGTGTCCTGCAACAGCCACGCAGACACAAGAACTGAAATTGAAGGGAACCTGTCCCCCCTCCCCCAGGCGTTTGTATGTTTTACAGCCACCTTGTACAGCGGTAATGCTGCATGTGTGCAAGGTGGCTCATAAACTTATTCTCCTTGCACATGTGGAACTGAACACGTCAAAAATGTGTCCTCTGTGACCATTTAACCGTCCCGGAGGTGTGACTTTCCTTTGCAATGACACGCTGCAACCCCCTTGGTAGCGCTGCCCGTCTTCTGGCATCATTGTTTGGCTGGCTGCGCCTCTGCGGCCGCCCTGACCCACACAACGCTCCTCGGTGTCTTATTTATTTTGACTGCGAGGGTGTGATTGATGGGCATGAGCAGTGCATATGTTCGCCTGTCCCTCATCTCCTTCCGCCTGCTTCAGACTGTGCGGCTTCATGGCCGTGGCATGCGATAAGGGATCAGCTGACGCCGCACAGTCTGTAGCAGGTGTAAGGACACGAGCGAGAGGCGAACATATGTACTGCGCCAGGCCATGAATCCCAGCCCCGCAGTGTGAAACACTGTAAAGACACTGCGGGGCTGGGATTCATGGGCATCGTGAACCGCACCAGCCGACATGAAATGATGTCAGAAGATGGGCAGCGCATGGCCAAGGGATAACGCAACAACGCAGACTCCTGTACATCAAAATGCGATGCTCAGGAGGCCGCGCCAAGCACCAAGGTGGTATTTTTGCCAGCTGTGCTGCGTCTCATTACGAAGGGAACTCCCACCTCCAAGACAGATTGACTGTATAAGGGCCAAAATGTTGTACGTGTTTCCTTCAGCTTGTGCAAGGAACAAAATTAAAAGAGCAACCTTTGACTTGTGCAGCACTACTGCTGCATAAGGCGTGGCTCTTCTAGTTTGTAACACCTGAGGGGGGGTTAAAGGTTACCTTTAAAATTGGTTCAAAAAATCAGAAAAAAATAAGCCGCACTGCCTCAAAATTAGAGCCTATAATCACCGTGGCATATATCCATTAGGAATCTGACATTGGATTGGAGGTGCTTGCGTGGAAACAAAGTCTGTAGTAATGAATGACGGTAAGAAAAGAACGCCACAGCACTCACCAAGTACGCAGTTCGGGTCTTCTTTATTGAGTGACACACAAAAACATCTTCACGGCACGGGAGGTGTGAGAGAGTGCAGACACCTAACAGACGAAAGCAACGACGGCCGTTTCGCGCTGGGGGAAAGCGCTTCTACGGGTCTGCCTAAGGGGAAGTGACGCCGCAATAAGAAGGTGAGTCAAAACACACCCTCCTTCTGCGTCCACCCCCTAGGCAGGCAAAGTGCATAGTGCTAAATAAAAACAATTAAATACAAAATCAGTCATATATAGCTCAGGAATACGAACTGTGTGGGGAAGAAAAGAGGCTCGTTAGGAAAAAGCATATTATATTCAAATCAAAATTATCCTAACTACACGATAAATCAAGTCCATCTTAGAATATTACAATTACACATAATTTGATTGTGGCCGGCATTAATTCATCAAAGACTTACGAGATATTAAAATGCAGACCTACACAATAACCGGAAAACCCATAATCGCAAGCAACGAAAAAGACAAAAAGGAAAAAAGGGAGAGACATAGAAAAAAATATTACGAATTCCGTTTAGGGTTACAGTTAGATCAGCCCATCATCAGGTAAATCCAGAATCAGAGAAACACCGACATGTCTACTCTATCATTCATACCGGCCGGGCCAGTAGCTCGTGTACGCAAAATCCATTTCGTTTCTTGTCGCAATAAAAGTTTATGGAGATCACCTCCCTGTATTGGGAGGGACACTCTCTCAACCCCTGCAAAGGTCAAAACGTTTGGATTTCCTCCGTGGGCTTCCCTAATGTGATCTATTAATCTTGGTACACCGTTGCCTGAGGAGACCGATTTAAAGTGTTCCCTAAACCGCACGTATAACTTCCGAATGGTTTTGCCAATGTAAAACCTTTTGCATGGGCAGAAAACGACATAAACCACATACTCTGTTTTACACGAGATGAATTGTTCAACGGTATGTGTGACAGGACCAATGTTAAGTGTTTGTCCAACTGCATGGAAACGGCAGTAGTGACACTGACTACATCTAAAATTCCCTTTTGGGACGGCCCGTTCTAACCATGTAGTTTTATCTACGGTGACTCGATTATGTATCAGTACATCTCTAATCCGGGTTCCTCGTCTACTCGATATTAATGGGCCACCTTCAGTTCTATCTGCCAACTCCCTGTCTCTTTCCAAAACATGCCAATGCCTACGAATCGTAGATCTAATTTCCTGGTCTAGCGGACCGTATTGGAAACAAAAATTAAAGTGCTGGTCCGAGCTCCTCCTCCTTTTTATGCCCTGTGTACTTGCCTCTATCCGACTGACCGCTGACTCCAATATTTCATTTGGATAGCCTCTATCACGAAATTTGTTCAGAAGCTCTTCAGATTGTTGCTTATAACCTTCTTGAGTGTTATTAATACGTCGCGTTCTCAGCAATTGACTATATGGCAACGCCTTTTTTGTATGATAGGGATGGAAACTTTTATAATGTAAATATGAATTTACCGCGGTGGATTTTTGGAATACTGACGTACATAGCCCATCTTCTTTCGCCTCCACGTGCACGTCCAGGAATTCTATGCTGGTACCCCCAAATTTATGGGTGAAAGACATCCCCATCCGGTTATCACAATTAAGATAATCAACAAATTTTTGAAATTCAGTTTCTGTGCCGTCCCATACCAAGAACAAATCATCGACATATCTAACAAGTAATTTTATATGCCTCAAAAAATGGTTTTTGTGGGAGTAAATATAGTCCTCCTCAAAGACAGCCATGTACAAGTTTGCAAATGTACATGCAGCCGGGGTCCCCATGGCAGTCCCAGTGATCTGCCTGTACCACGTATCAAGGAAAGTGAAGGCGTTGTGTTGCAAAATTGGTTCAATTAGGCTTCGGCCTACACTCTGCTCCCCCTGCAGATCCTGGGCTCTAACACCGCCAGTTGGTGCCCCGAAGTGCTGGCTGCACACAGAAAAACACCTCGCCAATGTGTCAGTGGGGTTCAGCACCGCCAGCTGTTCCCCTGCTGTGTAGCCGGCAACGTGTCCTGCAACAGCCTTGCAGACACAAAGCTGCCGCCAGTGCAGGCTTCGGCCTACACTCTGCTCCCTCTCCTCCTCCTGCTGACCCTGGGCTCTAACACCGCCAGTTGGTGCCCAGTACTGCTAGCTGCACAGAGAAAAACACCAGCCAATGTGTCAGTGGGGTTCAGTACCGCCAGCTGTTCCCCTGCTGTGTAGCCGGCATCGTGTCCTGCAAAAGCCACACAGACACAAGAACTGAAATTGAAGGGATCCTGTCGCCCCACCCCCAGGTGTTTGTATGTTTTACAGCCACCTTGTACAGCAGTAATGCTGCATGTGTGCAAGGTGGCTCATAAACTTATTCTCCTTGCACCCGTGGAACAGAACACGTCTACAATGTGTCCCGAGACCATTAAAACGTCCCTGAGGTATGACTCTCCTTTGTAATGACACACAACGACCCCCTTGGTAGCACAGCCTTTCTTCTGACATCATTGTTTGGCTGGCTACGCCTCTGCGGCCGCCCTGCCCGACACAACGCCCCTCGGTGTCTTATTTATTTTGACTGCGAGGGTGTGATTGACGGGCATGAGCAGTGCATATCTTCGCCAGGCTGTCACTCAGCTCCTTCCGCCTTCTTCAGACAGTGCGGCTTCATGGCCGCGGCATGCGATAAGGGATCAGCTGACGCCGCACAGTCTGTAGCAGGTGTAAGGACACGAGCGAGAGGCGAACCTATGTACTGCGCCAGGCCATGAATCCCAGCCCCGCAGTGTGAAACACTGTAAAGACACTGCGGGGCTGGGATTCATGGGCATCGCGAACCGCACCAGCCGACATGAAATGATGTCAGAAGACGGGCAGCGCATGGCCAAGGGATAACGCAACAACGCAGACTCCTGTACATCAAAATGCGATGCTCAGGAGGCCGCGCCAAGCACCAAGTTGGTATTTTTGCCAGCTGTGCTGCGTCTCATTACAAAGGGAACTCCCGCCTCCAAGACAGATTGACTCTATAAGGGCCAAAATGTTGTACGTGTTTCATTCAGCTTGTGCAAGGAACAAAATTAAAAGAGCAACCTTTGACTTGTGCAGCACTACTGCTGCATAAGGCGTGGCTCTTCTACTTTGTAACACCTGAGGGGGGGTTAAAGGTTACCTTTAAAATTGGTTCAATTAGGCTTCGGCCTACACTCTGCTCCCTCTCCTCCTGCTGACCCTGGGCTCTAACACTGCCAGTTGGGGCCCGGTACTGCTAGCTGCACAGAGAAAAACACCAGCCAATGTGTCAGTGGGGTTCAGCACCGCCAGCTGTTCCCCTGCTGTGTAGCCGGCAACGTGTCCTGCAAATGCCATGCAGACACAACAGACCTACAAATGCCTCCAGTGCAGGCTTCGGCCTACACTCTGCTCCCCCTGCTGACCCTTTGCTCCAAGACCGCTAGTTGGGGCTCTAGGAAGACAAGCTTGAATAGGTCCCCATCCTGGTTCCAGCACCGTCAGCTGTTTCAGGGCAGAGCCTTTGGCTTAGGTGCCTCCCTCTGGGTATCTGAGTTCCACCAACGTCAGGTGGTCCTTGGTAGTGCTTTCAGGCATGGGTACCTCCTGCTTAGTAACTGGGTTCCAGTAACGTCAGCTGGTCCTCGGTAGTTCCATTGGCTCTTGGACCTTCGGCTACCCATCCGGGTTCCAGTACCGTCAGCTGGTTCTCGGCAGTGTCTTTTGCTCTTGTACCTTCTGCTCCCCATCCTGGTTCCAGTACGGTCAGCTGGTTCCGGGCAGAGCCTTTGGCTTAGGTGCCTCCCTCTGGGTATCTGAGTTCCACCAACGTCAGGTGGTCCTTGGTAGTGCTTTCAGCATGGGTACCTCCTGCTTAGTAACCGGGTTCCAGTAACGTCAGCTGGTCCTCGGTAGTTCCATTGGCTCTTGGACCTTCGGGTAGCCATCCGAGTTCCAGTTCCATCAGCTGTTTCTCGGCATTTTCTCAGCCTACTTGTACCTTCTGCTACATTTCCAAGTTCAAGACCCTAAAGACGACGACCCGGAAGACCAGCCCTAAGATGACGACGACACCAGAGACGACAACCACTGAGATGACGACGACCCTGGAGACGATGACCCTGAAGACCACCCCGATGACGACGACCCCGGAGACGACGACCCTGGAGACGACGACGACCTGGAAGACCGAGAAGCAGAAGAACAAGAGGCTGCAGAACAAAGAGCAGAAGAACATTAAGCATAAGACTAAATATCAGAGCAAAATATATTATCTAAATTATAAGCAGAAGAAGACTAAGCAGTGAATGGGGGTGAGTCCGTTCCTCCTCGTGGTGCCCCTGGATAAAGCCTGATGCTGCAGGCCAAACTGAACGCGGACAAATGTAACTGTTTTGTGACAGGCAGAACGGAAGGTGTAATCTTCAAACTTTTATAGATAACAACTACGGGAATGCCTGTCACAAATAACAATATGATGAAGAAGTTGAATATGAAGAAGATAATAGTAAAATAAAAAGAATATGAACAATGTAACAAAAAAAATAATAGGTAGAAGATGAAGAAGAAGATGAATAAGGTGAAGAAGTTGATGTCAAAGAAGCTGATGATGAGGATAATGAAGAAGAAAGTGTGGGAGAAGTAAAAAAGAAGGTGAAGGGCGTGGAAGTAGTGAAACATCAATATCTGACAAAATTAAAAAAAAAAATTTACATAGTCAAAATCTTTCTAACGCCGAACGTCATAAAAAACAAAACAAAATCCTGCTATTCTATTAGATTGGGCTAAACCTCTGTGCCTTTAATGTCTCCGCCACGTCCCCCAATACATCCTACATTATTCTTTGTTGTTTTCCTTCATGTAGAATGAACCTACAAGTTAAGAAAGGGTTTATTTTAATTCCGATATTTTCGTCCCATTGACTTGCATTGGGATCGGGGATCGGTATCGGATTAGATCCGATACTTTGACGGTATCGGCCAATACTTTCCGATACCGATACTTTCCGATATCGGAAGGTATCGCTCAACACTATTCATCACTAATTTTTCTAGCGTGGTTAAGCCTTTGACGGATTTGACCAAGAAGGGTTCTGATGTGACGAATTGGTCTCCTGCGGCCGTGGAGGCCTTTCAGGAGCTTAAGCGTCGGTTTTCTTCGGCTCCTGTCTTGCGCCAGCCCGATGTCTCTCTTCCCTTTCAGGTTGAGGTTGATGCTTCTGAGATTGGAGCAGGGGCTGTCTTGTCGCAGAGAAGCTCTGATGGCTCTGTGATGAGACCATGTGCTTTCTTTTCAAGAAAGTTTTCACCTGCCGAGCGGAATTATGATGTTGGCAATCGTGAGTTGTTGGCAATGAAGTGGGCATTTGAGGAGTGGCGACATTGGCTTGAGGGAGCCAAGCATCGTGTGGTGGTCTTGACGGGTCACAAGATTTTGACTTATCTCGAGTCTGCCAAACGGTTGAATCCGAGACAGGCTCAATGGTCGTTGTTTTTCTCTCATTTCAATTTCGTGGTTTCATATCTTCCGGGTTCGAAAAACGTGAAGGATGATGCCCTTTCTAGGAGTTTTGTACCTGACTCCCCGGAAGTTTCTGAACCGACTGGTGTTCTCAAAGAGGGGGTGATTTTGTCTGCCATCTCTCCTGATCTGCGACGGGTGTTGCAGGAGTTTCAGGCCAATAGACCTGATCGTTGTCCACCCGAGAGACTGTTTGTCCCAGACAGATGGACCAGTAGAGTTATTTCCGAGGTTCACTCTTCGGTGTTGGCAGGTCATCCTGGGATTTTTGGTACCAGGGATTTGGTGGCGAGATCCTTTTGGTGGCCTTCCTTGTCGCGGGATGTGCGTTCCTTTGTGCAGTCCTGTGGGATTTGTGCTCAGGCCAAGCCTTCGTGTTCTTGTGCCAGTGGATTGCTTTTGCCTTTGCCTGTCCCGAAGAGGCCTTGGACGCATATTTCCATGGATTTTATTTCGGATCTTCCTGTCTCTCAGAAGTTGTCTGTCATCTGGGTGGTTTGTGATCGTTTTTCCAAAGTGGTCCATTTGGTACCCTTGCCTAAGTTGCCTTCCTCCTCCGATTTGGTGCCACTGTTTTTTCAGAATGTAGTTCGTTTACATGGTATTCCGGAGAACATTGTGTCCGACAGAGGATCCCAGTTTGTGTCCAGATTTTGGCGATCCTTTTGTGCTAAGATGGGCATTGAATTGTCTTTTTCGTCAGCCTTCCATCCTCAGACGAATGGTCAAACCGAACGAACTATTCAGACCTTGGAAATTTATTTGAGATGTTTTGTTTCTGCTGACCAGGATGATTGGGTGACCTTTTTGCCATTGGCTGAGTTCGCCCTCAATAATCGGGCTAGTTCTGCTACTTTGGTTTCACCTTTCTTTTGCAATTCTGGTTTTCATCCTCGTTTCTCCTCGGGTCAGGTTGAGTCTTTTGACTGTCCTGGGGTGGATTCTGTGGTGGATAGGTTGCAGCAGATTTGGAACCATGTGGTGGACAATTTGACTTTGTCCCAAGAGAAGGCTCAGCGCTTTGCTAACCGCCGTCGCTGTGTGGGTCCCCGACTTCGTGTGGGGGATTTGGTATGGTTGTCTTCTCGTTATGTCCTGATGAAGGTTTCCTCTCCTAAGTTCAAGCCTCGTTTCATCGGTCCTTATAAGATTTTGGAAATCCTCAACCCTGTGTCTTTTCGTTTGGACCTCCCAACATCGTTTGCCATTCATAATGTGTTCCATAGGTCATTGTTGCGGAGATATGTGGTGCCTGTGGTCCCTTCTGTTGATCCTCCTGCTCCGGTCTTGGTCGAGGGGGAGTTGGAATATGTGGTGGAGAAGATCTTGGATTCTCGTGTTTCGAAACGGAGACTTCAGTGCTTAGTGAAATGGAAGGGTTATGGTCAGGAGGATAATTCCTGGGTTGTCGCCTCTGATGTCCATGCGGCCGATTTGGTTCGTGCCTTTCATTTGGCTCGTCCTGATCGGCCTGGGAGCTCTGGTGAGGGTTCGGTGACCCCTCCTCAAGGGGGGGTACTGTTGTGAATTCCGTTCTCGGGCTCCCTCCTGTGGTCATGAGTGGCACTGTGTGAGTTTGTTCTTGGGCGCCCTCTGGTGGCCTTTAACGATATGGCTGGGCTCAGCTGTTTCATCTCCTGCTAGGCTGGGCCTATTTAACTCACCTGGACCTTTACTTGTCGCCTGCTGTCGGTGTATTCAGTCCTGATCCTGTGCTCTCCTGAATATTCCTTGTGACCAGTCTCCTGCTATGAGAAGCTAAGTTTGCTTGTTCAGTTTCTCATTATTTCCTTGAAAACGTTTCTCATTATATTATGAGTTCAGCCCAGCTTGCTTTCATGTGATTTTTTGCTTGCTGGTTAGTTCTGGGGTGCAGAGTGCGCCCCTCACATCGTGAGTCGGTGTGGGGGTTCTTGTATTCTCTGCGTGGTTTACTTTTGATAGTTTTTGTACTGACCGCACAGACACCTATCTTTATCTGCCTATCTAGTATTAGCGGGCCTCATTTGCTAAACCTGTTTCATCTCTTCGTTTGTGTTTTCCCCTTAACTCACCGTTATTATTTGTGGGGGGCTATCTAAAACTTTGGGGATATTTCTCTGAGGCAAGTGAGGTCTTTGCTTTCTCTCTAGGGGTAGTCAGTTTCTCAGGCTGTGACGAGGCATCTAGGTTTTCAGGTAACGCTCCACAGCTGCCTTTAGTGTGTTTGGATAGGATCAGGATTGCGGTCAGTATAGCTTCCACATCCCCAGAACTTGTCCTATATATTCAGGGTATATGTGTCAGGTCAGTTTGAGATCCTACCACCAGGATCATAACAGTATCCCTTGACAACCCCAACTAGTCACAGACATAGATTTCCAATCCAGCACTGGATTATGTACCTGTAACCATGGAAAACCCAGCACAACAACATCATGCAAATTATGCAACACCAAAAAGCGAATATTTTCCTGATGTGCTGGAGCCATGTACATGGTCAACTGTGTCCAGTACTGAGGTTTATTCTTGGCCAATGGCGTAGCATCAATCCCCCTTAAGGGAATAGGGCTCTGCAAAGGCTCCAAGGAAAAGCCACAGCGTTTGGCAAATTCCAAGTCCATTAAGTTCAGGGCAGCGCCAGAATCCACAAATGCCATAACAGAAAAGGACGACAATGAGCAAATCAGGGTAACAGACAAGAGAAATTTAGGCTGTACAGTACTAATGGTAACAGACCTAGCGACCCTCTTAGTATGCTTAGGGCAATCAGAAATAGCATGAGTAGAGTCACCACAGTAAAAACACAGTCCATTCTGACGTCTGAATTCCTGCCGTTCTGCTCTAGTCAAAATCCTATCACATTGCATAGGCTCAGGACTCAGCCCAGAGGACACCGCCATATGGTGCACCACCTTGCGCTCGCGCAGGCGCCGATCAATCAGAATGGCCAAAGACATTGATTCGTTCAAACCAGCAGGCGTGGGGAACCCCACCATAACATCTTTAAGGGCTTCAGAAAGACCCTTTCTGAAAATTGCTGCCAGGGCATACTCATTCCATTTTGTGAGCACAGACCACTTTCTAAATTTCTGGCAGTATACTTCTGCTGCTTTTTGACCCTGACACAGAGCAATAGCGCACATATATTCCCTTAAAACTTCACTTTTATTCAACAATAATAAAAACCCAGACCCAATGAAAAGTATTGGTCACTAAAATACTAACCTATTAGGATCCTAGATAACACTGCCACTAACACCTGCCTGACTGTGGAGGTTGGCACCCTAAGAATCGATTTTTTTGGCGCCCCCACTCAACGCAGGCTATCCCTCTCTCCCCTATAATATCTCTCTCAGTATAGGCGGGAAAACAATATAGGGACCTAGTGGAGACCCCGTAGAATTGTGAAAGGGGCGTGGCTTATATGGTAGCGGTTTTTTGAATGGCTATATAAGTCCACAATGTCACGGCCGGCGTATGCCTCATATCCATGCAACATCCGGCATCATGAATATCGCTTCCTCCTGATGAACCGTGAGAGCGGGGAAACGCGTTGAGGAGATACTGGCACACGCTAAGTTAACCCCCTTTTTTTTGTCTGTTTTGTTTATCTTGTTTTTCTCTTAGTGACTGATCTTTGGTGTTCTAATTGATCTAAGTTATCAGGTGTTGGGGCAGCACCATGACAGTTGCTATTGAATCTAATGGGGATTCTTATTAAATTGTGTTGCGCTGTGTCAATACTTCATTTATTATATGGAGGCACCTATTTAGGTCCATATCTGGTCTACATTGTTTAGTCTGTTGTTTTTTCACCACTACTCTGTCCCTATATTGTTTTCCCACCTATACTGAGAGGGATATTATAGGGGAGAGAGGGATAGCCTGCGTTGAGTGGGGGAGCCAAAAAATCGATTCTTAGGGTGCCAACCTCCACAGCCAGGCAGGTGTAAGTGGCAGTGTTATCTAGGATCCTAATAGGTTAGTATTTTAGTGACCAATACTTTTCATTGGGTCTGGGTTTTTATTATTGTTGAATAAAAGTGAAGTTTTAAGGGAATATATGTGCGCTATATGATTTTTTGTTCCCTAAGAGATAGTTTTTCTGTTTAGTACTCCTGACACAGAGCCAGCAAGATTTTTTCTGCCTGATCCACAGAATTAGGTTCGTCATACAGCAATCCGAGCGCTTGAAAAAATGCGTCTACATTGAGCAATGCAGGATTCCCTGGCTCAAGGGAGAATGCCCAGTCCTGCGGGTCTCCACGCAGCAGAGAAATGACAATCTTCACCTGCTGAATGGGGTCACCAGAGGAACGGGGTCTCAGAGCAAAAAATAATCTGCAGTTATTTTTAAAGTTCAAAAATTTAGATCTATCCCCAGAAAACAAATAGGAATTCTAGGCTTTAAAACCGGAGTCTGAACAACATAATCTTGGATACTCTGTACCCTTGCAGCGAGTTGATCCACACGCGAGGACAGACCCTGAACCTCCATGTCAGCACCAGAATCCTGAACCACCCAGAGATTAAGGGGAAAAAAAAGACAAGACAGGCTGCAAAGGAAAAAAAAATGGCTCAGAACTTTTTTTTCCCTCTTTTGAGATGCAGTCAACACATTGTGGGCCAGCTGTACTGTTATGACCTGGTGGTTAAGGAGCAACACTGATATAACCTGGTGGTTAAAGAGCAACATGGGATGAGCTCTGAGGAGGTGGTATCTTTACTGACCGCAGGTCCTAATCCTAACACCAACACTAGCAGTAGCCGTGGGATGTTCCTGTCACTCCCTAGACACCTCGTCACAGCCTGAGAACTAACTACCCCTAAAGATGGAAAACAGAAAGCTATCTTGCCTCAGAGAAAACCCCCAAAGGAAAGATAGCCCCCCACAAATATTGACTGTGAGTGGAGAGGGAAATGACATACACAGAAATGAAAACAGAATTTAGCAAAGGAGGCCAATACTAATCTAGATAGACAGAATAGGAAAGGTTACTGTGCGGTCAGTATTAAAAACTAAAAATCCACGCAGAGTTTACAAAAATGATCTCCACACCGACTCACGGTGTGGAGAGGCAAATCTGCTTCCCCAGAGCTTCCAGATAGCCTGAAAATATCATGATGACAAGCTGGACAAAAAGAAACATAACATGAGCAGAGCAATTAAGTCCACAGCAAATGGACAACCAAAGAACTAGCAAAAACTTATCTTTTGCTGAAATGGACAGGCCATAGGAGAAATCCAAGAAGAGATCTGAATCCAACCCTGAAACATTGACAGCTGGCATGAACTGAAGACCAGAGCCAGGTTAAATAGCAAAGCCAGGAGAGACGATCAGTGAAAGCAGCTGCTACAGCTAAACTCAAGGAGCAGCAGTTCCACTCGAAACCACCAGAGGGAGCCCAAGGGCAGAACTCACAAAAGTACCATTCACAACCACAAGAGGGCGCCCAAGAACGGAATTCACAACAGGAAAGGCCATTCAAGAGAGTCAAATGCCTTGGCCACGTCCAGCGAGGGGATGGCCCACTTATTCTCCAATACCACCGTGCCATATTGGGCTATTGACTGAACTCTCCTAATATTAATAGATGTACTTTTACCTGGCATAAATACAGTCACAGGGTGTATTATTTCCAATATTACTGCATTTAACCTGGTGGCCAAAATTTTAGTGAAAATTTTATATTCTACGTTTACTAATGAAATAGGACAATAAGATCCACATTCTAAGGGGTCCTTCCCTTCTTTTTTTTAAATTATAATATTTGCTTCATAATAGGAGTCTGGCAAAGAACCCCCCTCCCAAATCCCCTGAAATACTTTCAAAAGAATTGGCGCCAAAATGTCTCAATATTTCCTATACATCTCTATGGGGAATCCATCTGGGCCGGGTGCATTTCCCGAAGCCACCTCCGAGTCTTTCAGGCGCCTCTCCATGTCATCATCTTCCTGTGAAGTCAAACGTTTAATGTAAGATATTGTAGAGGATAAACATCCTCTCAGATATGCTTTAAGAACATCCCAGAAAACATTAATATTTTGCGGCTCTGGGTGGAACGCGATGAATCAATCCATTCCTATATAGTCCTGTCATTGGGGCCTATTAGCTTCAGCCAAAATGGGTTTAATTTCCAAGTCATGTTGTTTCTTATTTGACCGAACCTAAGTTTAAGGATTACCGGGCTATGATTGGAAACGCCCCTATTCCCATGCCTCACCTCCCCTACCCGCACCGCCAAGTTACTGGAACCAAATATATAATCTAGTCGGGATAGAGTGCGTCTAACAGACGAATGACAAGTAAATTCTTTTACATCAGGATGGTGCATTCTCCATAAATCTAACCAGCCAGTACCTTCTATAAATGTTGACAGCCGAGACGAAGGAGGGTTCACCCCAGAATCCCTGCCATCCAATCTGAGCCTATCCAGGCGATCATCCATGATCAAATTAAAATCTCCCATGCACATAACATGTGCATCCGGATAGTTTAAGGCAAAGCTCACCGCTTTTTTAATGATTGACATATTTGCTGGGGGTGTATTATATATGCATATTATAATACAAAAATTGAAAAAGAATAGGGGTAACCAAAGGCAAACAATATCTATAATGTACCATCTGGAAAAATTATAATAAACAAAAAATATATATTAAATAGCAATAACTCACAGATGGAATTATTTTTGCCCTAGTGTTGGATCAAGACAGTTATCCAGACAATATACAAGCGAGGGGGAGGAAATAAATCCAAAAAGATAACCTTATGTCTTTTTAATAAAATTGCTTTATTAACAGTGCAAGGCAAGAGGAAGATTTCCCGGTGTTCTGTTTGTATTAGTTGTTTTTATATTCTTGTTGGGCGACTATGTTGTCACCAATGCCCTCTTGCCTTGCACTGTTAATAAAGCAATTTTATTAAAAAGACATAAGGTTATCTTTTTGGATTTATTTCCTCCCCCTCGCTTGTATATTATAATACAGTCTTTCAAATTCACCATCGCATGTACAAACACAAAATGTCCCTCTGAATCTCTCCTAACCTCTCCAACCTCCCATCTAATATCTTTGTGTATTAATAAAGAAACTCCTCTGGAGTAACTAGTGTGAAATGCATGTACAGACAATTGCACCCAAGGCTTTTGCACATAACGAGCCAAGTCCCTAGTCAGGTGTGTTTCAACCAAAGCTATAATATGAGGATGATAGCGTCGTATCTGAGAAAATACTTTAACTCTCTTTCGGGGTGATCCGAGGCCTCTCACATTCCAAGTCATACATGTAATATCAGATGCCATGCCCTCTCATCCAAATATGATTTACATTGTCCCACCGATCACATTTCTTAAATTTAATGGAAAAAATCATGGCAGCAATTTCTATATAAACAACAACTAACAACACTAAAACCGTAAAGAGCAAAAAATGCTTCAAAAGGGAGCAAAGTTTCATGCCCCTATCCCAGTCCAAAAAAGGGGGTACCATCTCTGAACACAGAGTCCAGTATGGTTGTAATCTTGGATGTTGGCGAAAAGAGCTCCTCTTTTAAAAGGGGGAAGAGAAAAAAGAAAAGCAGAAAAAAACCCATAGTGAGGAAGTTTAATTTCTTATGTACCCATATTCAAAGACGACAAACAGTTTAGGATTTTTTCCCCCACCCGCTCCCACATCCATTCCTTGGCTTCCGCTGGGGATGCAAAAAAGGAAGTAGTACCCTTGTAGACAACCTGAAGTCTGGCAGGGTAGACCATTGAATAGAGAATGTTCTTTTCTCTGAGCTGTTTCTTTATCTCCATGAATTGAGCCCGCTGCTTTTGAAGTTCCATGGAAAAATCCGGGAATATTGAAATGGTAGCATTATCAAATTTAATGGAACTCTTTTGTCTTGCCATGCGAACGAAGTACAGCATCCCTGTCTCTACAGTTTAAAGGGCACCTGTCACCCCCAAAATGGCTGGTGAGGTAAGCTCACCGGCATCAGGGGCTTATCTACAGCATTCTGTAATGATGTAGATAAGCCGCCGATGTTACCTGAAAGAGGAGAAAAAGACGTTAGATTATACTCACCCAGGGGCGGTCCCGCTCTGGTCCGCGTCCGACGGGTGTCTCCGGTCCGCTCCGGCGCCTCCCATCTTCGTTCCATGACGTCCTCTTCGGGTCTTCGCGCCGCGGCTCCGGCGCAGGCGTACTTTGTCTGCCCTATTGAGGGCAGAGCAAAGTACTGCATTGCGCAGGCGCCGGGCTTCTCTGACCTTTCCGGCGCCTGCGCACTGCAGTACTTTGCTCTGCCCTCAATAGGGCAGACAAAGTACGCCTGCGCCGGAGCCGCGGCGCGAAGACCCGAAGAGGACGTCATGGAACGAAGATGGGAGGTGCCGGAGCGGACCGGAGACACCCCTCAGACGCGGACCAGAGCGGGACCGCCCCTGGGTGAGTATAATCTAACGTCTTTTTCTCCTCTTTCAGGTAACATCGGCGGCTTATCTACAGCATTACAGAATGCTGTAGATAAGCCCCTGATGCCGGTGAGCTTACCTCACCAGCCATTTTGGGGGTGACAGGTTCCCTTTAATATGCGTGCCAAAAAGGGTCTTGGTGGGTTGCCCAGAGGAAGATGCCTTGTAGGAACCCTGTGGGCCCTCTCCACAGAGAATGTTGAGGAGAATTCATTCCATAGAGTATCCTTGAGCCAGTTCTCGAAGAATTGTTCAGGTCGCTAGCCTTCTGAGTGTTCTGGTAGCCCAATTATGCAAATATTATTCCGACGTAGTCTGTCCTCTAGGTCATCTGCCTTTTGCTTCCAAGCATTTATGGAACTAGATACTTTGGTCAGTTTAGCCTCCATAGGTATAGAGTTGTCTTCAAAGCGGGATACCCATGATTCAACTTCCATAATTCAACCGCTCATGGATTGCATAACCTGTCGAAGGCGCCCCACCTCAGAATGTACCTCCTCTATTTTCCCAGTTAGGGATGTCCTAGTTAAAGATATTGCCTGCATCAACTGTTCAGATGCCTGTTTCAATGTCAGATCCTCCCGATCTTCACTTTCCTCACTATCTGAGGCATGATTTTTCTGCTGGCCTACAGTCTTGACCCCAGATGGGATTTCCCGGACTTCACCCGATCGGAGGCGCACTGCGCACCTCCTCAGGAGCCAGACGCCTTTAGGTGCCCAGTGGAGCTCAGCAACACCAGTGGAGAGCCACTTGGGTGAGTTAAACGTGGGGTTTCAATCAGGATTCTAGGAGCTCCGGCTAGCCATGTCCATCCTGCTCCACTACATAGCCACGCCCCCTCTTTAATTTTGTTTAATAAAGATGTAGCATTGTTTACTATATTTGGCTTTATAATATTTTGTGAATAGGTTTTCCTAGTATTCATTATAGCCCGTCTCATAATTATTTATTGATAGTTAATATTATTTTACACTCTTTTTTGTACCACTTTTGTTGCTTTGGCTGTAATAGATTATTTATACTTCTGTGTTTCCCATAGATTTAATGGACAATACTGGCATGGACTGCAGGTCCAGGGAAATTTCCTGGAGGAACCAACTTATTAACCCCTTCATGACCTTGGTATTTTCCGTTTTTTCCGTGTTCGTTTTTCGCTCCCCTCCTTGCCAGAGCTATAACTTTTTTATATTTCCGTAAATTTGGCCATGTGAGGGCTTATTTTTTGCGGGACGAGTTGTACTTTTGAATGTCATCATTGATTTTACCATGTCATGTACTAGAAATTGGGAAAAAAATTCCAAGTGCGGTGAAATTGCAAAAAAAGTGCAATCCCACACTTGTTTTTTGCTTGGCTTTTTTGCTAGGTTTGCTAAATGCTAAAACTGACCTGCCATTATGATTCTCCAGGTCAGTACGAGTTCATAGACACCTAACATGACTAGGTTTTTTTTTTTATCTAAGTGGTGAAAAAAAATTCCAAACTTTGCTAAAAAAAAAAAAAAATTGCGCCAACCGACCCCAGATCATGAAAAATGGAGGCGCTACAGGTATCACTGTAGCGCCTCCATTTTTCATGATCTGGGGTTGGTTGAGGGCTTATTTTTTGCGTGCCGAGCTGTTGTTTTTAATGATAGCATTTTGGTGCAGATACGTTCTTTTGAACGCCCGTTATTGGATTTTAATGCAATGTCGCAGCGACCAAAAAAAGTAATTCTGGCGTTTCGAATAATTTTCCCACTACGCCATTTAGCGATCAGGTTAATGCTTTTTTTTTTTGATAGATCGGGCGATCCTGAACACGCCAATACCAAATATGTGTAGGTTTGATTTTTTTTATTGATTTATTTTGATTGGGGCGAAAGGGGGGTGATTTAAACTTTTATATATTTTTTATTTTTTTCACATTTTTTTTTCACTTTTTTTTACTTTTGCCATGCTTCAATAGCCTCCATAGGAGGCTAGAAGCTGGCACAACACGATCGGCTCTGCTACATAGCAGCGATCTGATGTTCGCTGCTATGTAGCAGAATTGCAGGTGTGCTGTGAGCGCCGACCACAGGGTGGCGCTCACAGCTGCCGGGATCAGTAACCATAGAGGTCTCAAGGACCTCTATGGTTACTATTCTGAAGCATTGCCGACCTCCGATCATGTGACGGGGTCGGTGATGCGATCATTTCCGGCCCCCCGGCCAGAAGCGGTAGTTAAATGCCGCACTCTGAATTACTCTGACCTTGTCAAGATTTCTATCTCTTATTATGCGCAGTTTCCATGTGGCCCTGCTGCTGTATGTGAACTGGCTGCCGACTCAATCTGTCCCTCCCGGGTCCTGGTTCGACGGGCAACCCGAGTCCTTTTTGTCAGTTTATCCCCTCTGGGAATACCGCTGAACTCTGTGTCTGTTGCTGCGCCTGACCCTAGTGAGGCTGATATCACCTCACGTCTTTCCGGTCGCTGTATTATATATAATGAATATAGCCGTGGATCCGGTATCCGTCCCTGCGCCTATTCTGGGTAATAATTAATGCTACCCGGTTCTCACAATGTCCTTTCTCTCTATTCTCCTTCTCTTCAGGTCGATGGTCCTGACTTATCAACCGTCATAGGGTTGTTCGAAAATCAGTTGTATGACCTTTCACTCCTAGCTCCTTAGCCCAACTGCCAGTCATTTTCTCAGACCAGAATAGATCAAGGGGAGTCTCTGGAGCTCCCCCTTCTGGCTGGAGATGGTAGTGCAGTCTTGCTATTTTAGTATTTGTATTTGGTGTCAATAACTATTTTTGTGGCAAATACCCCGCGTCACACATTTGAGTCACAAGCGACAAACCTACAGAGCAGATATATATTATTGATCATGGATATAGTAAAATAAGCATCAATAAGGCATGCCAATGAGCAAAATATTCAAACTAGCAACTATTACACTGCTCCACAAAGCACTCAGGAGACAATCAGGTGAGGTTCATCACCCAATATCATTCACATTGGCACTACATGACAAAAATTGTACAGAAATATACTGGCCAGTTTTGTATACAATTCAATCCAATCCAATTTTCTGTCATCAAACAATATGTATCAACTAATGCTAGTGTCATAGCCAGAAGTGGAAATAATCTAAAAGACATACTTGTGTCCAGCCATTATCAATCGGTTCCAAAATGCCTTACCCCTTCTATCATACGACCAAAATGGGGTTGTGCACCATGTAGCCATTGCATTGCCTGTGCTAATATCAAGCATACAACAAACTTCTCAAACATGGCTGGAATAAAGAACTATACCATCACAAATAGCATCATTTGTTCTACGCGTGCTGCTGTATACTATGCCATATGCCCATGTCCTAGGCCTCACAATACATGAATTCAAAGTGAAAGTACAGGAATATCGTCGTGAAATTTTTGTCATAAAGGGAATACAAATGGATTTGGACTCTGGACACAGTATACCCCAACGGATTAAATAAAATCTGCAGTTTTATACCATTCCTCTAGTGTTATGTATTGATCCCCCAACTACCTATCATTATTGTTTTAATTACTTTTTGTTTTAGATCATCGTATAGGCACTTGTTTCTTTGCTTTTTAATGCATATACTAATTTATGTCTTTCTATTCTTTTGCATAGTTCTGCTGCGTCTTTTTGATGGGACTTGGATATCCATGTGTGTACTGGTCTTTATCTATGACGGCGTAATTTTATAGCATGGATCTTTTCCAGCTATCAAATATCCAGAAATATGTTTGTCTTGTTTTATATATTTATACCATATTTTACCTATGTTTATGTGTATATATATATATATATATATATATATATATATATATATATATATATGTATAATATACAGTATGTATATTATATATATATCTATACACAAACGTGTGTGTATATATCTATATATATATATATAAAAAGGCATCGTGATTACTCGCTAATCCCGCCCCCTGCACAGTAGCCCCACCCCCACCACATCACCACACAAAATCCCGCCCCCCCACCACATCACCACATAATCCCGCCCCCAACACATCACCACACAATTCCACCCCCAACACATCACCACACATAATCCCGCCCCCCACCCCATTACCACAGATAATCCCGCCCCCCCACCACATCACCACATAATCTCGCCCCCCAACACATCACCACACATAATCCCGCCCCCCACCGCATTACCAGAGATAATCCCGCCCTTCTCCACATTACCACAGATAATCCCACCACATTACCACAGATAATCCCACCCCACCACATTACCACACATAATCCCGCCCCCCACCATTTACTACAGATAATCCCGCCCCCCACCACATTACCACACTTAATGCCGCCCCCACTACATCACCACACATAATCCTGCCCACCACATCACCACACATAATCCCGCGTCCCCAACACATCCCCACACATAATCCCGCCCCCCCACCACATCACCATACATAATCCCGCCCCAAACACATCACCACACATAATCCCATCCCCCAACACATCACCACACATAATCCCGCCCCCCCACCCCATTGCCACACATAATCCCGCCCCCACCACATCACCACAGATAATCCTGCCCCACATTACCACACATATTCCCGCCCCCACCACATTACCACACAAAATCCTGCCCCCCACCACATTACTACAGATAATCCTGCCCCCACCACATTACCACACATAATCCCACCCCCCACCACATTACCACACATAATCCCGCCCCCCACCACATTACCACACATAATCCCACCCACCCACCACATAACTACAGATAATCTTATCCCCCACCACATTACCATACATAATCCAGCCCCCCACCACATTTCCACACATAATCCCACCCCCACCACATTTTCACACATAATCCAGGCCCCCAACCACATTACCACACATAATCCCGCCCCCACCACATCACCACATAATCCCGCCCCCTAACACATTACCACAAGATCCCGCCACCCCACCACATTACCTCATATAATCCAGGCCCCCCACCACATTACCACACATAATCCCACCGCCCACCACATTACCACACATAATCCCACCCCCCCACCACATTACCACACACAATCCCGCCCCCAACACATCACCACACATAATCCCGCCCCCCACCCCATTACCACACATAATCCCGCCCCCCACCACATTATCACACATAATCCTGACCCCACCACATTACTACAGATAATCCCCCCACCACATTACCACACTTAATCCCGCCCCCCACCACATCACCACAAATAATCCCACCTGCCCACCACATCACCACACATAATCCCGCCTGCCTACCACATCACCACACATAATCCAGCCCGCCCACCACATCACCACACATAATCCCGCCCGCCTACCACATCACCACACATAATCCCGCGCCCCAAACACATCACCAGTCACCACACATAATTCCACCCCCCCACCACATTACCACACATAATCCCACCCCCCAACAGATTACCACACATAATCCCGCCCCCCACCACATTACTACAGATAATCCCCACCACATTACCACACTTAATCCCGCCCCCCACCACATCACCACACATAATCCCACCTGCCCACCACATCACACATAATCCCGCCTGCTCACCACATCGCCACACATAATCCCGCCCGCCCACCACATTACCACACATAATCCCGCCCCCCACCACATTACCACACATAATCCCACCCCCCACCACATTACCACACATAATCCCACCCACCAACACATTACTACAGATATTCCCACACCCCACCAAACTACCACACAAAATCCCATCCCCCAACACATTACTACAGATAATCTCGCCCCCCACCACATCACCACACACAATTCCGCCCCCCACCACATAACCACACATAATCCCGCCCCTTCAACACATCACCACACATAATCCCGCCCCCCAGCACATCACCACACAATCCCACCCCCCAACACATCACCACACAATCCCACCCCCCACCCCATTACCACACATAATCCCACCCCCCCACCACATTACCACACATAATCCCACCCCCCCACCACATTACCACACATAATCTCACCCCCCACCACATTACTACACATAATCCCGCCTCCCACCCCATTACCACACATAATCCCACCCCCCACCACATTACCACACATAATCCCGCCCCCCACCACAACACCACACATAATCCCCCCACTCCATCACCACACATAATCCCGCCCCTGTTATGGACTGGTGATTTAGGAGCTACATGCGACGAGCTCTGAGCAGGTGGTAACTATACTGACCGCAGTTCCTGATCTCAACACAACACTAGAAGTAGCCGTGGGATGTTCCTGTCACTCCCTAGACACCTCGTCACAGCCTAAGAGCTAACTACCCCTAAAGGTAGAAACAGGAAAGCTATCTTGCCTCAGAGAAAATCCCCAAAGGATAGGACAGCCCCCCACAAATAATGACTGTGAGTGGAGAGGGAAATGACATACGTAGAATGAAACAAGATGTAGCAAAGGAGGCCACTTCTAGCTAGACAGATAGTACAGGACAGAACACTGTGCGGTCAGTAATAAAAACTAGAAAAAGTCCACCGCAGAGAATGTAAAAATCTCCACACCTGACTAAAGGTGTGGAGGGCAAAATCTGCTGCCCAGAGCTTCCAGCTTAGCTGAATAGATCCATACTGATAAGCTGGACTAAAGAGAAAAAACATTAAATGAGCTGAACAATAAGTCCACAACAAGTGGACTGCAAAAGGACAAGCAAGGACTTATCTTTGCTGAACTGGTCAGAGTGTCAGAGAAATCCAAAAGAGCTGTGACTCCAAGCAGGAACAATTGACAACTGGCATTGTCTGAGGGATAAGGCCAGACTAAAATAGCCAAGCCAGAAAGACGATCAGTGGAAGCAGCTGCTGATGCTAAATCCAAGAAGCAGCCATTACACTCAAAACCACAGGAGGGAGCCCAAGAGCAGAACTCAAAAACGTGCCACTTACAACCACCGGAGGGAGCCCAAGAGCGGAATTCACAACAGTACCCCCCCTTGAGGAGGGGTCACCGAACCCTCACCAGAGCCCCCAGGCCGATCAGGACGAGCCAAGTGAAAAGCACGAACCAAATCTGCGGCATGGACATCGGAGGCAACAACCCAAGAATTATCCTACTGGCCATAACCCTTCCACTTGACAAGATACTGAAGCCTCCGCCTCGAAAAACGAGAATCCAAAATTTTCTCAACCACATATTCCAACTTCCCCTCAACCAACACCGGGGCAGGAGGATCAACAGAGGGAACAACGGGTACCACATATCTCCGCAACAAAGATCAATGGAAAACATTGTGGATGGCAAAAGAGGCTGGAAGGGCCAAACGAAAAGACACTGGATTGATAATCTCAGAAATCTTATAAGGACCAATAAACCGAGGCTTGAACTTAGGGGAAGAGACCTTCATAGGAACATGATGAGAAGATAACCAGACTAAATCCCCCACCCGAAGCCGAGGACCAACACACCGACGGCGGTTAGCAAAACGTTGAGCCTTTTCCTGAGACAACGTCAAATTGTCTACCACATGAGTCCAAATCTACTGTAACCTGTCCATCACAGAATCCACACCAGGACAATCAGAAGGCTCAACCTGCCCTGAAGAAAAACGAGGATGGAAACCAAAATTACAAAAGAAAGGCAAAACCAAAGTAGCCGAACTGGCCCGATTATTAAGGGCAAACTCGGCCAACGACAAGAAAGCCACCCAATCATCCTGATCAGCAGACAAAAAGCATCTCAAATAGGTTTCCAAGGTCTGATTAGTTCGCTCAGTTTGGCCATTTGTCTGAGGATGAAACTCCGAAGAAAAAGACAAATCAATGCCCATCCTAGCACAAAAGGCCCGCCAAAACCTAGAAACAAACTGGGAACCTCTGTCAGACACAATATACTCCGGAATGCCATGCAAACGAACCACATGCTGAAAAAACAATGGAACCAAATCAGAGGAGGAAGGCAATTTAGGCAAAGGTACCAAATGGACCATTTTAGAGAACCGGTCACAAACCACCCAGATAACAGACATCTTCTGGGAAACGGGAAGATCCGAAATAAAATCCATGGAAATATGCGTCCAGGGCCTCTCAGGGACCGGCAAAGGCAAAAGCAACCCACTAGCGCGGGAACAGCAAGGCTTGGCCCGGGCACAAGTCCCACAGGACTGCACAAAAGAATGCACATCCCGTGACAAGGAAGGCCACCAAAAGGACCTAGCAACCAAATCTCTGGTACCAAAAATCCCAGGATGACCAGCCAACACCGAACAATGAACCTCAGAAATTACCTTACTTGTCTGTTATGATCCTTAGTGGCTGAGGATCACGAATAGACCAGCAAGTGAATAAACTAAGGACAAGCTCTAGGGAGATGGTAACTGGACTGATCGCAAATCTGAACCTATCCAACACAACTAGAGGTAGCCAGTGAACGTGCCTAAAAAATTCCTAGACGTCTCGAGCCAGCCTGAGGAACTAGCTACCCCTAAAGAGAAAGAAAGACCTCGCTTGCCTCCAGAGAAATAATCCCCAAAGATATAGAAGCCCCCAACAAATATTAACGGTGAAGTAAGAAGAAGGCACATACGTAGGGATGAAATCAGATTCAGCAAAAGAGGCCCACTAGTACTAGAAAGCAGAAAATAGAGCAGGGGTCTATGCGATCAATAAAAAACCCTTACAAAATATCCATCCTGAGATTTCAAGAACCCACGCACCAACTAATGGTGTGTGGGGAGAAACTCAGTCCACTAGAGCATCCAGCAAGCGAGGGAATCACATTTTAGCAAGCTGGACAAGAAAACATGATAAACACTGCTGATCAAAAAATGAGCAAACAAAACTTAGCTTGTCCTGGATGGACTGGGAGCGAGGTAGTCAGAGGAATCTGAGTAGCACTGATTACATCGACAGCCGGCAACAAGTGGAAGTAAAACAGAGCTATATAGCAACCTCCCAGAGGATAACGAACCAGCTGATAGCCAGAGACCAGCAGGATAACAAACAAAGCCACCAGGGTGAGCCCAAAGCAAAAGTCACACCATACCACCAGTGACCACAAGAGGGAGCCTGAAAACAGAGTTCACAACAGTACCCCCCCTTAAGGAGGGGTCACCAAACCCTCATGAAAACCCCCAGGGCGATCAGGATGAGCCACATGGAAGGCACAAACCAAATCGGCCGCATGAACATCAGAGGCGACAACCCAAGAATTATCCTCCTGACCATAGCCCTTCCACTTGACCAAATACTGGAGCCTCCGTCTAGAAACACGAGAATCCAAGATCTTCTCCACCACGTATTCCAATTCTCCCTCAACCAGCACCGGGGCAGGAGGCTCAACCGGAGGAACCACAGGTACCACATACCTCCGCAACAACGAGCGATGGAACACATTATGAATAGCAAATGATGCCGGGAGGTCCAGACGGAATGACACAGGGCCAAGGACTTCCAGAATCTCATAAGGACCGATAAACCGAGGCTTGAACTTAGGAGAGGAGACCTTCATAGGAACGAAGCGAGAAGACAACCACACCAAGTCCCCAACGCAAAGTCAGGGACCCACACAGCGACGGCGGTTGGCAAAGAGCTGAGCCTTCTCTTGTGACAACTTCAAATTGTCCACCACATGATTCCAAATCTGATGCAACCTATCCACCACAACAGCCACTCCAGGACAGTCAGAAGGCTCCACCTGACCCGAGGAAAAACGAGGATGAAACCCCGAATTACAAAAAAAAGGAGAAACCAAAGTAGCAGAACTAGCCCGATTATTAAGGGCAAACTCGGCCAACGGCAAAAAAGTAACCCAGTCGTCCTGGTCAGCAGAAACAAAACATCTTAAATAAGTCTCCAAGGTCTGATTAGTTCGCTCGGTTTGGCCATTCGTCTGAGGATGGAAGGCCGACGAAAAAGACAATTCAATGCCCAACTTAGCACAAAAGGTCCGCCAAAATCTAGACACAAACTGGGATCCTCTGTCAGAAACAATGTTCTCAGGAATCCCGTGCAAACGAACCACATTTTGAAAAAACAGTGGAACCAACTCGGAGGAGGAAGGCAACTTAGGTAAGGCCACCAAATGGACCATCTTAGAAAAACGATCACACACCACCCAGATGACAGACATTCTCTGAGAGACAGGGAGATCTGAAATAAAATCCATGGAAATGTGCATCCAAGGCCTCTTCGGGACAGGCAAAGGTAACAGCAAACCACTGGCACGAGAACAGCAAGGCTTAGCCCGAGCACAAATTCCACAAGACTGCACAAAGGAACGCACATCCCGCGACAAGGAAGGCCACCAAAAAGACCTGGCCACCAAGTCTCTGGTACCAAATATTCCAGGATGGCCCGCCAACACAGAAGAATGAACCTCGGAGATGACTCTGTTGGTCCATCTATCCGGGACAAACAGTCTCTCCGGTGGACAGCGGTCAGGTCTATCCGCCTGAAACTCTTGCAGCACACGTCGCAAATCTGGGGAGATGGCAGACAAAATCACCACTTCTCTAAGGATACCAGCCGGCTCTGAATCTCCAGGAGAGTCAGGCACAAAACTAGAAAGAGCATCAGCCTTCACATTCTTCGAACCCGGCAGGTACGAGACCATGAAATCAAATCGAGAGAAAAACAACGACCAACGAGCCTGTCTGGGATTCAGCCGCTTGGCCGACTCGAGATAGATCAAATTCTTGTGATCAGTCAAGACCACCACAAGATGTTTAGCTCCCTCGAGCCAATGTCGCCACTCCTCAAATGCCCACTTCATAGCCAACAGCTCCCGATTACCGACATCATAATTCCGCTCGGCAGGCGAAAACTTTCTTGAAAAGAAAGCACATGGCTTCATCACAGAGCCATCGGGGCTTCTCTGCGACAAAACAGCCCCCGCTCCAATCTCGGAAGCATCAACCTCCACCTGGGAGGGAAGTGAGACATCTGGCTGACATAAGACCGGAGCCGAAGAAAACCGACACTTCAGCTCCCGAAAGGCCTCCACAGCCGCAGAAGACCAATTAGTCACATCAGAACCCTTCTTGGTCAAATCCGTCAAAGGCTTAACAACGCCAGAAAAATTAGCTATGAAGCGACGGTAAAAATTAGCAAAACCCAAGAACTTCTGAAGACTCTTAACAGATGTAGGCTGCGTCCAGTCATGAATAGCCTGAACCTTGACTGGGTCCATCTCAATAGTAGAAGGAGAAAAAATGAAACCCAAAAAAGAAATCTTCTGGACTCCAAAAAGACATTTTGAGCCCTTCACAAATAAAGCATTGTCACGCAGGACCTGAAAGACCATCCTGACCTGCTTAACATGAGACTCCCAATCATCCAAAAAAACCAGAATATCATCCAGATACACAATCATAAACTTATCCAGATATTCACGGAAGATGTCATGCATAAAGGACTGAAAGACTGAAGGAGCATTAGAAAGTCCAAAAGGCATCACCAAGTACTCAAAATGGCCTTCAGGCGTATTAAATGCAGTTTTCCATTCATCACCCTGTTTTATACGCACAAGGTTATACGCACCACGAAGATCTATCTTGGTGAACCAACTAGACCCCCTAATGCGAGCAAACAAATCAGTTAACAATGGCAAAGGATACTGAAATTTGACCGTGATTTTATTCAAAAGGCGATAATCAATACAGGGTCTCAGGGAACCATCCTTTTTAGCCACAAAAAAGAATCCTGCACCAAGAGGGGATGAGGACGGGCGAATATGTCCCTTCTCTAAAGACTCCTTTATATAACTCCGCATGGCAGCGTGCTCCGGCACAGATAAATTGAAAAGTCGTCCCTTAGGAAACTTACTACCAGGAACCAAATTTATAGCACAATCACAGTCCCTATGAGGAGGTAGAGAATTGAGTTTGGGCTCCTCAAATACATCCTGGTAGTCTGACAAAAACGTAGGGACTTCAGAAGGAGTGGACGTAGCAATTGACACCACAGGAGCGTCACCATGAATTCCCTGACAACCCCAACTTGACACTGACATAGCTTTCCAATCCAGGACTGGATTATGAGTCTGCAACTATGGTAGACCCAACACGACGACATCATGCAAATTATGCAGTACAAGAAAGCGAATCACCTCCTGACGATCAGGAGTCATGAACATGGTCACTTGTGTCCAGTACTGAGGTCTATTCGTAGCCAATGGTGTAGAATCAATTCCACTTAGTGGAATAGGGAATTTTAAAGGCTCCAAATCAAAACCACAGCGCCTGGCAAATGACCAATCCATAAGACTCAGGGCGGCACCTGAATCTACAAAAGCATTAACCGGGTAAGATGACAGGGAACAAATCAGGGTAACAGACAAAATGAACTTAGGCTGTAAAGTACCAATGGTGACAGATTTATCAACCTTTTTTTTGCGCTTAGAGCATGCTGAGATAACATGAGCTGAGTCACCACAGTAAAAGCACAACCCATTTTGCCGTCTATAATTTTGCCGTTCACTTCTGGTCCGAATTCTGTCACATTGCATAGATTCAGGTGTCTGTTCAGAAGACACCGCCAAATGGTGCACAGGCTTGCGCTCCCGCAAAGGCCGATCAATCTGAATGGCCAGAGACATTGACTCATTCAGACCTGCAGGTGTAGGGAACCCCACCATGACATTCTTAATGGCATCAGAAAGACCTTCTCTGAAATTTGCAGCAAGGGCACACTCATTCCACTGAGTAAGCACCGACCATTTCCGAAATTTCTGGCAGTACACCTCTGCTTCATCTTGCCCCTGTGAGAGGGCCAATAACGTTTTTTCAGCCTGGTTCTCAAGATTAGGTTCCTCATAGAGCAATCCAAGGGCTAGAAAAAATGCATCTACACTAAGCAATGCAGGATCCCCTGGCGCCAATGCGAAGGCCCAATCTTGAGGGTCACCACGCAAAAAGGAAATGATAATCTTAACTTGCTGAACGGCATCACCAGAGGAACGAGGTTTCAAAGAAAGAAACAACTTACAATTGTTCCTAAAATTCAGGAACCTAGATCTATCTCCAGAAAACAACTCCGGAATAGGTATTCTAGGCTCTGACATAGGACTGTGAACAACAAAATCCTGAATACTTTGAACCCTAGCAGCAAGATGATCCAGACTGGAAGCCAAGCTCTGGACATCCATGTCAGCAGCTGAACTCAGAGCCACACCAAGATTAAGAGGAGGAGAGAAGCTAGCCACAGCAGCTAGACACACGGCAAAAAAAAAAAAAAAAAAAAATTCTCAAGGCTTCTTTTCTCCTGCTTCTGCCATGCAATTAACACTTTATGGCCGGCTGTACAGCTATGATCCTTAGTGGCTGAGGATCATGAATAGACCAGCAAGTGAATAAACTAAGGACAAGCTCTAGGGAGATGGTAACTGGACTGATTGCAAATCTGAACCTATCCAACACAACTAGAGGTAGCCAGTGAACGTGCCTAAAAAATTCCTAGACGTCTCGAGCCAGCCTGAGGAACTAGCTACCCCTAAAGAGAAAGAAAGACCTCGCTTGCCTCCAGAGAAATAATCCCCAAAGATATAGAAGCCCCCAACAAATATTAACGGTGAAGTAAGAAGAAGGCACATACGTAGGGATGAAATCAGATTCAGCAAAAGAGGCCCACTAGTACTAGAAAGCAGAAAATAGAGCAGGGGTCTATGCGATCAATAAAAAACCCTTACAAAATATCCATCCTGAGATTTCAAGAACCCACGCACCAACTAATGGTGTGTGGGGAGAAACTCAGTCCACTAGAGCATCCAGCAAGCGAGGGAATCACATTTTAGCAAGCTGGACAAGAAAACATGATAAACACTGCTGATCAAAAAATGAGCAAACAAAACTTAGCTTGTCCTGGATGGACTGGGAGCGAGGTAGTCAGAGGAATCTGAGTAGCACTGATTACATCGACAGCCGGCAACAAGTGGAAGTAAAACAGAGCTATATAGGAACCTCCCAGAGGATAACGAACCAGCTGAAAGCCAGAGACCAGCAGGATAACAAACCAAGCCACCAGGGGGAGCCCAAAGCAAAAGTCACACCATACCACCAGTGACCACAAGAGGGAGCCTGAAAACAGAGTTCACAACACTTGTCCATCTATCAGGAACAAACAGCTTCCCCACAGGACAGCGGTCAGGTTTATCAGCCTGATATTCTTGAAGCACCCACCGTAAATCAGGGGAGATGGCAGAAAGAATCACCCCTTCCTTAAGAATGCCAACCGGCTCAAGGACTCCAGGAGAATCAGGCAAAAAACTCCTAGAGAGGGCATCAGCCTTAACATTCTTAGATCCCGGAAGATACGAGACCACAAAATCAAAATGGGAGAAAAACAGGGACCATCGAGCCTGTCTAGGGTTCAACTGCTTGGCCGACTCAAGGTAAATCAGATTCTTATGATCAGTCAAGACCACAACGCGGTGCTTGGCTCCCTCAAGCCAATGTCGCCACTCCTCAAATGCCCACTTCATGGCCAACAACTCCCGATTGCCGACATCATAATTGCGCTCTGCAGGCGAAAACCTTCTGGAAAAAAAAGCACACGGTTTCATCAAAGAACCATCAGAACTCCTCTGAGACAAAACGGCCCCTGCCCCAATCTCAGAACTATCTGGCTGATGCAACACAGGGGCAGAAGTAAATCGGTGTTTAAGCTCCTGAAAGGCCTCAACAGCCGCAGAGGACCAATTCGTCACATCAGCGCCTTTCTTTGTCAAATCGGTCAGGGGCTTAACCACAGTGGAAAAGTTGGCAATGAAACGGCGATAAAAATTAGCAAAGCCCAAAAATTTCTGAAGATTCTTCACAGATGTGGGTTGAATCCATTTCTATACACGAGGGAGAAAAAATAAAACCCAAAAAAGAGACCTTCTGAACTCCAAATAGGCACTTAGACCCATTCACAAATAAAGCATTATCACGAAGGATCTGGAATACCATTCTGACCTGCTTCACATGAGACTCCCAATCATCAGAAAAAATCAAAATATCATCCAAATACACAATCATGAATTTATCAAGATAATTGCGGAAAATATCATGCATGAAGGAATGAAATACAGAAGGAGCATTAGAGAGCCCGAAAGGCATCACAAGGTATTCAAAATGGCCTTCGGGCGTATTAAATGCAGTTTTCCATTTGTCACCCTGATTAATACGAACAAGATTATATGCCCCTCGAAGGTCAATCTTAGTAAACCAACAAGCCCCCTTGATCCGAGCAAACAAATCAGAAAGCAAAGGTAAACGGTATTGGAATTTGACCGTGATCTTATTAAGAAGGCGATAATCAATACAGGGTCTCAAGGAGCCATCCTTCTTGGCAACAAAAAAGAATCCCGCTCCCAATGGTGACGAAGATGGACGAATATGCCCCTTCTCCAAAGACTCCTTAACATAACTCCGCATGGCGGCATGCTCTGGCACAGACAGATTGAAAAGTCGGCCCTTAGGGAACTTACAGCCAGGAATCAAGTTAATAGCACAATCACAGTCCCTATGTGGAGGAAGGGAACTGGACTTGGGCTCACCAAATACATCCTGGAAATCCGACAAAAACTCAGGAACTTCAGAAGAGGTGGAAGAGGAAATTGACATCAAAGCAACGTCACTATGTACCCCTTGACAACCCCAACTAGTCACAGACATAGATTTCCAATCCAGCACCGGATTATGTCCCTGTAACCATGGGAAACCCAGTACAACAACATCATGCAAATTATGCAGCAACAGAAAACGGCAATCTTCCTGATGTGTTGGAGCCATGCACATGGTCAGCTGAGTCCAATACTGAGGTTTATCCTTGGCCAACGGTGTAGCATCAATGCCCCTCAAAGGAATAGGGCTCTGCAAAGGCTGCAAGGAAAAACCACAGCGCCTGGCGAATTTTAAGTCCATCAAGTTCAGGGCAGCGCCTGATTCCACAAATGCCATGACAGAAAAGGACGATAATGAGCAAATCAAGGTCACAGATAAGAGAAATTTAGGCTGTACAATACTGATGGTAACAGACCTAGCGACCCTCTTAGTACGCTTAGGGCAATCAGAAATAACATGAGCAGAAGCACCACAGTAAAAACACAGCCTATTCTGGCATCTGAATCCCTGCCATTCTGCTCTAGTCAAAATCCTATCACATTGCATAGGCTCAGGACTCTGCTCAGAGGATACTGCCATATGGTGCACAACTTTGCGCTCGCGCAGGCGCCGATCAATCTGAATGGCTAGAGACATAGATTCGCTCAAACCAGTAGGTGTGGGGAACCCCACCATAACATCTTTAAGAGCTTCAGAAAGACCCTTTCTGAAAATTGCTGCCAGAGCCTCCTCATTCCATTTAGTGAGCACAGACCATTTTCTAAATTTCTGGCAGTATACTTCTGCTGCTTCCTGACCCTGACACAGGGCCAACAAGGTCTTTTCTGCATGATCCACAGAATTAGGTTCGTCATACAATAATTCAAGCGCTTGAAAAAATGCGTCTACATTAAGCAATGCCGGATCCCCTGATTCTAGGGAGAATACCCAGTCCTGAGGGTCACCACGCAGCAGAGAGATGACAATTTTAACCTGCTGAATGGAATCACCAGAGGAACGGGGTTTCAAGGCAAAAAACAATTTGCAGTTATTTTTAAAGTTGAAAAACTTGGATCTGTCCCCAAAAAACAAATCAGGGGTTGGAATTCTAGGCTCTAAAGCCGGAGTCTGGACAACATAATCTTGGATACCCTGTACTCTTGCAGCAAGATGATCCACACGAGTAAACAAACCCTGAACATCCATGCCAGTGCCAAAATCCTGAACCACCCACAGATTAAGAGGAAAAAAAAGACAAAACAGACTGCAGAAAAAAAATGGCTCAGAACTTCCTTTTCCTTCTTTTGAGATGCATTTAAATCATTTTTGGCCAGTTGTACTGTTATATGCTGGTGGTTTAGGAGCAACATGGGATGTGCTCTGGAGGAGGTGGTACCTCTACTGACCGCAGTTCCTGAGCTAAACACAACACTAGAAGTAGCCGTGGGATGTTCCTGTCACTCCCTAGACACCTCGTCACAGCCGGTGGACTAACTACCCCTAGAGATAGAAACAGGAAAGCTATCTTGCCTCAGAGAAAATTCCCAAAGGATAGGACAGCCCCCCACAAATATTGACTGTGAGTGGAGAGGGAAATGACATACGCAGAATGAAACCAGGATGTAGCAAAGGAGGCCAGTCTAGCTAGATAGATAGTACAGAACAGAATACTGTGTGGTCAGTATTAAAAACTAGAAAAATCCACCACAGAGTTTACAAAAATCTCCACATCTGACTAAAGGTGTGGAGGGTAAATCTGCTTCCCAGAGCTTCCAGCTTAACTGAATAAATTTATAATGACAAGCTGGACTAGAAAAAATCATAGAAAGTGCAGAAAGATTAAGTCCACAACAAGTGGACTGCAAAAGAACAAAGCAAGGACTTATCTTTGCTGAACTGGTCAGAATATCAGGGAAATCAAAGCAGAGATGTGAATCCAACCAGGAACCATTGACAACTGGCACAGGCTGAAGGATGGAACCAGGCTAAATAGCCGAGCCAGAAAGACAATCAGTGGAAGCAGCTGCTGACTACTAAATCCAAGGAGCAGCAGTACCACTTAAAACCACCGGAGGGAGCCCAAGAGCAGAACTCACAAAAGTGCCACTTACAACCACCGGAGGGAGCCCAGAGCGGAATTCACAACAGGAGAGGATGGGGTAACACTAGTCAGTCCCGACTACAACTAAATACAGAGAGGGTAGCCAAACAAGGGGAACACTTATCTTGAGCAGACTCAGAGAGGCAACACCAGACATCCTCCAACAGCATCATAGAGGAAGATAGCTGACTGCTGTAGCTCCAAACCTTCACAAGGGAGAAATGTGAATGTGACCAGAAAATCTCTGCAGCAACCTAGGGATTTATAAACACCCAGGTCCAAGTGTGTCAGCTATTGCTGGAGGGTGGTTGCCACTGGGTCCAAGAGTCAGAGGATTAAGGAGGCATATGTAAAGACAAACGCAGAGACCTTCTGCAGCCAGATGCAGAGTGACTATCTGCAGCATCTAACACACCCATGACATGACGAAGACATGGCTCATACACAATATGATCTTTTCTGTGGTATTATTATTATTTATTATTAAAGCGCCATTTATTCCATAGCATTTTACATGTGAGAAGGGGTATACATAATAAAAAACAAGTACAATAATCTTAATCAATACAAGTCATGACTAGTACAGTAGGAGAGAGGGCTCAGAATCTCCAAGGGATGGGTGAGAATACAGTAGGTGAGGATATAGGGTATCATACGGATGCAAAGCCTGGGTGATAAAGAAACACAGAAGAATTGATGCCTTTGACATGTGGAGCTGGAGAAGGATGTCATTGGTAACATGTATGGCAAGAAGAACACATAAATCAGTTTTGGAACAAATGAAGCCAGACGTCATTGAAAGCAAGGATCATCAAGCTACGACTTGCCTACTTTGAACACTTCATAGAAAGACAGAAATCATAGTCATAAAAATATAAGGAACAAAGCAAAAAGGAAGATCATCAACCCAATGGCTTTATACTATCAAGATAACAGAAGAGAAGACCTTGGTGGGCCAATTTAGTGTAGCACAAGATTGATCTTCCTACAGATCGTTCATCCATTAAGTCACCATGGCTCAAGATCGATAAAAGTAAATACAAATTCTTCATCTGTACTACCAGCTGGCTATTTTAACATGCGTGGTTAGTTCTGACACAGTACCCTTGAGTTATTGGTTCTCGCTGAATAATCTTTCTCTTAAATATCTCTTTCTTTCCTTTCCTCGAAAGACTCAGTATCCTCCCACCACTTCACATGTTCTACACTATCTGTCTGCAAAATCATTTCCAACTATGAATATGTCTATGAATGTGTCTCTATCTCCATTCCCACTTTTCTACTTCTGAGGGATTTTAGTCTTCTTCCTGGTACAGAAGACACTGTTTTTTAAAAGAATGGGGAAGATGGTCTGCCTTATTTTTTTCCCAAGGCATAGCATGGCATGGCTTATATTAACTTCTTGTGCCTTTTTGGTTACATAGTCTATAACTTCCATGTAACTTCCACATAACTTTCATATACCTTCCAAGTAATAACATCAGGAACCTTCATGTGCTGGAGATTTGGAGGAAGAGAGCACCATGTTTCTCACCTTCTGCTTTTGTCCGGTCCTTGTGTATTTCAGGGAAAGTACAAAAAGGACTAAAGGCCCCGTCTCACATAGCGATTTACCAACGATCACAACCAGCGATACGACCTGGCCGTGATCGTTGGTAAGTCGTTGTGTGGTCGCTGGGGAGCTGTCACACAGACGGCTCTCCAGCGACCAACGATCAGGGGAACGACTTCGGCATCGTTGAAACTGTCTTCAACGATGCCGAAGTCCCCCTGCAGCACCCGGGTAACCAGGGTAAACATCGGGTTACTAAGCGCAGGGCCGCGCTTAGTAACCCGATGTTTACCCTGGTTACCAAAAAAAACAAACAGTACATACTCGCCTTTCGGTGTCCCTTGCCGTCTGCTTCCTGCTCTGACTGAGCCGCCGTACAGTGAGAGCAGAGCGCAGCGGTGACGTCACTGCTGTGATCTGCTCTCACTTTCCGGCCGGCAGTCAGTCAGAGCAGGAAGCAGACGGCAAGGGACACCGAAAGGCGAGTATGTACTGTTTGTTTTTTTTTACATTTACGCTGGTAACCAGGGTAAACATCGGGTTACTAAGCGCGGCCCTGCGCTTAGTAACCCGATGTTTACCCTGGTTACCAGTGAAGACATCGCTGGATCGGTGTCACACACACCGATTCAGCGATGTCAGCGGGACCTCAACGACCAAAAAAAGGTCCAGGCCATTCCGACACGACCAGCGATCTCACAGCAGGGGCCTGATCGCTGGTACGTGTCACACATAGCGAGATCGCTACTGAGGTCGCTGTTGCGTCACAAAACTAGTGACTCAGCAGCGATCTCGCTAGCGATCTCGCTATGTGAGACGGGGCCTTATCTGTAAACTTAAGGCCCCGTCTCACATAGCGAGATCGCTAGCGAGATCGCTGCTGAGTCACAAGTTTTGTGACGCAACAGCGACCTCAGTAGCGATCTCGCTATGTGTGACACGTACCAGCGATCAGGCCCCTGCTGTGAGATCGCTGGTCGTGTCGGAATGGCCTGGACCTTTTTTTGGTCATTGAGGTCCCGCTGACATCGCTGAATCGGTGTGTGTGACACCGATCCAGCGATGTCTTCACTGGTAACCAGGGTAAACATCGGGTTACTAAGCGCAGGGCCGCGCTTAGTAACCCGATGTTTACTCTGGTTACCAGCGTAAATGTAAAAAATAACAAACAGTACATACTCGCCTTCTGATGTCCGTCAGGTCCCTTGCCGTCTGCTTCCTGCTCTGAGTGCCGTACAGTGAGAGCACAGCACAGCAGTGACGTCACCGCTGCGCTCTGCTCTCACTGTACGGCACTCAGAGCAGGAAGCAGACGGCAAGGGACCTGACGGACATCAGAAGGCGAGTATGTACTGTTTGTTATTTTTTACATTTACGCTGGTAACCAGGGTAAACATCGGGTTACTAAGCGCGGCCCTGCGCTTAGTAACCCGATGTTTACCCTGGTTACCCGGGTGCTGCAGGGGGACTTCGGCATCGTTGAAGACAGTTTCAACGATGCCGAAGTCGTTCCCCTGATTGTTGGTCGCTGGAGAGAGCTGTCTGTGTGACAGCTCCCCAGCGACCACACAATGACTTACCAACGATCACGGCCAGGTCATATCGCTGGTCGTGATAGTTGGTAAATCGCTATGTGAGACGGGGCCTTTACAGGCCTTCAACTGCCTCATCTAATCCTCTTTTAGTTGCATAATTGTTACATACCTATCCAAAGATGCAAACACTCTCTCCTGATTAATGAAGCTCACTTTTGCCTTCTCCTGTGGAGATGCCCAGATCATCCCTTGCTTGTTAGGTCTCTGGTTCTCCAGGGTCAGTGATATAATGAGGAATGGGGATCTGATCTAATCATCAAAGAACACGACCTCCTCTTTTTATAGGATGTGGTATCAGTCACTGGATGGTTTTCCAATATTCTATAAAATACTGATTGAATCTAGCACAGTTTTCCTACATGTTTAATTAAAGCATTGTACAAACAGAAGTAATTTAGCTATTGATATGTCCTAGACAATACCCTGATTTTTTTTCTTTTTTCCCATTCTGATCTTCCCATGCGCTGGCAGGGAAGATCACTGCCAAATCATAGAGGTCATGTTTACCTTATGTGATGAATGTGCATGCTCAGTAACATCAGCTGAAATGATTACTGTACAAGCGCAATGATGTCAGCGGATGTGATGAGCGCATTTCACGCAGGAACGCATCCCAGAGTACCGCAACGTCACTTCATTTGTATACGTTCCTATATTGGAGCGCATCCCTGAAGAGAGTGACATAATCTCTACAATTAGAAGAATATCACTATCAATAGTACCTACTTGTATGTACAGTATATACATCTCTATATTAAACACAGTAACCATTCATCACAGCTTCCAACGGCCCCATAATGAATATATGAAAAAAAATGCATAATTTATGTCAGATGTTATTGATGCTAGGATGGAATGAATGAAAAAATAAAAAATAAAAAAGTGAACATACATTCAGTATGTACTTAGGAAAAATATTATAGAGGGGAAGAATGTAGTTAATAGTTTTTCTTCAGTTTTTCTTTATGTTTATAACCTTAATAGAAAATGTATAAACCACAGTTGTGGTAATAAAGTAACAATACATTCAAATGCTATCAAACTGTAAAAATCAGTACTATTTCAAAGACATCCAAATTCTAACTGAGGGTTTATCAAAATAAAGAAGTATATTTTCTTTTTACTTATACCTGTCATACTTATATAAAAGTATGAGCACTGATTTAATTAAAAGTTTGGACCCCCTTTTTAAAATTGCTGTTATTGTGAACAGTTAAACAATGTGACAATGAATGGATTAATAAAGCTTCTAAATTTCAAGATGACACATGTCCTTTGTATTTTTGGCAAAAAAACAAAAAATATATTTTCATCTTTTACATTTTAAAAATTACAAAAATGAAAATGGGCCAATGCAAAAGTATGGCACCCTGCATAGTTAGTACCTAGTAGCACCCCCTTTTGAAATTATCACAGCTTAAAAACGCTTTGTGTAGCCCGACAAGAGTCTTTCAATTCTTTTTTCAGGGCTTTTATATCCATTCTTTCTTGGAAAATTCTTGCAGTTCTGTGAGATTCCTGGGTCATCTTGCATGCGCTGCTACTTTGAGGTCTAGCCAAAGATTTTCAATGATGTTCAGATTAGGGGACTGTGAGTGCCACTGTAAAACCTTTATTAACCTACAAAAATATCCACTCGGCTAAGTGGAGCATGCCCCAAAGCCATAACATATAACTGTGGAAGAAAATCTGTATCTCAATAAGATCCAAAGAAGGAACTACAGGTAATGTAATCTGGAGTGTATAGACCAGAAATACAAATAGAGATAATCAGACACAAGGAGTAATCTAGCAAAAAATATTCTCTTTTATTTAAACATTAAATATTTCACAGTAAGAATAATGTAGGGTAAGAAGAGAGAAGCAGCTAAAACTGATGTGAAAATAGCTGGAAAATGTACAGCACAGCAGAGGGGAGACAAAAGTGTCCCACTCGTCTTGTACTCCCAATACATACAATTCCTGGGATCTCTGTCAAGATGGTATAAAGAGTAGTAGTAATAGTATACACCAACCTTAAAGTCATTTACAGTGTTAATCCAAGGGCAGTGTAACTGAGTAATGCTAAGGAAAACCCACACACAGTATTAAGTATGATAGACACAACTAAGTGGGAGTTCTGATGAAGCCAAGGTGGTGAAATGCGTTTCGAGGATCCAGTTGTTTACCCCTTGTGCTTCTGTGCTATTGAAACACCATGTCTCAAGGTAAATCTATCCATCTATATGACCTGACTTTCGCAATGTTATGATTCTTACCCCGAGATAGATCTGTAATATTACAGTGATAGTGATGGTGATCACTCATGTTAACACTCCCTCTTATAGAGCATGTAAACTAGAAGTTTACATGCACTATATAAAAAGACACATGTGCATATTTTTATCAATATCAGACATGAAATCAGAATAAACCTTTCCAGTTTTAGGTCAATTAGGATTACCATAATTGTTAATATTTGCTAAATGCCAGAACAATGAGAGAGAATGTGTTAAGGCATTTTACTGCAAAGTGATGCAAAAAATGACCCCAGGTGATGATGTGGAAGCATTTATCACTGTGTTTGAGCGAGTAGCATAGTGTGAGAAGCTAACGAAAGAGCAGTGGATGGAGGTGCTGTTCCCCTATCTAACTGGTGAGCCCCAAAAGGCTTAATATGATTTGGCATTACAGGATGCCCAGGAGTATGCCAAATTGAAAACTGAAATTTTGGCATGCACAGGAGTGACTATGTCGGTCACAGCACAAAGGCTTCACTACTAGGCGTATTATGGGGACAAACCACCTCAATCCAAATGTTTGATTTACTGCATCTTGTGCAAAAATGGTTGCAGCCGGAATAATCCCCTCCAGGCCAGATGGTAGAGAGGGTTGTCATGTACAGATTTGATCACTCCCTTCCTAGGCCGATGCAGACCTAGGGAGATCCCCATAATGCATACAAACTTGGTGGGCCTAGTGGAACTATACCAGGTGGTCAAGAGGTCCTTAAGAAAGCCAGGGGGTCATGCATCCCCTTACTGGGGTACCCTGCGAGAGCCTGAGCCCCCAAAAAGGGGTAGTACAGCCACAACCGGGGGAAGTCCTGAATCCCAATGAGTTGCTGAGGGGTTGTCAAGGGTCATTGATAAAGACTTGCTCTGCTGGAAATGTTGCAGTCCGGGACATATAGCTGCCCATTGTACTTTGTCCTCCAAAGAGATGGACTGCAGCCTAGGGAGGTGCTGCTAATACTATGCCTATCCTGCCTGCAGTGTGGACTATCAGCCTGGAAAGGGGCCACAGGCAAGTCCCATGACAATAAATGGGTGCTGGTGATAATTGGGCTGTACTTTATCCTGTTTTTGGACATAAAGATTCCCCATCGCAATCAGAGGTGTGTCCTTGCGGGTGACGAGGACGAGATAGTGACCAGTGAAGTCGAGATTCCTGAGTTGGGGGTTTCTGGGGGAAATTTTAGGACTGCTCAAATGTGGGATCTTGCCCAAAAAGGGGCATTTGAAAATGTGTCTGTGATAAACTGGGTTGCCCAAGAGCCAGTGGCTCACACCAGGTTCCTGTACTTTGCAGTTAATGAGGAGTTGCTCTATCGGGTCAGTAAACAGCGAGGGGAAGTATTAGAGCAGCTGTTAGTCCTGGGACCCCATAGACATAGGGTACTAGATCTGGCCCATTCTCATGTCTTGGTTGGGCATCTAGGTGTAGATAAAACCCATTAGCAACTCCTTCAGAGGTTCTACTGGCCTAGGTGTCCTAGGGTCATTGTTACTTTCTGCAGCCTGCAGATTCTGGCCTACCTGTCAGCTAACTGCTCCAGTATCCCACTTCCACAGTCCCCTAGTTCCATTACCCATTATAGAGGTCCCCTTTGACTGGATTGCCATGGGCCTGGTAAGACCCCAGTAAGTCCACCAGAGGCCACTAATACATTTTGGTGATCATGGACTAAGCAACATGGTAACAGGAGGTGGTACCACTGAGGAACTGCTCAGCCTGAGTACAGCCCAAAAGCAAGTCCATATTTTCTCCTGGACGGGCCTGAACAGGGAGATTCTGACAGACCAAGGAACACCATTCTTGTCCAAGGTAATGAGAGAGTTGTGTAAAGCCCTCCATATTACCCAATTCAGGACATCTGTGTACCATCTGCAAATGGACAGCCTCGTAGAAAGGTTCAACAAGACCTTGAAGTCTATGCTGAAGAAGATCATGGAGAACAATGGCCGAGATTGGTATAGCCTGTTACCATACCTACTGTTCTCCATTAGAAAAGTCTCTCAGACCTCTACGAGGTTCTCATCAGTCAAGCTGTTATATGAACCGCACCATTGGAGACTTGTGGATATTGCAAAGGAGACCTTGAAAATGGAGGTAACAGCTCACCGAAGCGCTATCGAACATGTGGCTCTGATGCAAGACAGGATAGCGAGTGTGATGCCGATTGTGAGGGAGAGCCTCCTTAAAGCACAAGAGGCCCAGGCAGAGGTCTACAATCATTATTACACAACCAGAAAACATATTACCGAAAAAACCGGCAAAGGGAGGGGCTGATTAACACATAATAGTGCAAGACAGCCCCAAGCCTACACAAAAGGCCACCCACTCCGTACTAATACTAGAAATAAGGAGGATAAAGGAGTATATTGGGTATCAAAGTTTATTACATATACAGTGTATAAATACGAGCATCAGTTACATATATACAAAGCATAAATAGAGACTACATATAATTTGCATAAAGGATGAGGACAGAATATCCCACTGGTGAACGGGGCCCAAATGGTCAATCAGTCTGCACCAAACCGCAGACTAGTGATGTATATAACCGCAAGACGCCATATAGCTAATAAGTGCAATACAGTGACCGCAGTCACTACTAATAGGCACCGCAAGGCATGCTTACCGCAAAGTAGAATGGGCTCACCAGGACACCAGGCTGGGACCGGGATGAAAAAGACCCCCAACGCGCGTTTCGCTTGAACGGTAAACTGCTTTCTCAAGGGGATGTCTACAATGAGCAGTGAAGGACCTTTGATGATGTCGCGGCTTGTGATTGATCTCGTGACCGCTCATGTGACCGCTCACGCGACCAATCACAAGCCGCGACGTCATTGCAGGTCCTAAACTCACTGCATTCTTAGGAACGGAGGCTGCCGGTTACATCGGTAAGGTCCAGGGGCCACCGGACGGGTGAGTATATCCATATTTTTTATTATTTTTATTTATTTATTTTTTTTCATGAATATGGATCCCAGGGCCTGAAGGAGAGTCTCCTCTCCTCCAGACCCTGGGAACCATACACTGGGAACTTCCAATTCCGATTTCCGATATCACAAAAATATTGGAACTCGGTATCAGAATTCCGATACAGCAAATATCGGCCGATACCCGATACTTGCGGTATCGGAATGCTCAACACTAATTATAACTCAAGAATGCTTCAATGGATTCCACTGATTCTGAGTCGGTATTTTGGTGACACATTGTACTTCATGTAAGTGGTAAAATTTCTTCGATATGATTTGTGTTTATTAGTGTTTATTAGTGTTGAGCGATACCTTCTGATATCGGGAAATATCGGATTGGATCGGACCGATACCCAAAAAATATCGGGTATTGCAGAAACCGATACCGGAAACCAATGCAAGTCAATGGGACACAAATATCAGAATGAATATAAGCCCTTTCTTTCCTTCGCACATCCAGAGGGGGCGAGGTCTGTGCGGGACCTTGGGGGGTCTGTGCGGGCCTCCCGGGGAAGTCTGTATGGGCCTCTCGGGGGTCTGTGCGGGCTGCCGGGGGTCTGTGCGGGCCTGCCGGGGGTCTGTACGGGCCTCTCGGGGGTCTCTGTGTCTGTGTGCAGGCATCGTCCGACATGACTACAAGTCCCATTGGGCTATGCCTGCTACAATGACAGTGATTAACACATTGGCCAATGATGGGACAGTAGTAGTCCCATCATCCAGCTAATGTGTTGAATGTAAAAAAAACCCACTAACATACATACTACATACAGTACATACAACATACATACATACATACAACATGCTATATACTACATACATACTACATACATACAATATACTACATTCATACTACATACATACATACAACATAAATACAACATACCACATACTTACAACATACTACATGCATACTACATAAATACATACAACATACATACAACATACTACATACATACTTCATACATACAAACATCATACTACATACAACATACATACATACATACAACATACATATAACATACCACATACATACTACATACATACAACATACATACAACATACTACATACATAAGATCCTACAGAAGAATACTGCACAAAACGGGATACATATCAAAATATTTTATTGTTAAATGGTCAAAGTTAAAAAGAACACAAACACTAAATAGGATACTTAGAAGAGTGAAAACTACACTGGGGCTGCAGATCTGAGGCTAAATACATGCTAGTCAAACTACCATGGTCCTCCCCCGGAAGAAGGCATGTATGCCGAAACGCGCATAGGGGTGGTGGCGCCGCAGGTCCGAGGTAATTATGCTTTTTATTAGTTTTATATTTCCCTAATGTCTGCTTGAAGTGTTGTTGCTGGATGTTCCTTACCAGCCTAGTATATTGTTCCTATAATGGACTTGCTATTTACACTGATCACTGTGTTATGTGGACATTGGTAGTTTGACTAGCATGTATTTAGCCTCAGATCTGCAGCCCCAGTGTAGTTTTCACTCTTCTAAGTATCCTATTTAGTGTTTGTGTTCTTTTTAACTTTGACCATTTAACAATAAAATATTTTGATATGTATCCCGTTTTGTGCAGTATTCTTCTGTAGGATCTAGTGTTTTGCTGCATGGGATTTTGTTGTAATCGATCCCCTGTATGGGCACAGGTGTATTGTTATTGACACACTGTGTATTGTGCATCAAATTTGGTTGAATACTACATACATAGTACATACATACAACATACCACATACATACAACATACATACAAAATACATACTACATACATGCAACATACATACATACTACATACATACTACATACCATATACTACATACATACTACATACATACAACATACTGCATACATACATCATACTACATACATACATACAAAATACTACATACATACTGCATACATACATGCATACTACATACTGTACATACAACATACATACAACATACTACATACATACATACAACATACCTCATGCATACAACATACATACTGCATACATACTACATACATAAATACATACAACATACTACATATATACTACATACATACAACATACATACTAAATACATACTACATATATACAACATACATGCAACATACTACATACATACATACATACAACATACCACATACATACAACATACATACTACATACATACTACATACATATCACATACATAAAACATACTACATACATACTACATACATACAACATACATACTACATACATACATACATACATACAAAATACATACAACATATTACATACATACTACATACATACATACTACATACAATACATTCATACATTACATACATATAGATATACAGTACTTATAACATAGAGTACATACTCACCATCACTTGTCACTTTGATCCCCGAAGCCAGTGTCATCTGTTAAAAATATTAAAATAACAAACAAACAATATACTCCCTGATGCGCAGAAATCCACGAGTGTCCCACGACGATCTCCCGTGGAAAACAGCAGCATCAGTTGATGTGACCGCTCTCTAGGGGCTCCAGGAATACAATGATGGGAGGAAGGTAACTTCCGATTCCGGTAGTATCCGGTATATTTGCAATATCGAAATGCTGAACACTAGTGGTGAGCAACTTGTACCCCCAGGTGCTTCACAGAAGTTTATAACCTTGAGCCATGAAAATAATAAAATCACATTTTCCCATAAAAACATTATTTTAGCCCAAAATTTAGCATTTTCATAAGGATAACAGGAGAAATTACACTATATAGTGTGTAGTGCAATCTCTCCTGAGTATGTTGATACCCCTCATGAGGGAGAAAACTACTGTTTAGGCGTACAGCAGGGCTCTGAAGGGAAGGAGCATCATTGACTTTTTAAAAGTAAAATTTCCTGGAATCATTAATGGACATCATGTCCCTTTTGGAGAGCCCCTGATGTGCCTAAACAGTGGAAACCCCACACAAATGACCCCATTTTATAAACTAGACCCTTCATGGAATGTATTTGGATGTGTGGTGAGCAGCTTAAGCCCCCAAGTGCTTCACAGAAGTTTATAACGTTGAACCATGAAAATAATATAATCAAATTTTCCCCACAAAAATGTTATTTTAGCCTAAAATTTTGCATTTTTATAAGAGTATCAGGAGAAATTGTACCATACAGATGGTTGTGCAATTTCTCCTTAGTACGCAGATGCCCCATATGTGGGGCAATGCTATTTTGGAGGCACAGTGCAAAGCTCAGAAGGGAAGAGGCGCCATATTGGAGTTCAAATTTTGCTGGAATGGTTTGAGGGTGCCATATCACATTGGCAGAGTCCTTAAGCTGCCAGAACAAGAGAATCCCCCTATATGTGAACTCATTTTACAAATGACACTCCCCAATAAATTAATCTAAGGGACCACATGTGCCTTACAGAATTTTATACCATTGAGTTGAGAAGAAAGAATAATTACATTTCTTCCACTAAATTGCTGTTCTAGCCTCAAGTTTTTAATAATTTCTAAGGGCTAATAGGATTTTTTTTAAAATAAACTAAGGTATATTTTTCACTGAGTGCACCAATACCCTACATGTAATCGGGAAATATTTTTCAGGCGCAGTGCAAAGCTCAGAAAGCAAGGAGCCCCAGATTTTACTGTTATGATTTGCAGGTGCCATGACCCACTGGGAGATCCCATGAGGTGCTAGAACAGCAGAACCCCCCATAATTGACCCCATTTTACAAACTACACCTCTAAATTAATTCATCTAAGGGTGCAGTGATCATAATGATACCATGGGTGTGTCAAAGAATTTTATACCATTGGGCAGTGAAGAAAAAAATGAATACATTTTTACCACCAAAATGTTGTTTTAGCCATAGATTTTACATTTTCACAAAAGAAGTGGCACCATAATTTGTCTCACAATTTCTGCTGAACATGGCAATACCCAATATATGGCTGTACAGTACTACTTAGCCATATGGAGGGACAGAGTACCATTTACCTCCTGGAGCGTATATCTTCCTAGAACAGTTTGCGGACTCCATATACAGAGCCTCTAATTGCTAGAAGAGCAGAATCCCCCTCAAGTGACCCCATTTTGGAAATTATACCCCTTTGGGAATTTATCTACAGATGCAGCGACAATTTTGACTCAATGCATATTTTCCTGAAACAAGCAGCAATGAATGTTGCTGAGTGAAAATTGAAACTGTAACTGAAACACTGTAGTGACCAGTACATTGTAGTGACCACTACATTATGCCTGACTCATGATTCTGGAGACACGCACCTGTAAATTAGGCAGGTTCTCATTGCTTCAGAAATGCCAACATGTGGACGCTATACGTGGTTTAGGTACACTGTAGGGCTCAGAAGGGAGGGGGCATTTGGATTTGGGAGTGGAGAATTTGATGAATCTTTTGGAGGGTGAGGAGCCATTTTGCTTTTCCAGAGCCTTTTTGCTACCAGTAATGTGGAAGCACCCTATATTTCCATTAACAGATGATGGACCTGAGTAGGGACTTTTTTTGTGGATTGAGTTGAGGCTTTTATTGGGAACATTTTACATAACGTTTGGGATCACATTTATCCGGCGCTCTACACTGAGCACTTTCTTTGGCGTTTCCATCTAAATCTCTGAGTGATGCGATTCAGATGAAACCCCTGAGGGATCCATTCACTATAATGAGGCAACAAATTTACTCTGGACTCCTTCTAGCCTCTGTTCAGAGGTGTCCTTTTCATATGTGAATAAGCTTACATATAATTAATAATAAATAACTACTTATATAATACAATCATAATATACAATAGTAAATGTAGTGAAAGTGCTAGTAGTGCAAAAAATGTACAATAAGTGAACAGTGTTATTGTTACATATTTCATAATAACTATCCAAAATGAAGATAATGATAATATGAACATTACATAAATTACAATACAGCATTCATTTCATACATATCGATAATGATTTTCCTTCCTCAGTTGATATGATGCAGCTCCAGAAATAAGGACAGGTCAAGGTGGCAAGGAAAAGAATCCGTCAGCACAGAGACATAAAGGTAACTAAATAAACTGATTTATTTAGTTACCTTTATGTCTTTATGCTGACGGATTATGTTTCCTATTTATTATGAACTATATGTTAGCTTATTCACATATCTAACTGTATTCAATGTAAATTTTAGATAAGCACTTTTCTTACTTCATACTTAATTATTATGCATTAACAACATCATAATTGGAATAATCACATATGTTAACACAGTCACTTACCTACTATCACAAAATATCAACATTACTTACAGTATATCCATAATATCATAATACAGTAATTCACATAGATGTTCATTGGTTAGTATCATTTCCATACAGCTCTATTATTTAGTTTTTTCCCAAGCCCTATTTGCCGGATATGCCTGGAATGTGCACGTTTGCTGCCACCTCCTGCTCTAGGATTCGTTCCATCTCCGGCATCACAGGATCAGCCGGCACTTATAGCGACCATTGTTATGGTCGCCTGTATAGCTTGTGTTCCATTTGCCGGATATGATGAATCACTTCCAGTAGAGAAGCGGAGGAGCCTAGCATGCCACATCTAGATTCCATGGCAACTATGGCATTCCACGTGATCGGGTTTATAGCAGCTCACTGGTCCGTGGCAAATATTTAGTTTCTGGTGTCCCTCCCTGACATGCCCCCTGATGAAGTGAGGATGAAACGCACATCGGGGTTGAGGAACGCTGGTGAGGACACTCCATATGCATCGAAGGTAATGGGCACAGGAAACTGCTTTACTATAATGGAAATGTAGCATATCAATTGGTTGTGTTATAGTGCCCTACGGAATTTGTACCAGTGACTAGGGTTGAGCGACTTTCATTTTTTTAAGATCGAGTCGGGTTTTGCGAAACCCGACTTTGTCCAGAGTCGAGTCGAGTGCAGTCGGCCAATTATCGCTAAAAGTCGGGGATCGACCGAAACACGAAACCCAATGCAAGTCAATGGGGAAGCATAGTCGGCAGTCAGTGGAGGCCAGGAAAACACCTACAGTGCCCATTTTAATGCCAAAAACATCCATTCTTGTTTCTGAAGCTTGTCAATCTTAATTAACTTTATAATAATAGTTGGGCATTGGAAATTGGGGTCATTTGGCAAAAGTTGTGGGGGATAGGGCTGGTTCAAGGTTTTAGTGGGCACAGGAAACGTGGACTACGTCACGGCGGTGGAGCAGTGAGAGGTAAGTATGTCAAGTTTGCAAGTGCTGTGATCCTAAGCAAGCAGGGGGGCCCACTCGTTGGCATTGGCACTGGCACAGGGCCCCTCAAAGTACAGCAGTGTGTTTGCATGGCGGGGGCGCCTCCCACCAGCAGCGACACTTTTGCGTACTCTGAGGGGCCCTGTGCCAGTGATGTCGCCAACGAGTATGCCCCCCCACCTGATGAAGGAACCTGCACTTTCATTTGCACCTTCCTCTTTGTCCCTGTGTAAGGTGGTATAAAATGCGGGAAGGGGAACCTTACTTTCAGCAGGGTCAGATTCTGGCTGTGTAGAGTGCAAGGGGAATGTAGTGGTCTAGGTCAATGTACCAGCAGACTTATCTAGCAGTGGCTGGGCAATGGGCAGGATGAGGAGGAAACACAGATATGGGGCCAAAGAATAAAGTAGGCAAAATGCAGTTCAAAATTGGTAACAGGACTAAACAGGCGGCATTGCTTTGTTCAGTGGAGTAGCAAACCCAGGAGCAGCAGACACTGTTTTAAGGGCCCAACCACACTAGTAGGCCAAATGCAGTTTAATATCTGCTACTATAGGCCAAAAGCCTAAAGACTGAAGCTCAGCTTTATACAGTTGAGGACAACACCAGGGAGCGGCAGACACCGTTAGTAGGCCCCAACCACCAATTTTTTTTAAAAAAAGCACTTAATGAGAGCCAGAAGGTTGAAGCTCAGATTTATTCAGTTGAGGACAACACCAGGGAGCGGCAGACACCGTTAGTAGGCCGTAACCACCAACTTTTTTAAAAAACAGCACTTAATGAGAGCCAGAAGGTTGAAGCTCAGATTTATTCAGTTGAGGACAACACCAGGGAGCGGCAGACACCGGTAGTAGGCCCTAACCACCATTTTTTTGTTAAAAAACACTTAATGAGAGCCAGACGGTTGAAGCTCAGATTTATTCACTTAAGGACGACACCAGGGAGCGGCAGACACCGTTAGTAGGCCGTAACCACCAAGTTTTTTAAAAAACAGCACTTAATGAGAGCCAGAAGGTTGAAGCTCAGATTTATTCACTTAAGGACGACACCAGGGAGCGGCAGACACCGTTAGTAGGCCCTAACCACCATTTTTTTGTTAAAAAACACTTAATGAGAGCCAGACGGTTGAAGCTCAGATTTATTCACTTAAGGACGACACCAGGGAGCGGCAGACACCGTTAGTAGGCCGTAACCACCAAGTTTTTTAAAAAACAGCACTTAATGAGAGCCAGAAGGTTGAAGCTCAGCTTTATTCAGTTGAGGACGACACCAGGGAGCGGCAGACACTGTTAGTAGGCCCTAACCACCATTTCTTTTTAAAAAAGCACTTAATGAGAGCCAGAAGGTTGAAGCTCAGATTTATTCAGTTGAGGACGACACCAGGGAGCGGCAGACACCGTTAGTAGGCCCTAACCACCATTTTTTTGTTAAAAAACACTTAATGAAAGCCAGAAGGTTGAAGCTCCGCTTTATTCAGTTGAGGACAACACCAGGGAGCGGCAGACACCGTTAGTAGGCCCTAACCACCATTTTTTTTTAAAAAGCACTTAATGAGAGCCAGAAGGTTGAAGCTCAGATTTATTCAGTTGAGGACGACACCAGGGAGCGGCAGACACCGTTAGTAGGCCCCAACCACCATTTTTTTTGTTAAAAAACACTTAATGAGAGCCAGAAGGTTGAAGCTCAGATTTATTCACTTAAGGACAACACCAGGGAGCGGCAGACACCATTAGTAGGCCCTAACCACCATTTTTTTTGTTAAAAAACACTTAATGAGAGCCAGAAGGTTGAAGCTCAGATTTATTCAGTTGAGGACGACACCAGGGAGCGGCAGACACCGTTAGTAGGCCCTAACCACCATTTTTTTTGTTAAAAAACACTTAATGAGAGCCAGAAGGTTGAAGCTCATATTTATTAACTTGAGGACGACACCAGGGAGCGGCAGACACCGTTAGTAGGCCCTAACCACCATTATTTTTTTAAAAAAAGCACTTAATGAGAGCCAGAAGGTTGAAGCTCAGATTTATTCAGTTGAGGACAACACCAGGGAGCGGCAGACACCGTTAGTAGGCCGTAACCACCAACTTTTTAAAAAACAGCACTTAATGAGAGCCAGAAGGTTGAAGCTCAGATTTATTCACTTGAGGACGACACCAGGGAGCGGCAGACACTGTTAGTAGGCCCCAACCACCAATTGTTTTTAAAAAAGCACTTAATGAGAGCCAGAAGGTTGAAGCTCAGATTTAGACAGTGGAGGACAATTTGAATTAGGGACTGCAGACAGACTTAGTAGGCTGTCCCCTGTGGACCATGCATCCACCACATTAACCCATTGCGCCGTAATGGACACGTAACCTTCCGTGGCCATGCCTACAGGTCCGTGCGTCTGTTGTCAGGTGCACCTTTGTACTCACAGATTGCCAGAGTGCATGGACAATGCGGTCTTTTACATGCTGGTGGAGGGTTGAGATGGCTTTTCTCGCAAAAGAAGTGTCGACTGCTTAGCTTGTAGCGTGGTACAGCGTAGTCCATCATGGCTTTATTAATATTAAATAAAATATATAAATAGGCTCAAGGCAGTTTTAAATAGGTTACATGGATACACAGGCAGCATTGTGGTCAGTGGAGGAGGAGGATTGCAAGGAGGGACCGCAGACAGGCTAACTAAGGCCTAAAATAATAAAAAATAGGCTCAAGCCACTTTTAAATCGGTTACATGGATACACAAGCAGCATTGTGGTCAGTGGAGGAGGATTGCAAGGAGGGACCGCAGACAGGCTAACTAAGGCCTAAAATAACAAAAAATAGGCTCAAGCCAGTTTTAAATCGGTTACATGGATACACAGGCAGCATTGTGGTCAGTGGAGGAGGATTGCAAGGAGGGACCGCAGACAGGCTAACGAAGGCCTAAAATAACAAAAAATAGGCTCAAGCCAGTTTTAAATCGGTTACATGGATACAAAGGCAGCATTGTGTTCAGTGGAGGAGGATTGCAAGGAGGGACCGCAGACAGGCTAATGAAGGCCTAAAATAACAAAAAATAGGCTCAAGCCAGTTTTAAATCGGTTACATGGATACACAGGCAGCATTGTGTTCAGTGGAGGAGGATTGCAAGGAGGGACCGCAGACAGGCTAACTAAGGCCTAAAATAACAAAAAATAGGCTCAAGCCAGTTTTAAATCGGTTACATGGATACACAGGCAGCATTGTGGTCAGTGGAGGAGGATTGCAAGGAGGGACCGCAGACAGGCTAATGAAGGCCTAAAATAACAAAAAATAGGCTCAAGCCAGTTTTAAATCGGTTACATGGATACACAGGCAGCATTGTGGTCTGCGGAGGAGGAGGATTGCAAGGAGTGTCTGACACAGTTAGTACTACTCACAAAAAATAAATAGATGTTAATGTCTCGCAAAACAACAACAACAAAAAAGTGTGGCATACTTAGGTACAGGGGTGGGCTCATCTGCTGAGTTTCTGACAAAGTAATTTGGCAGTAAGTATTTACTGGTGTCAATATAGGACACTGACCCAGACTACTTTAACTAGCATCATAGATGTCAACAAATTGGTATTGTCAGTGCCAGGCATTGAATGATGTCAGCGCATAGACTAAACATTGGTGGAGCTGTGCGAGATAATTTTGCACGTGGTAGAGCACAGTTTGAGCTGGGGGGGAACTCTCTTGTGGCCGGCGGTACCGTCCCAGGGCCCCTCATGTTACAACGGTGTGTCCGACGTTGGGTGCGTGCCACCATCGCCAGAGACACTTTATTGTACTATGAGGGACCCAGTGGCAGTGCCGTCAACCAAAAGCGGGCACACCCACCTCTTCAGACAAACGGCACTCTAACAGGTGCTTGCGCCAAGTGGCGAGACCACGGCCTCGTGGGGGGAGTTTTCCCATTGAGGGAGGTGTAAACATGTCGTATGCTGGGCAAACAGCTGCTGCAAATTAAGAGATTGGAACACTCAGTAACACCAGTCCACAAGCAAGACCTTTTTATAGGAAAGCTAGGTGTCAGCCGGGAAAGGTGGGGCAAAATAATTTGAAATCCAGGAGTGGTTCATTTTAATGAAGGTGAGATCATCCACATTTTGGGTAGCCAGACGAGTCCTTTTTTCGGTTAATATTGAACCAGCAGCACTGAATACTCTTTCTGATAGCACACTAGCTGCTGGGCAAGCAAGCTCCTGCAATGCATATTCTGCCAATTCAGGCCAGGTGTCTAATTTGGATGCCCAGTAATCAAATGGGAATGACGGTTGAGGGAGAACATCGATAAGGGATGAAAAATAGTTAGTAACCATACTGGACAAATGTTGTCTCCTGTCACTTTGAATAGATGCTGCAGTACCTGTCCTGTCTGCGGTCATTGCGAAATCACTCCACAACCTGGTCAGAAAACCCCTCTGTCGAACGCCACTTCTGATTTGTGCACCTCTAACACCTCTGCCCTGTAGCCCCCTGCAGCTTGTGTGAGAACCATCACCGGCGCTGTGTGCTGGGAATGCCTGAATCAAACGGTCTACAAGAGTAGCTTGTTTGGTTGCTAATATTTGTTCGAGGTTCTCATGTGGCATAATATTTTGCAATTTGCCTTTATAGCGAGGGTCAAGGATGCAGGCCAACCAGTAATCATCATCGCTCATCATTTTAATAATGCGTGGGTCCCTTTTGAGGATACGTAAGGCATAATCCTCCATGTGGGCCAAAGTTCCAGTTGTCAAATCTGCGGTTGTCCTGATTTGAGGGGCAGTTAAAGGCAAATCTACGTCACTTGTCTCCCTTAAAAAAACAGAACCCGGCCTTGCAACGCCACTAATTTCTGTTGGCCCAGGAGAAGCTTCCTCATTAAAAAAGTACTCATCCCCATCCTCCTCCTCGTCCTCCTCCTCGCCCGCTACCGCGTCCTCTACATGTCCCTGACCAGACAATGGCTGACTGTCATCAAGGCTTTCCTCTTCCTCGGCTGCAGACGCCTGCTCCTTTATGTGCGTCAAACTTTGCATCAGCAGACGCATTAGGGGGATGCTCATGCTTATTATGGTGCTGTCTGCACTAACCAGCCATGTGCATTCCTCAAAACACTGAAGGACTTGACACAGGTCTTGTAGCTTCGACCACTGCACACCTGACAACTCCATGTCTGCCATCCAACTGCCTGCCCGTGTATGTGTATCCTCCCACAAAAACATAACAGCATGCCTCTGTTCGCACAGTCTCTGAAGCATGTGCAGTGTTGAGTTCCACCTTGTTGCAACGTCGATGATTAGGTGATGCTGAGGAAGTTTCAAAGACCGCTGATAGTTCTGCATACGGCTGGAGTGTACGGGCGAACGGCGGATATGCGAGCAAAGTCTGCGCACTTTGAGGAGCAGGTCGGGTAACCCCGGATAACTTTTCAGGAAGCACTGCACCACCAGGTTTAAGGTGTGAGCCAGGCAAGGAATGTGTTTCAGTTGGGAAAGGGCTATGGCAGCCATGAAATTCCTTCCGTTATCACTCACTACCTTGCCTGCCTCAAGATGTACAGTGCCCAGCCATGACTGAGTTTCTTTCTGCAAGAACTCGGACAGAACTTCCGCGGTGTGTCTGTTGTCGCCCAAACACTTCATTGCCAATACAGCCTGCTGACGCTTGCCACTAGCTGTCCCATAATGGCACACCTGGTGTGCAACAGTGGCAGCTGCAGATGGAGTGGATGTGCGACTGCGGTCTGTGGACGAGCTCTCGCTTCCTCAGGAGGACGAGGAAGAGGAGGAGGGGGGGCGAATGCCTACAGCCAACTCTTTCCTTGACCGTGGGCTAGGCAGAACTGTCCCAATATTGCTGTCCCCTGTGGACCCTGCATCCACCACATTCACCCAGTGTGCCGTGATGGACACGTAACGTCCCTGGCCATGCCTTCTGTTGTCAGGTGCACCTTTGTAGTCACAGACTGCCTGAGTGCATGGACGATGCGGTCTTTAACATGCTGTTGGAGGGCTGGGATGGCTTTTCTAGAAAAGAAGTGTCGACTGGGTAGCTCGTAGCGTGGTACAGCGTAGTCCATCAGCGTTTTGAAAGCTTTGCTTTCAACTAACCGGTAGGGCATCATCTCTAATGAGATTAGTCTAGCAATATGGGTGTTCAAACCCTGTGTACGCGGATGCGAGGATTAGTACTTCCTTTTCCTAACAAGAGTCTCATGTAGGATGAGCTGGACTGGAGAGCTGGAGATCGTGGAACTAGCAGTGGTGCCGGTGGACATGGGTGAGTGAGAGAGTGTTGGAGATGGTATTCTTGCCGGTGCCCTACATGCAGTGTTTCCTACTGCAAACCTGGTGATTCCCTGACTGCTTTGGCCTGGCGACGAAAGCTGCACAGATACTGCAGGTGGTGCGGGAAATGGTGGGTTTACAGTGACGGAAGGGATGTAGCGTTGCTGACTAGCTTCATTGGCCGAGGGTGCTGCAACCTTTAGGGACGTTTGGTAGTTAGTCCAGGCTTGCAAATGCATGGTGGATAAATGTCTATGCATGCAACTTGTATTTAGACTTTTAAGATTCTGACTTCTGCTTAAGTTAGTTGAACATTTTTGACAGATGACTTTGCGCTGATCATTTGGATGTTGTTTAAAAAAATGCCAGACTGCACTCTTTCTACTATCGGATACCTTTTCAGGCATTGCAGACTGAGCTTCTTTAACCGGATGGCCACGCTGTCCTCCAACTGGTTTTGGTTTTGCCACGCGTTTTTGGCCAGATACGGGCCCGGCAGATGGAACCTGTTGTGATATTGATGCCTGCTGTGGCTCCTCCTCCTCAGCTTCACAACTACTGCCGCCTGCACCCTGTTCCCCCAATGGCTGCCAATCGGGGTCAACAACTGGGTCATCTATGACCTCCTCTTCTATGTCGTGTGCAACTTCGTCTGTGTCACCGTGTAAGCCGGTGGTATAGCGTTCGTGACGGGGCACCATAGTCTCCGCTGGGTTTGATTCTGCCTCAGTACACTGCGAGGGCAATGTTCTGGTCTGAGTCAAAGGAACAGCATAGTAATCTGGCTGTGGCTGTGCATCTGTGCACTCCATGTCCGATTCAACTTCTAATGGGCATGGCCTGTTAACTGTTTCACTGTCTAACCCAGGAACGGTATGTGTAAAGAGCTCCATGGAGTAACCTGTTGTGTTGACTGACGCATCCTTCACTGTTGTTCTGGGTGAAGGACACAAGGAAGCGACTTGTTCCTGACCGGGAGCATCCACTGACGATGCACTGCTCTGACATTTGGCACTTTCCGAGGAGGAGGCGAAAGAGCTAGAGGCAGAGTCAGCAATGAAAGCCAATACTTGTTCCTCCTGCTCCAGCTTCAAAAGTGGTTTTCCTACTCCCAGAAAAGAGAGCGTTCGAGGCCTTGTGTAGCCAGACAACGAACCTTGCTCAACAACTCGAAACTTAGGTGCTGTAGTGCTTTTACCACGACCACCTGATGCTACACCACCACTACCATCATTACCAGCTGACAATGACCGCCCACGGCCACGACCTCTTCCACTAGACTTCCTCATTGTTTGCAAAACGTAACCAAAGTAACGGTATTTGTTACTGTAAAACAACTTATAAGGTGAACTCAAACTTCTGTTGGATTTATATATAGGACCAGCACTCAAGCAGAAATGCCAATCTTAATCTCCCACTATTTTTTTTTTTTTTCTGGGAGAATTTAAAAAAAAAAAAAAAAATTAAAAAAAAACAACAATATTTCACACTAGGTTTTCTGTGGCACACAATGAGAGACAGATGCCACACACAGCACTGGCACAGAGGCAGACTTGCCAATCTTTATCTCCCACTAATAATTTTTTTTTTTCAGGGAGAATTTAGAAAAAAAAAAAAAGGCCCAGTATTACACAGTGGTTTTCGGTGGCACACAATGAGAGACAGATGCCACACACAGGACTGGCACAGAGGCAGACTTGCCAATCTTTATCTCCCACTAATAATTTTTTTTTTTCAGGGAGAATTTAGAAAAAAAAAAAAAGGCCCAGTATTACACAGTGGTTTTCGGTGGCACACAATGAGAGACAGATGCCACACACAGGACTGGCACAGAGGCAGACTTGCCAATCTTTATCTCCCAGACTCCCACTATTATTTTTTTTTTTACAGGGGGAATTTACCCCCCCCAAAAAAGAATGGCCCAGTATTACACAGTGGTTTTCGGTGGCACACAATGAGAGACAGATGCCACACACAGGACTGGCACAGAGGCAGACTTGCCAATCTTTATCTCCCACTAATTATTATTTTTTTGACAGGGAGAATTTACCCCCCCCCAAAAAAAAGAATGGCCCAGTATTACACAGTGGTTTTCGGTGGCACACAATGAGAAACAGATGCCACACACAGGACTGGAACAGAGGCAGACTTGCCAATCTTTATCTCCCATTAATTTTTTTTTTTGACAGGGAGAATTTACCCCCCCAAAAAAAGGCCCACTATTACACAGTGGTTTTCGGTGGCACACAATGAGAGACAGATGCCACACACAGGACTGGCACAGAGGCAGACTTGCCAATCTTTATCTCCCAGACTCCCACTATTATTTTTTTTTTTACAGGGAGAATTTACCCCCCAAAAAAAGAATGGCCCAGTATTACACAGTGGTTTTCGGTGGCACACAATGAGAGACAGATGCCACACACAGGACTGGCACAGAGGCAGACTTGCCAATCTTTATCTCCCACTAATTATTTTTTTTTGACAGGGAGAATTTACCCCCCCAAAAAAAAAGAATGGCCCAGTATTACACAGTGGTTTTCGGTGGCACACAATGAGAAACAGATGCCACACACAGGACTGGAACAGAGGCAGACTTGCCAATCTTTATCTCCCATTAATTTTTTTTTTTGACAGGGAGAATTTACCCCCCCAAAAAAAGGCCCACTATTACACAGTGGTTTTCGGTGGCACACAATGAGAGACAGATGCCACACACAGGACTGGCACAGAGGCAGACTTGCCAATCTTTATCTCCCAGACTCCCACTATTATTTTTTTTTTTACAGGGAGAATTTACCCCCCAAAAAAAGAATGGCCCAGTATTACACAGTGGTTTTCGGTGGCACACAATGAGAGACAGATGCCACACACAGGACTGGCACAGAGGCAGACTTGCCAATCTTTATCTCCCTGCAGTAATCTCAGAAAAGTATGGCAGGCTGCTATAAAAAGGACTGCTGCACACAAAAGTGGGGACAAACACACAAGATAGCTGTTCAGAAAGGAAGGAACAACAGGATTTGTGCTTTGAAAAAAGCAGTTGGTTTGCACAGCGGCGTACCCACACAGCAACGCAGCTATCAGGGTCAGCGAGCCTTCTAGGGCAGCCCAATGAGCTACAGCGCTGAGGAAAAAAAATGTAGCTTCCACTGTCCCTGCAAACAAAAGGTGGTGTTGGACAGTGGAAATCGCTACAGCACAAGCGGTTGGTGGCTTTATGTACCCTGCCTATCACTATCCCTGCTTCTGAAGAAGCGGCAGCAACCTCTCCCTACGCTCAGATCAGCAGCAGTAAGATGGCGGTTGGCGGGAACGCCCCTTTATAGCCCCTGTGACGTGGCAGAAAGCAAGCCAATCACTGCAATGCCCTTCTCTAAGATGGTGGGGACTGAGATCTATGTCATCACGCTGCCCACACTCTGCGTCCACCTTCATTGGCTGAGAAATGGCACTTTTAGCGTCATTGAAACGCGACTTTGGCGCGAAAGTCGCGTACCGCATGGCCGACCCCACACAGGGATCGGGTCGGTTTCATGAGACGCCGACTTTGCCAAAAGTCGGCGACTTATGAAAATGAATGATCCGTTTCGCTCAACCCTACCAGTGGCTATTATTTTAGCACACAATAGGAGTCTCTGGACATCTACTTCAGGTGCCTAGATATAGCAATTAGCACTTTATACATATATATTATTGCTTCCACTTCAAGCACTGCACTTTAAGTCATTACTCAATTTTTAGAGGCACTACGTGAAATTATTTGTACTTAAACTGTTACCATGCCAAAAGGTTCTATTAATTAGTCTATGCATAACCTTTTTGATATTCATTGGGTGTCCCCAGCCAATCATGTTCCTCACTATTGAAGCATTTAATTTTATTTTGTTATTGTTGTATGTTTGTTTTTGATTTTTCAATAAAATTATAATTTATTCTTCAATTTTCTTGAGCAATTCAGTTCACTTTGCTCTGGATGAGCATATAGGGTGACAGATGGGGGTTTCACTTTAGTAGTGTGTGACAATATTTTTTTGCAATTTGGAAAATCCAAATTGAGTCTCCATCTGGTGGGTTGCCTGTCATGGAAGGGGGTATCAGAGGGCCATTATACTATTACTACTCTGTGGAAACTGATGGCACTTTAGCGGTGTGTGACAGTAATCTTTTGAAATGTGGAGAATCCAAGTCGGGTCTTCATTTGATGGGATGCATGTAGTTGAAGGTGTGTCAGAGGCCTATTAAACTGTTTTACTCTGTGCAAATTGATGACACTTTAGTGGTGTGTGACAATATTTTTTTTAAATGTGTAGACTCCAAGTTGTATATCCATCTGGAGGGTTGCCTGTAGTGGAAGGGGTGTCAGAGGACCATTATACTATTTCTACTCTGTGGAAATGTATGCAACTAGTAGTGCCCACATCTGTGCCTGCAGTCCCCCTCTCCCAGCAGAGACATCAGCGTACTCACCGCCAAGGCTCCCGTTCTGCTCCTTCCTGGTCTGCTGCTGTCCAGGGGAACGCACTCCTTGCAAGTCTCAAAGCACTGTGCTTAGAGCGTGCACGCACACTTCCCCTTTCCTAAAGGGGCTGCGTGCATTCCTCTAAAGTGTCCCCAGCCAATAGCTTGAGGTCTCTTACTATTTAAACCACCTGCAATGTTGTGAGTTTGTCTCTAACATGCTTGTCAGTTCTCAGGTCCCTGTACTTGCATCAGAGTCTGCTTCACCTGCCAGTGCTCACCTCAATGGCAGCAGAGCCAGCTGCACCCGTCAGTGCTCACCTTAACAGCAGCTGAGCCAGCTGCTACCCGCCAGTGCTCATCTCTCCATCAGACTGTCTTGTCTGCACTTGCGGTTGCTGTCATCTTCTCTGCCTAGTCAACATATTCGGACTTACATAAAAATTGCAGATAAATATTACCAGAACCTACTGCTTCTTGTACGACTGCGCCCGGTCCTAGCTATGTGTATGCGCTCTCCCCCTACCTCACACATTTCCGGATGCGCTCCTACACTGGGTTGCTTGCGTTCCTGCATGTGTTCTGGTGAGCACATGTCCAGAAGTGACGTTATCTCAAGGGAATGGGGAGGAGTTCTCATGCTCCGAAAGTGCCAGGTACCTATGTCAGCAGTCTTTTTGGCCACGTGTTTCTTATCTTTCTATTGGTGCCAGTTTACTTCATAAACCCCTCACTCACCTGTTGTGAATTCCGTTCTCGAACTCCCTTCTGTGGTCATGAATGGTACTTCGGCGAGTTCTGTCCATGGACTCCCTCTGGTGGCTGTGAGTGGAACTGCTGGTTCTGAGGTTGCTTCCTCAGGTGCTCTCGTTTGCGGCTAGGCTTCGTTCTCTATTTAACTCCACTCAGATCGTTACTTCATGCCAGCTGTCAATGTATCAGTATTGGTTCAGATCTCTCTCGGATCTTTCTGATGACCTGTCTACTCCAGCAGAAGCTAAGTCCCTGCTAGTTCATTTGTTGTTCATTGTGTACTGAATATATTTCTCAGTACTTGCTAAGTTCTAGTCCAGCTTGCTATCATGATATTGCCTTGCTAGCTGGAAGCTCTGGGGTGCAGAGTGGCACCTCCGCACGGCGAGTCGGTGCGGGGGTCTTTTTGCACACTCTGCGTGGCTTTTTGTAGTTTTTTGTGCTGACCGCATAGACTCCTTTCCTATCCTCTGTCTATTTAGTGAAGACTGGCCTCCTTTGCTGAAACCTGTTTCATTCCTGTGTTTGTGACTTTCCTCTTAACTCACAGTCAATATTTGTGGGGGCTGCCTTTTCCTTTGGGGTATTTCTCTGAGGCAAGGTAAGGCTTTATTTCCTATCTTTAGGGGTAGTTAGCTCTTAGGCTGTGAAGAGGCGTCTAGGGAGAGTTAAGTATGCTCCACGGCTATTTCTAGTGTGTGTGATAGGATTAGGGTTTGCGGTCAGCAGAGATCCCACTTCCCAGAGCTTGTCCTGTCGTCTAGTTTAACCATCAGGTCATTCCAGGTGCTCCTAACCACCAGGTCCATAACAGTAAAGCTAGCCAACAAAGTGTTAATGCATCTCAATAGAGGGATAAGAGAAGTTCTGAGACCTTTTTTTTTCTCTGCAGTGGGTTTTGTCTTTCTTTTCCCCTTAACCTCTGGGTGGTTCAGGACTCAGGTGTAGATATGGACATTCAAGGTCTGTCCTCTTGTGTTGATCAACTCACTGCAAGAGTACAAAGCATTCAAGATTATGTAGTTCAGAATCCGATGTTAGAGCCTAGAATTCCAATTCCTGATTTGTTTTCTGGGGATAGATCTAAATTTCTGAATTTCAAAAATAATTGTAGACTGTTTCTTGCTTTGAAACCCCGTTCCTCTGGTGACCCCATTCAGCAAGTAAAAATCATTATTTCTTTGTCACGTGGCGACCCTCAAGACTGGGCATTCTCCCTTGCACCAGGAGATCCTGCATTGCTTAATGTAGATGCGTTTTTTCTGGCGCTTGGATTGCTTTATGACGAACCTAACTCTGTGGATCAGGCAGAGAAAATCTTGCTGGCTTTGTGTCAGGGTCAGGATGAAGCGGAGGTATATTGCCAGAAGTTTAGAAGGTGGTCTGTGCTTACTCAATGGAATGAGAGTGCCCTTGCAGCAATTTTCAGAAAGGGTCTTTCTGAAGCCCTTAAGGATGTTATGGTGGGGTTCCCCACGCCTGCTGGTCTGAATGAATCAATGTCCTTGGCCATTCAGATCGATCGGCGCTTGCGTGAGCGCAAGGTTGTGCACCATTTGGCGGATCCTCTGAGCAGAGGCCTGAGCCTATGCAATGTGATAGGACTTTGACCAGAGCTGAACGGCAAGAACACAGACGTCAGAATGGGCTGTGTTATTACTGTGGTGACTCCACTCATGCTATCTCTGATTGTCCTAAGCGCACTAAGCGGTTCGCTAGGTCTGTCACCATTGGTACAGTACAGCCTAAATTTCTTTTGTCCGTTACTCTGATTTGCTCTTTGTCACCTACTCTGTTATGGCATTTGTGGATTCAGGCGCTGCCCTGAATCTGATGGACTTGGAGTTTGCCAGGCGCTGTGGTTTTTTCTTGGAGCCCTTGCAGTATCCTATTCCATTAAGGGGAATTGATGCTACGCCTTTGGCCAGGAATAAACCTCAGTACTGGACTCAGTTGACCATGTGCATGGCTCCTGCACATCAGGAAGATATTCGCTTTTTGGTGTTGCATAATCTGCATGATGTGGTCGTGTTGGGTTTGCCATGGCTACAGGTCCATAATCCAGTATTGGATTGGAAATCAATGTCTGTGTCCAGTTGGGGTTGTCAAGGGGTACATGGTGATGTTCCGTTGTTGTCAATTTCTTCTTCTACTCCTTCTGAAGTCCCTGAGTTTTTGTCGGATTACCGAGATGTATTTGATGAGCCCAAATCCAGTGCCCTACCTCCTCATAGGGATTGTGATTGTGCTATTAATTTGATTCCTGGTAGTAAATTTCCTAAGGGACGACTTTTCAATTTATCTGTGCCTGAACACGCCGCTATACGGAGTTATATAAAGGAGTCCTTGGAGAAAGGGCATATTCGCCCATCGTCGTCACCATTGGGAGCAGGGTTCTTTTTTGTGGCCAAGAAGGATGGTTCTCTGAGACCTTGTATAGATTACCGCCTTCTCAATAAAATCACGGTCAAATTTCAGTACCCTTTGCCTCTACTGTCTGATTTGTTTGCTCGGATTAAGGGGGCTAGTTGGTTCACCAAGATAGATCTGCGAGGGGCGTATAATCTTGTGTGTATTAAACAGGGCGATGAATGGAAAATAGCATTTAATACGCCCGAGGGCCATTTTGAGTACCTGGTGATGCCATTCGGGCTTTCTAATGCTCCATCTGTGTTTCAGTCCTTTATGCATGACATCTTCCGAAAGTATTTGGATAGATTCATGATTGTATATTTGGATGATATTTTGGTCTTTTCGGATGATTGGGAGTCTCATGTGAAGCAGGTCAGAATGGTGTTCCAGGTCCTTCGTGCTAATTCTTTGTTTGTGAAGGGGTCTAAATGTCTCTTCGGAGTTCAGAAGGTTTCCATTTTGGGCTTCATTTTTTCCCCTTCTACTATCGAGATGGATCCTGTTAAAGTTCAGGCCATTTATGATTGGACCCAACCTACATCTGTGAAGAATCTTCAGAAATTCCTGGGCTTTGCTAATTTTTACCATCGCTTCATCGCTAATTTTTCTAGTGTTGTTAAACCATTGACTGATTTGACCAAGAAAGGCGCTGATGTGGTGAATTCTTCCTCTGCGGCTGTTGAGGCTTTTCGGGAGTTGAAACGTCGTTTCTCTTCGGCCCCTGTGTTGTGTCAGCCAGATGTTTCGCTCCCTTTTCAGGTCGAGGTTGATGCTTCTGAGATTGGAGCAGGGGCTGTTTTGTCTCAAAGAAGTTCTGATGGCTCTGTGATGAAGCCATGTGCTTTCTTTTCTAGAAAGTTTTCGCCTGCTGAGCGTAATTATGATGTTGGCAACCGGGAGCTGCTGGCTATGAAGTGGGCATTCGAGGAGTGGCGACATTGGCTTGAGGGAGCCAAGCACCGCGTGGTGGTCTTGACGGATCACAAGAATCTGACTTATCTCGAGTCTGCCAAGAGGTTGAATCCTAGACAGGCTCGATGGTCGTTGTTTTTCTCCCGTTTTGATTTTGTGGTCTCATACCTTCCAGGTTCTAAGAATGTGAAGGCGGATGCCCTTTCTAGGAGTTTTGTGCCTGATTCTCCGGGAGTCCCTGAGCCAGCTGGTATTCTCAAAGAGGGGGTAATTCTGTCTGCCATCTCACCTGATTTGTGGCGGGTGCTGCAGGAGTTTCAGGCTGACAGACCTGACCGTTGTCCAGCGGAGAAACTGTTTGTCCCTGATAGATGGACTAGTAGAGTTATCTCTGAGGTTCATTGTTCGGTGTTGGCTGGTCATCCTGGGATTTTTGGTACCAGAGATTTGGTGGCTAGGTCCTTTTGGTGGCCTTCCTTGTCACGGGATGTGCGTTCTTTTGTGCAGTCCTGTGGGACTTGTGCTCGGGCCAAGCCCTGCTGTTCTCGTGCCGGGTGGGTTACTTTTACCCTTGCCAGTCCCGAAAAGGCCTTGGACGCATGTTTCCGTGGATTTTATTTCAGATCTCCCTGTCTCTCAAAGGATGTCGGTCATCTGGGTGGTTTGTGATCACTTCTCTAAGATGGTCCATTTGGTACCCTTGCCTAAATTGCCTTCCTCCTCTGATTTGGTTCCATTATGTTTTCAGCATGTGGTTCGTTTGCATGGCATTCCGGAGAACATCGTGTCGGACAGAGGTTCCCAGTTTGTTTCAAGGTTTTGGCGGTCCTTTTGTGCTAAGATGGGCATTGATTTGTCTTTTTCTTCGGCTTTCCATCCTCAGACAAATGGCCAAACCGAACGAACTAATCAGACTTTGGAGACCTGTCATGATCTCAATGGCAAGAGATCATAGCATCAGCATATATAGGAACTAGCTCTTGGAAGATGGAAACTGAGCTGACCATGAACTAAACCTAACGCACAACTAGCAGTGGCCGGGTAGCATGCCTACGTTGATTCTAGATGCCCAGCACCAGCCGGAGGACTAAATAAAACTAGCAGAGGAAAATATTAGTCCTAGCTCACCTCTAGAGAAATACCCCGAAAGGAGACAGAGGCCCCCCACATGTATTGGCGGTGAATCAAGATGAAATAACAAACGTAGTATGAAAATAGGTTTAGCAAATTTGAGGTCCACTTACTACATAGCAGAAGACAGAAAGGACACTTTCATGGTCAGCTAAAAACCCTATCAAAACACCATCCAGAAATTACTTTAAACTCTGGCATTAACTCATAACACCAGAGTGGCAATTCCTGTTCACAAGAGCTTTCCAGACACAGTAACGAAACTACAGCTGTGAACTGGAACAAAAATGCAAAAACAAACATGGACAAGAGTCCAACTTATCTAGTAGTTGTCTAGGAGCAGGAACAAGCACAGAGAGGCTTCTGATAACATTGTTGACCGGCAAGCAACTAACAGAGCAGCAAGGTTATATAGCGACTCCCACATCTTGATGGGAACAGGTGAACAGAGAAGATGAAGACACCAGTTCAATTCCACCAGTAGCCACCGGGGGAGCCCAGAATCCAAATTCACAACAGTACCCCCCCCTCAAGGAGGGGGCACCGAACCCTCACCAGAACCACCAGGGCGATCAGGATGGGCCCTATGAAAGGCACGAACCAGATCAGAGGCATGAACATCAGATGTATTCACCCAAGAATTATCCTCCTGGCCGTATCCCTTCCACTTGACCAGATACTGGAGTCTCCGTCTGGAAACACGAGAGTCTAAGATTTTCTCCACAACGTACTCCAACTCACCCTCAACCAACACCGGAGCAGGAGGCTCAACGGAAGGCACAACCGGTACCTCATACCTGCGCAATAATGACCGATGAAAAACGTTATGAATAGAAAAGGATGCAGGGAGGTCCAAACGGAAGGAAACAGGGTTAAGAATCTCCAATATCTTATACGGGCCGATGAACCGAGGCTTAAACTTAGGAGAAGAGACCCTCATAGGGACAAAACGAGAAGACAACCACACCAAGTCCCCAACACGAAGACGAGGACCAACACGACGACGGCGGTTAGCAAAAAGCTGAGTCTTCTCCTGGGACAACCTCAAATTGTCCACCACCTGCCCCCAGATCTGATGCAATCTCTCCACCACAGCATCCACTCCAGGACAATCCGAAGATTCCACCTGACCAGAGGAAAATCGAGGATGAAACCCCGAATTACAGAAAAACGGGGACACCAAAGTGGCAGAGCTGGCCCGATTATTGAGAGCGAACTCCGCCAATGGCAAAAAAGCAACCCAATCATCCTGGTCAGCAGACACAAAACACCTCAGATATGTCTCCAGGGTCTGATTAATCCGCTCAGTCTGGCCATTCGTCTGAGGATGGAAAGCGGACGAAAAAGATAAATCTATGCCCATCCTAGCACAGAATGCCCGCCAAAATCTAGACACGAATTGGGTCCCTCTGTCAGAAACGATATTCTCAGGAATACCATGCAAACGAACAACATTTTGAAAAAACAGAGGAACCAACTCGGAAGAAGAAGGCAACTTGGGCAGAGGAACCAAATGGACCATCTTAGAGAAACGGTCACACACCACCCAGATGACAGACATCTTCTGAGAAACAGGCAGATCTGAAATAAAATCCATCGAGATGTGCGTCCAAGGCCTCTTAGGAATAGGCAAGGGCAACAACAATCCACTAGCCCGAGAACAACAAGGCTTGGCCCGAGCACAAACGTCACAAGACTGCACAAAGCCTCGCACATCTCGTGACAGGGAAGGCCACCAGAAGGACCTTGCCACCAAATCCCTGGTACCAAAAATGCCAGGATGACCTGCCAACGCAGAAGAATGAACCTCAGAGATGACTCTACTGGTCCAATCATCAGGAACAAACAGTTTATCAGGTGGGCAACGATCAGGTCTATCCGCCTGAAACTCCTGCAAGGCCCGCCGCAGGTCTGGAGAAACGGCTGACAATACCACTCCATCCTTAAGGATACCTGTGGGCTCAGAGTTACCAGGCGAGTCAGGCTCAAAACTCCTAGAAAGGGCATCTGCCTTAACATTCTTAGAACCCGGTAGGTATGACACCACAAAATTAAACCGAGAGAAAAATAATGACCAGCGCGCCTGTCTAGGATTCAGGCGCCTGGCGGTCTCAAGATAAACCAAATTTTTGTGGTCAGTCAATACCACCACCTGATGTCTGGCCCCCTCAAGCCAATGGCGCCACTCCTCAAAAGCCCACTTCATGGCCAAAAGCTCCCGATTCCCAACATCATAATTCCGCTCAGCGGGCGAAAATTTACGGGAAAAGAAGGCACAAGGCCTCATCACGGAGCAGTCAGAACTTTTCTGCGACAACACTGCCCCAGCTCCGATCTCAGAAGCGTCGACCTCAACCTGAAAAGGTAGAGCAACATCAGGCTGACGCAACACAGGGGCAGAGGAAAAACGGCGCTTAAGCTCCCGAAAGGCCTCCACAGCATCAGGGGACCAATCAGCAACATCAGCACCCTTCTTAGTCAAATCGGTCAATGGCTTAGCAATATCCGAAAAACCAGCAATAAATCGACGATAAAAGTTAGCAAAGCCCAAAAATTTCTGAAGACTCTTAAGAGAAGAGGGCTGCGTCCAATCACAAATAGCTTGAACCTTGACAGGATCCATTTCAATGGAAGAGGGGGAAAAAATATATCCCAAAAAGGAAATCCTCTGTACCCCAAAAACACACTTAGAACCCTTCACACACAAAGAATTAGACCGCAAAACCTGAAAAACCCTCCTGACTTGCTGGACATGAGAGTCCCAGTCATCCGAAAAAATCAGAATATCATCCAGATACACAATCATAAATTTATCCAAATAATCGCGAAAAATATCATGCATAAAGGACTGGAAAACTGACGGAGCATTTGAAAGACCAAAAGGCATCACTAAATACTCAAAGTGGCCCTCGGGCGTATTAAATGCGGTTTTCCACTCATCCCCCTGCCTGATTCGCACCAAATTATACGCCCCACGAAGGTCAATCTTAGAGAACCACTTGGCCCCCTTTATGCGAGCAAACAAATCAGTCAGCAACGGCAATGGGTATTGATATTTAACAGTGATTTTATTCAAAAGCCGATAATCAATACATGGTCTCAAAGAGCCGTCTTTTTTTGACACAAAGAAAAAACCGGCTCCTAAGGGAGATGACGATGGACGAATATGTCCCTTTTCCAAGGACTCCTTTATATATTCACGCATAGCAGCATGTTCAGGCACAGACAGATTAAATAAACGACCCTTTGGGTATTTACTACCCGGGATTAAATCTATGGCACAATCGCACTCTCGGTGCGGAGGTAACGAACCAAGCTTGGATTCTTCAAAGACGTCACGATAGTCAGACAGGAACTCAGGAATTTCAGAGGGAATAGATGATGAAATGGAAACCACAGGTACATCCCCATGAGCCCCCTTACATCCCCAGCTCAACACAGACATAGCTTTCCAGTCGAGGACTGGGTTGTGAGATTGCAGCCAAGGCAATCCTAGCACCAAATCATCATGTAGATTATACAGCACCAGAAAGCGAATAATCTCCTGGTGATCCGGATTAATACGCATAGTTACTTGTGTCCAGTATTGTGGTTTATTATTAGCCAATGGGGTGGAGTCAATCCCCTTCAGAGGAATAGGAGTCTCCAAAGGCTCTAAATCATACCCACAGCGTTTGGCAAAGGACCAATCCATAAGACTCAAAGCGGCGCCAGAGTCGACATAGGCGTCCGTGGTAATAGATGACAAAGAGCAAATCAGGGTCACAGATAGAATAAACTTAGACGGTAAGGTGCAAATGGAAACAGATTTACCAAGCTTTTTAGTGCGCTTAGAGCATGCTGATATAACATGAGTAGAATCACCACAATAGAAACACAACCCATTTTTCCGTCTAAAATTCTGCCGCTCGCTTCGGGACAGAATTCTATCACACTGCATACTCTCTGGCGATTTCTCAGTGGACACCGCCAGATGGTGCACTGGTTTGCGCTCCCGCAAACGCCTATCGATCTGAATAGCCATTGTCATGGACTCATTCAGACCCGCAGGCACAGGGAACCCCACCATAACATCCTTAATGGCATCAGAGAGACCCTCTCTGAAAGTCGCCGCCAGGGCGCACTCATTCCACTGAGTAAGCACAGACCATTTACGGAATCTTTGGCAGTAAATTTCCGCTTCATCTTGCCCCTGAGATAGGGACATCAAAGTTTTTTCTGCCTGAAGCTCCAAATGAGGTTCGTCATAAAGCAACCCCAAGGCCAGAAAAAACGCATCCACATTGAGCAACGCAGGATCCCCTGGTGTCAATGAAAAAGCCCAGTCTTGAGGGTCGCCCCGGAGCAAGGAAATCACAATCCTGACCTGCTGTGCAGGATCTCCGGCAGAGCGAGATTTCAGGGACAAAAATAATTTGCAATTATTTCGAAAATTCTGAAACCCAGATCTATTCCCCGAGAAAAATTCCGGCAAAGGAATTCTCGGCTCAGATACAGGTGCATGACAAACAAAATCTTGCAAATTTTGTACCTTCGTGGCGAGATTATTCAAACCTGCAGTTACACTCTGAAGATCCATTGCAAACAGGTGAACACAGAGCCATTCAAAGGAGAGAAAAAAAAAAAAAAAAAAAAATTTCAGCAGACTACTTATTTCTCTCCTTTCTCAGCCAAGGATTTTAACCCTTTAGTGGGCCGGTCAAACTGTCATGATCTCAATGGCAAGAGATCATAGCATCAGCATATATAGGAACTAGCTCTTGGAAGATGGAAACTGAGCTGACCATGAACTAAACCTAACGCACAACTAGCAGTGGCCGGGTAGCATGCCTACGTTGATTCTAGATGCCCAGCACCAGCCGGAGGACTAAATAAAACTAGCAGAGGAAAATATTAGTCCTAGCTCACCTCTAGAGAAATACCCCGAAAGGAGACAGAGGCCCCCCACATGTATTGGCGGTGAATCAAGATGAAATAACAAACGTAGTATGAAAATAGGTTTAGCAAATTTGAGGTCCACTTACTACATAGCAGAAGACAGAAAGGACACTTTCATGGTCAGCTAAAAACCCTATCAAAACACCATCCAGAAATTACTTTAAACTCTGGCATTAACTCATAACACCAGAGTGGCAATTCCTGTTCACAAGAGCTTTCCAGACACAGTAACGAAACTACAGCTGTGAACTGGAACAAAAATGCAAAAACAAACATGGACAAGAGTCCAACTTATCTAGTAGTTGTCTAGGAGCAGGAACAAGCACAGAGAGGCTTCTGATAACATTGTTGACCGGCAAGCAACTAACAGAGCAGCAAGGTTATATAGCGACTCCCACATCTTGATGGGAACAGGTGAACAGAGAAGATGAAGACACCAGTTCAATTCCACCAGTAGCCACCGGGGGAGCCCAGAATCCAAATTCACAACAGAGACCTATCTGAGATGCTTTGTTTCTGCTGATCAGGATGATTGGGTGACCTTCTTGCCATTGGCTGAGTTTGCCCTTAATAATCGGGCCAGTTCGGCTACTTTGGTTTCGCCTTTTTTTTGTAATTCTGGTTTTCATCCTCGTTTTTCTTCAGGGCAGGTTGAGCCTTCGGACTGTCCTGGTGTGGATTCTGTGGTGGACAGGTTGCAGCAAATTTGGACTCATGTGGTGGACAATTTGACATTGTCCCAGGAGAAGGCTCAACGTTTCGCCAACCGCCGTCGTTGTGTTGGTCCCCGACTTCGTGTTGGGGATTTGGTTTGGTTGTCGTCTCGTTATGTCCCTATGAAGGTTTCTTCTCCTAAGTTTAAACCTCGTTTCATTGGTCCTTATAAGATTTCTGAAATTCTCAATCCTGTGTCATTTCGTTTGGCCCTTCCAGCTTCTTTCGCCATCCATAATGTGTTCCATAGGTCGTTGTTGCGGAGATATGTGGCGCCTATGGTTCCCTCCGTTGACCCTCCTGCTCCGGTGTTGGTCGAGGGGGAGTTGGAGTATGTGGTGGAGAAGATTTTAGATTCTCGTATTTCGAGATGGAAACTTCAGTACCTGGTCAAATGGAAGGGCTATGGTCAGGAGGATAATTCCTGGGTTGTTGCCTCCGATGTCCATGCTGCCGATTTGGTTCGTGCCTTTCATTTGGCTCGTCCTGATCGGCCTGGGGGCTCTGGTGAGGGTTCGGTGACCCCTCCTCAAGGGGGGGTACTGTTGTGAATTCCGTTCTCGAACTCCATCCTGTGGTCATGACTGGTACTTCGGCGAGTTCTGTCCGTGGACTCCCTCTGGTGGCTGTGAGTGGAACTGCTGGTTCTGAGGTTGCTTCCTCAGCTGCTCTCGTTTGCGGCTAGGCTGGCTTCTCTATTTAACTCCACTCAGATCGTTACTTCATGCCAGCTGTCAATGTATCAGTATTGGTTCAGATCTCTCTCTGATCTTTCTGATGACCTGTCTACTCCAGCAGAAGCTAAGTCCCTGCTAGTTCATTTGTTGTTCATTGTGTACTGAATATATTTCTTAGTACTTGCTAAGTTCTAGTCCAGCTTGCTATCATGATATTGCCTTGCTAGCTGGAAGCTCTGGGGTGCAGAGTGGCACCTTTGCACTGTGAGTCGGTGCGGGGGTCTTTTTGCACACTCTGCGTGGCTTTTTGTAGTTTTTTGTGCTGACCGCATAGACTCCTTTCCTATCCTCTGTCTATTTAGTGACGACTGGCCTCCTTTGCTGAAACCTGTTTCATTCCTGTGTTTGTGACTTTCCTCTTAACTCACAGTCAATATTTGTAGGGGCTGCCTTTTCCTTTGGGGTATTTCTCTGAGGCAAGGTGTAATGATCCCTAGTGGCTGAGGATCACAAATAGACCAGCAAGTGATTAAACAAGGACGAGCTCTAGGGAGATGGTAACTGGACTGATCGCAAATCTGAACCTATCCAACACAACTAGAGGTAGCCGGTGAACATGCCTAAATAATTCCTAGACGTCTCGAGCCAGCCTGAGGAACTAGCTACCCCTAAAGAGAAAGAAGGACCTGGCTTGCCTCCAGAGAAATAATCCCCAAAGATATAGAAGCCCCCAATAAATATTAACGGTGAAGTAAGAAGAAGGCACATATATAGGGATGAAATCAGATTCAGCAAAAGAGGCCCACTAGTACTAGAAAGCAGAAAATAGAGCAGGGGTCTATGCGATCAATAAAAAACCCTTACAAAATATCCATCCTGAGATTTCAAGAACCCACACACCAACTAACGGTGTGTGGGGAGAAACTCAGCCCACAAGAGCAACCAGCAAGCGAGGGAATTACATTTTAGCAAGCTGGAACAGAAAACATGATAAACACTGCTGATCAAAAAATGAGCAAACAAAACTTAGCTTGTCCTGGATGGACTGGGAGCAAGGTAGTCAGAAGGAATCTGAGTAGCACTGATTACATCGACAGCAGGCAACAAGTGGAAGTAAAACAGAGCTATATAGGAACCTCCCAGAGGATAACGAACCAGCTGATAGCCAGAGACCAGCAGGATAACAGACAAAGCCACCAGGGGGAGCCCAAAGCAAAAGTCACACCATACTACCAGTGACCACAAGAGGGAGCCTGAACACAGAGTTCACAACAGTACCCCCCCCTTGAGGAGGGGTCACCGAACCCTCATGAAAACCACCAGGGCGATCAGGATGAGCCACATGGAAGGCACGAACCAAATCGGCTGCATGAACATCAGAGGCGAAAACCCAAGAATTATCCTCCTGACCATAGCCCTTCCATTTAACCAAATACTGGAGCCTCTGTCTAGAAATACGAGAATCCAAGATCTTCACCACGTATTCCAATTCTCCCTCAACCAGCACCGGGGCAGGAGGCTCAAACAGAGGAACCACAGGCACCACATACCTCCGCAACAACGAGCGATGGAACACATTATGAATAGCAAATGATGCTGGGAGGTCCAGACGAAATGACACAGGGCCAAGGACTTCCAGAATCTTATAAGGACCGATAAACCGAGGCTTGAACTTAGGAGAGGAGACCTTCATAGGAACGAAGCGAGAAGACAACCACACCAAGACCCAACGCGAAGTCGGGGACCCACACAGCGACGGCGGTTGACAAAGAGCTGAGCCTTCTCCTGAGACAGCTGCAAATTGTCCACCACATGATTCCAAATCTGATACAACCTATCAACCACAACATCCACTCCAGGACAGTCAGAAGGCTCCTCCTGACCCAAGGAAAAACGAGGATGAAACCCCGAATTACAAAAGAAAGGAGAAACCAAAGTAGCAGAACTAGCCCGATTGTTATGGGCAAACTCGGCCAACGGCAAAAAAGTAACCCAGTTGTCCTGATCAGCAGAAACAAAACATCTTAAATAAGTCTCCAAGGTCTGATTAGTTCGCTCGGTTTGGCCATTCGTCTGAGGATGGAAGGCCAATGAAAAAGACAAATCAATGCCCAATTTAGCACAAAAGGTCTGCCAAAATCTAGACACAAACTGGGATCCTCTGTCAGAAACAATGTTCTCAGGAATCCCGTGCAAATGAACCACATTTTGAAAAAACAGTGGAACCAACTCGGAGGAGGAAGGCAACTTAGGCAAGGGCACCAAATGGACCATCTTAGAAAACGATCACACACCACCCAGATGACAGACATTCTCTGAGAGACAGGGAGACCTGAAATAAAATCCATGGAAATGTGCATCCAAGGCCTCTTCGGGACAGGCAAAGGTAACAGCAAACCACTGGCTCGAGAACAGCAAGGCTTAGCCCGAGCACAAATTCCACAAGACTGCACAAAGGAACGCACATCCTGCGACAAGGAAGGCCACCAAAAAGACCTGGCCACCAAGTCTCTGGTACCAAATATTCCAGGATGGCCCGCCAACACCGAAGAATGAACCTCGGAGATGACTCTGTTGGTCCATCTATCCGGGACAAACAGTCTCTCCGGTGGACAGCGATCAGGTCTATCCGCCTGAAACTCTTGCAGCACACGTCGCAAATCTGGGGAGATGGCAGACAAAATCACCCCTTCTCTAAGAATACCAGCCGGCTCAGAATCTCCAGGAGAGTCAGGCACAAAACTCCTAGAAAGAGCATCAGCCTTCACATTCTTCGAACCAGGCAGGTATGAAACCACAAAATCAAAACGAGAGAAAAACAACGACCAACGAGCCTGTCTGGGATTCAGCCGCTTGGCCGACTCGAGATAAATCAAATTCTTGTGATCAGTCAAGACCACCACACGATGCTTAGCTTCCTCGAGCCAATGTCGCCACTCCTCAAATGCCCACTTCATAGCCAACAACTCCCGATTACCGACATCATAATTCCACTCGGCAGGCGAAAACTTTCTTGAAAAGAAAGCACATGGCTTCATCACAGAGTCATCGGAGCTTCTCTGCGACAAAACAGCCCCCGCTCCAATCTCGGAAGCATCAACCTCCACCTGGAAGGGAAGTGGGACATCTGGCTGACATAAGACCGGAGAAAAAGAAAACCGGCGCTTCAGCTCCCGAAAGGCCTCCACAGCCGCAGAGGACCAATTAGTCACATCAGAACCTTTCTTGGTCAAATCCGTCAAAGGCTTAACAACACCAGAAAAATTAGCTATGAAGCGAAGGTAAAAATTAGCAAAACCCAAGAACGTCTGAAGACTCTTAACAGATGTAGGCTGCGTCCAGTCATGAATAGCCTGAACCTTGACTGGGTCCATCTCAATAGTAGAAGGAGAAAAAATGAAACCCAAAAAAGAAATCTTCTGGACACCAAAAAGACATTTTGAGCCCTTCACAAATAAAGCATTGTCACGCAGGACCTGAAAGACCATCCTGACCTGCCTAACATGAGACTCCCAATCATCCGAAAAAAACAGAATATCATCCAGATACACAATCATAAACTTATCCAGATATTCACGGAAGATGTTGTGCATAAAGGACTGAAAGACTGAAGGAGCATTAGAAAGACCAAAAGGCATCACCAGGTACTCAAAATGGCCTTCAGGCGTATTAAATGCAGTTTTCCATTCATCACCCTGTTTTATACGCACAAGGTTATACGCACCACGAAGATCTATCTTGGTGAACCAACTAGACCCCCTAATGCGAGCAAACAAATCAGTTAACAATGGCAAAGGATACTGAAATTTGACCGTGATTTTATTCAAAAGGCGATAATCAATACAAGGTCTCAGGGAACCATCCTTCTTAGCCACAAAAAAGAATCCCGCACCAAGAGGGGAAGAGGACGGGCGAATATGTCCCTTCTCCAAAGACTCCTTTATATAACTCCGCATGGCAGCATGCTCCAGCACAGATAAATTGAAAAGTCGTCCCTTAGGAAACTTACTACCAGGAATCAAATTTATAGCACAATCACCGTCCCTATGAGGAGGTAGAGAATTGAGTTTGGGCTCCTCAAATACATCCTGGTAGTCTGACAAAAACGTAGGGACTTCAGAAGGGGTGGACGAAGCAATTGACACCACAGGAGCGTTACCATGAATTCCCTGACAACCCCAACTTGACACAGACATAGCTTTCCAATCCAGGACTGGATTATGAGTCTGCAACCATGGTATACCCAACACGACAACATCATGCAAATTATGCAATACAAGAAAGCGAATCACCTACTGATGAACAGGAGTCATGCACATGGTCACTTGTGTCCAGTACTGAGGTCTATTCGTAGCCAATGGCGTAGAGTCAATTCCCCTTAGTGGAATAGGGAATTTTAAAGGCTCCAAATCAAAACCACAGCGCCTGGCAAATGACCAATCCATCAGACTCAGGGCAGCACCTGAATCTACAAAGGCATTAACCGGGTAAGATGACAGGGAACAAATCAGGGTAACAGACAAAATGAACTTAGGCTGTAAAGTACCAATGGTGACAGATTTATCAACCTTTTTTTTGTGCTTAGAGCATGCTGAGATAACATGAGCTGAGTCACCACAGTAAAAGCACAACCCATTTTGCCGTCTATAATTTTGCCGTTCACTTCTGGTCAGAATTCTGTCACATTGCATAGATTCAGGTGTCTGTTCAGAAGACACCGCCAAATGGTGAACAGGTTTGCGCTCCCGCAACCGCCGATCAATCTGAATGGCCAGAGTCATTGACTCATTCAGACCTGCAGGCATAGGGAACCCCACCATGACATTCTTAATGGCTTCAGAAAGACCTTCTCTGAAATTTGCAGCCAGGGCACACTCATTCCACTGAGTAAGCACCGACCATTTCCGAAATTTCAGGCAGTACACCTCTGCTTCATCTTGCCCCTGCGAGAGGGCCAATAACGCTTTTTAAGCCTGGTTCTCAAGATTAGGTTCCTCATAGAGCAATCCAAGGGCCAGAAAAAACGCATCCACACTGAGCAATGCAGGATCCACTGGCGCCAATGCGAAGGCACAATCTTGAGGGTCCCCACGCAAAAAGGAAATGATAATCTTAACTTGCTGAACGGCATCACCAGAGGAACGAGGTTTCAAAGAAAGAAACAACTTACAATTGTTCTTAAAATTCAGGAACCTAGATCTATCTCCAGAAAACAACTCCGAAATAGGTATCCTAGGCTCAGACATAGGACTGTGAACAACAAAATCCTGAATACTTTGAACTCTAGCAGCAAGATGATCCAGACTGGAAGCCAAGCTCTGGACATCCATGTCAGCAGCTGAACTCAGAGCCACACCAAGATTAAGAGGAGGAGAGAAGCTAGCACAGCAGCTAGACACACGGCAACAACAAGAAAAAAAAAAAAATTCTCAAGGCTTCTTTTCTCCTGCTTCTGCCATGCAATTAACACTTTGTGGCCGGCTGTACTGTTATGATCCCTAGTGGCTGAGGATCACAAATAGAACAGCAAGTGATTAAACAAGGACGAGCTCTAGGGAGATGGTAACTGGACTGATCGCAAATCTGAACCTATCCAACACAACTAGAGGTAGCCGGTGAACGTGCCTAAATAATTCCTAGAGCCAGCCTGAGGAACTAGCTACCCCTAAAGAGAAAGAAGGACCTCGCTTGCCTCCAGAGAAATAATCCCCAAAGATATAGAAGCCCCCAACAAATACTAACAGTGAAGTAAGAAGAAGGCACATACATAGGGATGAAATCAGATTCAGCAAAAGAGGCCCACTAGTACTAGAAAGCAGAAAATAGAGCAGGGGTCTATGCGATCAATAAAAAACCCTTACAAAATATCCATCCTGAGATTTCAAGAACCCACACACCAACTAACGGTGTGTGGGGAGAAACCCAGCCCACAAGAGCAACCAGCAAGCGAGGGAATTACATTTTAGCAAGCTGGAACAGAAAACATGATAAACACTGCTGATCAAAAAATGAGCAAACAAAACTTAGCTTGTCCTGGATGGTCTGGGAGCAAGGTAGTCAGAAGGAATCTGAGTAGCACTGATTACATCGACAGCCGGCAACAAGTGGAAGTAAAACAGAGCTATATAGGAACCTCCCAGAGGATAACGAACCAGCTGATAGCCAGAGACCAGCAGGATAACAGACAAAGCCACCAGGGGGAGCCCAAAGCAAAAGTCACACCATACCACCAGTGACCACAAGAGGGAGCCTGAACACAGAGTTCACAACAGCAAGGTAAGGCTTTATTTCCTATCTTTAGGGGTAGTTAGCTCTTAGGCTGTGAAGAGGCGTCTAGGGAGAGTTAGGTACGCTCCACGGCTATTTCTAGTGTGTGTGATAGGATTAGGGTTTGCGGTCAGCAGAGATCCCACTTCCCAGAGCTTGTCCTGTCGTCTAGTTTAACCATCAGGTCATTCCAGGTGCTCCTAACCACCAGGTCCATAACACTCACCCACCCCAGACATGCCCTTGGAAGAAGCTGGTTGCGAAAGTGCGTTGGGGTGAGGAGGGATGCTGTGGTCGGTGTGAAGCAACTATTCCCTTGATTTCTGCTTCTGGTAATATGTATTTACTCTCAATATTACTGCATACTTAGAGAGCTTCTACTGAGCCAGATAGCATGGATATGTATGTTTGCCCACTTTCTCATGCCTTATCATTTCGGATACACTTGTCTCAGACACGGGTCTTTAATATTGTGTATTACATGTTATAACCCAGCATCCCCACTAGTTATGGCTCTCTTTACTTTATTGAATTGTTCTATATATTTATGGATTTTTATAACATTCTTTTAATAAAGCGTTGGATATTTTAACTATACTCTAGATCTCTTTGCTCGGGAATTTTTATGTAAGTCTGAATATGTAGATTATATGATGTGATGTGCCAGTCATTAATAATTTTTTGGACATTTATGAGTTCATTTTCTTTGTCTGTTTGACATTCCCCTGGGCCTTTCAAGCTATCCGCTCCTAGGAGTCAACCGCCATCTACCCAAGGTCAATCTTGGAGCAGCCCCTGGATCACCTCCCTTGTCTTTCCACGGTCTGTGGTGTCATTAGCTGCTGCATGTCCGTGGTCGGATTGGGTGAGGCTCCTAGTCACCCCCTCCAGGTCTTCCTTGGGCTTTGGCACAGTGGTTCTACCACCCAGCCTGTTACACAACGCTACTGGTGTGTGACAATAATTTTTTTTAAATGTGGAGACTTCAAGTTTTGTCTCCATCTGGTGGGTTGCTTGTAGTGGAAGCAATGTCAGAGGCCTATTATACTTTTTCTACTCTTTAGAAATTTATGCCACTTTAGTGGTCTGTGACAATATTTTTTGAAATTTGGAGACTCCCAAGTTGTGTCTCTATTTGATGCATTGCATGTAGTAGAAGGTGTGTTAGAGGCCTATTATACCATTTCTACTCTGTGGAAATTGATGCTAATTTAGTGATGTGTGACATTAATTTTTTGAAATGTGGAGACTAAGTTGTGTGTCCATCTCTTGGGTTGCCTGTAGTCGAATGTGTGTCAGAGGCCTATTATACAGTTACTAATCTGTGGAAATTGATGCCACTTTAGTGGTGTGTGACAATAATTTTTTGGAATGTGGAGAATCCAAGTTGGGTCTCCTTCATGTGTGTTGCCAGTAGCAGTAGGGCTCCCAGACCGGCAGGCCTGCACTTTCTGTCAACTACCTGTGTTACTTTCCTTAATTTTTTTTACCAATTGTACTGTATGAAACTGATGTTTGTGCCATCTGAGTGTGACTGGAAAAAACAAATTTGGAGGTGTTGCATGAGGTATCAGGGCTACCAGCAAAGAAGGCTTACACTGCTACTTTAACTACCAGGTCCTGATTGAAACTACAATTACAAGCTGTAAATGCTGGCTCAGACCCTGATAACTCATGCAATGACCATGACTGACTGGTTTTGCCATTAGCAAATTTCTACTGTGGGTAAATTTATGCCACTTTTCATGGTATCATGGCATTTGCACCTAATTTTATCTGTTTGGGAAGCTTTTTATCACCCCTTAAGGTGCTGCGTATATGTTTGGTTTGGCCTCCCATTGATGAGATTCTGGTATGTTCATCAAACCGTTTGGTGAACATGTTCGGTGAACACTGGGACATTCGACGAATCGAACCTTGAAATGTTCACTCATCTGTACTCACAACCCAGCACTATGTAGTTCCATTGTCAATATTACCCAGTTCTTTTCACGGTTTATTGGTTTACACTGAACACATGTGACAGACTTGAGGGAGCCTTTTAAATGCCATGATGAATGTTATGCAGCTTGCAACATCATCAAGCTTGATCTGAGGAGATACTGTATATCCTTGAATTTATAGTTTTCATTTTTGGGGGTTTATTGGTAGAATTAAGTTCTTAATTGATTTTGCTTTCCACAGTCTGCTAAAATGTTATTTTGTGAGTTATAGAATTTATATCAGTAAATATATTTGACTTGAACCTTTGGTGCGATTTCCCTTAATTTCTGTGAGCAGTGTATGATTATTTAAGGTAATTTCTGTTTCTGCAATTAAGTTACTGAACTTTTACTTTAGGGCTATACTCAGATAAAAAAATGGAACAGTATTTTGTTTATCTGTTGCCATTTTTGGTGCAGAATTTAAAGTACAATACATGGATATGAATCACAGATTATAACAATATTTCAAATATTGTTAGTCTTTCATTTGATGTTTGTACAATGTTATATCTTGTTATTTTGATTTTCTGCCAAATGCCATGGAACTGCAATACAAAGGTTAAATTTTATGTGAATGTTAACAACTTAATCAATGTGAAGCTTACCTACAGTCCAATAGCTGTTACATTTCTTAACTGAAACATTTATTTCATGCATAACATGTTAATTTTGTTATAAAAAGGCTTTTAAATTGCTAAAAAATATAGTTTTAAATTATACATTTTAGCAGATTATAGAAAATGATAAAATTAGAAGTTAATGTGAAGTTTTATTGTCCTATGATAGCTATATGATTTTACACATGACCTGGAAAGCCAAAAAAAGCTGTCATTACATCTTCAATAAATGCACAAGTTTATGTTGATATTTTGGACACTTTTCTTATCCCATCAATTGAAAGGATGTTTGGGGATGATGAAATCATTTTCAAGATGATAATGCATCCTGCCATAGAGCAAAAACTGTGAGAACATTCCTTGAAAAAAGATACATAAGATCAATGTCATGGCCTGCAAATAGTCCGGATCTCAATCCAGTTGAAATTCTTTGATGGAAGTTGAAGAAAATGGTCCATGACAAGGCTCCAACCTGCAAAGCTGATCTTGCAACAGCAATCAGAGAAAGTTGGAGCCAGATTGATGAAGAGTACTGTTTGACACTCATTCAGTCCATGCCTCAGAGACTGCAACCTGTTCTAAAAGCCAGAGGTGGTGCAACAAATTACTAGTGATGTTTTAGAGTGCTTTTTTGTTTGTTTGTTTTTCATGATTCCATAATTTTTTCCACATAATTGAGTGATTCCATAATTTTTCCCCAAGGCTTGGATAAAAAAGTAACCATTACTGACTACCACATTTTTTGTTCTTGATTTCTTTTAGTGTTTCTTAAAGCCAGAAAGTTGCCATTTGAAATGACTTTAGTTTTGTGCCATGTCTGTGATCTGCTTTTTTTCTACAAAATTAATCAACTGAATAAACATCCTCCAAGGCCGGTGATTCCATAATTTTTTCCAGGGGTTGTACTTGGTAATCCATGGGCAGCATGAATGTGCAAATACAAATGAAGTCAAGTATGCTTTGCTCTGTGATGCTGAGGCATTTTGGAAAGAAAACATTATTTGAAAAGCCAGCCAGGAAATAAGAGCTCGATTTATTATTTTTGCGTTTTGTTTTTGTCTAATTTTTTTTTTTTTTATTGTTTTTCATTTGTATATTATTCCTTTTTTAATTTGTGTCTTTATAAAAGTCTATTTTACATGTACAGTATTTGCCTAATTTTTTATGTTTTCCATTGAGGGTATTCATTTTGTTTGCCAGGTCTTTTTTATCAATTGTGACTTTTTAAAATATCACTGTGACACTAGTCACTACTCATGGACAAGCTGTGAGGCTGTGTAGTCAACAGGTCCAAGATCAAAATCCAGTAGGGTACATCATAGATAGAAATGAATGAGACAAAGTTGCATTCAGGTAATAGTCTGAGGTTAGAATTCCATGAAGGTAGTGGATCATGAAAAAAGGGGGTAGGAAAATGGATGGTCAAGGCAAATCCACGGTCGAGCAGCAAAGATCAGAATACAATCTAGTAGCACAGAGTAAACACTAGTGTTGAGCATTCCGATACCGCAAGTATCAGGTATCGGCCGATACTTTCGGTAACGGAATTACGATACCGAGATCCGATACTTGCCGCATATCGGATACCGGAATCGGAAGTTCCCAGGATTCAAACTGCACGAATTCAGCCAGTGAGGAATGATTTTGAGTGTGGGCACATCCTGTTCAGCATGGTGGGCATGTAACTACTGGCAAGGCTGTGATTGGCTGCTGAAATGATGTCATGATTCACTATAAAAAACGCTGCCGCCCTTTCTGGCTCACTCTGCTGTGAATTCAGTTAGGCATAGGACGCTGTGTTCTGACTGAGGGCCAGTTGAGATAGCGATTTGCTTCATTGTTCTTTTCCAAGGCTAATTTAGCAACCGCTGTGTTCACCTAATAATCACCTTGCTTTTGCCTTGCAGCGCTGTTTTCACAGCGATCTGCAAGGTCTGTGTGTGTGTGTGTGTGAGTGCAGCCCACTCTCTAGTCTGTGTTCAGCCATAGGCCATAGCTGGTTGTATTCAGTTCAGGGAGGGTGGTTCACTGCCTCATACAGTTCTATCCAATTTTTTTTTTCAAGTAGTGCAGGCTGCTGCACATTTTTTCTAATAATTCCTATTAGTGACTTTCCACCCATATCCAGCTAAATTGTGGAAAAACACTACATAGGATAACGTAGAGGAGGTTTTTTGGGCCTTGCAGCGCCGTTTACGGCTGTCTGCACGGTCTCCGTGTGAGTGCAGCTCACCCTGTAGTCTGTGTGCAGCCACAGCCGGTTGTATCCAGCTCAGGGTGGTTCACTGCCTCATCCCGTAAAATCCATTGTCCTTTTTTGCAAGTAGTGCAGGCTGCTGCACATTTTTTTAAAATAATTCCTATTAGTGTCTTTCCACCCGTATCCAGCTAAATTGTGGAAAAACACTACATAGGATAACCTAGAGTAGTATTTTTTGGGCCTTGCAGCGCCGTTTACGGCTGTCTGCACGGTCTCCGTGTGAGTTTAAGTCTGCCTGTAGTCGGTTGTGCCCCAAAACCCCCCCCAAAATAATAAAGTTCACCAAACACACCAATTTACAGTTGTGTAGGCCACATTAGCTCATATTAAAGTCTAGTCCACACTTTAGAAAATTAGTGTTTCTTATACTTGTTAGGACCTGTTCAGGAATAAGCACACAAAGCCCTTCGTACTTTTCTGCTTATCTTTATCAGTCAACCAAGATGAAGAGGGCAGGGAGTAAGGCACGTGGGCATGGGCGTGGAGCAGGGAGAGGACGTGGGGATTCTGTGGCTGCTGCCGCCACCGGTGAATAATCATCATCACCCAGTTTCAGCAGGGAACAGTCCTTCATGCGCAGCTTTGTAGGAGAGCGCCGTACACCGCTGCTGCGTGAAGACCAAATTGAAGCCGTTGTCGGATGGATGGCAGCTAACGCATCGAGTTCAATTAGTGCCACATCCTCTCAGGCACAGAGCACTGGAGAGCACCCATCTGTCTCTTTACCACCTGCCAAATTGCCCAGGCAGTCAGAGAGCCCAGGACAGGAGCCGTCTCTACTTCTGTTCTCTGAATCTCTTGGCTTGGAAACAGGGGGCCAGCCAAGCAGCATTGGAGAAATGGAAGAAGAGGCAGTGTGCAGTGATGCCCAACAGCTTTTTCTCTCAGAGTCACCACACCGCAGTACGCATCCGCTGATGATGATGACACTCAGGTGCCACTTTCTGGTGCGTGCAGGGCTGCTGAGACAACCCAGGAGGAGCAGTTGGTGGCAGAGGGTAGTGTAGATGATGAGGTCCTTGACCCATCGTGGCATGAGGGACAGGAAGGTGGTGGGAGCAGCTCCGAGGAAGAGATTCCCAGAATGGGCCAAAGAGGTAGAGGGAGGGGGAAGACTGCGCCACCTGTAGCCTCCACTTTGTCACCCGTTAGGAGCATGCCTCTTCCAACAGCCAAAAAGGGCGCTCCCAAGACTTGCAGTGCCTGGGCCTTTTTTGACACAGTTGCAGATGACATTTGCTTTGTCAAATGCAAGGTGTGTCATCAGAAAATCAAAAGAGGGAGAAATGTCAGCAGCCTCAATACCTCAAATATGTGGAAACATGTGCAGACCAGGCACGCGGCGGAGTTACAAAAACACACTGAAGAGCTAGGCCAACCAACAGCGGCAGCTACCACCTCTTCAGCTCGTGTTGCCTCTTCCTCCAGCTCACACGCAGCTGGTTCGGCTTCCTCCCAGGATCACCATGGAAGAACCTCTGGCACGGTTGCCCAGAGACGCACTGTAATTCCACCCGCTGCACCACGTTCCCAGTCATCCTCACACTCCCAGCCCAGTCTACAGCCATCGGTAGTACAGGCATGGGAGAAAAGGCGGCCATTCTCGGCAAACCACCCCCGAGCACAGGCTCTGAATGCAGGCATTGCCAAACTTCTGTAATTGGAAATGCTCTCAATCAGGCTGGTGGAGACTGACAGCTTCCGTGACTTGATGTCATTGGCAGTCCCACAGTACAATGTGCATAGCCGCTTTTATTTCAGCAGGCAAGCCGTCCCTGCCCTGCACAAGCATGTGGAGGGACACATAAAACACGCGCTACTGAACTCCGTCAGTAGCAAGGTCCACCTCACCACCGATGCGTGGACCAGTCACCATGGACAGGGGCGATACCTTTCCCTCACTGCCCATTGGGTTAATGTTGTTGAGCCGGGTACAGATCATGCGAGTGGCGCAGGCCGTGTCCTGCCCACTCCAAGGATTGCAGGAATCCAGTCTGTATGCATTGACTCCTCCTCATACACAAGTTCCTCAGAATCATCGCTGCAGGAGCCGTCACAGTCCACCTCCACATGGACCCGTGAACGTTTACCTGTTACGACCGACATGAGCACAGCCGTGGCCAAACGTCAACAGGCCGTCTTGAAATTAATTTCTTTGGGGAATCGAAGCCACACAGCGCAGGAGCTCTGGAATGCCATCAAGCAGGAGAGCGATGTGTGGTTTGTGCCAGCGAATCTCCAGCCAGGCATGGTAGTGTGTGACAATGGCCGAAATCTGGTGGCAGCTCTGGGCCTCGGCAACCTGACTAACATCCCATGTCTGGCACATGTGCTCAACTTGGTCGTGCAGAGTTTTTTGAGGGACTATCCGGATCTTGATGCACTTCTGCACAAGGTCCGCCTAGAGTGTGCTCACTTGCGGCGTTCCAGCACAGCAAGATCGCGCATTGCAGCTCTGCAGCGCCGATTCCGCCTTCGGGAACATCGTATCATATGTGACCTACAAACTAGGTGGAATTCCATGTTACATATGTTGGAGCGGTTGTGTGAGCAGCAGCAAGCAGTAATGGAGTACCAGCTGCATCAGGCACAAAGAAGTCGCACTCCGCGCCGTTCAGACTTCACAACCACAGAGTGGGCCACTATGAAGGACGTCTGCCAGGTTTTACGTCCCTTTGATTATTCCACGCGGATGGCGAGTGCAGACGATGCACTAGTCAGCATGACTGTCCCCCTTATCTGCCTGCTTGAAAAAACACTGCAAGTGCTAAGGGATGATGTTGTGGAAGAGGTGGAGGATGAGGAGTCACCAATTCCATCTGCTTCTGGACAGTCAGCACCACATGGTTCCTCACAGACGCGTAGGCAGGGGACACTTTGTGAGGAAGATGAGGAGGAGTCAATGGACGAGGAAGACATCCGTCCAGAGGAGGGAGTTACACAATTGTCCAGTAGTCAGTGTGTCAAGCAAGGGTGGGGTGATGAAGAGAGGGCAGAGATCACGCCTCAAGCAGGGGACAGCGTTTCTTGGCCAGTTGGCAGTCTGCAGCACATGGTTGATTACATGCTGCAGTGCCTGAGAAACGACTGCCGCATCGCCCACATTCTCAACATGTCTGATTATTTGGTGTTCACCCTCCTCGATCCTCGCTACCGGGACAACGTACAAAGCCTCATCACACACCGTTGAACCGGGAGCATAAAATGCGGGAGTACCAAGAGACACTGGTGAATTCCATCATCTTCTCCAGTCCAAAAGAGAGCAGTGCTGCTAGTGCTTTACAAAGCAGCTCAGTGCGTCGAGGCAGTGGAGGAGGCTCTGCACAAAGAGGGAGCAGAAGCAGTGCCTCTGCCCAAGGCAAGACCAGTATGGCCCAACTGTGGCACAGTTTTCTGTGCCCGCCACAAATGTCTACACCATCACAGGCGGCTCCGGTCAGCAGGAGGCAACAGTTCCGTCAGATGGTGACAGACTACATGTCTTGCCCTTTTACTGTACTCCAAGAAGGCTCTTCACCTTTCAAGTTTTGGGTCTCTAAGCTGGATACATGGCCAGAGCTAAGCCAGTATGCATTGGAGGTGTTGGCTTGCCCTGCGGCTAGTGTATTATCGGAATGAGTCTTTAGTGCAGCAGGTGGTGTACTAACAGACCGTCGCATGCGACTATCCTCCGATAAAGTTGACCGGCTTACTTTCCTGAAAATGAACCAGGCCTGGATCTCGCAGGAATTTGCCATTCCTCTTCCTGATTAAATAATTGGGTGACTGTCTACAGTATCCAGGCCTCCTGTTGTGTTCATATTTCTACACCCTGAACTGTAATTCATGGGCTCCAACACCGCCAGTTGAGGCTCAGAAGTGCCGCCTGCACAGTCAAAACATACGACCCAGTGTTATTGGGTTTCAGTAACGTCAGCTGATCCCCAGCTGTGTAGCCGGCAACGTATCCTGCGACCGCCATGCTGACACAACAACTGAAATGTAAGGGAACCTGTCCCCCCCCCAAGGCGTTTGTTACTGAAAGAGCCACCTTGTGCAGCAGTAATGCTGCACAAGGAAAATGTAGCTCTTTTACTTTTGCTCCTTGCACATGCAGAACTTAACACTTATTCTAAAATGTGTCCCCTGATACCATGAGACCGTCCCGGAGGTGGGACTTTCCTTCGTAATGGGACGCAGCACAGCTGTCATTCCTACCCCCTTGGTGCCGTGCGCCGCCTCCTCAGCGTTGTTTGAATCTGTCCCGGAGCCTGCACTGTTATGTTATCCCTTGGCCATGCACACTTAGCGCTGCCCGTCTTCTGACATTATTTGGTGTCAGGCTGGCTGCGCCCATGCGGCCGCGCTGGCCAAGATCCCGCCTCGCAGTGTCTTCTGATTTAATCACACTGCGTGCCTGGGATCCATGGGCATGCGCAGTGCATATCTTCAACTGAGGCTCTCACTCTTCTCCCTCCGCCTTCTTCAGACTGTGCGCCGTCAGCTGATCCCTAATAGCATGCCACAGCCGTGACGCCGCACAGTCTGAAGAAGCTGGAAGGAGGGGAGTGAGAGGCGAGGATATGCACTGCACATGCCCATGGATCCCAGGCCCGCAGTGGGATTACATTGGACGACACTGCGAGGTGGGATCTCGGCCAGCGTGGCCGCACAGGCGTTTCCAGCCTGACACCGATATGATGTCAGAAGACGGACAGCGCTAAGTGTGCATGGCCAAGGGATAACATAACAGCTCAGGCTCCAGGACAGATTCAAACAACGCTGAGGAGGCGGCGCACGCCACCAAGGGGGTAGGATTGACGGCTGTGCTGCGTCCCATTACGAAGGGAAGTCCCACCTCCGGGACGGTCTCATGGTATCAGGGGACACATTTTATAAGTGTTTAGTTCTGTGTTTGCAAGGAGCATAATTAAAAGAGCCACTTTTTCCTTTTGCATCCTTAGTGCTGCACAAGATGGCTCTTTCAGCTACAAAAGCCTTGGGGGGGTTAAAGGTTCCCTTCCGACTTGCTGCAATCTGGCTTCGACCCACACTGTGTTCCTCTGCTCCTCCTGCTGTCCCTGGGCTCCAACACCGCTAGTTGTTGTCCGGAAGTGCTGTCCGCACAGTCACCAGTCGCTCCTCTGTTATTGGGGTTCAGTAACGTCTGCTGTTCCCCAGCTGTGTGTGTGGCAATCCCTCCTATCTCCTCCTCCTCCTCCTGCTGTCCCTGGGCTCCAACACCGCTAGTTGTCCGGAAGTGCTGTCCGCACAGTCACCAGTCGCTCCTCTGTTATTGGGGTTCAGTAACGTCTGCTGTTCCCCAGCTGTGTGTGTGGCAATCCCTCCTATCTCCTCCTCCTCCTCCTGCTGTCCCTGGGCTCCAACACCGCTAGTTGTTGTCCGGAAGTGCTGTCCGCACAGTCACCAGTCGCTCCTCTGTTATTGGGGTTCAGTAACGTCTGCTGTTCCCCAGCTGTGTGTGTGGCAATCCCTCCTATCTCCTCCTCCTCCTCCTGCTGTCCCTGGGCTCCAACACCACTAGTTGTTGTCCGGAAGTGCTCTCCGCACAGTCACCAGTCGCTCCTCTGTTATTGGGGTTCAGTAACGTCTGCTGTTCCCCAGCTGTGTGTGCGGCAATCCCTCCTATCTCCTCCTCCTCCGCCTCCTGCCTTCCCTGGGCTCCAACACCGCTAGTTGTTGTCTGGAAGTGCTGTCCGCACAGTCACCAGTCGCTCCTCTGTTATTGGGGTTCAGTAACGTCTGCTGTTCCCCAGCTGTGTGTGTGGCAATCCCTCCTATCTCCTCCTCCTCCTCCTCCTCCTGCTGTCCCTGGGCTCCAACACCGCTAGTTGTTGTCCGGAAGTGCTGTCCGCACAGTCACCAGTCACTCCTCTGTTATTGGGGTTCAGTAACATCTGCTGTTCCCCAGCTGTGTGTGTGGCAATCCCTCCTATCTCCTCCTCCTCCTCCTGCTGTCCCTGGGCTCCAACACCACTAGTTGTTGTCCGGAAGTGCTGTCCGCACAGTCACCAGTCGCTCCTCTGTTATTGGGGTTCAGTAACATCAGCTGTTCCCCAGCTGTGTGTGTGGCAATCCCTCCTATATCCTCCTCCTCCTCCTCCTGCTGTCCCTGGGCTCCAACACCGCTAGTTGTTGTCCGGAAGTGCTGTCCGCACAGTCACCAGTCACTCCTCTGTTATTGGGGTTCAGTAACATCTGCTGTTCCCCAGCTGTGTGTGTGGCAATCCCTCCTATCTCCTCCTCCTCCTCCTCCTGCTGTCCCTGGGCTCCAACACCACTAGTTGTTGTCCGGAAGTGCTGTCCGCACAGTCACCAGTCGCTCCTCTGTTATTGGGGTCCAGTAACGTCTGCTGTTCCCCAGCTGTGTGTGTGGCAATCCCTCCTATCTCCTCCTCCTCCTCCTGCTGTCCCTGGGCTCCAACACCGCTAGTTGTTGTCCGGAACTGTCCGCACAGTCACCAGTCGCTCCTCTGTTACTGGGGTTCAGTAACGTCTGCTGTTCCCCAGCTGTGTGTGTGGCAATCCCTCCTATCTCCTCCTCCTCCTCCTGCTGTCCCTGGGCTCCAACACCGCTAGTTGTTGTCCAGAAGTGCTGTCCGCACAGTCACCAGTAACTCCTCTGTTATTGGGGTTCAGTAACGTCTGCTGTTCCCCAGCTGTGTGTGTGGCAATCCCTCCTATCTCCTCCTCCTCCTCCTGCTGTCCCTGGGCTCCAACACCGCTAGTTGTTGTCCGGAAGTGCTGTCCGCACAGTCACTCCTCTGTAATTGGGGTTCAGTAACGTCTGCTGTTCCCCAGCTGTGTGTGTGGCAATCCCTCCTATCTCCTCCTCCTCCTCCTCCTGCTGTCCCTGGGCTCCAACACCGCTAGTTGTTGTCTGGAAGTGCTGTCCACACAGTCACCAGTCGCTCCTCTGTTATTGGGGTTCAGTAACGTCTGCTGTTCCCCAGTTGTGTGTGTGGCAATCCCTCCTATCTCCTTCTCCTCCTCCTCCTCCTCCTGCTGTCCCTGGTCTCCAACACCGCTAGTTGTTGTCCGGAAGTGCTGTCCGCACAGTCACCAGTCGCTCCTCTGTTATTGGGGTTCAGTAACGTCTGCTGTTCCCCAGCTGTGTGTGTGGCAATCCCTCCTATCTCCTCCTCCTCCTCCTGCTGTTCCTGGGCTCCAACACCGCTAGTTGTTGTCCGGAAGTGCTGTCCGCACAGTCACCAGTCGCTCCTCTGTTATTGGGGTTCAGTAACGTCTGCTGTTCCCCAGCTGTGTGTGTGGCAATCCCTCCTATCTCCTCCTCCTCCTGCTGTCCCTGGGCTCCAACATCGCTAGTTGTTGTCCGGAAGTGCTGTCCGCATAGTCACCAGTCGCTCCTCTGTTATTGGGGTTCAGTAACGTCTGCTGTTCCCCAGCTGTGTGTGTGGCAATCCCTCCTATCTCCTCCTCCTCCTCCTCCTCCTGCTGTCCCTGAACTCCAACATCGCTAGTTGTTGTCCGGAAGTGCTGTCCGCACAGAGCCAAACACATCGCCAATGTGTTAGTGGGGTTCAGTAATGCCTGCTGCTCCCCTGCTGTGTATACGGCAACGTGTCATGCGACCGCCACGCAGGCAGAACAACTTACATTTAAGGGATTCTGTCCCCCCCCAGGCGTTTGTTACTGAAAGAGCCACCTTGTGCAGCAGTAATGATGAACAATGAAAAAGTGCCTCTTTTCGTGGTGCTCCTTGCACACGCTGAACCTAACACTTATGAAATGTGTCCCCTCACACCGTTAAACCGTCCAGTAGGTGGAACTTTCCTTTGTCATGTGACGAAGCACAGCCGTCATTCTTAACCCCTTGGCACCGTGCGCCGCCTCCTCAGTGTTGTTTGAATCTGTCCTGGAGCCTGCGCTGTTATGTTATCCCTTGGCCATGCACATTTAGTACTGCCCTTCTTCAGACATTATTTGGTGTCAGGCTGGCTGCGCTTGTGCGGCCGCGCTGGACGAGATCCCGCCTCGTAGTGTCTTCTGAATTAATCCCACTGCGGGCCTGTGATCCATGGACATGCACAGTGCATATCTTAACCTCCGCCTCTCACTCATCTCCCTCCGCCTTCCTTAGACTGTGCGCCGTCAGCTGATCCCTAATAGCATGCCATGGCCGTGACGCCGCACCATCTGAAGAAGCTGGAAGGAGGGGAGTGAGAGGCGAGGATATGCACTGCGCATGCCCATGGATCCCAGGCCCGCAGTGGGATTACATTGGACGACACTGCGAAGTGGGATCTCGGCCAGCGTGGCCGCACAGGCGCTTCCAGCCTGACACTGATATGATATCAGAAGACGGGCAGCGCTAAGTGTGCATGGCCAAGGAATAACATAACAGTGCAGGCTCCGGGACAGAATCAAACAACGCTGAGAAGGCGGCGCACGGCGCCTAGGGGGTACGAATGATGGCTGTGCTGCGTCACATTACAAAGGAAAGTCCCACCGACCGGACAGTTTAACGGTGTGAGGGGACATATTTCATAAGTGTCAAGTTCAGCGTTTGAAAGGACCATAATTAAAAGAGCTAAGTTTTCCTTTTTCAGCATTAGTGCTGTACAAGATGTCTCTTTCAGCAACAAACGCCTGGGGGGGGGGTTAAAGGTTACCTTTAAAATTGGTTCAATTAGGCTTTGGCCTACACTCTGCTCCTCCTGCAGAGCCTGGGCTCTAACACCGCCAGTTGGTGCCCGGAAGTGCTGGCTGCACAGAGAAAAACACCCGCCACTCTGTCAGTGGGGTTCAGCACCGCCAGCTGTTCCCCTGCTGTGTAGCCGGCAACGTGTCCTGCAACAGCCACGCAGACACAAAGCTGCCTCCAGTGCAGGCTTCGGCCTACACTCTGCTCCCTCTGCTCCTCCTGCTGACCCTGGGCTCTAACAACGCCAGTTGGCGCCCGGAAGTGCTAGCTGCACAGCGAAAAACACCCGCCAATGTGTGAGTGGGGTTCAGCAACGCCAGCTGTTCCTCCGCTGTGTAGCCGGCATCGTGTCCTGCAACAGCCACGCAGACACAAGAACTGAAATTGAAGGGAACCTGTCCCCCACCCCCAGGCATTTGGATGTATAACAGCCACTTTGTACAGCAGTAATGCTGCTTTTGTACAAGGTGGCTCATTAGGTTATTCTGCTCGCACACGTCGAACTCAACACGTATAAAATGTGTCCCCTGAGACCATTAAAACGTCCCTGAGGTGTGACTTTCCTTTGTAATGACACGCAGCAACCCCCTTGGTAGCACTGCCCGTCTTCTGGCATCATTGGTTGGCTGGCTGGGCCTCTGCTGCCACCCTGCCCAACACAATGCCCCTCGGTGTCTTATTTATGTAGACTGCGAGGGTGTGATTGATGGGCATGAGCAGTGCATATCTTCGCCTGTCACTCATCTCCTTCTGCCTTCTTCAGACTGTGCGGCTTCATGGTCGTGGCATGCGATAAGGGATCAGCTGACGCCGCTCAGTGTGAAGCAGGTGTAAGGACCCGAGTGAGAGGCGAACATATTGACTGCACAAGGCCATGAATCCCAGCCCCGCAGTGTGAATTAATAAAAAGACACTGCGCGGCTGGTATTCATGGGCATCGCGAACCGCTCCGGCCGACATGAAATGATGTAAGAAGACGGGCAGCGCTAACAGCGCAGGGCCAAGGGATAACATGACAGCGCAGACTCCTGTGCAGCAAAATGCGACGCTCAGGAGCCCGCGCCCAGCCCAAGGTGGCTTTTTTCACAGCTGTGCTGCGTCTCATTAAGAAGGAAACTCCCGCCTCCAACACAGTTTGACTGTATAAAGGGCTAAATGTTATACGTGTTTCATTCAGCGTGTGCAAGGAGAAAAATTAAAGAGCAACCTTTTACTTGTGCAGCACTACTGCTGCACAAGGTGGCTCTTGTAGTTTGTAACACCTGAGGGGGGGTTAAAGGCTACCTTTAAAATTGGTTCAATTAGGCTTCGGCCTAAACTCTGCTCCTCCTGCAGAGCCCGGGCTCTAACACCGCCAGTTGGTGCCTGGAAGTGCTGGCTGCACAGAGAAAAACACCCGCCAATGTGTCAGTGGGGTTCAGCAACGCCAGCTGTTCCCCCGCTGTGTAGCCGGCATCGTGTCCTGCAACAGCCACGCAGACACAAAGCTGCCTCCAGTGCAGGCTTCGGCCTACACTCTGCTCCCTCTGCTCCTCCTGCCGACCCCGGGCTCTAATACCGCCAGTTGGTGCCCCGAAGTGCTGGCTGCACAGTGAAAAACACCCGCCAATGTGTCAGTGGGGTTCAGCAACGCCAGCTGTTCCCCTGCTGTGTGGCCGGCATCGTGTCCTCCAACAGCCACGCAGACACAAGAACTGAAATTGAAGGGAACCTGTCCCCACCCCCAGGCGTTTGGATGTATAACAGCCACCTTGTACAGCAGTAATGCTGCTGTTTTACAAGGTGGCTCATTAGGTTATTCTGCTCGCACACGTCGAACTCAACACGTATAAAATGTGTCCCCTGAGACCATTAAAACATCCCTGAGGTGTGACTTTCCTTTGTAATGACACGCAGCAACCCCCTTGGTAGCGCTGCCCGTCTTCTGGCATCATTGGTTGGCTGGCTGGGCCTCTGCTGCCGCCCTGCCCGACACAACGCCCCTCGGTGTCTTATTTATGTAGACTGCGAGGGTGTGATTGATGGGCATGAGCAGTGCATATCTTCGCCTGTCACTCATCTTCTTCCGCCTTCTTCAGACTGTGCGGCTTCATGGCCGTGGCATGCGATAAGGGATCAGCTGACGCCGCTCAGTCTGAAGCAGGTGTAAGGACCCAAGTGAGAGGCGAACATATTGACTGCGCAAGGCCATGAATCCCAGCCCCGCAGTGTGAATTAATAAAAGACAGTGCGCGGCTGGTATTCATGGGCATCGCGAACCGCACCGGCCGACATGAAATGATGTAAGAAGACGGGCAGTGCTAACAGCGCAGGGCCAAGGGATAACACGACAGCGCAGACTCCTGTGCAGCAAAATGCGACGCTCAGGAGCCCGCCCCCAGCACCAAGGTGTTTTTTTTCACAGCTGTGCTGCATCTCATTAAGAAGGAAACTCCCGCCTCCAACACAGTTTGACTGTATAAAGGGCTAAATGTTATACGTGTTTCATTCAGCGTGTGCAAGGAGAAAAATTAAAAGAGCAACCTTTGACTTGTGCAGCACTACTGCTGCACAAGGTGGCTCTTGTAGTTTGTAACACCTGAGGGGGGGTTAAAGGCTACCTTTAAAATTGGTTCAATTAGGCTTCGGCCTAAACTCTGCTCCTCCTGCAGAGCCCGGGCTCCAACACCGCCAGTTGGTGCCTGGAAGTGCTGGCTGCACAGAGAAAAACACCCGCCAATGTGTCAGTGGGGTTCAGCAACGCCAGCTGTTCCCCTGCTGTGTAGCCGGCATCGTGTCCTCCAACAGCCACGCAGACACAAGAACTGAAATTGAAGGGAACCTGTCCCCCACCCCCAGGCGTTTGGATGTATAACAGCCACCTTGTACAGCAGTAATGCTGCTTTTGTACAAGGTGGCTCATTAGGTTATTCTGCTCGCACACGTCGAACTCAACACGTATAAAATGTGTCCCCTGAGACCATTAAAACGTCCCTGAGGTGTGACTTTCCTTTGTAATGACATGCAGCAACCCACTTGGTACCGCTGCCCATCTTCTGGCATCATTGGTTGGCTGGCTGCGCCTCTGCTGCCGCCCTGCCCGACACAACGCCCCTCGGTGTCTTACTTATGTAGACTGCGAGGGTGTGATTGATGGGCATGAGCAGTGCATATCTTCGCCTGTCACTCATCTCCTTCCTCCTTCTTCAGACTGTGCGGCTTCATGGCCGTTGCATGCGATAAGGGATCAGCTGACGCCGCTCAGTCTGAAGCAGGTGTAAGGACCCGAGTGAGAGGCGAACATATTGACTGCGCAAGGCCATGAATCCCAGCCCCGCAGTGTGAATTAATAAAAATACACTGCACTGTAACTCTTTTGTGACAGGCAGAACGGAAGGTGTAATCTTCAAACTTTTATAGATAACAACTTCAGGAATGCCTGTCACAAATAAGAATATGATGAAGAAGTAGAATATGAAGAAGAATAATAGTTGAATAAATAGAATATGAAGAATGTAACAAAAAAAAAGTGGTAGAAGATGAAGAGGATGAATAAGGTGAAGAAGAAGTTGAAGTCAAAGATGCTGCTGCTGAGGATGATGAAGAAGAAAGTGTCGGAGAAGTAAAAAAAAAAGGTGAAGGGCATGGAAGTAGTGAAACATCAATATCTGACAAAATAAAACAAATCTTAACATAGTCAATATCTTTGTAACTCCGAACGTCTTAAAAAAAAAAATTAAATTCCTGCTATTCTATTTGATTGGGCTAAACCTCTATGCCTTTAATGTCTCTACCACCTCCCCCAATACATCCTACATTATTCTTAGTTGTTTTCCTTCATGTAGAATGAACCTACAAGGAAAGAAAGGGTTTATTTTAATTCCGATATTTTCATCCCATTGACTTGCATTGGTATCGGGTATCGGAATCGGCGAGATCAGATACTTTGCCGGTATCGGCCGATACTTTCCGATACCGATACTTTCCGATATCGGATGGTATCGCTCAACACTAGTAAACACACATCACGTGAGCAAGGCCATATTTGACAGAAATCCAAGGTAGAGAGCAAGCTATAGAGCCATGTTATTACTCCAAACAGGAGACGCAAGGAGGAAGCCCTGGCACGCCCTGGCACGCCCTGGCCCTGATTGGACAGTTTAACGGTCACTCAAGACACAGAAAGCCCCAGACACATTGATAGGCGTAATCATGACAGTCACCATATTTTTGCACAAATGTTCTCTGCTCCTTTCTGGAGTAATTTCATGTATGTAGAAATTATTTTGTGCAAACTTTGTGACATTGCAAAAAAGGAAAATGTCAAAAAGGAACAACATTTATGATTTTTGCACACATTTTATAGACCATGTACGTTATTTTGAAGAATTTGGCACAAAAAATGCCAACAAATATATCAAGACCAAAAAACAAGACCGACTTTATAAAAAAGCGAATAGTGCATGAGCCGAATGTGTCTAGGCTTTTTTTTTAAGCTGGTCCCTAGCGACTTCTCCCTTCCCTGATCACTTTGACTGACAAATCTCTACCCATGTACATACAGTGGGGAAATAAGCATTTGATCCCTTGCTGATTTTGTAAGTTTGCCCACTGACAAAGACATGAACAGTCTATAATTTTAAGGGTAGGTTAATTCTAACATTGAGAGATATAATATATAAAATAAAATCCAGAAAATCAGATTGTATAAATTATGTAAATTATAAAAATTTATTTGCATTTTGCAGTGAGAAATGAGTATTTGATCCCTCTGGCAAACAAGACTTAAGGCTTAATACTTGGTATCAAAATCCTTGTTGGCAAACACAGCAGTCAGACTTTTTTGTAGTTGATTATGTTTGCGCACATGTCAGGAGAAGTTTTGGTACACTCCTCTTTACAGATCATCTCTAAATCATTAAGATTTTGAGGCTGTCGCTTGGCATCTCGGAGCTTCAATTCCCTCCATAAGTTTTCTATGAGATTAAGGTCTGGAGACTGGCTAGGCCACTCCATGACCTTAATGTGCTTCTTTTTTAGCCATTCCTTTGTTGCCTTGGTTGTATGTTTTGTGTCATTTTCTTGCTGGAATACCCAGCCATGACCTGTTTTTAATGTCCTGCGCAGAGGTACGGAGGTTGTCACTCTGGATTTTACGGTACATGGCTCCATCCATTCTCCCATTGATCCGGTGAAGTAGACCTGTGCCCTTAGCAGATAAACAACCCCAAAACCTGTTTCCACCTCCATGCTTGACAGTGGGGACGATGTTCTTTGGGTTATAGGCAGCATTTCTCTCACTCCAAACACGGCGACTTGAGTTAATGCCAAAGAGTTCAATTTTTGTCTCACCTGACCACAGCACCTTCTCCCAATCATTCACAGAGTCATCCAGGTGTTCACTGGCAAACTTCCGATGGGCCTGCACATGTGCCTTCTGGAGCAGGGGAACCTTGTGGGCACTACAGGATTTTAAAACTTTATGGCGAAATGCATTACCAATGATTTTCTTGGTGACTGTGGTCCCAGCTGCCTTGAGATCATTAACAAGTTCCCCCGTGTAGTTTTAGGCTGATTTCTCACCTTCCTCATGATCATGGGTGCCCCACAATGTGAGATTTTGCATGGTGCCCCAGATTGTTGTCGATTGACAGTCATTTTGTTTTTCTTTCATTTTCTTACTATTGCACTAATAGTTGCCTCCTTCTCACCGAGCGTCTTACTAATGGTTTTGTAGCCATTTCCAGCTTTGTGCAGGTCTATGATCTTGTCCCTGAAATCCTTACAAAGCTCTTTGGTCTTGCCCATGTTGTAGAGGTTAGAGTCTGACTGATTAAATGAGTCTGTGAACAGAATTCTTTTGCAAAGTTGACTATGTAAGTGTAAAAGGAGCGGGTTTCCCTCCTAAAATTTCTAAACCTTATGGTTATCAAAGGATGAACTCTCCCTACACCTCTATTGAGGTCCGATATTAACTATTAACACCAAACTTGACTATTAATAATAATATCCACTTAATATGCCTCAACATTAACTTTTCCTTATACTAACTGAGACAAAACCGTGTATCAATAAAGGATATTTATTACACACACATATCTACAGTCAGTCAATACATACATATATATTTATACCCAAGCTGTTTACTATACATATATACAGTATATATATATATATATATATATATATATATATATATATATATATATATATATATATATATATATATATATATATATATACGATGATACTGCAACACTGATACAGTAATATCACCACAGTATACAGTAAAATCACAAGAATATCACACAGTAAAAACCCACAATTAAGATATGACACAGTAAAAACCCACAATTAACTGCACAAATAACCCAAATTGCCCAAATCACATATTCAATATCAGTCCTCCAATCTATAGCTTACTATCGCTAATGAGGAGTACAGGGCCTAGTAAGAAAAAGGGATACATAGTATACTTATCCACCATGTAAGTCCATTCTTGTCCCAGGAAGCCAGCAAGGCAAGAGAGAGCAGGCCACATGGTGTTATCCCTTTTATGTGAACAGCTAAAAAGAGGTGTGTCCAGCCCCAGGTGTGTGGGGATGATGTCACAGTATATTGTCCACTAAGATACATCCCCTCAGTCCTAAATTAAACTTGTTTTTCCAGCACATGGCAGCTTTGTTTTACAGCAAGTTGGAGGAGTGGGCTTCTGGGATATATATACAACTATACACATCGCTATATAAAGATGCTCATTTTGGGGCACTTCCCTTCTACAATCCCCCTGTTGTCGAGAATGCGACAATGAAATTTGAGGGAATTTATTTGCCTACTCAACCCTATTTATAATTTGTGACAGTTCAGGATGGAATGAAGCATAATTCTGCACTTAGGTACCTAGATATCATCCACGCCGCCATCACCTCTTCCCTGCTTTTCACCGCAACCCAACATTTCTATCCACAGAGTACACCTTCTTCTTCTTTCTTGGATGTTAATCAAAGTCTTTTTGTTGTCAAATCAAAGTTTTTTGGCTATGTCTTTTCTCTGTGGTCATGTCGTTACCAGTCTTCAGGTGTCGGCCTATCCCAATGTCATCTTACTGGTCAGACTCTGGAATGGCTTCACCCTTTCAGTCCATAGGTCAGCCAGCGTCATGCTGTGCATACCCTTCACCCTGCCAGAATTCACGTTACTCTATTCTGAGTATATCTGGCTTGATGAGACTGCTGGGTGTCACAGTTAGTAGATGGGCCTCATGGCATTTTTGTAGTGGATTCATGACTTCCATCAGGCAAGACTTCCATCAGGCACGATGTTCAGCCATGTATCAAACACGACTTCCATACTTCCATCAGGCACTTCTCCTATAATCTTGATTGAAGATTGTTGATAAGGTTTCCTCCATTGATAGATACGCAGATCTTTACTAGGCAGGTCACAATTTGAGGAGTAGGAATTGATGTCACAATACCTAAGTTGACTGCGGGAAAAAACACTGTCTAATTCTAACCAACATTCAATCCATCCCTTACGAACTTCACCATTGCTAGGGTTGAACTTAGAGGGTGAGTGGGGGGACCTGTCCCTACAGAACCTTACTCTTTTTCCCTTTCAAACCAAACACATATTACAATTCCATTGCAAAAAAAGCTTTTGGGTTTGAATGCATATAGAGACTTAAGCTAAAATAGTATTGATTAGAGTTGAGCGACTTTTACTTTTTCAGGATCGAGTCGGGTTTCGCTTAACCCGACTTTGTCAAAAGTCGGGTCGGGTGAAATCGGCCGATTATTTTGAAAAGTCGGGGATCTGACCAAAACACGAAACCCAATGCAAATCAATGGAGAATCAAAGTCGACAGTGAGTGGAGGAAAGGAAAACACCAACAGAGCCCATTTTAATGCCAAAAACATCAATTCTTGTTACTTAAGCTTGTCAATCTTAATTTACCTTATAATAATAGTTAGCCATTGAAAATTTGGGGGTCATTTGGCAACACTTGTGGGGGGAGTAGGGCTGGCTCAAGTTTTTCGTGGGCCCAGGAAACGTCACGGCGGTGGAGCAGGGGAAGGTAAGTATTTCAACTTTGCAAGTGCTGTGATCATGAGCAAGCAGGGGGGGCACACTCATTCGCATTGCCACTGGCACAGGGCCCCTCAAAGTACGGCGTTGTGATTGACGGCGGGGGCGACTCCCACAGGCAGAGACACTTTTGCATACTATGAGGGGCCCTGTGCCAGTGACGTCGCCAATGAGTATGCCCCCCCACCTGTTGAAGGAACCTGCACTTTCATCTGCACCTTCCTCTTTGTCCCCATGTAAGGTGGTATAGTATGCGGGAAGGGGAACCTGAGTTTCAGCAGGGTCAGATTCAGGCTGTGTAGAGTGCAAGGGGAATGTAGTGGTCTTTGTCAATGCACCAGCAGACTCATCTAGCAGTGGCTGGGCAATGGGCAGGAATGAGGAGGAAACACAGATATAGGCCCAAAATAAAAAAGTAGGCTAAAAGCTGTTAAAAATTGGTAACAGGAGTAAACAGGCGGCATTGGTTTGTTCAGTGGAGGAGAACAACAATCAGCGGCAGACACCGTTAGCAGGCCCAACCAAACAAGTAGGCCAAATGCAGTTTCATATTCTAAATATAGGCCGAAAGCCTGAAACTTCAAGCTCAGCTTTGTTTAGTAGAGGAAAACAAGAGGCGGCAGCAGACAATGTTACTAGGCCCAACCCAACAAGTAGGCCAAATGCAGTTTAATATAAAAAATATTTAAACGAAAGCCTGAAGATTGAAGCACAAGAAAAATAAACCAGGAGAACACCAAGGAGCGGCAGACATCGTTAGTAGGCCCCAACCCAACAAGTAGGCCAAATGCAGTTTAATATTTGAAACGGGACAACAGTTGAAGTTCAGCTTTGTTCAGTGAAGGAAAAAAAAGAAGCAGCGGCAGACACCATTATTACGCCCAAATAATAAAGACAGTGGTAGTAGGCGCAAAGTATTAAATGGAGGCCAGGGCCCCTGTATATTTTAACTATCATCTATCATTTCAAATAATTCGTATTGGCAGTGCCATTTAAGGTTTTAACCGCACAGACTACACAGTGGTGGAGCTGGGAGAGGTAGTATTGCAAGTGGTAGAGCACTGTTCAAGCTGGGGGGGAACACTCTCTCGTGGGCGGCGGTACTGGCACAGGGCCCCTAATATTACGACGGTGTAATATGAGTTGTGGTTCAGTGTCTCCCCCCAAAAAATGAGGAAGTCTGGTGGAAGAGGCCATGGGTTGCCAGCTGGTACTGATGGTGCTGGTGGTGCTGCATCTCGTGGTAGTGGCAAAAGCACAGTAGCACCTAAGGCTGGAGGTGTTCAGCCTGCGTCATCATCTGGCTACACAAGGCCTCGAAGGTTCCCTTACCTGGGAGTAGGAAAACAGCTTTTAAAGCCGGAGAAGCAGGAAAAAGTGTTGTCTTTCCTTGCTGACTCACCCTCTAGCTCTTTCGCCTCCTCTTCCCAAAGTTCTAAATGTAAGAGCAGCCAGTCGTCAGTGGATGCTCCCGGTCAGGAAAAAGATGTTTCCTTGTGTCCTTCTCCCAAACCAAAAGTGAAGGATGCAGCAGGCCACACTACAGGTTACTCCATGGAGCTCTTTACACATACCGTGCCTGGGTTAGAAAGGGAAATTGTACACTGCCAATTACAAGAAGAATCTGACATGGAGTGCACTGATGCACAGGCACAGCTAGATTGTGATGCTGTTCCATTGACTGTGATCACTACATTGCCCTCGCAGTTTACTGAGCCAGAATGTGACCCTGATGAGACTATGGTGCCCTGTCCCGAACGCTATAGCACCTTACACGGTGACACAGAGGAAGGTGCACATGACATTGAGGAGGAGGTGATAGATGACCCAGTTGTTGACCCAGATTGGCAGCCATTGGGAGAAGAGGGTGCCGCTGCCACTAGCTCTGAAGCGGAGGAGGATGATCAGCGTCAGCCATCTACATTGCAACAGCTGTCATCTGGCAGGCCCGTATCAGGCCCAAAATGTTTGCGAAAAAAAAGAACAGTTTTAGGAGAGCGTGGCCATTCCATGAAAGTAGCACAGCGCACAATGCCTGAAAAGGTTTTCGATAGTAGGAAGAGTGTAGTGTGGCAGTTTTTTAACCTAGATCAGAATGATCCGTCAAAAGTTATCTGTAAGAAATGCTCCAAGACCTTTAGCAGAGAGAAGAATCTTCAAAATTTAAATACAAATTGCATGCTTAGACATTTAACCACCATGCACTTGCAAGCCTGGACTAACTACGAAACGTCCCGTACCGTTGGTGCACCTGCTCGGAGTGAAGGTAGTCAGCAATGCTACATTGCTTCCCTCACTGTAAGCCCACCGGTTAGGACACCACCAGCAGCAAATGTGGAGGTATCGTCGTAAGGCCAAAGCAGTCAGGGAATCACAAGGTTATTGGTAGGAAAGACTCTATGTTGGCCTACAACAAGAATACCATAACAAACTCTCTCTCAATCCGCCATGTCCACCCCCACCACCACTGCTAGTTCCACCATATGCAGTTCTCCAGTCCAGCTCACCCTACAAGAGACTCTCGTTAGGAAAAGAAAGTACTCATCCTCTCATCCGCGTACACAGGATTTGAACGCCCACATTGCTATACTAATCTCATTACAGATGATGCCCTACCGCTTGGTTGAAAGCGAAGCTTTCAAAGACCTGATGGCCCACGCAGTACCACGCTATGACCTACCCAGTCGACACTTCTTAGCGAGAAAAGCCATCCCAGCCCTCCACCAGCATGTCAAAGACCGCATTGTCCATGCCTTAAGGCAATCAGTCAGTGGAAAGGTGCACCTCACAACAGATGCATGGACCAGTAGGCATGGCTGGGGACGTTATGTGTCCATCACGGCGCACTGGGTTAATGTGTAGGATGCAGGGTCCACAGGGGGCAGCCATAGTGCGACAGTTCAGCCTATCCCACAGTCTCAGGAAAAAGTAGGCATATGGCGTTCGCAACTCCTCCACCTCCCCCTCCAGAAGCGAAAGCTCGTGCACAGAGCGCAGTCGCCCTACCACTCCATCCGCAGCTGCCAGTGTTGCACACGGGGTGTCCCATTATCGAACAGCCAGTGGTAAGCGTCAGCAGGCTGTGTTTCAAATGAAGTGTTTGGGCGACAACAGACACACCGCAGAAATACTGGTAGAGTACTTGCAGCAACAAACTCAGTCATGGCTGGGCAGTGTACATCTTGAGGCAGGCAAGGTATTCAGTGATAACGGAAGGAATTTTATGGCTGCCATAGCCCTTTCAGAACTGAAACGCATACCTTGCCTGGCTCACACCTTTAACCTGGTGGTGCAGGGCTTCCTCAAAAATTATCCAAAGTTACCAGCCCTGCTCCTGAAGGTGCGAAGAATTTGCTCGCACATCCGCCGGATGCCCATACACTCCAGCCATATGCTGAACCATCAGCGATCGCTGAATCTTCCCCAGCACCGCCTAATAATCGACATTGCAACAAGGTGGAACTCCACACTGCACATGATTCAGAGGCTGTGCGAACAGAGGCGTGCTGTTATAAATTTGTGGGAGGATACACGGGCAGGCACTTGGATGGCAGACATGGAGTTGCAGTGGTCGACGCCATCATAAGCATTAACATCCCACTTATGCGTATGCTGATGCAAAGTTTGACGCACATTAAGGAGCAGGCGTCTGCAGCCTAGGAGGAGGGAAGCCTTGACGACAGTCAGCCATTGTCTGCTCAGGGAACTGTCCAGGATGAATTGGTGGACGAAGAGGATGAGGAGGAGGATGATGGGGATGAATATGTATGGGAGGAGGATGATTCTCAGGTGGCAATAGAAACTGGTGGCATTGCAAGGTCTGGTACAGGTTTATTGAGGGACCCTTGTGATGTTGATTTGCAAGAAAGTGGGCCTCAACCCAGCAGAAATAGTTAATTCACACCTGGAACATTGGACCACATGGCTGAGTATGCCTTGCATATCCTAAAAAGGGACCCCCGCATTTTTAAAATGATGACCGATGACGACAACCGGTTGGCCTGCCTCCGGGATACAAGATATAAAGGAAAACTGCAAAATATCATGCCACATGAGAACCTAGGTCAAATATTGGCTACCAAACAAGCAACTCTTGTAGACCGTTTGGTTCAGGCATTTCCAGCACACAGCGCCGGTGATGGTTCTCACACGAGCTGCAGGGGGCAACATGGCAGAGGTGCTAGAGGTACAGAAATCCGAAGTGGCATTGGACAGAGGCGTTTTACGACAAGGTTGTGGAATGATTTCGCAATGACCGCTGACACGACAGGGACTGCTGCATCGAATCAAAGTGACAGGAGACAACATTTGTCCAGTATGGTTACAAACTACTTTTCCGCCCTTATCGATGTTCTCCCTCACCGGTCATTCCCCTTTGATTACAGGGCATCTAAACTAGACACCTGGCCTGAATTGCCAGAATATGGATTACAGAACCTCGATTGCCCTGCTGTCAGTGTGCTTTCAGAAAGAGTGTTCAGTGCTGCTGGTTCAATACTGACCGGAAAAAGGACACGTCTGGCTACCAAAAATGTTGATTAGCTAACCTTCATTTAAACTAACCAATCATGGATTTCACATTCTTTTGCCCCACCTTCCCCTGCTGACATGTAACTTGCCTGAAAGATGACTTGCTTTTGGGGGGAGACACAGAACCCCAACTCTGGCCCTGTGGGATAACACAACACTATGAACGTGGAAGAAAGTGTCTGCCTGATATACGACACACTAGCAGTACAGCTGAATATACACTGTGTGAGAATTTTATTCTCCCTTTTTTTGGGGGGGGGAGACACAGAACCACAACTCTGGCCTAGTGGTATAACAGTTAACTATGAACGTGGCAGAAAGTGGCTGCCTTATATATACGACACACTAGCAGTACAGCAGAATATACACTATGTGCGAATTTCATTCTCCCTTTTTTTTGGGGGGGGGAGACAAAGAACCCCAACTCTGGCCGTGTCGGATAACACAAAACTATGAACGTGGCAGAAAGTGGCTGCCTGATATATACAACACACTAGCAGTACAGCAGAATATACACTTTGTGCGAATTTTAATCTCCCCTTTTTTTTGGGGGGAGACACAGAACCACAACTCTGGCCCAGTGGTATAACACAACACTATGTACGTGCCAGAAAGTGGCTGGAATTATTATTTCCAAAAAAAAACAAAAAAAAAAAAACAAGCTCCCTACAATGAGCTCAGGACAAGTATGGCAGCAATAAAAAGGACTGCTTAAGACAAAAATGTGGACACATAAACAAGACAGGTAACTGTGCGGAAAGGAGCAGCAGGAATTTTGCTTTTAAAAAAGTAGTTGGTTTGCACAGCACCTTGCACACAGCTATGCAGCTGCTGCACTAAAATACGACCTCCACTGTCCCTGCACAAAAAGGTGGTGTGGGACAGTGAAAATCGCTCCAGCACAAGCGGTTTGGGGGTTAACATTGCCTCCCTAGCTCTGTCCCTGCTTCTGACGAAGCTGCAGCAACCTCTCCCTATGCTCAGATCGGCAGAAGTAAGATGGCGGTCGGCGTGCACGCCCCTTTATAGCCCCTGTGATGCCGCAGACAGCAAGCCAATCACTGCCATGCCCTTGTCTAAGATGGTGGGGACCAGGACCTAAGTCACCACGCTGCCCACACTCTGCGTCCTCATTCATTGGCTGAAAAACGGCGGTAACAGCGTCATATGAAACGCGACTTTGGCGCTCTGATCGTGTACCGCATAGCCGATCCCACACTAGGATCGGTTCGGGTTTCATGAAACCCGACTTTGCCTAAAAGTCGCCGATTTATGAAAATGACCGCTCCGTTTCGCTCAACCCTAGATGGGAGTGATAGTAGCAGTGCTATGTAGAAAGTGATCCTGAGATGATGGGGGTGATAGTAGCAGTGCTGTATAGGAGGTGATTCAGAGAAGATGGGAGATATAGTAGCAGTGTTATGTAGGAGTTGATCCTGAGGTGATGGGAGTGATAGTAGCAGTACTGTATAGGAGGTGATCATGAGATGACAGGAGTGATAGTAGCAGTGCAATGTAGAAAGTGATCCTGAGATGATGGGAGTGATAGTAGCAGTGCTGTATAGGAGGTGATCTTGAGATGATGGGAGTGATAGCAGCAGTGCTGTATAGGAGGTGATCCTGAAATGATGAGAGTGATAGTAGCAGTGCTGTATAGGAGGTGGCCGTGAGATGTCAGGAGTGATAATAGCAGTGCAATGTAGAAAGTGATCCTGAGATGATGGGAGTGATAGTAGCAGTGCTATATATGTTGTGGTCCTGAGATGATGGGAGTGATAGTAGCAGTGCTATGTAGGAGGTGATCCTGAGATGATGGGAGTGATAGTAGCAGTGCTGTATAGGAGGTGATCTTGAGATGATGGGAGTGATAGCAGCAGTGCTGTATAAGAGGTGATCCTGAAATGATGAGAGTGATAGTAGCAGTGCTGTACAGGAGGTGGTCGTGAGATGTCAGGAGTCATAGTAGCAGTGCAATGTAGAAAGTGATCCTGAGATGGTGGGAGTGATAGTAGCAGTGCTATATATGTTGTGATCCTGAGATGATGGGAGTGATAGTAGCAGTGCTATGTAGGAGGTGATTCTGAGATGATGGGAGTGATAGTAGCAGTGCTGTATAGGAGGTGATCCTGAAATGATGAGAGTGATAGTAGCAGTGCTGTACAGGAGGTGGTCGTGAGATGTCAGGAGTGATAGTAGCAGTGCAATGTAGAAAGTGTTCCTGAGATGATGGGAGTGATAGTAGCAGTGCTATATATGTTGTGATCCTGAGATGATGGGAGTGATAGTAGCAGTACTGTATAGGAGGTGATCCTGAGATGACAGGAGTAATAGTAGCAGTGCTATGTAGGAGGTGATACTGAGATGATGGGAGTGATAGTAGCTCTGCAATGTAGTAAGGGTACTGTCTCACAGTGGCACTTTTGTCGCTACGACGGTACGATCCGTGACGTTCCAGTGATATCCATACGATATCGCTGTGTCTGACACGCAGCAGCGATCAGGGACCCCGCTGAGAATCGTACGTCGTAGCAGATCGTTTGGAACTTTCTTTCGTCGCTGGATCTCCCGCTGTCATCATTGGATCGGTGTGTGTGACACCGATCCAACGATGCGTTCGCTTGTAACCAGGGTAAACATCGGGTTACTAAGCGCAGGGCCGCGCTTAGTAACCCGATGTTTACCCTGGTTACCATCGTAAAAGTAAAAAAAAACAAACACTACATACTCACATTCCGGTGTCCGTCAGGTCCCTTGCCGTCTGCTTCCTGCTCTGACTGAGCGCCGGCCGTAAAGTAAGAGCAGAGCACAGCGGTGACGTCACCGCTCTGCTGTTACGGCCGGCGCTCAGTCAGTGCAGGGAAGCGGACGCCGGGGGACGCGAATGTGAGTATGTGCTGTTTGTTATTTTACATTTTACACTGGTAACCAGGGTAAACATCGGGTTACTAAGCGCGGCCCTGCGCTTAGCAACCCGATGTTTACCCTGGTTACCCGGGGCCTTCGGTATCGTTGGTCGCTGGAGAGCCGTCTGTGTGACAGCTCTCCAGCGACCACACAACGACTTTCCAACGATCACGGCCAGGTCGTATCGCTGGTCGTGATCGTTGGAAAGTTGCAGAGTGTGACAGTACCCTTAGTGATCCTGAGATGATGGGAGTGATAGTAGCAGTGCTGTATAGGAGGTGATCCTGAGATGATGGGAGTATTAGCAGCTGTGCTGTACAGGAGGTGATCCTGAGATGATGAGAGTGATAGTAGCAGTGCTGTACAGGAGGTGATCCTGAGATGATGGGAGTGATAGTAGTAGTGCTATATAGGATGCGATCCTGAGATGATGGGAGTGATAGTAGGAGTGCTATATAGCATGTGATCCTGAGATGATGGGAGTGATAGTTGCAGTGCTATATAGAAGATGATCCTGAGATGATGGGACAGATAGTAGGAGTGCTGTACAGGAGGTTGTCAGGAAATAGGAAAGTTCTGATTTCTTCACTTACACATACAGAGCTCTCAGCTGCAGTTTCCTCTGCCTGCCAAGACTAGGCTGGAATTCTATGCCACTCTTTCTCCCTCTGCCTGTGTGTGTAAGCCTATACTTCTTCCCCCATCCCTCAGGAATTTATATGGACCTGTGCTGTGACAGAAAAGTCTCCCTACCCTCCTCATTCCCCCCTCCCACCTGATACTGGCTAAAACTGGTACAGAAAGAATGGGATTCTATTGTTCTTTAAAGGTTATATATATTGGCACCGATCTGGGCTAGAGATATAAGGATTAAATTTTCTGCATGTCCATCGAGAGATCTATATCTCCCTGGAACCGCTAGAAGCTAAATCCAACAAGTGCAAGGAGTGGGTTTCTCCTTAAGCGGTTCATATAACTATGCTGTGTTTACACTTAAAGGGACTCTGTCACCTCCTCCAGCCATTATAAACTAAAAGAGCCATCTTGGGCAGCAGTAATGCTGCATTCTAACAAGGTGGCTCTTTTAGTTTGTGGTGCAGTTATAGCCAAAATAAAGCGTTTTATAATTTCGCCAAAATACCTCTCTTTAGCCCTGGAGGCAGGTATTAACCCCTCTGCTGCAACCGCCACACTTCAGTCACTCAAATCTTCTTCGGCGCCGGGCGCCGTCCCCTCCGTGCTGTTTTCCACTCAAATCCGGCACCTGCGCTGTTTAGTACTGGCTGGGGCAGGCGCAGTGAGCTCTGGCCATCTGATCTCACATGCAGTCTTGCAGACTGCGCCTGTGCGGCCAGTGCGGCCACCCAGCTTGTGAATCCCAGCCCCGCACTGTGCATAATGCATAACACACTGTGGACAGATGTGACAAACTACTGTCACACCTGTATCAGTGGGGAAGGCAGGGCCTGCTCTTAAGGCTCCCCTGATCCTTTGCCAGTGATAGAGGAGCCTTTCCAGAGGATCACAGTGGATATTGTGGGCCTGCTGGCCGTCCCCAGCAGCTATGGAAAGCAGTACGTCCTCACTGTGGTAGACTACGCTACCCGATACCCAGAGGCAGTGGCTCTGTTCTCAAGTAGGGCAGATAAGGTGGCGGATGCACTGTTGGCCATATTTTTATGGATAGGAATTCCCAGGGAGATGCTTACCAATCAAGGGACCCAATTCATGTCTCGCCTAATGGAGGCTCTCTGTAAGAGAATGCAGGTGAAGCATCTGGTATCGAGTGCGTATCACCCACAGACCAATGGCTTGTGTCGGCGCTTCAACGGTACACTCAAACAGATGCTATGCACGCTGGTTGAGACCCAAGGACGTGACTGGGAGCTGTACCTCCCACACCTGCTATTCGCTTACCGAGAGGTTCCGCAGGCCTCAACGGGGTTCTTCCCCTTCGAGCTCCTGTATGGCAGGCGAGTCCGGGGACCCCTTGGGTTGATAATCCGGGGAAGAGGAACCAAACCCTTCTGAGGTGTCCATAGTGGAGTATGTCATGCGTTTCCGTGACAAAATGCAAACCTTGACGCAGTTGGTGCATGACAACATGATGCAGGCTCAGGCTGATCAGAAGCACTAGTACGACCAGAATGCCTGGGAGCGAACCTACCAGGTGGGTTAAAAGATGTGGGTGCTGGTCCCCGTACCAAAGGATATGCTTTAGGCAGCCTGGGAAGGCCCGTACTTGGTCCACCAACAGCTCAACCCAGTCACCAACGTGGTCACGCTTGACCACGCTCGTGGTAGGCGAAAGGACTTTCACATCAATATGAAGAACGCTCATCAAGAACATGAAACCTGCATCCCACCGGTCTGCATCCTGCCTGAAGATGGGAAGACCCCCTCCTGGACATGCTGGCCCAAGCCAAGGCCAGTGGGTCCACTGAGGACATGGAGGTAAGCACCTTGTTAACCAAACCCCAGTGGTCGCAGTTGCGGACCACACTGGAACCCTTCTGGGCCGTGTTCTCCAACCGACCTGGAAGGACTGAGTTGGCAGTCCACGAGGTGGACACCGGGAATCATGCACCACTACAGCGAACACCCTAACGGATCTCCGACAAGGTGCAGCAGGTTATGCACCAGGAGATCAATGAGATGTTACAGTTGGGTGTGATTCAATAGTCAAAGAGCGCGTAGGCCTCACCTGTAGTTCTCGTGCCAAAGAAGGATCGGACCACCCGGTTCGGCGTGGACTACAGGGGGCTCAACGCCATGACAGCATCGGATATGCACGCAATGCCGTGCATCGAGGAGCTGCTTGAGCGGTTAGCTTGCGCAAAATTTGTGTCCCAAAAGGGCAGCGAGCATGCCAATGCAGATGGGTTGTCCCCCCGGGGCAAAGCTGCCGAGGTGCGCATGGAGGAGTACTGCGAAGTTCTTTCTCTGTAGTGCAGTCCAAAAGGGGGAGGTGTCAGGAAATAAGAAAATTCTGATTACTTCACTTACACATACAGGGCTCTCAGCTGCAATTTCCTCTGCATGCCAACACTAGGCTGGAATTCCAAGCCACTTTCTCCCTCTGCCTGTGTGTGTAATCCTATACTTCTTCCCCCTCCCTCAGGAATTTATATGGCCTTGTGCCGCAACAGACAAGTCTCCCTACCCTCCTCATTCCACCCTCCCACCTGATACTGGCTAAAACTGGTACCAAAAGCATGAGATTCTATTGTTCTTTAAAGGTTATATATATTGGCACCAATCCGGGCTAGAGAAATAAGGATTATTATATAGTCCGGATGTCCATCGAGAGAACTATACCTCCTTGGAAACGCTAAAAGCTAAACCCAACGAGTGCAAGGAGTCATGTAACTACGCCGTGTTTACACTTAAAAGAATCCCCCTGATGTGGTGCACCTCCTGATCATTGTGTCTTTTATATACAAGGTTCAGCTAGGTATAAAAATGGTTGCAATAACTCTAAGAAAAGAGGAGGATTCAGCCTCTAAGTGAGGTCACCACAGGGGGAGTGCCTTCTTTTTAGGCTGGAAATAAGTGAGTGAAGCAGCAGTCTTCACGTATCTTTTAAACTAAACCGAAAAATGCCCTCCTGGCCAGCAAAGGGCTAACCTCTATGCCATAATGCATAAACCTATAAACAATGTGCTAAGTTGCAAGATGGAAAGGACGCTAATGAATAACAAAAGAGCAACCAAGCAGAAAGAGGTACCAAAACTAGAATAAATTTTATTTAAGTGTCAAATACACAAAAGAGCAATAATTATACATGGACAAAAACAGTGAGAGGAAAGGAAACATGCCAATGAATGCCAGCAGCCAACAAGATGTAGGAGGGTGGCTGGGGAAGGACACAACAAGTCCAGGTGATCTGAACACACCACTGCCGGAAAACCGCCCAAAGGAAAAAACAATTTAAAATGACCAATGATGCTAAGCATAAATACTGAATCTGCACACTGTAAGAAGCATCTCCTAAACAGATAAAGTGAGTGCTAAGAATAGTAAATAGATCCGAGAAGCAGTTCCGGCAGGTCAAATACCATCAGAACCTGTGCAGATTCAAGGTAGGGCAAGTAATTATATTCAGCGCCAAACCACCAGTCCTAGGCATAGAATATATATACTGGGCAAATAGCCAAAATGTTACCTTGCGACATGGCGGGCACCGGATTCCGGCGTGGTGTGGACAGGAGAGGGCCTCGACGCACGTTTCGCCGAGCAGGCTTCGTCAGGCCTCCTGACGAAGCCTGCTCGGCGAAACGTGCGTCGAGGCCCTCTCCTGTCCACACCACGCCGGAATCCGGTGCCCGCCATGTCGCAAGGTAACATTTTGGCTATTTGCCCAGTATATATATTCTATGCCTAGGACTGGTGGTTTGGCGCTGAATATAATTACTTGCCCTACCTTGAATCTGCACAGGTTCTGATGGTATTTGACCTGCCGGAACTGCTTCTCGGATCTATTTACTATTCTTAGCACTCACTTTATCTGTTTAGGAGATGCTTCTTACAGTGTGCAGATTCAGTATTTATGCTTAGCATCATTGGTCATTTTAAATTGTTTTTTCCTTTGGGCGGTTTTCCGGCAGTGGTGTGTTCAGATCACCTGGACTTGTTGTGTCCTTCCCCAGCCACCCTCCTACATCTTGTTGGCTGCTGGCATTCATTGGCATGTTTCCTTTCCTCTCACTGTTTTTGTCCATGTATAATTATTGCTCTTTTGTGTATTTGACACTTAAATAAAATTTATTCTAGTTTTGGTACCTCTTTCTGCTTGGTTGCTCTTTTGTTATTCATTAGCGTCCTTTCCATCTTGCAACTTAGCACATTGTTTATAGGTTTATTCACGTATCTTTTGTCTGGGGTCTAGCTGCTATACAGGGGTGATGCATCTTGATATATGCTCGCCCTTCCCCCACAACTTGGTCCTTCATGAGATGATATGACATAATAAATTGTAAGTGTTCTTTTCAACTTTAATCCCATTTTATTTGTAATTGTACTGCACATACAATACTTGTCTTCTTTATAAGATCTTTTTATATCACTGTAAACACTAGTGATAGTAGCAGTGCTGTATAGGAGATGATCCTGAGATGATGGGAGTGATAGTAGCAGTGCTGTATAGGAGGTGATCCTGAGATAATGGGAGTAATAGTAGCAGTGCTGTATAGGAGGTGATCCTGAGATGATGGGAGTAATAGTAGCAGTGCTGTATAGGAGGTGATCCTGAGATAATGGGAGTGATAGTAGCAGTGCTGTATGGGAGGTGATCCTGAGATGATGGGAGTGATAGTAGCAGTGATGTAAAGGAGGTGATCCTGAGATAATGGGAGTGATAGTAGCAGTGCTGTATAGGAGGTGATCCTGAGATAATGGGAGTGATAGTAGCAGTGCAATATAGGAGGTGATCCTGAGATGATGGGAGTAATAGTAGCAGTGCTGTATAGGAGGTGATCCTGAGATGATGGGAGTAATAGTAGAAGTGCTGTATAGGAGGTGATCCTGAGATAATGATAGTAGCAGTGCTGTATAGGAGGTGATCCTGAGATGATGGGAGTGATAGTAGCAGTGCTGGACAGGAGGTGATCCTGAGATGATGAGAGTGATAGCAGCAGTTCTGTAGAAGAGGTGATCCTGAGACAATGGGATTGATAGTAGCAGGGCTGTATAGGAGGTGATCCTGAGATGATGGGAGTGATAGTAGCAGTGCTATATAGGATGTGATCCTGAGATGATGGGAGTGATAGTAGCAGTGCTATATAGGAGGTGATCCTGAGATAATGGGAGTGATAGTAGCAGTGCAATATAGGAGGTGATCCTGAGATGATGGGAGTGAGAGTAGCAGTGCTGTATAGGAGGTGATCCTGAAATGATGGGAGTGATAGTAGCAGTGCTATATAGTAGGTGATCCTGAGACAATGGGAGTGATAGTAGCAGTGCAATATAGGAGGTGATCCTGAGATGATGGGAGTGAGAGTAGCAGTGCTGTATAGGAGGTGATCCTGAAATGATGGGAGTGATAGTAGCAGTGCTATATAGTAGGTGATCCTGAGATAATGGGAGTGATAGTAGCAGTGCTATATAGTAGGTGATCCTGAGATAATGGGAGTGATAGTAGCAGTGCTGTATAGGAGGTGATCCTGAGATGATGGGAGTGAGAGTAGCAGTGCTGTATAGGAGGTGACCCTGAGATAATGGGAGTGATAGTAGCAGTGCTGTATAGGAGGTGATCCTGAGATGATGAGAGTGATAGTAGCAGTGCAATATAGGAGGTGATCCTGAGATGATGGGAGTGATAGGAGCAGTGCTGTATAGGAGGTGATCCTGAGATGATGGGAGTGATAGTAGCAGTGCTGTATAGGAGGTGATCCTGAGCTGATGGGAGTGATAGTAGCAGTGCTGTATAGGAGGTGATCCTGAGATGATGAGAGTGATAGTAGCAGTGCAATATAGGAGGTGATCCTGAGATTATGGGAGTGATAGTAGCAGTGCTGTATAGGAGGTGATCCTGAGATGATGTGAGTGATAGTAGCAGTGCTGTATAGGAGGTGATCCTGAGATGATAGGAGTGATAGTAGCAGTGCTATATAGGAGGTGATCCTGAGACAATGGGATTGATAGTAGCAGGGCTGTATAGGAGGTGATCCTGAGATGATGGGAGTGATAGTAGCAGTGCTATATAGGATGTGATCCTGAGATGATGGGAGTGATAGTAGCAGTGCTATATAGGAGGTGATCCTGAGATAATGGGAGTGATAGTAGCAGTGCAATATAGGAGGTGATCCTGAGATGATGGGAGTGAGAGTAGCAGTGCTGTATAGGAGGTGATCCTGAAATGATGGGAGTGATAGTAGCAGTGCTATATAGTAGGTGATCCTGAGACAATGGGAGTGATAGTAGCAGTGCAATATAGGAGGTGATCCTGAGATGATGGGAGTGAGAGTAGCAGTGCTGTATAGGAGGTGATCCTGAAATGATGGGAGTGATAGTAGCAGTGCTATATAGTAGGTGATCCTGAGATAATGGGAGTGATAGTAGCAGTGCTGTATAGGAGGTGATCCTGAGATGATGGGAGTGAGAGTAGCAGTGCTGTATAGGAGGTGACCCTGAGATAATGGGAGTGATAGTAGCAGTGCTATATAGGAGGTGATCCTGAGATGATGAGAGTGATAGTAGCAGTGCAATATAGGAGGTGATCCTGAGATGATGGGAGTGATAGTAGCAGTGCTGTATAGGAGGTGATCCTGAGATGATGGGAGTGATAGTAGCAGTGCTGTATAGGAGGTGATCCTGAGCTGATGGGAGTGATAGTAGCAGTGCTGTATAGGAGGTGATCCTGAGATGATGAGAGTGATAGTAGCAGTGCAATATAGGAGGTGATCCTGAGATGATGGGAGTGATAGTAGCAGTGCTGTATAGGAGGTGATCCTGAGATGATGTGAGTGATAGTAGCAGTGCTGTATAGGAGGTGATCCTGAGATGATGGGATTGATAGTAGCAGTGCTGTATAGTAGGTGATCCTGAGATAATGGGAGTGATAGTAGCAGTGCTGTATAGAAGGTGATCCTGAGATGATGGGAGTGATAGTAGCAGTGCTGTATAGGAGGTGATCCTGAGATGATGAGAGTGATAGTAGCAGTGCTGTATAGGAGGTGATCCTGAGATGATGGGAGTGATAGTAGCAGTGCTGTATAGGAGGTGATCCTGAGGTGATGGGAGTGATAGTAGCAGTGCAATATAGGAGGTGATCCTGAGATGATGGGAGTGATAGTAGCAGTGCTGTATAGGAGGTGATCCTGAGATGATGGGAGTGATAGTAGCAGTGCTATATAGGAGGTGATCCTGAGATAATGGGAGTGATAGCAGCAGTGCAATATAGGAGGTGATCCTGAGATGATGGGAGTGATAGTAGCAGTGCAATATAGGAGGTGATCCTGAGATGATGGGAGTGATAGTAGCAGTGCTGTATAGGAGGTGATCCTGAGATGATGGGAGTGATAGTAGCAGTGCAATATAGGAGGTGATCCTGAGATGATGGGAGTGATAGTAGCAGTGCAATATAGGAGGTGATCCTGAGATGATGGGAGTGATAGTAGCAGTGCAATATAGGAGGTGATCCTGAGATGATGGGATTGATAGTAGCAGTGCTGTATAGGAGGTGATCCTGAGGTGATGGGAGTGATAGTAGCAGTGCAATATAGGAGGTGATCCTGAGATGATGGGAGTGATAGTAGCAGTGCTGTATAGGAGGTGATCCTGAGATGATGGGAGTGATAGTAGCAGTGCTATATAGGAGGTGATCCTGAGATAATGGGAGTGATAGTAGCAGTGCAATATAGGAGGTGATCCTGAGATGATGGGAGTGATAGTAGCAGTGCAATATAGGAGGTGATCCTGAGATGATGGGAGTGATAGTAGCAGTGCTGTATAGGAGGTGATCCTGAGATGATGGGAGTGATAGTAGCAGTGCTATATAGGAGGTGATCCTGAGATAATGGGAGTGATAGTAGCAGTGCAATATAGGAGGTGATCCTGAGATGATAGGAGTGATAGTAGCAGTGCAATATAGGAGGTGATCCTGAGATGATGGGAGTGATAGTAGCAGTGCTGTATAGGAGGTGATCCTGAGATGATGGGAGTGATAGCAGCAGTGCTGTATAGGAGGTGATCCTGAGATGATGGGATTGATAGTAGCAGTGCTGTATAGGAGGTGATCCTGAGATGATGGGAGTGATAGTAGCAGTGCCGTATAGGAGGTGATCCTGAGATGATGGGAGTGATAGTAGCAGTGCAATATAGGAGGTGATCCTGAGATGATGGGAGTGATAGTAGCAGTGCTGTATAGGAGGTGATCCTGAGATAATGGGAGTGATAGTAGCAGTGCTGTATAGGAGGTGATCCTGAGATGATGGGAGTGATAGTAGCAGTGCTGTATAGGAGGTGATCCTGAGATGATAAGATTGATAGTAGCAGTGCTATAATGGAGGTGATCCTGAGATAATGGGAGTGATAGTAGCAGTGCAATATAGGAGGTGATCCTGAGATGATGGGATTGATAGTAGCAGTGCTGTATAGGAGGTGATCCTGAGATGATGGGAGTGATAGTAGCAGTGCTGTATAGGAGGTGATCCTGAGATGATGGGAGTGATAGTAGCAGTGCAATATAGGAGGTGATCCTGAGATGATGGGATTGATAGTAGCAGTGCAATATAGGAGGTGATCCTGAGATGATGGGAGTGATAGTAGCAGTGCTGTATAGGAGGTGGTCCTGAGATGATGGGAGTGATAGTAGTAGTGCTGTATAGGAGGTGATCCTGAGATGATGGGAGTGATAGTAGCAGTGCTATATAGGAGGTGATCCTGAGATAATGGGAGTGATAGTAGCAGTGCAATATAGGAGGTGATCCTGAGATGATGGGAGTGATAGTAGCAGTGCAATATAGGAGGTGATCCTGAGATGATGGGATTGATAGTAGCAGTGCAATATAGGAGGTGATCCTGAGATGATGGGAGTGATAGTAGCAGTGCAATATAGGAGGTGATCCTGAGATGATAGGAGTGATAGTAGCAGTGCTGTATAGGAGGTGATCCTGAGATGATGGGAGTGATAGTAGCAGTGCTGTATAGTAGGTGATCCTCAGATGATGGGAGTGATAGCAGCAGTGCTGTATAGGAGGTGATCCTGAGATGATGGGAGTGATAGTAGCAGTGCTGTATAGTAGGTGATCCTGAGATGATGGGAGTGATAGTAGCAGTGCTATATAGGAGGTGATCCTGAGATAATGGGAGTGATAGTAGCAGTGCAATATAGGAGGTGATCCTGAGATGATGGGAGTGATAGTAGCAGTGCAATATAGGAGGTGATCCTGAGATGATGGGAGTGATAGTAGCAGTGCTGTATAGGAGGTGATCCTGAGATGATGGGAGTGATAGTAGCAGTGCTATATAGGAGGTGATCCTGAGATAATGGGAGTGATAGTAGCAGTGCAATATAGGAGGTGATCCTGAGATGATGGGAGTGATAGTAGCAGTGCAATATAGGAGGTGATCCTGAGATGATGGGAGTGATAGTAGCAGTGCTGTATAGGAGGTGATCCTGAGATGATGGGAGTGATAGCAGCAGTGCTGTATAGGAGGTGATCCTGAGATGATGGGAATGGTAGGCACGGCACTGTATAAGGAACGTGCCTCTGACTGCAGAGCCCCTAAGGGACAGTTAGAGGGGAAATCTGTGCAGTGCCCAATTCCCCCCCTCCCACTACCTCCCCAGGTGAGGTCATGATTGGGACGCCCAGAGGACCAACCGGGGAGAAGAGGTGAGTCAGGCCACACCCTCAGGGGTTAAATTCTAGTGACCGGGCCGGGCTCTCCCTCTTTCTCCCCGGCTGACCCTTGGAAGCTGTTGTCTCCCTGATCTCCTGACCACCATGGCTGCCCCTACATCCGAGGCCCTACAGCGAGGAGCTGCACAAGAAGGTGAGCAATGGTCGCGATCCCCTAATTCTGGCCTGGGTGCTCACCTTCCTGTGCCCTCTTCTCACCCCTTAGCCTCCCCGTCGTCCCCCGGGGCTCCGTCCCTGCACACCCCCTCTCCTGGGGTCTCTTTCTCCCCTGTCTCCCCAGCGCAGCTAACCCCCACTCACCTGCCCTTATTGTCCATCGCAGACCCCGGTCCCCCTGGGCCTCCTCTCTCAGCTCCCGGCGCTCCCGCTGATCAGGGTGCAGCTGCGACGCCAGGTAGACGCTCGGGGCGTTCCTCCCGTCCTCCCGAGCGCCTGCATGTTGGAGCAGAGCCGGTGCTGACTAGCCGCCGCGCTTCTGCCCCACGTGCGGCTCCGGGGGGCGCGGCGGGCGTCGCGTCGTCTTCGGGCTCCGCTGCCCGCCGGTGCCAAGCGCCCGCTTCTAACAACAAGTGCGCCCGGGCCCCGGTCACTTCCGGTTCTCAATCTAAGGCCCGGGGCCCGGCGCACATACTTGCAGCCTCCCCCCCTTACACAGGCCGCCCTGCCTCCCAGAATGCAGCGCGGGCCCTGTGGGACACGCCCACTTCCGGCCCCACTTCCTCCCGGCTGATATTCAGCGCTGTGGAGGCAGGCAGGGGATCGCCCGCTGCCTCGGGGTCCTCGGCGGCACGCCAGCCGCTCAGGCGGACCGGGGGGCAGCCAGCCCAGGCACACCGCGAGTCCCCTGCAGCGTCAGGGAGTCTCCCCTCCCGGATGCCGGCGGGAGACCGCCAAGCCCCGCCCACTCACTCCCCGGGAGGCTGCAGCAGCGCAGCGTTAGCCTGTGGGGCCCCAACCCGCCAAATTGGTCGGGGGGCGCCTCACAGACAGCGCTCACTAGCCCCCCATTCCAGTACCCACCACAGAGCGCTGGACCGGCCCCTGCCAGAACAGGACGGCACCACCGTGGGCCTCTGGCCAGCCCACCCCTTGCCCGCCATGTCCCCCCAGCAGGCACATCGGCGTTGCCTGTGCGGGGGAGCGGGCGGTCGGGGGCCAGAGCCACGAACACGGCCGCGGAGCGTGATGACTGGTCTATCCAGACCAGCCAGCACGCTCCGCGGCCAGGAACGTACGCACCAAACACGCACACAGTCACACCAAACACTTACACAGCTGCAATAAATTACGCGCCCCCAACACCCCCGTGCTCCCAAACGCAAATCGCAGACAGTTTCCTATCAGTCCCCGCCCTTCTGCGCTCACCCTGCGGTGCCAGCCTAATAGTCTCCGCACCTTCCCCGGCCCTACCCCCTGCACCGCCACTCACGCCCCATGGCCAAGGTAACGTCCCCCCTACTCCCGAGGTAAATGCACCTAACGCAACCCCTAGACAGGGCGATCGCAGGCATAGATGCCGCAGATCGTCCTCACCCTCATCAGTAGACTCCCACCACCGTTCCCGCTGTCCCTCTAGCTGTCGGCATTCCCACTCCAGACGCCGACACCACTCACACAGGAGCCGCAGGAGCCACCATAGATCCCGCTCCTCCGGATGGCGATCACCATCCACAACCGGCTCAGATACATCGGGAAGTTACAACGGGCGGTACCGGTCGCATGCCGAAAGACGGCGGTCTCACCGGACACCCAGAGCGGGTACCCGGTGGGAACAGACACTGACACCCCCCGTTACGGACCAGGCAGAGATCGGAGCCCCAATAGCCTCTCATCCTCGAGCACACGACAGAGGTCATCCGTCACGTGCTCCATCATGGGCTGACGCACGGGGAGACACGTCATACGTACCTCCCCGGTCCACCAGCCAGCACCGAACTACCGAATCGATAGAAGCCGGAGCACCTCCCTCTCCAGGGGACGCTCGGCACCAGACACAATGCAGCAGAATACATCCCCGTGCCACGGCGCTGGACGCTGGCACGCCATCTTCATCCTCCTGGGCGGGCGGCCAGCACCAGGACAGCGCCACGGCAGGAGCCAGAGTACCTCCGTCCGGAGACACTCGGCCTGCATCTGACAGCGGTGAGTTCTTTGATATCGGTGAGCACTCTACAATGCAAAATGTGGGAGAAAGCGAGCTGGCAGCCGCTATTAAGACCCTAGTTCAGCAGTTGACACGCCCAGGCGTACCAACTGACACTAGCACCACCCAAGCAGCTAGTCTGCACAAGGATGCATTTTTCTGTGGAGTTAGCCCGCTAGGAGCGCACGTTGAGTTAGAGACAAAGCAAAAAATTTGGGATAATGCTTACGTTGATATATGGTCACTGTTATCGGCCGACCAACAGTCCGTGGACAAGGAAAGGAGAATAGGCGAGCGGTTTCATGATAGGAGCAAACCAAAAATAGCTCAAACGATGAATAATTGGCTCCAGGCCTTCACGGTTCTCGGCTGCATCATGGGCCAAAAGCACCCAGAGCGCTGTTCTGAATTATTTATTTACCAAGATCTAATCTATAATTCATATAAGTGTCACAGCGGGTCTGCATGGAAACGGTACGACGAGGAGTTCCGCAGGCGGTTGGCCATGCAGCCTGATTTGGGCTGGGGGGTAAAAGCGACGGACGTTTGGCTACGACTGATGCTGTCCCAAAAACAGCCCCCCTTTTCGGCAGCGACCACTTATCACTCAACAGCAGCAGGCCAGAATACAGTGGTCGTACGCGGACCTGGGGCCTGCTTACTGTTTAACGATGGATACTGCCGTTTCCAAGGGTCCTGTAAATATAGACACGAATGCTCCTCCTGCGGAGGTGGACACCCGGCGGCCAGATGTACCTGACAGCCAAACAGAGCACCTGCGAGGTTTAACCCCGGTGAACGTAACCGCAATGGGCCCTTGGCTAAGCCTTTATCCCAATAAAGAAGCGGCGGAACAACTATATCTCGGTTTTAAAAACGGCTTTTATATCCCTTTCAAACCCAGCCCCTCACCAACTACTGCAAAAAATTTAAAATCGGCACGCGAATTCCCCGATATTCTACAGCAGAAAATCCAGAAAGAAGTTGAACTGGGCAGGATGGCGGGACCTTTTAGATCCTTGCCATTTAAGAATCTCAGAATCTCGCCTTTAGGTATTGTTCCCAAAAAAGAGCCAGGAAAATATCGGCTAATACATCACCTTTCCTACCCAAAAGGCGAATCGGTTAACGACGCGATACCCGCGGAAGAGTCATCGGTAACCTATTCTTCTTTTGACAGGGCTGTCGAGCTCGTGCGCGCAGCTGGGCCCGGTGCCCTGCTGGCAAAATCCGACATAGAGTCAGCCTTCCGCCTTTTGCCCGTTCACCCGGAATGTTTTCATTTATTAGGCTTTGAGGTGGACAGGCTATTTTACTTCGATATGTGCCTACCAATGGGCTGCTCCATTTCCTGTCATTACTTCGAGCTTTTCAGTACCTTCCTAGACTGGGTACTGCGGTACGAAACCGCTAGCAACTCAACGATTCACTATCTCGACGATTTTTTGTTCGTCGGCCCCGGGGACTCCAGACTCTGCTCCTTTCTTCTTCAAAAGTTTAAGTTTTTAGCCGGAAAATTCGGAGTACCACTCGCACCGGATAAAACTGTTGGCCCCTGTAATGTTTTGCCTTTTCTCGGTATTGAAATAGACACCAATGCAATGGTGTTTCGATTACCAGCTGATAAACTGCAAAAAACTCTGCAAATGGTTAAAAATTGCTACGAAGCGAAAAAAGTCACCCTACAACAAATGCAATCCCTACTAGGATTGCTCAACTTTGCCTGTCGTGTAATGCCAGTGGGCAGAGCCTTTTCACGCCGACTATCACTAGCAACCAAGGGCATAGCCCAGCCGAGCCACAGAATTAGACTCAACCGCTCCCTGAAGGCAGACTTGCTGGTCTGGAGGACATTCCTGGAGTCCTACAATGGGCATACATGCGTTATGGCGCAGGAGACGCCAAGCAAAGATTTAGGCCTAATGGTCGGTGGAAATATTACAGATGGTTTTGCAGCAATCTACAAAGACCAGTGGTGCAAAGGCCAATGGCCTAAACTATGGACCACGGCCGCATGGGGCCGTGACCCATCACTGGTGGAAATTCTGGCAATAGTAACATCAGTCGAGCTATGGGGTGCCCATTTGGAAAATACGAACATCAGATTTACAACAAAACAGCTGAGAACAGCAAAAGCCCTAAACAGCATGTCTTCTTCTTCTCAGCCAGCACTCGCGCTGTTGCGCCGCCTAGCACTATTATGCCTGAAGCACAACATCTGGTGCCGGGCCAGATTTACGGCGACTGTAGATGACAAAATTGTTAACTCTTTGTTATCTTCCGATTGGCAGGCATTCAAACTCTTCCTCCCCAGGGCGCGAACGTCGGGCCTGCGGATTCCTCCTTCCCTCTTGGACATGGTGGCCAATCACTGATGCCCTTGATCCGGGCTTCAGTGACACCGGCGACTTGGCAGGTTTACGGTAAGGCGTGGGAGGAGTGGTGCTCGCTAACGCAAGGAAGACCAGTCGATAGGTGCGACCAGGCGAGATGCGACGTCTTAATAGAACTCTTAGTAAAGCTCAGGCGGAGAGGGGCGTCAGGGACATTAGCACAGCGTCATCTGTCGGGAATAGCTTTCTTCTTTCAGCTGCTGGGGTGGGTGGACGTAACCAAATATTTTTTCATCAAACAAGCCGTAAAAGGGTGGAGAAGGCTGCAACCTAGCCAGGAATGCCGTCGCCCAGTTTCCCTAAGGCTACTGGACGACATAATTGCAATATCTTCATCGGTTTGCAAATCACAATACGAGGCAACGCTGATATCTGCAGCGTTCGCAATCGCCTTTTTCGGGGCACTTCGCATCAGCGAACTAGTGCCGCAGTCAAAAACAGCATCAATAGGCGGCTTAATCAATGAAGACCTCGTCATATGCAGCGAAGCTCTGCGCATTAGAGTACGGAGATCCAAATGCGACCCCACCGGGAGGGGGACATGGGTATTGGTCAAGGCGTCAGACGGGCCTATATGCCCCGTAAAAATAGTTAAAAACTATGTGGTAATAAGACATTCGGGTAGATTCTATCTTTCACACACCGACGGGTCCCCTCTTACTAAATATCAATTTCAAGCGATCTTTAGACAGTGCCTAAAGGCAGTCGGCGTGGCTCCAAAGGAATACGGGACACATTCCTTCCGAATAGGGGCGGCTACCGAAGCAGCCAGAGCGGGGGTATCGGAAGTCGAGGTGCAGAGAATGGGCCGCTGGAAATCCGCATGCTTTGCAAGATACATAAGACCAGACCTGCTGTAACATTTTTTTGTCTATTACAGGCAGCTTTAGGCCCACAGTCTGGGTAGTGGGGCATTCTTTTGTCCACTGGGCATGCAAAAGGGCCAAACTCAGGACGGGTGGAACCAATTTTGGCTTCCCGAATTTGGAAGTCAACTGGAGAGGCATCAGAGGGCTCCGGTGGCGTCAGATCTTCCCGGAGCTGGTGGACATCGCTAAGAAGGCCAAGGGGCCGGTGGTTCCGGTGCTACATGCCGGAGGCAATGATCTGGGCAAGCGGAAAGGGGCCGAGCTGTACACAGTAATGTCAACAGACATCGATCGGTTTGTCTGTTTATTACCAGATATGGTGGTGGTGTGGTCCGAGATAATACCTCGAGCGGTCTGGCACGGAGCTAAGGACGTAAAAGCCATCGAAAACGCAAGAAAAAGGATTAACACAAAGATGTCGAAGTTTGTGAGAGAAAAGTACGGCATTGTGGTTCGACACCAAGAGCTAGAAGGGAACAATCTTGCTTTGCTGAGAACGGATGGCATCCACCTCACGGACATCGGGCTCGACATATTTTTGGAGGGTTTGCGGGATGGTGTTGAACAGGCTCTAATGTTGTTGTGTGGGGGTCGGAGTCTTGTGTAGGTCATACACATGATCCTCCGTGGCGGTAGGTAGAGGGGGGCAAAGGTTCGTAACCTCTCATCGGCTTGCTGGCCCAGCGGTCGTCGGCTGGGGCCTTCAGCAATGAGGGCGTCGCGATGTGTAATTGCCCTTCTCTACTTTGCAAATAATAAAACTGTGACCGACCTGTTCAACCCATCCAGGATTATTGGTGTCTTTTATTGCGGAATGGTGGGACGGGGGGAAGGCACTGGTTACGACACATGGGTCTCTGCAGTCTGGTAGGCACGGCACTGTATAAGGAACGTGCCTCTGACTGCAGAGCCCCTAAGGGACAGTTAGAGGGGAAATCTGTGCAGTGCCCAATTCCCCCCCTCCCACTACCTCCCCAGGTGAGGTCATGATTGGGACGCCCAGCGGACCAACCGGGGAGAAGAGGTGAGTCAGGCCACACCCTCAGGGGTTAAATTCTAGTGACCGGGCCGGGCTCTCCCTCTTTCTCCCCGGCTGACCCTTGGAAGCTGTTGTCTCCCTGATCTCCTGACCACCATGGCTGCCCCTACATCCGAGACCCTACAGCGAGGAGCTGCACAAGAAGGTGAGCAATGGTCGCGATCCCCTAATTCTGGCCTGGGTGCTCACCTTCCTGTGCCCTCTTCTCACCCCTTAGCCTCCCCGTCGTCCCCCGGGGCTCCGTCCCTGCACACCCCCTCTCCTGGGGTCTCTTTCTCCCCTGTCTCCCCAGCGCAGCTAACCCCCACTCACCTGCCCTTATTGTCCATCGCAGACCCCGGTCCCCCTGGGCCTCCTCTCTCAGCTCCCGGCGCTCCCGCTAATCAGGGTGCAGCTGCGACGCCAGGTAGACGCTCGGGGCGTTCCTCCCGTCCTCCCGAGCGCCTGCATGTTGGAGCAGAGCCGGTGCTGACTAGCCGCCGCGCTTCTGCCCCACGTGCGGCTCCGGGGGGCGCGGCGGGCGTCGCGTCGTCTTCGGGCTCCGCTGCCCGCCGGTGCCAAGCGCCCGCTTCTAACAACAAGTGCGCCCGGGCCCCGGTCACTTCCGGTTCTCAATCTAAGGCCCGGGGCCCGGCGCACATACTTGCAGCCTCCCCCCCTTACACAGGCCGCCCTGCCTCCCAGAATGCAGCGCGGGCCCTGTGGGACACGCCCACTTCCGGCCCCACTTCCTCCCGGCTGATATTCAGCGCTGTGGAGGCAGGCAGGGGATCGCCCGCTGCCTCGGGGTCCTCGGCGGCACGCCAGCCGCTCAGGCGGACCGGGGGGCAGCCAGCCCAGGCACACCGCGAGTCCCCTGCAGCGTCAGGGAGTCTCCCCTCCCGGATGCCGGCGGGAGACCGCCAAGCCCCGCCCACTCACTCCCCGGGAGGCTGCAGCAGCGCAGCGTTAGCCTGTGGGGCCCCAACCCGCCAAATTGGTCGGGGGGCGCCTCACAGACAGCGCTCACTAGCCCCCCATTCCAGTACCCACCACAGAGCGCTGGACCGGCCCCTGCCAGAACAGGACGGCACCACCGTGGGCCTCTGGCCAGCCCACCCCTTGCCCGCCATGTCCCCCCAGCAGGCACATCGGCGTTGCCTGTGCGGGGGAGCGGGCGGTCGGGGGCCAGAGCCACGAACACGGCCGCGGAGCGTGATGACTGGTCTATCCAGACCAGCCAGCACGCTCCGCGGCCAGGAACGTACGCACCAAACACGCACACAGTCACACCAAACACTTACACAGCTGCAATAAATTACGCGCCCCCAACACCCCCGTGCTCCCAAACGCAAATCGCAGACAGTTTCCTATCAGTCCCCGCCCTTCTGCGCTCACCCTGCGGTGCCAGCCTAATAGTCTCCGCACCTTCCCCGGCCCTACCCCCTGCACCGCCACTCACGCCCCATGGCCAAGGTAACGTCCCCCCTACTCCCGAGGTAAATGCACCTAACGCAACCCCTAGACAGGGCGATCGCAGGCATAGATGCCGCAGATCGTCCTCACCCTCATCAGTAGACTCCCACCACCGTTCCCGCTGTCCCTCTAGCTGTCGGCATTCCCACTCCAGACGCCGACACCACTCACACAGGAGCCGCAGGAGCCACCATAGATCCCGCTCCTCCGGATGGCGATCACCATCCACAACCGGCTCAGATACATCGGGAAGTTACAACGGGCGGTACCGGTCGCATGCCGAAAGACGGCGGTCTCACCGGACACCCAGAGCGGGTACCCGGTGGGAACAGACACTGACACCCCCCGTTACGGACCAGGCAGAGATCGGAGCCCCAATAGCCTCTCATCCTCGAGCACACGACAGAGGTCATCCGTCACGTGCTCCATCATGGGCTGACGCACGGGGAGACACGTCATACGTACCTCCCCGGTCCACCAGCCAGCACCGAACTACCGAATCGATAGAAGCCGGAGCACCTCCCTCTCCAGGGGACGCTCGGCACCAGACACAATGCAGCAGAATACATCCCCGTGCCACGGCGCTGGACGCTGGCACGCCATCTTCATCCTCCTGGGCGGGCGGCCAGCACCAGGACAGCGCCACGGCAGGAGCCAGAGTACCTCCGTCCGGAGACACTCGGCCTGCATCTGACAGCGGTGAGTTCTTTGATATCGGTGAGCACTCTACAATGCAAAATGTGGGAGAAAGCGAGCTGGCAGCCGCTATTAAGACCCTAGTTCAGCAGTTGACACGCCCAGGCGTACCAACTGACACTAGCACCACCCAAGCAGCTAGTCTGCACAAGGATGCATTTTTCTGTGGAGTTAGCCCGCTAGGAGCGCACGTTGAGTTAGAGACAAAGCAAAAAATTTGGGATAATGCTTACGTTGATATATGGTCACTGTTATCGGCCGACCAACAGTCCGTGGACAAGGAAAGGAGAATAGGCGAGCGGTTTCATGATAGGAGCAAACCAAAAATAGCTCAAACGATGAATAATTGGCTCCAGGCCTTCACGGTTCTCGGCTGCATCATGGGCCAAAAGCACCCAGAGCGCTGTTCTGAATTATTTATTTACCAAGATCTAATCTATAATTCATATAAGTGTCACAGCGGGTCTGCATGGAAACGGTACGACGAGGAGTTCCGCAGGCGGTTGGCCATGCAGCCTGATTTGGGCTGGGGGGTAAAAGCGACGGACGTTTGGCTACGACTGATGCTGTCCCAAAAACAGCCCCCCTTTTCGGCAGCGACCACTTATCACTCAACAGCAGCAGGCCAGAATACAGTGGTCGTACGCGGACCTGGGGCCTGCTTACTGTTTAACGATGGATACTGCCGTTTCCAAGGGTCCTGTAAATATAGACACGAATGCTCCTCCTGCGGAGGTGGACACCCGGCGGCCAGATGTACCTGACAGCCAAACAGAGCACCTGCGAGGTTTAACCCCGGTGAACGTAACCGCAATGGGCCCTTGGCTAAGCCTTTATCCCAATAAAGAAGCGGCGGAACAACTATATCTCGGTTTTAAAAACGGCTTTTATATCCCTTTCAAACCCAGCCCCTCACCAACTACTGCAAAAAATTTAAAATCGGCACGCGAATTCCCCGATATTCTACAGCAGAAAATCCAGAAAGAAGTTGAACTGGGCAGGATGGCGGGACCTTTTAGATCCTTGCCATTTAAGAATCTCAGAATCTCGCCTTTAGGTATTGTTCCCAAAAAAGAGCCAGGAAAATATCGGCTAATACATCACCTTTCCTACCCAAAAGGCGAATCGGTTAACGACGCGATACCCGCGGAAGAGTCATCGGTAACCTATTCTTCTTTTGACAGGGCTGTCGAGCTCGTGCGCGCAGCTGGGCCCGGTGCCCTGCTGGCAAAATCCGACATAGAGTCAGCCTTCCGCCTTTTGCCCGTTCACCCGGAATGTTTTCATTTATTAGGCTTTGAGGTGGACAGGCTATTTTACTTCGATATGTGCCTACCAATGGGCTGCTCCATTTCCTGTCATTACTTCGAGCTTTTCAGTACCTTCCTAGACTGGGTACTGCGGTACGAAACCGCTAGCAACTCAACGATTCACTATCTCGACGATTTTTTGTTCGTCGGCCCCGGGGACTCCAGACTCTGCTCCTTTCTTCTTCAAAAGTTTAAGTTTTTAGCCGGAAAATTCGGAGTACCACTCGCACCGGATAAAACTGTTGGCCCCTGTAATGTTTTGCCTTTTCTCGGTATTGAAATAGACACCAATGCAATGGTGTTTCGATTACCAGCTGATAAACTGCAAAAAACTCTGCAAATGGTTAAAAATTGCTACGAAGCGAAAAAAGTCACCCTACAACAAATGCAATCCCTACTAGGATTGCTCAACTTTGCCTGTCGTGTAATGCCAGTGGGCAGAGCCTTTTCACGCCGACTATCACTAGCAACCAAGGGCATAGCCCAGCCGAGCCACAGAATTAGACTCAACCGCTCCCTGAAGGCAGACTTGCTGGTCTGGAGGACATTCCTGGAGTCCTACAATGGGCATACATGCGTTATGGCGCAGGAGACGCCAAGCAAAGATTTAGGCCTAATGGTCGGTGGAAATATTACAGATGGTTTTGCAGCAATCTACAAAGACCAGTGGTGCAAAGGCCAATGGCCTAAACTATGGACCACGGCCGCATGGGGCCGTGACCCATCACTGGTGGAAATTCTGGCAATAGTAACATCAGTCGAGCTATGGGGTGCCCATTTGGAAAATACGAACATCAGATTTACAACAAAACAGCTGAGAACAGCAAAAGCCCTAAACAGCATGTCTTCTTCTTCTCAGCCAGCACTCGCGCTGTTGCGCCGCCTAGCACTATTATGCCTGAAGCACAACATCTGGTGCCGGGCCAGATTTACGGCGACTGTAGATGACAAAATTGTTAACTCTTTGTTATCTTCCGATTGGCAGGCATTCAAACTCTTCCTCCCCAGGGCGCGAACGTCGGGCCTGCGGATTCCTCCTTCCCTCTTGGACATGGTGGCCAATCACTGATGCCCTTGATCCGGGCTTCAGTGACACCGGCGACTTGGCAGGTTTACGGTAAGGCGTGGGAGGAGTGGTGCTCGCTAACGCAAGGAAGACCAGTCGATAGGTGCGACCAGGCGAGATGCGACGTCTTAATAGAACTCTTAGTAAAGCTCAGGCGGAGAGGGGCGTCAGGGACATTAGCACAGCGTCATCTGTCGGGAATAGCTTTCTTCTTTCAGCTGCTGGGGTGGGTGGACGTAACCAAATATTTTTTCATCAAACAAGCCGTAAAAGGGTGGAGAAGGCTGCAACCTAGCCAGGAATGCCGTCGCCCAGTTTCCCTAAGGCTACTGGACGACATAATTGCAATATCTTCATCGGTTTGCAAATCACAATACGAGGCAACGCTGATATCTGCAGCGTTCGCAATCGCCTTTTTCGGGGCACTTCGCATCAGCGAACTAGTGCCGCAGTCAAAAACAGCATCAATAGGCGGCTTAATCAATGAAGACCTCGTCATATGCAGCGAAGCTCTGCGCATTAGAGTACGGAGATCCAAATGCGACCCCACCGGGAGGGGGACATGGGTATTGGTCAAGGCGTCAGACGGGCCTATATGCCCCGTAAAAATAGTTAAAAACTATGTGGTAATAAGACATTCGGGTAGATTCTATCTTTCACACACCGACGGGTCCCCTCTTACTAAATATCAATTTCAAGCGATCTTTAGACAGTGCCTAAAGGCAGTCGGCGTGGCTCCAAAGGAATACGGGACACATTCCTTCCGAATAGGGGCGGCTACCGAAGCAGCCAGAGCGGGGGTATCGGAAGTCGAGGTGCAGAGAATGGGCCGCTGGAAATCCGCATGCTTTGCAAGATACATAAGACCAGACCTGCTGTAACATTTTTTTGTCTATTACAGGCAGCTTTAGGCCCACAGTCTGGGTAGTGGGGCATTCTTTTGTCCACTGGGCATGCAAAAGGGCCAAACTCAGGACGGGTGGAACCAATTTTGGCTTCCCGAATTTGGAAGTCAACTGGAGAGGCATCAGAGGGCTCCGGTGGCGTCAGATCTTCCCGGAGCTGGTGGACATCGCTAAGAAGGCCAAGGGGCCGGTGGTTCCGGTGCTACATGCCGGAGGCAATGATCTGGGCAAGCGGAAAGGGGCCGAGCTGTACACAGTAATGTCAACAGACATCGATCGGTTTGTCTGTTTATTACCAGATATGGTGGTGGTGTGGTCCGAGATAATACCTCGAGCGGTCTGGCACGGAGCTAAGGACGTAAAAGCCATCGAAAACGCAAGAAAAAGGATTAACACAAAGATGTCGAAGTTTGTGAGAGAAAAGTACGGCATTGTGGTTCGACACCAAGAGCTAGAAGGGAACAATCTTGCTTTGCTGAGAACGGATGGCATCCACCTCACGGACATCGGGCTCGACATATTTTTGGAGGGTTTGCGGGATGGTGTTGAACAGGCTCTAATGTTGTTGTGTGGGGGTCGGAGTCTTGTGTAGGTCATACACATGATCCTCCGTGGCGGTAGGTAGAGGGGGGCAAAGGTTCGTAACCTCTCATCGGCTTGCTGGCCCAGCGGTCGTCGGCTGGGGCCTTCAGCAATGAGGGCGTCGCGATGTGTAATTGCCCTTCTCTACTTTGCAAATAATAAAACTGTGACCGACCTGTTCAACCCATCCAGGATTATTGGTGTCTTTTATTGCGGAATGGTGGGACGGGGGGAAGGCACTGGTTACGACACATGGGTCTCTGCAGTCTGGTAGGCACGGCACTGTATAAGGAACGTGCCTCTGACTGCAGAGCCCCTAAGGGACAGTTAGAGGGGAAATCTGTGCAGTGCCCAATTCCCCCCCTCCCACTACCTCCCCAGGTGAGGTCATGATTGGGACGCCCAGCGGACCAACCGGGGAGAAGAGGTGAGTCAGGCCACACCCTCAGGGGTTAAATTCTAGTGACCGGGCCGGGCTCTCCCTCTTTCTCCCCGGCTGACCCTTGGAAGCTGTTGTCCCACCCTCCCTCCCTTATAAACTGGTAAATGTACTGTGCAGTTACTGTTAAAATGTTTTGAATTTTAAATTTAAAAAAAAAAAAAAAAAATTTCATTGTTTTGTTATATACGTCACAGCGGTAGGTAGAGGGGGGCAAAGGTTCGTAACCTCTCATCGGCTTGCTGGCCCAGCGGTCGTCGGCTGGGGCCTTCAGCAATGAGGGCGTCGCGATGTGTAATTGCCCTTCTCTACTTTGCAAATAATAAAACTGTGACCGACCTGTTCAACCCATCCAGGATTATTGGTGTCTTTTATTGCGGAATGGTGGGACAGGGGGAAGGCACTGGTTACGACACATGGGTCTCTGCAGTCTGATAGTAGCAGTGCTGTATAGGAGGTGATCCTGAGATGATGGGAGTGATAGTAGCAGTGCCGTATAGGAGGTGATCCTGAGATGATGGGAGTGATAGTAGCAGTGCAATATAGGAGGTGATCCAGAGATGATGGGAGTGATAGTAGCAGTGCTGTATAGGAGGTGATCCTGAGATAATGGGAGTGATAGTAGCAGTGCTGTATAGGAGGTGATCCTGAGATGATGGGAGTGATAGTAGCAGTGCTGTATAGGAGGTGATCCTGAGATGATAAGATTGATAGTAGCAGTGCTGTATAGGAGGTGATCCTGAGATGATGGGATTGATAGTAGCAGTGCAATATAGGAGGTGATCCTGAGATGATGGGAGTGATAGTAGCAGTGCAATATAGGAGGTGATCCTGAGATGATAGGAGTGATAGTAGCAGTGCAATATAGGAGGTGATCCTGAGATGATAGGATTGATAGTAGCAGTGCTATAATGGAGGTGATCCTGAGATAATGGGAGTGATAGTAGCAGTGCAATATAGGAGGTGATCCTGAGATGATGGGATTGATAGTAGCAGTGCTGTATAGGAGGTGATCCTGAGATGATGGGAGTGATAGTAGCAGTGCTGTATAGGAGGTGATCCTGAGATGATGGGAGTGATAGTAGCAGTGCAATATAGGAGGTGATCCTGAGATGATGGGAGTGATAGTAGCAGTGCTGTATAGGAGGTGGTCCTGAGATGATGGGAGTGATAGTAGTAGTGCTGTATAGGAGGTGATCCTGAGATGATGGGAGTGATAGTAGCAGTGCTATATAGGAGGTGATCCTGAGATAATGGGAGTGATAGTAGCAGTGCAATATAGGAGGTGATCCTGAGATGATGGGAGTGATAGTAGCAGTGCAATATAGGAGGTGATCCTGAGATGATGGGATTGATAGTAGCAGTGCAATATAGGAGGTGATCCTGAGATGATGGGAGTGATAGTAGCAGTGCAATATAGGAGGTGATCCTGAGATGATAGGAGTGATAGTAGCAGTGCTGTATAGTAGGTGATCCTGAGATAATGGGAGTGATAGTAGCAGTGCTGTATAGTAGGTGATCCTGAGATGATGGGAGTGATAGTAGCAGTGCTGTATAGGAGGTGATCCTGAGATGATGGGAGTGATAGTAGCAGTGCTGTATAGTAGGTGATCCTGAGATGATGGGAGTGATAGTAGCAGTGCTGTATAGTAGGTGATCCTGAGATAATGGGAGTGATAGTAGCAGTGCTGTATAGGAGGTGATCCTGAGATGATGGGAGTGATAGTAGCAGTGCTGTATAGGAGGTGATCCTGAGATCATGGGAGTGATAGTAGCAGTGCTGTATAGGAATGGATCCTGAGATGATGGGAGTGATAGTAGCAGTGCTGTATAGGAATGGATCCTGAGATGATGGGAGTGATAGTAGCAGTGCTGTATAGGAATGGATCCTGAGATGATGGGAGTGATAGTAGCAGTGCTATATAGGAGGTGATCCTGAGATAATGGGAGTGATAGTAGCAGTGCAATATAGGAGGTGATCCTGAGATGATGGGAGTGATAGTAGCAGTGCAATATAGGAGGTGATCCTGAGATGATGGGATTGATAGTAGCAGTGCAATATAGGAGGTGATCCTGAGATGATGGGAGTGATAGTAGCAGTGCAATATAGGAGGTGATCCTGAGATGATGGGAGTGATAGTAGCAGTGCAATATAGGAGGTGATCCTGAGATGATGGGAGTGATAGTAGCAGTGCTGTATAGTAGGTGATCCTGAGATAATGGGAGTGATAGTAGCAGTGCTGTATAGGAGGTGATCCTGAGATGATGGGAGTGATAGTAGCAGTGCTGTATAGTAGGTGATCCTGAGATGATGGGAGTGATAGTAGCAGTGCTGTATAGGAGGTGATCCTGAGATGATGGGAGTGATAGTAGCAGTGCTGTATAGTAGGTGATCCTGAGATGATGGGAGTGATAGTAGCAGTGCTGTATAGTAGGTGATCCTGAGATAATGGGAGTGATAGTAGCAGTGCTGTATAGGAGGTGATCCTGAGATGATGGGAGTGATAGTAGCAGTGCTGTATAGGAGGTGATCCTGAGATCATGGGAGAGATAGTAGCAGTGCTGTATAGGAATGGATCCTGAGATGATGGGAGTGATAGTAGCAGTGCAATATAGGAGGTGATCCTGAGACGATAGGATTGATAGTAGCAGTGCTATAATGGAGGTGATCCTGAGATAATGGGAGTGATAGTAGCAGTGCAATATAGGAGGTGATCCTGAGATGATGGGATTGATAGTAGCAGTGCTGTATAGGAGGTGATCCTGAGATGATGGGAGTGATAGTAGCAGTGCTGTATAGGAGGTGATCCTGAGATGATGGGAGTGATAGTAGCAGTGCAATATAGGAGGTGATCCTGAGATGATGGGAGTGATAGTAGCAGTGCTGTATAGGAGGTGGTCCTGAGATGATGGGAGTGATAGTAGTAGTGCTGTATAGGAGGTGATCCTGAGATGATGGGAGTGATAGTAGCAGTGCTATATAGGAGGTGATCCTGAGATAATGGGAGTGATAGTAGCAGTGCAAAATAGGAGGTAATCCTGAGATGATGGGAGTGATAGTAGCAGTGCAATATAGGAGGTGATCCTGAGATGATGGGATTGATAGTAGCAGTGCAATATAGGAGGTGATCCTGAGATGATGGGAGTGATAGTAGCAGTGCAATATAGGAGGTGATCCTGAGATGATAGGAGTGATAGTAGCAGTGCTGTATAGTAGGTGATCCTGAGATAATGGGAGTGATAGTAGCAGTGCTGTATAGGAGTTGATCCTGAGATGATGGGAGTGATAGTAGCAGTGCTGTATAGGAGGTGATCCTGAGATAATGGGAGTGATAGTAGCAGTGCTATATAGGAGGTGATCCTGAGATGATGGGAGTGATAGTAGCAGTGCTGTATAGGAGGTGATCCTGAGATGATGGGAGTGATAGTAGTAGTGCTGTATAGGAGGTGATCCTGAGATAATGGGAGTGATAGTAGCAGTGCTATATAGGAGGTGATCCTGAGATGATGGGAGTGATAGTAGCAGTGCTGTATAGGAGGTGATCCTGAGATGATGGGAGTGATAGTAGCAGTGCTGTATAGTAGGTGATCCTGAGATGATGGGAGTGATAGTAGCAGTGCTGTATAAGAGGTGATCCTGAGATGATGGAGGTGATAGTAGCAGTGCTGTATAGGAGTTGATCCTGAGATGATGGGAGTGATAGTAGCAGTGCTGTATAGGAGGTGATCCTGAGATGATGGGAGTAATAGTAGCAGTGCAATATAGGAGGTGATCCTGAGATTATGGGAGTGATAGTAGCAGTGCAGTAGCAGTGCTGTATAGGAGGTGATCCTGAGATGATGGGAGTGATAGTAGCAGTGCTGTATAGGAGGTGATCCTGAGATGATGGGAGTGATAGTAGCAGCGCTGTATAGGAGGTGATCCTGAGATGATGAGAGTGATAGTAGCAGTGCTGTATAGGAGGTGATCCTGAGATGATGGGAGTGATAGTAGCAGTGCAATATAGGAGGTGATCCTGAGATGATGGGAGTGATAGTAGCAGTGCAATATAGGAGGTGATCCTGAGATGATGGGAGTGATAGTAGCAGTGCAATATAGGAGGTGATCCTGAGATGATGGGAGTGATAGTAGCAGTGCTGTATAGTAGGTGATCTTGAGATAATGGGAGTGATAGTAGCAGTGCTGTATAGGAGGTGATCCTGAGATGATGGGAGTGATAGTAGCAGTGCTGTATAGTAGGTGATCCTGAGATGATGGGAGTGATAGTAGCAGTGCTGTATAGGAGGTGATCCTGAGATGATGGGAGTGATAGTAGCAGTGATGTATAGGAGGTGATCCTGCGATGATGGGAGTGATAGTAGCAGTGCTGTATAGGAGGTGATCCTGAGATGATGGGAGTGATAGTAGCAGTGCTGTATAGGAGGTGATCCTGAGATAATGGGAGTGATAGTAGTAGTGCTGTATAGGAGGTGATCCTGAGATGATGGGAGTGATAGTAGCAGTGCTGTATAGGAGGTGATCCTGAGATGATGGGAGTGATAGTAGCAGTACTGTATAGGAGGTGATCCTGAGATAATGGGAGTGATAGTAGCAGTGCTGTATAGGAGGTGATCCTGAGATGATGGGAGTGATAGTAGCAGTGCAATATAGGAGGTGATCCTGAGATGATGAGAGTGATAGTAGCAGTGCAATATAGGAGGTGATCCTGAGATGATGGGAGTAATAGTAGCAGTGCAATATAGGAGGTGATCCTGAGATGATGGGAGTGATAGTAGCAGTGCTGTATAGGAGGTGATCCTGAGATGATGGGAGTGATAGTAGCAGTGCTGTATAGGAAGTGATCCTGAGATGATGGGAGTGATAGTAGCAGTGCTGTATAGGAGGTGATCCTGAGATGATGGGAGTGATAGTAGCAGTGCTGTATAGGAGGTGATCCTGAGATGATGGGAGTAATAGTAGCAGTGCAATATAGGAGGTGATCCTGAGATGATGAGAGTGATAGTAGCAGTGCAATATAGGAGGTGATCCTGAGATGATGGGAGTAATAGTAGCAGTGCTGTATAGGAGGTGATCCTGAGATGATGGGAGTGATAGTAGCAGTGCTGTATAGGAGGTGATCCTGAGATGATGGGAGTGATAGTAGCAGTGCTGTATAGGAGGTGATCCTGAGATGATGGGAGTGATAGTAGCAGTGCTGTATAGGAGGTGATCCTGCGATGATGGGAGTGATAGTAGCAGTGCTGTATAGGAGGTGATCCTGAGATAATGGGAGTGATAGTAGCAGTGATATATAGGAGGTGATCCTGAGATGATGGGAGTGATAGTAGCAGTGCTGTATAGGAGGTGATCCTGAGATAATGGGAGTGATAGTAGTAGTGCTGTATAGGAGGTGATCCTGAGATGATGGGAGTGATAGTAGCAGTGCTGTATAGGAGGTGATCCTGAGATGATGGGAGTGATAGTAGCAGTACTGTATAGGAGGTGATCCTGAGATAATGGGAGTGATAGTAGCAGTGCTGTATAGGAGGTGATCCTGAGATGATGGGAGTGATAGTAGCAGTGCTGTATAGGAGGTGATCCTGAGATGATGGGAGTGATAGTAGCAGTGCTGTATAGTAGGTGATCCTGAGATGATGGGAGTGATAGTAGCAGTGCTGTATAGTAGGTGATCCTGAGATAATGGGAGTGATAGTAGCAGTGCTGTATAGGAGGTGATCCTGAGATGATGGGAGTGATAGTAGCAGTGCTGTATAGGAGGTGATCCTGAGATCATGGGAGTGATAGTAGCAGTGCTGTATAGGAATGGATCCTGAGATGATGGGAGTGATAGTAGCAGTGCTGTATAGGAATGGATCCTGAGATGATGGGAGTGATAGTAGCAGTGCTGTATAGGAATGGATCCTGAGATGATGGGAGTGATAGTAGCAGTGCTATATAGGAGGTGATCCTGAGATAATGGGAGTGATAGTAGCAGTGCAATATAGGAGGTGATCCTGAGATGATGGGAGTGATAGTAGCAGTGCAATATAGGAGGTGATCCTGAGATGATGGGATTGATAGTAGCAGTGCAATATAGGAGGTGATCCTGAGATGATGGGAGTGATAGTAGCAGTGCAATATAGGAGGTGATCCTGAGATGATGGGAGTGATAGTAGCAGTGCAATATAGGAGGTGATCCTGAGATGATGGGAGTGATAGTAGCAGTGCTGTATAGTAGGTGATCCTGAGATAATGGGAGTGATAGTAGCAGTGCTGTATAGGAGGTGATCCTGAGATGATGGGAGTGATAGTAGCAGTGCTGTATAGTAGGTGATCCTGAGATGATGGGAGTGATAGTAGCAGTGCTGTATAGGAGGTGATCCTGAGATGATGGGAGTGATAGTAGCAGTGCTGTATAGTAGGTGATCCTGAGATGATGGGAGTGATAGTAGCAGTGCTGTATAGTAGGTGATCCTGAGATAATGGGAGTGATAGTAGCAGTGCTGTATAGGAGGTGATCCTGAGATGATGGGAGTGATAGTAGCAGTGCTGTATAGGAGGTGATCCTGAGATCATGGGAGAGATAGTAGCAGTGCTGTATAGGAATGGATCCTGAGATGATGGGAGTGATAGTAGCAGTGCAATATAGGAGGTGATCCTGAGATGATAGGAGTGATAGTAGCAGTGCTATATAGGAGGTGATCCTGAGATAATGGGAGTGATAGTAGCAGTGCAATATAGGAGGTAATCCTGAGATGATGGGAGTGATAGTAGCAGTGCAATATAGGAGGTGATCCTGAGATGATGGGAGTGATAGTAGCAGTGCTATATAGGAGGTGATCCTGAGATAATGGGAGTGATAGTAGCAGTGCAATATAGGAGGTAATCCTGAGATGATGGGAGTGATAGTAGCAGTGCAATATAGGAGGTGATCCTGAGATGATGGGATTGATAGTAGCAGTGCAATATAGGAGGTGATCCTGAGATGATGGGAGTGATAGTAGCAGTGCAATATAGGAGGTGATCCTGAGATGATAGGAGTGATAGTATCAGTGCTGTATAGTAGGTGATCCTGAGATAATGGGAGTGATAGTAGCAGTGCTGTATAGGAGTTGATCCTGAGATGATGGGAGTGATAGTAGCAGTGCTGTATAGGAGGTGATCCTGAGATAATGGGAGTGATAGTAGCAGTGCTATATAGGAGGTGATCCTGAGATGATGGGAGTGATAGTAGCAGTGCTGTATAGGAGGTGATCCTGAGATGATGGGAGTGATAGTAGTAGTGCTGTATAGGAGGTGATCCTGAGATAATGGGAGTGATAGTAGCAGTGCTATATAGGAGGTGATCCTGAGATGATGGGAGTGATAGTAGCAGTGCTGTATAGGAGGTGATCCTGAGATGATGGGAGTGATAGTAGCAGTGCTGTATAGTAGGTGATCCTGAGATGATGGGAGTGATAGTAGCAGTGCTGTATAAGAGGTGATCCTGAGATGATGGAGGTGATAGTAGCAGTGCTGTATAGGAGTTGATCCTGAGATGATGGGAGTGATAGTAGCAGTGCTGTATAGGAGGTGATCCTGAGATGATGGGAGTAATAGTAGCAGTGCAATATAGGAGGTGATCCTGAGATTATGGGAGTGATAGTAGCAGTGCAGTAGCAGTGCTGTATAGGAGGTGATCCTGAGATGATGGGAGTGATAGTAGCAGTGCTGTATAGGAGGTGATCCTGAGATGATGGGAGTGATAGTAGCAGCGCTGTATAGGAGGTGATCCTGAGATGATGAGAGTGATAGTAGCAGTGCTGTATAGGAGGTGATCCTGAGATGATGGGAGTGATAGTAGCAGTGCAATATAGGAGGTGATCCTGAGATGATGGGAGTGATAGTAGCAGTGCAATATAGGAGGTGATCCTGAGATGATGGGAGTGATAGTAGCAGTGCAATATAGGAGGTGATCCTGAGATGATGGGAGTGATAGTAGCAGTGCTGTATAGTAGGTGATCTTGAGATAATGGGAGTGATAGTAGCAGTGCTGTATAGGAGGTGATCCTGAGATGATGGGAGTGATAGTAGCAGTGTTGTATAGTAGGTGATCCTGAGATGATGGGAGTGATAGTAGCAGTGCTGTATAGGAGGTGATCCTGAGATGATGGGAGTGATAGTAGCAGTGATGTATAGGAGGTGATCCTGCGATGATGGGAGTGATAGTAGCAGTGCTGTATAGGAGGTGATCCTGAGATGATGGGAGTGATAGTAGCAGTGCTGTATAGGAGGTGATCCTGAGATAATGGGAGTGATAGTAGTAGTGCTGTATAGGAGGTGATCCTGAGATGATGGGAGTGATAGTAGCAGTGCTGTATAGGAGGTGATCCTGAGATGATGGGAGTGATAGTAGCAGTACTGTATAGGAGGTGATCCTGAGATAATGGGAGTGATAGTAGCAGTGCTGTATAGGAGGTGATCCTGAGATGATGGGAGTGATAGTAGCAGTGCAATATAGGAGGTGATCCTGAGATGATGAGAGTGATAGTAGCAGTGCAATATAGGAGGTGATCCTGAGATGATGGGAGTAATAGTAGCAGTGCAATATAGGAGGTGATCCTGAGATGATGGGAGTGATAGTAGCAGTGCTGTATAGGAGGTGATCCTGAGATGATGGGAGTGATAGTAGCAGTGCTGTATAGGAAGTGATCCTGAGATGATGGGAGTGATAGTAGCAGTGCTGTATAGGAGGTGATCCTGAGATGATGGGAGTGATAGTAGCAGTGCTGTATAGGAGGTGATCCTGAGATGATGAGAGTGATAGTAGCAGTGCAATATAGGAGGTGATCCTGAGATGATGGGAGTAATAGTAGCAGTGCTGTATAGGAGGTGATCCTGAGATGATGGGAGTGATAGTAGCAGTGCTGTATAGGAGGTGATCCTGAGATGATGGGAGTGATAGTAGCAGTGCTGTATAGGAGGTGATCCTGAGATGATGGGAGTGATAGTAGCAGTGCTGTATAGGAGGTGATCCTGCGATGATGGGAGTGATAGTAGCAGTGCTGTATAGGAGGTGATCCTGAGATAATGGGAGTGATAGTAGCAGTGATATATAGGAGGTGATCCTGAGATGATGGGAGTGATAGTAGCAGTGCTGTATAGGAGGTGATCCTGAGATAATGGGAGTGATAGTAGTAGTGCTGTATAGGAGGTGATCCTGAGATGATGGGAGTGATAGTAGCAGTGCTGTATAGGAGGTGATCCTGAGATGATGGGAGTGATAGTAGCAGTACTGTATAGGAGGTGATCCTGAGATAATGGGAGTGATAGTAGCAGTGCTGTATAGGAGGTGATCCTGAGATGATGGGAGTGATAGTAGCAGTGCAATATAGGAGGTGATCCTGAGATGATGAGAGTGATAGTAGCAGTGCAATATAGGAGGTGATCCTGAGATGATGGGAGTAATAGTAGCAGTGCAATATAGGAGGTGATCCTGAGATGATGGGAGTGATAGTAGCAGTGCTGTATAGGAGGTGATCCTGAGATGATGGGAGTGATAGTAGCAGTGCTGTATAGGAGGTGATCCTGAGATGATGGGAGTGATAGTAGCAGTGCTGTATAGGAGGTGATCCTGAGATGATGAGAGTGATAGTAGCAGTGCAATATAGGAGGTGATCCTGAGATGATGGGAGTAATAGTAGCAGTGCAATATAGGAGGTGATCCTGAGATGATGGGAGTGATAGTAGCAGTGCTGTATAGGAGGTGATCCTGAGATGATGGGAGTGATAGTAGCAGTGCTGTATAGGAGGTGATCCTGAGATGATGGGAGTGATAGTAGCAGTGCTGAATAGGAGGTGATCCTGAGATGATGGGAGTGATAGTAGCAGTGCTGTATAGGAGGTGATCCTGAGATAATGGGAGTGATAGTAGCAGTGCTGTATAGGAGGTGATCCTGATATGATGGGAGTGATAGTAGCAGTGCTGTATAGGAGGTGATCCTGAGATGATGAGAGTGATAGTAGCAGTGCAATATAGGAGGTGATCCTGAAATGATGGGAGTAATAGTAGCAGTGCAATATAGGAGGTGATCCTGAGATGATGGGAGTGATAGTAGCAGTGCTGTATAGGAGGTGATCCTGAGATGATGGGAGTGATAGAAGCAGTGCTGTATAGGAGGTGATCCTGAGATGATGGGAGTGATAGTAGCAGTGCTGTATAGGAGGTGATCCTGAGATGATGGGAGTGATAGTAGCAGTGCTGTATAGGAGGTGATCCTGAGATGATGAGAGTGATAGTAGCAGTGCAATATAGGAGGTGATCCTGAGATGATGGGAGTAATAGTAGCAGTGCAATATAGGAGGTGATCCTGAGATGATGGGAGTGATAGTAGCAGTGCTGTATAGGAGGTGATCCTGAGATGATGGGAGTGATAGTAGCAGTGCTGTATAGGAGGTGATCCTGAGATGATGGGAGTGATAGTAGCAGTGCTGTATAGGAGGTGATCCTGAGATGATGGGAGTGATAGTAGCAGTGCTGTATAGGAGGTGATCCTGAGATGATGAGAGTGATAGTAGCAGTGCAATATAGGAGGTGATCCTGAGATGATGGGAGTAATAGTAGCAGTGCAATATAGGAGGTGATCCTGAGAAGATGGGAGTGATAGTAGCAGTGCTGAATAAGAGGTGATCCTGAGATGATGGGAGTGATAGTAGCAGTGCAATATAGGAGGTGATCCTGAGATGATGGGAGTGATAGTAGCAGTGCAATATAGGAGGTGATCCTGAGATGATAGGAGTGATAGTAGCAGTGCTGTATAGTAGGTGATCCTGAGATAATGGGAGTGATAGTAGCAGTGCTGTATAGGAGGTGATCCTGAGATGATGGGAGTGATAGTAGCAGTGCTGTATAGTAGGTGATCCTGAGATGATGGGAGTGATAGTAGCAGTGCTGTATAGTAGGTGATCCTGAGATAATGGGAGTGATAGTAGCAGTGCTGTATAGGAGGTGATCCTGAGATGATGGGAGTGATAGTAGCAGTGCTGTATAGGAGGTGATCCTGAGATCATGGGAGTGATAGTAGCAGTGCTGTATAGGAATGGATCCTGAGATGATGGGAGTGATAGTAGCAGTGCAATATAGGAGGTGATCCTGAGATGATAGGAGTGATAGTAGCAGTGCAATATAGGAGGTGATCCTGAGATGATAGGATTGATAGTAGCAGTACTGTATAGTAGGTGATCCTGAGAAAATGGGAGTGATAGTAGCAGTGCTGTATAGGAGGTGATCCTGAGATGATGGGAGTGATAGTAGCAGTGCTGTATAGGAGGTGATCCTGAGATGATGGGAGTGATAGTAGGAGTGCAATATAGGAGGTGATCCTGCGATGATGGGAGTGATAGTAGCAGTGCAATATAGGAGGTGATCCTGAGATGATGGGAGTGATAGTAGCAGTGCAATATAGGAGGTGATCCTGAGATGATGGGAGTGATAGTAGCAGTGCTGTATAGGAGGTGATCCTGAGATGATGGGAGTGATAGTAGGAGTGCAATATAGGAGGTGATCCTGCGATGATGGGAGTGATAGTAGCAGTGCAATATAGGAGGTGATCCTGAGATGATGGGAGTGATAGTAGCAGTGCTGTATAGGAGGTGATCCTGAGATAATGGGAGTGATAGTAGCAGTGCAATATAGGAGGTGATCCTGAGATGATAGGATTGATAGTAGCAGTGCTGTATAGTAGGTGATCCTGAGAAAATGGGAGTGATAGTAGCAGTGCTGTATAGGAGGTGATCCTGAGATGATGGGAGTGATAGTAGGAGTGCAATATAGGAGGTGATCCTGCGATGATGGGAGTGATAGTAGCAGTGCAATATAGGAGGTGATCCTGAGATGATGGGAGTGATAGTAGCAGTGCTGTATAGGAGGTGATCCTGAGATAATGGGAGTGATAGTAGCAGTTCTGTATAGAAGGTGATCCTGAGATGATGGGAGTGATAGTAGCAGTGCTGTATAGGAGGTGATCCTGAGATGATGGGAGTGATAGTAGCAGTGCTGTATAGGAGGTGATCCTGAGATGATGGGAGTGATAGTAGCAGTTCTGTATAGAAGGTGATCCTGAGATGATGGGAGTGATAGTAGCAGCGCTGTATAGGAGGTGATCCTGAGATGATGGGAGTGATAGCAGCAGTGCTGTATAGGAGGTGATCCTGAGATGATGGGAGTGATAGTAGCAGTGCTGTATAGGAGGTGATCCTGAGATAATGGGAGTGATAGTAGCAGTTCTGTATAGAAGGTGATCCTGAGATGATGGGAGTGATAGTAGCAGCGCTGTATAGGAGGTGATCCTGAGATGATGGGAGTGATAGTAGCAGTGCAATATAGGAGGTGATCCTGAGATGATAGGAGTGATAGTAGCAGTGCTGTATAGGAGGTGGTCCTGAGATCATGGGAGTGATAGTAGCAGTGCTGTATAGGAGGTGATCCTGAGATGATGGTAGTGATAGTAGCAGTGCAATATAGGAGGTGATCCTGAGATGATGGGAGTGATAGTAGCAGTGCAATATAGGAGTTGATCCTGCGATGATGGGAGTGATAGTAGCAGTGCTGTATAGGAGGTGATCCTGAGATAATGGGAGTGATAGTAGCAGTGCTATATAGGAGGTGATCCTGAGATGATGGGAGTGATAGTAGCAGTGCTGTATAGGAGGTGATCCTGAGATGATGGGAGTGATAGTAGTAGTGCTGTATAGGAGGTGATCCTGAGATAATGGGAGTGATAGTAGCAGTGCTATATAGGAGGTGATCCTGAGATGATGGGAGTGATAGTAGCAGTGCTGTATAGGAGGTGATCCTGAGATGATGGGAGTGATAGTAGCAGTGCTGTATAGTAGGTGATCCTGAGATGATGGGAGTGATAGTAGCAGTGCTGTATAGGAAGTGATCCTGAGATGATGGAGGTGATAGTAGCAGTGCTGTATAGGAGTTGATCCTGAGATGATGGGAGTGATAGTAGCAGTGCTGTATAGGAGGTGATCCTGAGATGATGGGAGTAATAGTAGCAGTGCAATATAGGAGGTGATCCTGAGATTATGGGAGTGATAGTAGCAGTGCAGTAGCAGTGCTGTATAGGAGGTGATCCTGAGATGATGGGAGTGATAGTAGCAGTGCTGTATAGGAGGTGATCCTGAGATGATGGGAGTGATAGTAGCAGCGCTGTATAGGAGGTGATCCTGAGATGATGAGAGTGATAGTAGCAGTGCTGTATAGGAGGTGATCCTGAGATGATGGGAGTGATAGTAGCAGTGCAATATAGGAGGTGATCCTGAGATGATGGGAGTGATAGTAGCAGTGCAATATAGGAGGTGATCCTGAGATGATGGGAGTGATAGTAGCAGTGCAATATAGGAGGTGATCCTGAGATGATGGGAGTGATAGTAGCAGTGCTGTATAGTAGGTGATCTTGAGATAATGGGAGTGATAGTAGCAGTGCTGTATAGGAGGTGATCCTGAGATGATGGGAGTGATAGTAGCAGTGCTGTATAGTAGGTGATCCTGAGATGATGGGAGTGATAGTAGCAGTGCTGTATAGGAGGTGATCCTGAGATGATGGGAGTGATAGTAGCAGTGATGTATAGGAGGTGATCCTGCGATGATGGGAGTGATAGTAGCAGTGCTGTATAGGAGGTGATCCTGAGATGATGGGAGTGATAGTAGCAGTGCTGTATAGGAGGTGATCCTGAGATAATGGGAGTGATAGTAGTAGTGCTGTATAGGAGGTGATCCTGAGATGATGGGAGTGATAGTAGCAGTGCTGTATAGGAGGTGATCCTGAGATGATGGGAGTGATAGTAGCAGTACTGTATAGGAGGTGATCCTGAGATAATGGGAGTGATAGTAGCAGTGCTGTATAGGAGGTGATCCTGAGATGATGGGAGTGATAGTAGCAGTGCAATATAGGAGGTGATCCTGAGATGATGAGAGTGATAGTAGCAGTGCAATATAGGAGGTGATCCTGAGATGATGGGAGTAATAGTAGCAGTGCAATATAGGAGGTGATCCTGAGATGATGGGAGTGATAGTAGCAGTGCTGTATAGGAGGTGATCCTGAGATGATGGGAGTGATAGTAGCAGTGCTGTATAGGAGGTGATCCTGAGATGATGGGAGTGATAGTAGCAGTGCTGTATAGGAGGTGATCCTGAGATGATGGGAGTGATAGTAGCAGTGCTGTATAGGAGGTGATCCTGAGATGATGAGAGTGATAGTAGCAGTGCAATATAGGAGGTGATCCTGAGATGATGGGAGTAATAGTAGCAGTGCTGTATAGGAGGTGATCCTGAGATGATGGGAGTGATAGTAGCAGTGCTGTATAGGAGGTGATCCTGAGATGATGGGAGTGATAGTAGCAGTGCTGTATAGGAGGTGATCCTGAGATGATGGGAGTGATAGTAGCAGTGCTGTATAGGAGGTGATCCTGCGATGATGGGAGTGATAGTAGCAGTGCTGTATAGGAGGTGATCCTGAGATAATGGGAGTGATAGTAGCAGTGATATATAGGAGGTGATCCTGAGATGATGGGAGTGATAGTAGCAGTGCTGTATAGGAGGTGATCCTGAGATAATGGGAGTGATAGTAGTAGTGCTGTATAGGAGGTGATCCTGAGATGATGGGAGTGATAGTAGCAGTGCTGTATAGGAGGTGATCCTGAGATGATGGGAGTGATAGTAGCAGTACTGTATAGGAGGTGATCCTGAGATAATGGGAGTGATAGTAGCAGTGCTGTATAGGAGGTGATCCTGAGATGATGGGAGTGATAGTAGCAGTGCAATATAGGAGGTGATCCTGAGATGATGAGAGTGATAGTAGCAGTGCAATATAGGAGGTGATCCTGAGATGATGGGAGTAATAGTAGCAGTGCAATATAGGAGGTGATCCTGAGATGATGGGAGTGATAGTAGCAGTGCTGTATAGGAGGTGATCCTGAGATGATGGGAGTGATAGTAGCAGTGCTGTATAGGAGGTGATCCTGAGATGATGGGAGTGATAGTAGCAGTGCTGTATAGGAGGTGATCCTGAGATGATGAGAGTGATAGTAGCAGTGCAATATAGGAGGTGATCCTGAGATGATGGGAGTAATAGTAGCAGTGCAATATAGGAGGTGATCCTGAGATGATGGGAGTGATAGTAGCAGTGCTGTATAGGAGGTGATCCTGAGATGATGGGAGTGATAGTAGCAGTGCTGTATAGGAGGTGATCCTGAGATGATGGGAGTGATAGTAGCAGTGCTGAATAGGAGGTGATCCTGAGATGATGGGAGTGATAGTAGCAGTGCTGTATAGGAGGTGATCCTGAGATAATGGGAGTGATAGTAGCAGTGCTGTATAGGAGGTGATCCTGATATGATGGGAGTGATAGTAGCAGTGCTGTATAGGAGGTGATCCTGAGATGATGAGAGTGATAGTAGCAGTGCAATATAGGAGGTGATCCTGAGATGATGGGAGTAATAGTAGCAGTGCAATATAGGAGGTGATCCTGAGATGATGGGAGTGATAGTAGCAGTGCTGTATAGGAGGTGATCCTGAGATGATGGGAGTGATAGTAGCAGTGCTGTATAGGAGGTGATCCTGAGATGATGGGAGTGATAGTAGCAGTGCTGTATAGGAGGTGATCCTGAGATGATGGGAGTGATAGTAGCAGTGCTGTATAGGAGGTGATCCTGAGATGATGAGAGTGATAGTAGCAGTGCAATAAAGGAGGTGATCCTGAGATGATGGGAGTAATAGTAGCAGTGCAATATAGGAGGTGATCCTGAGATGATGGGAGTGATAGTAGCAGTGCTGTATAGGAGGTGATCCTGAGATGATGGGAGTGATAGTAGCAGTGCTGTATAGGAGGTGATCCTGAGATGATGGGAGTGATAGTAGCAGTGCTGTATAGGAGGTGATCCTGAGATGATGGGAGTGATAGTAGCAGTGCTGTATAGGAGGTGATCCTGAGATGATGAGAGTGATAGTAGCAGTGCAATATAGGAGGTGATCCTGAGATGATGGGAGTAATAGTAGCAGTGCAATATAGGAGGTGATCCTGAGAAGATGGGAGTGATAGTAGCAGTGCTGAATAGGAGGTGATCCTGAGATGATGGGAGTGATAGTAGCAGTGCAATATAGGAGGTGATCCTGAGATGATGGGAGTGATAGTAGCAGTGCAATATAGGAGGTGATCCTGAGATGATAGGAGTGATAGTAGCAGTGCTGTATAGTAGGTGATCCTGAGATAATGGGAGTGATAGTAGCAGTGCTGTATAGGAGGTGATCCTGAGATGATGGGAGTGATAGTAGCAGTGCTGTATAGTAGGTGATCCTGAGATGATGGGAGTGATAGTAGCAGTGCTGTATAGTAGGTGATCCTGAGATAATGGGAGTGATAGTAGCAGTGCTGTATAGGAGGTGATCCTGAGATGATGGGAGTGATAGTAGCAGTGCTGTATAGGAGGTGATCCTGAGATCATGGGAGTGATAGTAGCAGTGCTGTATAGGAATGGATCCTGAGATGATGGGAGTGATAGTAGCAGTGCAATATAGGAGGTGATCCTGAGATGATAGGATTGATAGTAGCAGTACTGTATAGTAGGTGATCCTGAGAAAATGGGAGTGATAGTAGCAGTGCTGTATAGGAGGTGATCCTGAGATGATGGGAGTGATAGTAGGAGTGCAATATAGGAGGTGATCCTGCGATGATGGGAGTGATAGTAGCAGTGCAATATAGGAGGTGATCCTGAGATGATGGGAGTGATAGTAGCAGTGCTGTATAGGAGGTGATCCTGAGATAATGGGAGTGATAGTAGCAGTTCTGTATAGAAGGTGATCCTGAGATGATGGGAGTGATAGTAGCAGTGCTGTATAGGAGGTGATCCTGAGATGATGGGAGTGATAGTAGCAGTTCTGTATAGAAGGTGATCCTGAGATGATGGGAGTGATAGTAGCAGCGCTGTATAGGAGGTGATCCTGAGATGATGGGAGTGATAGCAGCAGTGCTGTATAGGAGGTGATCCTGAGATGATGGGAGTGATAGTAGCAGTGCTGTATAGGAGGTGATCCTGAGATAATGGGAGTGATAGTAGCAGTTCTGTATAGAAGGTGATCCTGAGATGATGGGAGTGATAGTAGCAGCGCTGTATAGGAGGTGATCCTGAGATGATGGGAGTGATAGTAGCAGTGCAATATAGGAGGTGATCCTGAGATGATAGGAGTGATAGTAGCAGTGCTGTATAGGAGGTGGTCCTGAGATCATGGGAGTGATAGTAGCAGTGCTGTATAGGAGGTGGTCCTGAGATCATGGGAGTGATAGTAGCAGTGCTGTATAGGAGGTGGTCCTGAGATCATGGGAGTGATAGTAGCAGTGCTGTATAGGAGGTGATCCTGAGATAATGGGAGTGATAGTAGCAGTGCTATATAGGAGGTGATCCTGAGATGATGGGAGTGATAGTAGCAGTGCTGTATAGGAGGTGATCCTGAGATGATGGGAGTGATAGTAGTAGTGCTGTATAGGAGGTGATCCTGAGATAATGGGAGTGATAGTAGCAGTGCTATATAGGAGGTGATCCTGAGATGATGGGAGTGATAGTAGCAGTGCTGTATAGGAGGTGATCCTGAGATGATGGGAGTGATAGTAGCAGTGCTGTATAGTAGGTGATCCTGAGATGATGGGAGTGATAGTAGCAGTGCTGTATAGGAGGTGATCCTGAGATGATGGAGGTGATAGTAGCAGTGCTGTATAGGAGTTGATCCTGAGATGATGGGAGTGATAGTAGCAGTGCTGTATAGGAGGTGATCCTGAGATGATGGGAGTAATAGTAGCAGTGCAATATAGGAGGTGATCCTGAGATGATGGGAGTGATAGTAGCAGTGCAATATAGGAGGTGATCCTGAGATGATGGGAGTGATAGTAGCAGTGCAATATAGGAGGTGATCCTGAGATGATGGGAGTGATAGTAGCAGTGCTGTATAGTAGGTGATCTTGAGATAATGGGAGTGATAGTAGCAGTGCTGTATAGGAGGTGATCCTGAGATGATGGGAGTGATAGTAGCAGTGCTGTATAGTAGGTGATCCTGAGATGATGGGAGTGATAGTAGCAGTGCTGTATAGGAGGTGATCCTGAGATGATGGGAGTGATAGTAGCAGTGATGTATAGGAGGTGATCCTGCGATGATGGGAGTGATAGTAGCAGTGCTGTATAGGAGGTGATCCTGAGATAATGGGAGTGATAGTAGCAGTGATATATAGGAGGTGATCCTGAGATGATGGGAGTGATAGTAGCAGTGCTGTATAGGAGGTGATCCTGAGATAATGGGAGTGATAGTAGTAGTGCTGTATAGGAGGTGATCCTGAGATGATGGGAGTGATAGTAGCAGTGCTGTATAGGAGGTGATCCTGAGATGATGGGAGTGATAGTAGCAGTACTGTATAGGAGGTGATCCTGAGATAATGGGAGTGATAGTAGCAGTGCTGTATAGGAGGTGATCCTGAGATGATGGGAGTGATAGTAGCTGTGCAATATAGGAGGTGATCCTGAGATGATGAGAGTGATAGTAGCAGTGCAATATAGGAGGTGATCCTGAGATGATGGGAGTAATAGTAGCAGTGCAATATAGGAGGTGATCCTGAGATGATGGGAGTGATAGTAGCAGTGCTGTATAGGAGGTGATCCTGAGATGATGGGAGTGATAGTAGCAGTACTGTATAGGAGGTGATCCTGAGATGATGGGAGTGATAGTAGCAGTGCTGTATAGGAGGTGATCCTGAGATGATGGGAGTGATAGTAGCAGTGCTGTATAGGAGTTGATCCTGAGATGATGAGTGTGATAGTAGCAGTGCAATATAGGAGGTGATCCTGAGATGATGGGAGTAATAGTAGCAGTGCAATATAGGAGGTGATCCTGAGATGATGGGAGTGATAGTAGCAGTGCTGTATAGGAGGTGATCCTGAGATGATGGGAGTGATAGTAGCAGTGCTGTATAGGAGGTGATCCTGAGATGATGGGAGTGATAGTAGCAGTGCTGAATAGGAGGTGATCCTGAGATGATGGGAGTGATAGTAGCAGTGCTGTATAGGAGGTGATCCTGAGATAATGGGAGTGATAGTAGCAGTGCTGTATAGGAGGTGATCCTGAGATGATGGGAGTGATAGTAGCAGTGCTGTATAGGAGGTGATCCTGAGATGATGAGAGTGATAGTAGCAGTGCAATATAGGAGGTGATCCTGAGATGATGGGAGTAATAGTAGCAGTGCAATATAGGAGGTGATCCTGAGATGATGGGAGTGATAGTAGCAGTGCTGTATAGGAGGTGATCCTGAGATGATGGGAGTGATAGTAGCAGTGCTGCATAGGAGGTGATCCTGAGATGATGGGAGTGATAGTAGCAGTGCTGTATAGGAGGTGATCCTGAGATGATGGGAGTGATAGTAGCAGTGCTGTATAGGAGGTGATCCTGAGATGATGAGAGTGATAGTAGCAGTGCAATATAGGAGGTGATCCTGAGATGATGGGAGTAATAGTAGCAGTGCAATATAGGAGGTGATCCTGAGATGATGGGAGTGATAGTAGCAGTGCTGTATAGGAGGTGATCCTGAGATGATGGGAGTGATAGTAGCAGTGCTGTATAGGAGGTGATCCTGAGATGATGGGAGTGATAGTAGCAGTGCTGTATAGGAGGTGATCCTGAGATGATGGGAGTGATAGTAGCAGTGCTGTATAGGAGGTGATCCTGAGATGATGAGAGTGATAGTAGCAGTGCAATATAGGAGGTGATCCTGAGATGATGGGAGTAATAGTAGCAGTGCAATATAGGAGGTGATCCTGAGAAGATGGGAGTGATAGTAGCAGTGCTGAATAGGAGGTGATCCTGAGATGATGGGAGTGATAGTAGCAGTGCAATATAGGAGGTGATCCTGAGATGATGGGAGTGATAGTAGCAGTGCAATATAGGAGGTGATCCTGAGATGATGGGAGTGATAGTAGCAGTGCTGTATAGGAGGTGATCCTGAGATGATGGGAGTGATAGTAGCAGTGCAATATAGGAGGTGATCCTGAGATGATGGGAGTGATAGTAGCAGTGCAATATAGGAGGTGATCCTGAGATGATGGGAGTGATAGTAGCAGTGCAATATAGGAGGTGATCCTGAGATGATGGGAGTGATAGTAGCAGTGCTGTATAGGAGGTGATCCTGAGATAATGGGAGTGATAGTAGCAGTGCTATATAGGAGGTGATCCTGAGATAATGGGAGTGGTAGTAGCAGTGCAATATAGGAGGTGATCCTGAGATGATGGGAGTGATAGTAGCAGTGCAATATAGGAGGTGATCCTGAGATGATGGGAGTGATAGTAGCAGTGCTGTATAGGAGGTGATCCTGAGATGATGAGAGTGATAGCAGCAGTGCTGTATAGGAGGTGATCCTGAGATGATGGGATTGATAGTAGCAGTGCTGTATAGGAGGTGATCCTGAGATGATGGGAGTGATAGTAGCAGTGCCGTATAGGAGGTGATCCTGAGATGATGGGAGTGATAGTAGCAGTGCTGTATAGGAGGTGATCCTGAGATAATGGGAGTGATAGTAGCAGTGCTGTATAGGAGGTGATCCTGAGATGATGGGAGTGATAGTAGCAGTGCTGTATAGGAGGTGATCCTGAGATAATGGGAGTGATAGTAGCAGTGCTGTATAGGAGGTGATCCTGAGATGATGAGAGTGATCGTAGCAGTGCTGTATAGGAGGTGGCCGTGAGATGATGGGATTGATAGTAGCAGTGCAATATAGGAGGTGATCCTGAGATGATGGGAGTGATAGTAGCAGTGCTGTTTAGGAGGTGGTCCTGAGATGATGGGAGTGATAGTAGTAGTGCTGTATAGGAGGTGATCCTGAGATGATGGGAGTGATAGTAGCAGTGCTATATAGGAGGTGATCCTGAGATAATGGGAGTGATAGTAGCAGTGCTGTATAGGAGGTGATCCTGAGATGATGGGAGTGATAGTAGCAGTGCTGTATAGGAGGTGATCCTGAGATGATGGGAGTGATAGTAGCAGTGCAATATAGGAGGTGATCCTGAGATGATGGGATTGATAGTAGCAGTGCAATATAGGAGGTGGTCCTGAGATGATGGGAGTGATAGTAGTAGTGCTGTATAGGAGGTGATCCTGAGATGATGGGAGTGATAGTAGCAGTGCTATATAGGAGGTGATCCTGAGATAATGGGAGTGATAGTAGCAGTGCAATATAGGAGGTGATCCTGAGATGATGGGAGTGATAGTAGCAGTGCAATATAGGAGGTGATCCTGAGATGATGGGATTGATAGTAGCAGTGCAATATAGGAGGTGATCCTGAGATGATGGGAGTGATAGTAGCAGTGCAATATAGGAGGTGATCCTGAGATGATGGGAGTGATAGTAGCAGTGCTGTATAGTAGGTGATCCTGAGATGATGGGAGTGATAGTAGCAGTGCTGTATAGGAGGTGATCCTGAGATGATGGGAGTGATAGTAGCAGTGCTGTATAGTAGGTGATCCTGAGATGATGGGAGTGATAGTAGCAGTGCTATATAGGAGGTGATCCTGAGATGATGGGATTGATAGTAGCAGTGCTGTATAGGAGGTGATCCTGAGATGATGGGAGTGATAGTAGCAGTGCTGTATAGGAGGTGATCCTGAGATGATGGGATTGATAGTAGCAGTGCTGTATAGGAGGTGATCCTGAGATGATGGGAGTGATAGTAGCAGTTCTGTATAGAAGGTGATCCTGAGATGATGGGAGTGATAGTAGCAGCGCTGTATAGGAGGTGATCCTGAGATGATGGGAGTGATAGTAGCAGTGCTGTATAGGAGGTGATCCTGAGATGATGGGAGTGATAGTAGCAGTGCTGTATAGGAGGTGATCCTGAGATAATGGGAGTGATAGTAGCAGTTCTGTATAGAAGGTGATCCTGAGATGATGGGAGTGATAGTAGCAGTGCAATATAGGAGGTGATCCTGAGATGATAGGAGTGATAGTAGCAGTGCTGTATAGGAGGTGATCCTGAGATAATGGGAGTGATAGTAGCACTTCTGTATAGGAGGTGATCCTGAGATGATGGGAGTGACAGTAGCAGTGCAATATAGGAGGTGATCCTGAGATGATAGGAGTGATAGTAGCAGTGCTGTATAGGAGGTGGTCCTGAGATGATGGGAGTGATAGTAGCAGTGCTGTATAGGAGTTGATCCTGAGATCATGGGAGTGATAGTAGCAGTGCTGTATAGGAGGTGATCCTGAGATGATGGTAGTGATAGTAGCAGTGCAATATAGGAGGTGATCCTGAGATGATGGGAGTGATAGTAGCAGTGCAATATAGGAGGTGATCCTGAGATGATGGGATTGATAGTAGCAGTGCTGTATAGTAGGTGATCCTGAGATAATGGGAGTGATAGTAGCAGTGCTGTATAGGAGGTGATCCTGAGATGATGGGAGTGATAGTAGCAGTGCAATATAGGAGTTGATCCTGCGATGATGGGAGTGATAGTAGCAGTGCTGTATAGGAGGTGATCCTGAGATAATGGGAGTGATAGTAGCAGTGCTATATAGGAGGTGATCCTGAGATGATGGGAGTGATAGTAGCAGTGCTGTATAGGAGGTGATCCTGAGATGATGGGAGTGATAGTAGTAGTGCTGTATAGGAGGTGATCCTGAGATGATGGGAGTGATAGTAGCAGTGCTGTATAGTAGGTGATCCTGAGATGATGGGAGTGATAGTAGCAGTGCTGTATAGGAGGTGATCCTGAGATGATGGAGGTGATAGTAGCAGTGCTGTATAGGAGTTGATCCTGAGATGATGGGAGTGATAGTAGCAGTGCTGTATAGGAGGTGATCCTGAGATGATGGGAGTAATAGTAGCAGTGCAATATAGGAGGTGATCCTGAGATTATGGGAGTGATAGTAGCAGTGCTGTATAGTAGGTGATCCTCAGATGATGGGAGTGATAGTAGCAGTGCTGTATAGGAGGTGATCCTGAGATGATGGGAGTGATAGTAGCAGTGCTGTATAGGAGGTGATCCTGAGATGATGGGAGTGATAGTAGCAGTGCTGTATAGGAGGTGATCCTGAGATGATGAGAGTGATAGTAGCAGTGCTGTATAGGAGGTGATCTTGAGATGATGGGAGTGATAGTAGCAGTGCAATATAGGAGGTGATCCTGAGATGATGGGAGTGATAGTAGCAGTGCAATATAGGAGGTGATCCTGAGATGATGGGAGTGATAGTAGCAGTGCAATATAGGAGGTGATCCTGAGATGATAGGAGTGATAGTAGCAGTGCTGTATAGTAGGTGATCCTGAGATGATGGGAGTGATAGTAGCAGTGCTGGACAGGAGGTGATCCTGAGATGATGAGAGTGATAGCAGCAGTTCTGTAGAAGAGGTGATCCTGAGACAATGGGATTGATAGTAGCAGGGCTGTATAGGAGGTGATCCTGAGATGATGGGAGTGATAGTAGCAGTGCTATATAGGATGTGATCCTGAGATGATGGGAGTGATAGTAGCAGTGCTATATAGGAGGTGATCCTGAGATAATGGGAGTGATAGTAGCAGTGCAATATAGGAGGTGATCCTGAGATGATGGGAGTGAGAGTAGCAGTGCTGTATAGGAGGTGATCCTGAAATGATGGGAGTGATAGTAGCAGTGCTATATAGTAGGTGATCCTGAGACAATGGGAGTGATAGTAGCAGTGCAATATAGGAGGTGATCCTGAGATGATGGGAGTGAGAGTAGCAGTGCTGTATAGGAGGTGATCCTGAAATGATGGGAGTGATAGTAGCAGTGCTATATAGTAGGTGATCCTGAGATAATGGGAGTGATAGTAGCAGTGCTATATAGTAGGTGATCCTGAGATAATGGGAGTGATAGTAGCAGTGCTGTATAGGAGGTGATCCTGAGATGATGGGAGTGAGAGTAGCAGTGCTGTATAGGAGGTGACCCTGAGATAATGGGAGTGATAGTAGCAGTGCTGTATAGGAGGTGATCCTGAGATGATGAGAGTGATAGTAGCAGTGCTGTATAGGAGGTGATCCTGAGATGATGGGAGTGATAGTAGCAGTGCTGTATAGGAGGTGATCCTGAGATGATGAGAGTGATAGTAGCAGTGCAATATAGGAGGTGATCCTGAGATGATGGGAGTAATAGTAGCAGTGCAATATAGGAGGTGATCCTGAGATGATGGGAGTGATAGTAGCAGTGCTGTATAGGAGGTGATCCTGAGATGATGGGAGTGATAGTAGCAGTGCTGTATAGGAGGTGATCCTGAGATGATGAGAGTGATAGTAGCAGTGCAATATAGGAGGTGATCCTGAGATGATGGGAGTAATAGTAGCAGTGCAATATAGGAGGTGATCCTGAGATGATGGGAGTGATAGTAGCAGTGCTGTATAGGAGGTGATCCTGAGATGATGGGAGTGATAGTAGCAGTGCTGTATAGGAGGTGATCCTGAGATGATGGGAGTGATAGTAGCAGTGCTGAATAGGAGGTGATCCTGAGATGATGGGAGTGATAGTAGCAGTGCTGTATAGGAGGTGATCCTGAGATGATGGGAGTGATAGTAGCAGTGCTGAATAGGAGGTGATCCTGAGATGATGGGAGTGATAGTAGCAGTGCTGTATAGGAGGTGATCCTGAGATGATGGGAGTGATAGTAGCAGTGATATGTAGAGCTTGTGGATCTACCTGGAGTGGGCAGCAGCAGGAGGCGTGGTGGTGCCAGCCCTCTCCCAGCCGGTGCCTCCTTTCTGTGCTGTACGTGCCAGTGTGCACTGAGCTGCAGATCACAGGGGAACCCGAGAGCTCTGCTGCTGCTGCTGCTGCTGCTGCTGCTGCTGCTGCTGCTGGGAGAACAGGCACAGAGCCGGAATGTTCTCATTGAGCATCTGCTGGTGGATGTGATCGGAGGAGATCGGCCTTCAAATCTTGGATCTATAGATCTCGCTCTCACCACTGCAGCACTTGCTGCCACTGTTTTCTTCATGTGAACGAGCCTGAGCTATTTTCCACTTTGACTTGGGATTATTCTTCCTGACAGACTTCTGCCTCCCTCCCCCACCTGAAGTAGAACTCTACCTTCCTCTTCCTCATTCATCTCTACTCTTCTTTCCTCCTTGTGTCTTGTGTGTTTAATAACTAAACATCAGCACCAGCCCTTCCTTGCTCCTCTGTGACCCCAGCACCCCTTGTCCAGGTGAGTTGTGTCTTTTCTGCACTTTCTCCTCCGCTTTTCTTGTGTTCCGGGAATGCATGGGTTACACTGTCCTCTGATGGTGTGTGATCATGGGAGCCGATAATGGGGTGACCATGAGCCAGGAATCTGTGCCAGCAGCTGCCTCTAGATTCTGGAAGTTTTAGGTGTGGCCATCAGGAACTCTGCTTTCTGTGCTGAGGAGCTTCGGGTTGTGCTGACCCTGCCCAGGCTGTGAGAACATAGGTGCCCCAGGGGGTGAGAGCATGGGTGCCCAGAGTGTGAGAACATGGATGCCCCATGGGGTGAGAACCTGGGTGCTCCAGGGGGTGAGAACATGGGTGCCCAGCGTGTGAGAATATGGATGCCCCAGGGGGTAAGAACATGGATACCCAGGAGGTTAGAACATGGATCCCCCAGGGGGTTAGAACATGGGTGTTCCAGGGGGTGAAAACATGGGTGCCCACGGTGTGATAACTTGGGTGCCCACTGTGTGAGAACATGGGTGCCCCAAGGGGTGAGAACATGGGTGCCTTAGGGGGTGTGAACATGGATGCCCTATGGGGTGAGAACCTGGGTGCTCCAGGGGGTGAGGACATTGGTGCCCAGAGTGTGAGAACATGGATGCCCCAGGGGGTGAGAACATGGGTGCCCAGGAGGTTAGAACATGGATCCCCCAGGGGGTTAGAACATGGGTGTTCCAGGGGGTGAAAACATGGGTGCCCACGGTGTGATAACTTGGGTGCCCACTGTGTGAGAACATGGGTGCCCCAAGGGGTGAGAACATGGGTGCCCCAGGGGGTGAGAACATGGATGCTCCAGAGGGTGAGAACATGGATGCCCCAGGGGGTGAGAGCATGGGTGAAGGGTGTTGGTGCATTCCTATGCCAAAGCCATATGTGACTTATGTAGAGGTGAAGTGTAGGAAATGTAGGGTAGACATTGATGGAAGGGCAGGGGAGGCAATGATGAGGCTGGGGTGGGACACCAAGTTCTGTGCTGGAGGAACCCTGGCCATTCAGGGATTGCTACATTGTCTTTTGATATGTTGTAGATAGGAGATTAGAGAGAGGGGGTCACTGAGTTAGGTGCCATATAGAAGACTCAACTCAACAGGCCTCTGTCCACAGGAGGACACACAGAACACTTGCTATAGAATGTCTTCAACCTTCAGAGACACCATAGATAGAAATGTCCTGGCCTGCATGCTTTACTTCAGATCCATTATGGTTCATACCCAGGTCAATTATCAAAGGAGTCATGTTGAAGTAGATGTATGCAGAGGAGGCTGGCTTGGATGCTGTACATTACTCAACATAGACAATTAGCACCATGGGAAGCTTCTCATTACTGTGCCATAATTATAATTAGGACATGTGCTTTGGAGATATTGCTGCAATGTTATATATATAGAAATGGAATGCAAGTTCTGATTTCACAGAGTTCAAAGCCATCAATATTACGCAGGGATGGGATTACTCCTTGTAAGGTGAATTACACAGCATGTTGCCAGCAGAAGATGAGCACACCATGGGGCTTCATTCAGGAGATGAGCTCCAGATTATGGTGGGAACACTAAATCATAAATAGACCTGGATAAGCGGCGGTTACGCGTTCTAGATTGATAGGTCTTATTTTCCTAATACAAAGTAATGTGCTGCGGACACACACGGATGTGGTGAAACATATAAGTGACCCAATGTGTATAGGGAGCCGAGCCATGTCCTGGCTGAAGTGACAATATCAGGCTGATTATGTTCTGGATCAGATATTTCTCCAGCACAGGCTCTACGTTATATAATTGCACTCTCTGATCTTTCCTAATCACATCAATAAGCTCATTTCACATCATGGGGGAGGTTTGAAGTTTGCAAACAGTGGCCTAGATTCTGGAGATGACAGCTGAGGGAAGCACTGCCTTGCAGCTGGAGGATGATCAGATGCCTCCTCATCTGGCACAGCACCCATGTTAAGGCTGTACCTCACTGATAATTTAGTTCATTGATCTGATGGATTCTACTAATGACGCTTTTCTTCTGATTTCAAACGTTTGATTAATTCAGGTAAAGTCACTGGAAATAGAAGCGTGACCAGGCAATGTCCTAAGTGTATCCACAGACATCCTCATAAAAGTGTTTAGACCTGAGAGGAACAGCAATTAGAAAGGCACTAAACACAAAGATCGCTTCGAATCTGGTCACACAACCATGAACGAGTTGTAACTGGATCCAATCTCAAAACATGGTTTTTATAGTGGTGTACTCAATAACCAAGTGCTGCTTTAGGCCGTAGGCGTTTCATGAGCAATTATCCTAAGGCAGTATTTATGCAGAAAGTGTTCTTCAGAGTTAGGACCTGTCACCTGATCAATAAAAGCCCTTTATGTGGTTCTGAATTCGGCACTGTGCTTCTTAGGGGTCTAATACTCTTAACTAAACCTCAAGTGTGAAGGCCCCTCTCTGACTGGGGGAAGCGTGGTGGAACCACAAAATGGCTGATACCTATTTTTTTTAGCTTTCTGAAGCATCAGAGTGAGAACCATTTACAGCACACAATCTGAGCCATGACAGACTAAAAAATGGCTGAAATTGCTCGGTATTAAGAATAGTGTGTTCCTGCCCTCCTGAATACATGACTTGTGATAATATCAGATTTCGGAAAATACTAGAGTAATGGAGACTTCTTTACTTGTGTGCTGAGTTCTCATTGATGAAAACCATGAACTGCCTATCAGATGAACCTCGGCGTCCATCCTTAGAAGAGTGTTTCCTCTGGCTACTCAGTAATAATAGCAACATGCGTCCTCTCATTTTCTTGCTTGTTCTTGAAAAACAAAAGCTAGATCTCCCTCCGACAAGTCTTTCTACCTATAAGGGTATGTGTCCACATTCAGGATTGCTTCAGGATTTGGTCAGGATTTTATGCAGGTAAAATCCTGACCAAATCTGCACCTGAGGTCACTGGCAGGTCACCTGCGTTGTCCTTGAGTTTTTTCTGCAATGTAATGACATGCTGCGTTCTTAAAAGACGCGCCGCATGTGAGTTTTCTCGGGTGTGCCGTATGCGTCTTTTACTGCATAGTGGAGACAGGATTTCATGAAATCCCCTCCACTATACTGTAACATCTGGACGCTGCGTTTTTTATGCATGTTGCTCAATGCTGCGTCAAAAACTGAGCGTTTCCTGAACGTGGACACATACCCTAAGGCTGCGTGTCCACGTTCAGGATGGCCGGCGGTATCGTCGGAGCGGCAAAGCCGCTCGGCGCTAAGCCCCGCCCCCTTCTGGGACGCGATGATGCCGGATGTGTTAACTGTACACATCCGGGATCATCGGCCCCCTCCCATAGGGCCCTGTGTTATGCCTTGCGGGGACGCAGCGTCCCCGCAAGGTGAACGGACATGCTGCGATCTGAAAAGACGCGCAGCATGTCCGGAGTCGCAGGGCCTACGCATGCGGGTTTCCACGCATAGTGGACACGGGATTTCAAAAAATCCCCTCCACTATCCTGGAACATCTGGACGCTGCGTGTTTGACGCTGCAGCTCTGCGCAGCGTCAAACAAGCAGCGTTTACTGACCGTGGACACACACCCTAAGATATGTTCACACCTTGCGCTTTTGCCGTATTTTTAGTGTAGTTTTTTTTCTGCTCATTTTTTCCACAATAAATAAACCTTGTATTTTTCTGTCCCAGCAAAGTGACTGAAATGTCTGAACTCTCATGCCCATGCTGCTAATTGTTTCCTTGCAGATTAGAAGCCATTTCAGATCTCAACATGTCAATTCTTGCAGTGTTTTTCACCAATTTGAATCACTGTGTGCCCGTACCCGAACGCTACTTTGCCCTACAAAAGGTTGGGCATTCCATGGTTTATTTTGCTTTTCCTTGATACCAATATATGAAAAAGCTAAAGGTGATTGTCAAGTTGCCTAGAAATATTGTGGGTGTAAAAAATCCTCTCCTCCATTCCTTTGGGGCGCCTTTTCATTAGATTGCAGTGGACGGATGCTGATGAGTGCCATCACCAGATATGTCCCCACGTTACCCACTACTTTCATATATCCCTTAAATCTGGGATCGAAGATAAAGAAGATAGAGGTGAAAATTGCCGCTGCACCTTTTTCTTCATCTACATCAGGAAGTTGCATGTAAAATGAATAATTGTTCTTTGGTGCATAGGAGCTTACATAACGTGCTCATCTTGTTAATTAATGCGTCTCTTTAGTTTCCATGCCAAATTCTCATTTCAGTAATGACTGAGCTGGAGACTTCTTCCTGCTTCCTTCAGGTTTATTGCCTTGTGCTTCTATGAATTATCGTAATCCAATTTCTCCATCTGCTACAATGCAATGTGCTACTGTATACGGCGATGCTAAGTTACTGGATACTTTAGTATCAAATGTACCCACAGATTGCAAGCCTGGAATATACCAATATCAGGAAAGCATTCATCACTTCTATGTTAGCTTTCTTTTCAGCCTTTATTATCATCAAACTTGCCATTCTACACAGGGCTGTGGAGTCGGTAATCCAAAACCTCCGACCCCTCAATTTCCATGACACCGACTCCACGACTCCAACTCCACAGCCCTGATTCTAGACACCCACAGTAGAATTACAGTGTAACCGCCATTTTAATACTTATTCCTTTAATCAATAATACATGTGAAAGTAAGACATTTTGTAATGTATATTATCGGAGAAATCTGCTTTTTCTTCTCAAGGTTGGATTTTTCACCCTCAGTTCTGGGGTAAAATCTGTCTTTAGTGAATGCAGACTTTCTCATTATGACAATTAGAATTGTATGAAAAGGGGAGGAGGGAGAAGCTAGAGGGAGACACAGACATTCTGCTGCAAGTTCTCCTGAAATGACACCCTTATTTTTTTTTACCATAGATTTATATTTTAACTGTATTTTCTAATCAACTTGCAGCAGAATATCTATGTCTGCCCCCAGCTGGTCCTCATTCCACCCTCCCATCTTCATACAATCTCATTAGGAGCTACTACTACTTTCTCGTTGTCTGCCCCCAGCTGGTCCTCATTCCACCCTCCCATCTTCATATAATCTCATTAGGAGCTACTACTACTTTCTCCTTGTCTGCCCCCAGCTGGTCCTCATTCCACCCTCCCATCTTCATACAATCTGATTAGCAGCTACTACTACTTTCTCCTTGTCTGCCCCCAGCTGGTCCTCATTCCACCCTCTCATCTTCATATAATCTCATTAGGAGCTACTACTACTTTCTCCTTGTCTGCCCCCAGCTGGTCCTCATTCCATCCTCCCATCTTCATACAATCTCATTAGGAGCTACTACTACTTTCTCCTTGTCTGCCCCCAGCTGGTCCTCATTCCACCCTCCCATCTTCATACAATCTCATTAGCAGCTACTACTACTTTCTCCTTGTCTGCCCCCAGCTGGTCCTCATTCCACCCTGCCATCTTCATATAATCTCATTAGGAGCTACTACTAATTTCTCCTTGTCTGCCCTCAGATGGTCTTCATTCCATCCTCCCATCTTCATATAATCTCATTAGGAGCTACTACTACTTTCTCCTTGTCTGCCCCCAGCTGGTCCTCATTCCACCCTCCCATTTTCATATAATCTCATTAGGAGCTACTACTACTTTCTCCTTGTCTGCCCCCAGCTGGTCCTCATTCCATCCTCCCATCTTCATACAATCTCATTAGGAGCTACTACTACTTTCTCCTTGTCTGCCCCCAGCTGGTCCTCATTCCATCCTCCCATCTTCATATAATCTCATTAGGAGCTACTACTACTTTCTCCTTGTCTGCCACCAGCTGGTCCTCATTCCACCCTCCCATTTTCATATAATCTCATTAGGAGCTACTACTACTTTCTCCTTGTCTGCCCCCAGCTGGTCCTCATTCCATCCTCCCATCTTCATACAATCTCATTAGGAGCTACTACTACTTTCTCCTTGTCTGCCCCCACCTGGTCCTCATTCCATCCTCCCATCTTCATATAATCTCATTAGGAGCTACTACTACTTTCTCCTTGTCTGCCCCCAGCTTGTCCTCATTCCATCCTCCCATCTTCATATAATCTCATTAGGAGCTACTACTACTTTCTCCTTGTCTGCCCCCAGCTGGTCCTCATTCCATCCTCCCATCTTCATATAATCTCATTAGGAGCTACTACTACTTTCTCCTTGTCTGCCCCCAGCTGGTCCTCATTCCATCCTCCCATCTTCATACAATCTCATTAGGAGCTACTACTACTTTCTCCTTGTCTGCCCCCACCTGGTCCTCATTCCATCCTCCCATCTTCATATAATCTCATTAGGAGCTACTACTACTTTCTCCTTGTCTGCCCCCAGCTTGTCCTCATTCCATCCTCCCATCTTCATATAATCTCATTAGGAGCTACTACTACTTTCTCCTTGTCTGCCCCCAGCTGGTCCTCATTCCATCCTCCCATCTTCATACAATCTCATTAGGAGCTACTACTACTTTCTCCTTGTCTGCCCCCACCTGGTCCTCATTCCATCCTCCCATCTTCATATAATCTCATTAGGAGCTACTACTACTTTCTCCTTGTCTGCCCCCAGCTTGTCCTCATTCCATCCTCCCATCTTCATATAATCTCATTAGGAGCTACTACTACTTTCTCCTCCAGGACTTAACTTTCAATCTCAAGTCAATGGTAAAAGCTATGTGAAATGTATACAGATTTTCACTTTACTGAGGTAGGAGAAGCCAGTTGTTCCTAATGAGATTGTATGAGGATGGGAGGAGGAAAGTGGGATGAGCTGGAGGCAGACCTAGATGTTCTGCTACAAGTTCACTTGACATCATAGTTAGAATTTAAATATATATTATATAAAAGAAGTTAAATTCTAACTGTCATTCCATGAGAACTTGCAGCATAATATCTGTGTTCCTCCAGAGCTTCCATCCTCCTCTCTGTAGAATTTTACAAGTCAATGCTCATCTCCTATCTCAGTGATGTGAGTCTATCTTGTTCTGTATTGCTAATTTATTTTATACAAAACTTAGGTCCATGAGCTTTAAGGCCCCGTCTCACACAGCGACGCTGCAGCGATACAGACAACGATGCTGATCGCTGCAGCGTCGCTGTGTGGTCGCTGTGTGGTCGCTGGGGAGCTGTCACACAGACAGCTCTCTCCAGCGACCAACGATCAGGGGAACGACTTCGGCATCATTGAAACTGTCTTCAACGATGCCGAAGTCCCCCTGTAGCACCCGGGTAACCAGGGTAAACATCGGGTTACTAAGCGCAGGGCCGCGCTTAGTAACCCGATGTTTACCCTGGTTACCAGCGTAAATGTAAAAAAAAAAAAACAGTACATACTCACCATCTGTTGCCCGTCAGGTCCCTTGGCGTCTGCTTCCTGCTCTGACTGATCCGGCCGGAAAGTGAGAGCGCAGCGGTGACGTCACTGCTGCGCTCTGCTCTCACTGTACGGCGGCTCAGTCAGAGCAGGAAGCAGACGCCAAGGGACCTGACGGGCAACAGATGGTGAGTATGTACTGTTTGTTTTTTTTTTACATTTACGCTGGTAACCAGGGTAAACATCGGGTTACTAAGCGCGGCCCTGCGCTTAGTAACGCGATGTTTACCCTGGTTACCAGTGAAGACATCGCTGGATCGGTGTCACACACACCGATTCAGCGATGTCAGCGGGACCTCAACGACCAAAAAAAGGTCCAGGCCATTCTGACACGACCAGCGATCTCGCAGCAGGGGCCTGATCGCTGGTACGTGTCACACATAGCGAGATCGCTACTGAGGTCGCTGTTGCGTAACAAAACTTGTGACTCAGCAGCGATCTCGCTAGCGATCTCGCTATGTGAGACGGGGCCTTTAACGTCAGGAAATCTGTAGCTGGAAAAGGGGAGCAGTGTTTACTGTCTTACATCTCATCCAGGCTGAAATGCAATGTAGTCGAAGGTTCCCAGTGCTTAATTTTAGAACCCTGACATAGATTTACCTCCATGGTTATGTTTTCCTCATTAGATAAGTTTTATTTTCTCATTTCTAAATCTATATATTCTGTTTGATGATGGAAAAAAACACAAACAACCACAATGAGGAGAATGGAGACATCAGGAAGTAAATATCCACAAAATAGCAAAATAAATGACATTGATGTTTGTATTTCTATCTCATCCTACATATACAGTATCAGCTTGTCATATTGTTTAGTGGCAACACTGAGAAATGACTAAACATAGATTGGGAAAATTGCAATCAAGGCTCTGTTCCCATGTTAGCAGTGTACACCCTAGGAAGATCTGATGTATATGTTGTGAATGTACCCCCGGCATGTGTTACTTTATGCTGAGCAGTTGCATGTGTGGTGTTTATTTAAAAATATATTATTCAAGTTAAACCTTTCTTGACGAATCTATTTGTATTTAAAAGCATACTCACCTATACTTAAAATGTGAAAAAGAGCCATTTTACCATATGGCAGGACTATAGAAATCCTATGTATATAAATTCATCATATGCACTGATAGCATTTTCCACACACCAACCATAACGGGTTTAACAGTTGGCCACATGGAACATTTGTAGGTTCACCTCCTACATGGCACAACTACGCAAGAGCCAGATTACTACTGGTCACTTTACTAGCTCACCATACTGTGCATACAAAACAGCCATGCTGCTTGCTGCTTGTCTCTTTCTTCTTTGGCAGACAAGGCTTCTTTTCAGCTCTTCACAGACCTTACTGCCATATCTTTTGACCACTGGTCTAGTCCACCACCTCCAGGTCAAATGCTTTTCCTTCTCCTTGCCTTATTTCAGAAGGACAAGCCTACTACTATGATCCTACTATGATTGTATAACACCTTACTCTTCCATAATGGTGTCATACCTTCTCCTTGGGACTCTTTATACCTTGCACTGACAGCACATTCCCCTAGTGCATTTGTGTTCTCACTCTGAGCTGAAGTACCAACAACTTTAGGTAGTCCTCTGCACATCTCCTGCAACTATCACTAAGATTAATTCCTTCTATTAGCAGTATCACACTTACAACATATGCTGGTAGAACGACGGCTGTAGATGTCAAAACCAAAGACTTAGAAAAGGGAGGAAGATCAGAGAGAACAATCCAGGTGAAGCATACTGTATGTCAAAAGCAACAGTACAGCCAATTGTGTACCAGAGTTGCACAGACTATACAGCAGAGAAGCAGTAAGAAATAATGATGAGCGAGTATACGCTCGTGTGTCCTCCAAGTATTTTTTAGTGCTCGGAGATTTAGTTTTCATCGCGGCAGCTGAATGATTTGTATCTGTTAGCCAACTTGATTACATGTGGGGATTCCCTAGCAACAAGGCAACCCCCACATGTACTTATGCTGGCTATCAGATGTAAATCATTCAGTTGCGGCAATAAAAACTAAATCTCTGAGCACTTACAAGTACTCAGAGACCCAGCCATCATGCAGTGTCCATATTACCTTATGCACTGTCATGCAGTATCCATATTACCTTATACACGGTCATGCAGTGTCCATATTACCTTATGCACTGTCATGCAGTGTCCATATTACCTTATGCACTGTCATGCAGTGACCATATTACCTTATACACTGTCATGCAGTGTCCATATTACCTTATGCACTGTCATGCAGTGTCCATATTACCTTATACACTGTAATGCAGTATCCATATTACCTTATGCACTGTCATGCAGTGTCCATATTACCTTATACACTGTAATGCAGTGTCCATATTACCTTATGCACTGTCATGCAGTGACCATATTACCTTATACACTGTCATGCAGTGTCCATATTACCTTATACACTGTAATGCAGTGTCCATATTACCTTATGCACTGTCATGCAGTGACCATATTACCTTATACACTGTCATGCAGTGTCCATATTACCTTATGCACTGTCATGCAGTCTCCATATTACCTTATACACTGTCATGCAGTGTCCATATTACCTTATGCACTGTTATGCTGTGTCCATATTACCTTATACACTGTCATGCAGTGTCCATATTACCTTATACACTGTCATGCAGTGTCCATATTACCTTATGCACTGTCATGCAGTGTCCATATTACCTTATGCACTGTCATGCAGTGTCCATATTACCTTATACACTGTCATGCAGTGACCATATTACCTTATACACTGTCATGCAATGTCCATATTACCTTATACACTGTCATGCAGTGACCATATTACCTTATACACTGTCATGCAATGTCCATATTACCTTATACACTGTCATGCAGTGTCCATATTACCTTATACACTGTCATGCAGTGTCCATATTACCTTATGCACTGTCATGCAGTGTCCATATTACCTTATGCACTGTCATGCAGTGTCCATATTACCTTATACACTGTCATGCAGTGACCATATTACCTTATACACTGTCATGCAATGTCCATATTACCTTATACACTGTCATGCAGTGTCCATATTACCTTATACACTGTCATGCAGTGTCCATATTACCTTATGCACTGTTATGCTGTGTCCATATTACCTTATACACTGTCGTGCAGTGACCATATTACCTTATGCACTGTCATGCAGTGTCCATATTACCTTATACACTGTCATGCAGTGTCCATATTACCTTATGCACTGTCATGCAGTGTCCATATTACCTTATACATTGTCATGCAGTGTCCATATTACCTTATACACTGTCATGCAGTGTCCATATTACCTTATGCACTGTTATGCTGTGTCCATATTACCTTATACACTGTCATGCAGTGACCATATTACCTTATACACTGTAATGCAGTGTCCATATTACCTTATACACTGTCATGCAGTGACCATATTACCTTATACACTGTCATGCAGTGTCCATATTACCTTATACACTGTAATGCAGTGTCCATATTACCTTATACACTGTAATGCAGTGTCCATATTACCTTATACATTGTCATGCAGTGTCCATATTACCTTATGCACTGTCATGCGGTGTCCATATTACCTTATACACTGTAATGCAGTGTCCATATTACCTTATACACTGTCATGCAGTGACCATATTACCTTATACACTGTCATGCAATGTCCATATTACCTTATACACTGTCATGCAGGGACCATATTACCTTATGCACTGTCATGCAGTGTCCATATTACCTTATACACTGTCATGCAGTGACCATATTACCTTATACACTGTCATGCAGGGACCATATTACCTTATGCACTGTCATGCAGTGTCCATATTACCTTATACACTGTCATGCAGTGACCATATTACCTTATACACTGTCATGCAATGTCCATATTACCTTATACACTGTCATGCAGGGACCATATTACCTTATGCACTGTTATGCTGTGTCCATATTACCTTATACACTGTCATGCAGTGTCCATATTACCTTATGCACTGTTGTGCTGTGTCCATATTACCTTATACACTGTCATGCAGTGACCATATTACCTTATACACTGTAATGCAGTGTCCATATTACCTTATACACTGTCATGCAGTGACCATATTACCTTATACACTGTCATGCAGTGTCCATATTACCTTATACACTGTAATGCAGTGTCCATATTACCTTATACACTGTAATGCAGTGTCCATATTACCTTATACATTGTCATGCAGTGTCCATATTACCTTATGCACTGTCATGCAGTGTCCATATTACCTTATACACTGTAATGCAGTGTCCATATTACCTTATACACTGTCATGCAGTGACCATATTACCTTATACACTGTCATGCAGGGACCATATTACCTTATGCACTGTCATGCAGTGTCCATATTACCTTATGCACTGTTATGCTGTGTCCATATTACCTTATACACTGTCATGCAGTGTCCATATTACCTTATACACTGTCATGCAGTGTCCATATTACCTTATGCACTGTCATGCAGTGTCCATATTACCTTATGCACTGTCATGCAGTGTCCATATTACCTTATACACTGTCATGCAGTGACCATATTACCTTATACACTGTCATGCAATGTCCATATTACCTTATACACTGTCATGCAGTGACCATATTACCTTATACACTGTCATGCAATGTCCATATTACCTTATACACTGTCATGCAGTGTCCATATTACCTTATACACTGTCATGCAGTGTCCATATTACCTTATGCACTGTCATGCAGTGTCCATATTACCTTATGCACTGTCATGCAGTGTCCATATTACCTTATACACTGTCATGCAGTGACCATATTACCTTATACACTGTCATGCAATGTCCATATTACCTTATACACTGTCATGCAGTGACCATATTACCTTATACACTGTCATGCAATGTCCATATTACCTTATACACTGTCATGCAGTGTCCATATTACCTTATACACTGTCATGCAGTGTCCATATTACCTTATGCACTGTCATGCAGTGTCCATATTACCTTATGCACTGTCATGCAGTGTCCATATTACCTTATACACTGTCATGCAGTGACCATATTACCTTATACACTGTCATGCAATGTCCATATTACCTTATACACTGTCATGCAGTGTCCATATTACCTTATACACTGTCATGCAGTGTCCATATTACCTTATGCACTGTTATGCTGTGTCCATATTACCTTATACACTGTCATGCAATGTCCATATTACCTTATACACTGTCATGCAGTGTCCATATTACCTTATACACTGTCATGCAGTGTCCATATTACCTTATGCACTGTTATGCTGTGTCCATATTACCTTATACACTGTCATGCAGTGTCCATATTACCTTATGCACTGTCATGCAGTGTCCATATTACCTTATACATTGTCATGCAGTGTCCATATTACCTTATACACTGTCATGCAGTGTCCATATTACCTTATGCACTGTTATGCTGTGTCCATATTACCTTATACACTGTCATGCAGTGACCATATTACCTTATACACTGTAATGCAGTGTCCATATTACCTTATACACTGTCATGCAGTGACCATATTACCTTATACACTGTCATGCAGTGTCCATATTACCTTATACACTGTAATGCAGTGTCCATATTACCTTATACACTGTAATGCAGTGTCCATATTACCTTATACATTGTCATGCAGTGTCCATATTACCTTATGCACTGTCATGCGGTGTCCATATTACCTTATACACTGTAATGCAGTGTCCATATTACCTTATACACTGTCATGCAGTGACCATATTACCTTATACACTGTCATGCAATGTCCATATTACCTTATACACTGTCATGCAGGGACCATATTACCTTATGCACTGTCATGCAGTGTCCATATTACCTTATACACTGTCATGCAGTGACCATATTACCTTATACACTGTCATGCAGGGACCATATTACCTTATGCACTGTCATGCAGTGTCCATATTACCTTATACACTGTCATGCAGTGACCATATTACCTTATACACTGTCATGCAATGTCCATATTACCTTATACACTGTCATGCAGGGACCATATTACCTTATGCACTGTTATGCTGTGTCCATATTACCTTATACACTGTCATGCAGTGTCCATATTACCTTATGCACTGTTGTGCTGTGTCCATATTACCTTATACACTGTCATGCAGTGACCATATTACCTTATACACTGTAATGCAGTGTCCATATTACCTTATACACTGTCATGCAGTGACCATATTACCTTATACACTGTCATGCAGTGTCCATATTACCTTATACACTGTAATGCAGTGTCCATATTACCTTATACACTGTAATGCAGTGTCCATATTACCTTATACATTGTCATGCAGTGTCCATATTACCTTATGCACTGTCATGCAGTGTCCATATTACCTTATACACTGTAATGCAGTGTCCATATTACCTTATACACTGTCATGCAGTGACCATATTACCTTATACACTGTCATGCAATGTCCATATTACCTTATACACTGTCATGCAGGGACCATATTACCTTATGCACTGTCATGCAGTGTCCATATTACCTTATGCACTGTTATGCTGTGTCCATATTACCTTATACACTGCAAAAATATTTCTTCTCTCCCCCACGCCTTCTGAACACATTATGCATTCTGAAAAGCATAGCCGAACCGTTTTGCTTAAGACAATAAGTACAACCAGCTCACTGAAGCATGAAATTATAGCTATTAATTGAAGGGGTTATTCGGTAACATATTGATGCCCTATCTATTGGATAGGTAATTAATATCAGATTAGGATTACTCCCTAATTCACCAGTCAGCTGTTATCTGCTTTGAATTCAGGATGTAAACACTTTGCATAGAGCTACTTTTGAATAGGAGCTGTTCTGCAGTGCCCAGCAGCGGCTGCTACACATTGCACACGCTTTCTCCTTTGCAGCTCTCTATTTTTTTTTCAACCACCACCAAATCAAATAACAGCTGATTCATCATCAATATGTTGTTTCTAGACAATTCCTTTAAGTCTACAGAGACTGAGAAAAAAATGGATAAACAATGTGAGACACAGGAAGAGAAATACACAAATTGTGGCACAGCTTCTCTAATGTGTTTTAGCTTATCAGAATGCTGGAATTACACTGCTCAGGACTAGGTACAATGTTCTGCATCCTGCTACTGACTCAGTCCAGCAGGGAGATATGAGCAGGAATCCCTATGTCTGGGTGTGGAGTCTATGGCATCGTAGCAGCTAGTATTTACCTCTGTTCTGAGTTCTTCTGCCTCATACCAAACTACAGTAGGCAATGCTCAAGTCAAGCAATGCTGGTAATCTGCTACACTTCCGATATCTAGCTGAATTATTTTACTTTTAACATTCTTTTTCTTCAAATCAAAATTATGCAAACTATATTTTGTCATGCAGCTACCCTTCTTTATCCTTCAAGTGAGGGTATTGATGGCGTACATAGGTTTAATAATCAACCGTTTTTAACTCTATTGCTCTTCCTGTGATACAAAACAGCGCTAATGATACTACTACTAGACTTTTACGTTTCTCATTCATGACTTTGTTTAATCATAAAGTTTTTGTCTGCATTAAAAACATATGGAACACCTTACCACTAGTGTTGAGCGATACCGTCCGATACTTGAAAGTATCGGTATCGGAAAGTATCGGCCGATACCGGCAAAGTATCGGATCCAATCCGATACCGATACCCGATACCAATACAAGTCAATGGGACTCAGGTATCGGACGGTATTCCTGATGGTTCCCAGGGTCTGAAGGAGAGGAAACTCTCCTTCAGGCCCTGGGAACCATATTAATGTGTAAAAGAAAGAATTAAAATAAAAAATATCGCTATACTCACCTGTCCGACGCAGCCGGGACCTCAGCGAGGGAACCGGCAGCGTTGTTTGTTTAAAATTCGCGCTTTTACTTGGTTACGTGAGGTCCCGGCTTGTGATTGGTCAGGGCGGCCATGTTGCCGGGACGCGGACCAATCACAGCAAGCCGTGACGAAATTACGTCACGGCTTGCTGTGATTGGTCCGCGTCCCGGCAACATGGCCGCCATTAACCAATCACAAGCCGTGACGTCACGGGAGGCTGGACATGCGCGTATTTTGAAAAGCGCGCGTGTCCAGCCTCCAGTGACGTCCCGGCAACATGGCCGCCATTAACCAATCACAAGCCGGGACGTCACTGGAGGCTGGACACGCGCGCTTTTCAAAATACGCGCATGTCCAGCCTCCCGTGACGTCACGGCTTGTGATTGGTTAATGGCGGCCATGTTGCCGGGACGCGGACCAATCGCAGCAAGCCGTGACGTAATTTCATCACGGCTTGCTGTGATTGGTCCGCGTCCCGGCAACATGGCCGCCCTGACCAATCACAAGCCGGGACCTCACGTAACCAAGTAAAAGCGCGAATTTTAAACAAACAACACTGCCGGTTCCCTCGCTGAGGTCCCGGCTGCGTCGGACAGGTGAGTATAGCGATATTTTTTATTTTAATTCTCTTTATTACACATTATTACATTAATGTTGTTGCGATACCCGATACCCGATACCACAAAAGTATCGGATCTCGGTATCGGAAATTCCGATACAGCAAGTATCGGCCGATACCCGATACTTGCAGTATCGGAATGCTCAACACTACTTACCACTTTTTCATTGCTTGATTTGTATATTTTGTTACCTTCACTGTACAGACATTGTTCAGGTCTACCAGTGAAAAAACTGTGATTCAGCAGTGATATTTTCTTTATGTTTCTATAAATTTGTAAACAGTCTTATCTTGTCCCTATGGGAATTCTGGGTACACCTATACCTGGGTGCTTTTAAACTTGGAAGGATAGAATATGTTTCTTAAGGATTGCTTTCCATGGCATCATAGTATCTCTGCTTAACAGTGACCTTTTAGATTTACAGGTCATTTTGTCAACGAAACATGTAGGATAAATCCCAAATTCCTGGAGGCAAATTTTTTTTACTCAGGTTTGAAATCCAAGTGCAAACTAATGTTATGTATTCAAGCTAAATTATATCCCCTATACTTAGTAAGTTTATCCCATCCTCATCTTTAGTGGTCTTCAACTTTTGATACTGGAAACAAATTGGACATTGCTTTATTCAGTCTCGGAATGTGTCACTCCTAGCCAACTTTATGAAATGCCCTTTCTGCATCCAGTGTAACTAGGACAGCTGCTTATTTCCCCCTCTGTCCTGGTTCTTATCATAGACTGTGTGAATATTAATAACCGTAGGCCTATCTTTTGTGAACCAAATGTGTGGCATGGAGATCATTCTAGACAATATGCTTGCCATTAGTTTCTTTAACTTATATAGCACTGTCCCTACTGGCGCTCACTATTTAAATCCTCTATCAGTGTGTCAGTGTGGGGGAAAATTGGAGTACATGGATTAAACCCATATAAACATGAAACACAGATGTTGTCCATGGTGGGATTTGAATCCACAAACTCAGCTACTGAGCCACCGTAAAATGATCTTCAGATCTTGACTAATAATGGAAATTAGGCAAGGTGAGACTGGACTTTCCAGATTTCAATTACCTTTCGGAAGCAGCTTAATGTAGGAAGTGTAAAAACCCGGTGGTAATATTAATTCATTGAGAATTTTATTTAAGAGACATGTTAAAGTAAAGGGAATTTGTTCTTGCAATATCTTATTGAACTCTCATGGATCATCCAGTTCCAATAATCCTTGTGCTTTTTGAATTTCCTCTGCTATCATTGGCTCATTGATTCTTTCTAATTATTTTCTGGTCATTACATTTAATCATGCTATTGCTAAACATTGCTTCCCCTGATTATTATTGATCAAGTTGTTTGGGAATAGGTTGGCATAACAATCGCCCAGTATCCTTTTAATGTCCCTTGTGTCAGATTTCACAGAGCGTCTTGCCTGCCCATTTTGGAAATGTTTTGAAAATGACTTTTCCCCTTTTGTTACATTAGCAATCATATGCCACACTTTATTCCAGTGTCTGTGTAAATCCACATTTAGTCACATTCTTAGAAAACTCTCCCTCTTACCTAACCACATATCAAAATTCTTGGTTGACAACCATCTTTCTCTTGACTGTGATGTCTGATGTTATGAATAGTTTTATTTGAATTAAACATGTATTTTGGTTGAATTGGTGTTGATATGTAAAATAAATACCATTAAAATAAATGCTTAAATTTGGTTTGGTTTTCTATAATTGCACAGTTTATCTTACATTTTATTACTGGATGAATATCTTAAGATAAACCTGTTTCAGGTCAATGAAGAATACAATATAAATTAAAGAAGCGCAAAAAGGTAATGCTCCCGACTGTTAACATGAATCAATGATTATTTTCTCTTTACAAATACTAGCATCTTTCATACTTTAAGTCAAATGAAATGGTAAAGAAATAGATGACACAAAGGAAGACAACAAGAAATATCCATCTGTGAAAATGATATTGCTTCAGAAAATATTGTGCCCCATTAGCTTTTATACTGTACACCAAACTGAGCAGTGGATTGCTAGACTGTGTTCATTTTATGCTTTACAAAAAAGAACAATTTAAATGTTGATTGTTGTAGTTTCCCTGCATTAAGTTAATTTCATCTCATTTTCTAATTTGTCATGCTTCGAAATTAGTAGCATTTGGCTTTAAAGTAGTGGGGTGATAATTACATTCTTCTTTATTCTAAGTAATATACTGAGCGTGAAGTAGATAGTACATAGAAATTTGTATCATATTTGTGAATAATGTTATATACATTGTGAAGAATACATCAGAGAAAAGAAAAACGATTGATCCTGCCTTACATGGTGACATTAACAAAGGGTGTATAAAATCAAGTATGTAGTTTTTGATAGCAATGTTCATACAAAAAGATTGGGAAAATGATTAAGAGTGTCAGAAGTGAGGCTTAAACACCTCATATTTTGGTCAGTGCTATTTTTTTTAGAGGCGCGTGCTATTACTGAAAGGAAAGTGCTGTAATTCTGAAGCATATATGTTTGGGCGCATCAATAACATCTGAAAAATGAGGGATGAACACAATAATATGGGACTAAGAAATGCTGTAGTGTGCAGAGGATTGCTGTGAACAGCTATGAAAGCAGCATCCGAACACAAATGGTTCCTCTTTTGGTTTCCAAGAAACAGCAGCAGCACAGAGGCTAACATTCATGGGCAATACGCCAAGTATCAACTGGAGCAGGGTAAAGTATGTGCACCCTGGTGTCTCAGAAATATTTCTCAAAAGTTCTCAATCGCACATCATCGAGCAGTCTCATATTGGAATCGGATTTTCACTTATATCAGTAGAGGTTCTTGTGCTCAACCAGTGTCTACTGAAAATTGTGTTAGTCAAGAAAAAGCCCATTTAGATGGTTCAATCATGGACTAACAGCAACCACCTGATGAGACCTCAAAATGATCATTTGTTAGGTTCAGGGATTTTTAAGCAGACTTAAAATTCAACATTAACGGCAGCACATTATTCTTGAATATAGGCGATTATCAGTTGTTTCACTGTAATGGTTGGATCACCTAAATAAGCCTTAATGAGATGAGATATTGTGCAATACACACTGTGAACTAAGCTATATTATCGATTATCCATATTATCAATGCCTAATATGACCAATGCTCATAGAAACAATAAACTTACAAACACTCAGAGGCAGCCATAAAGGCATTGGCGTCTTATAGAGGCTTAACATTTGCAGCATTATTGCATTAGGTCATGTTTTTTGCCAAACTTTTGCAGTTTTGAGCTTTTTTTTGCACCAAACTGATTTCCCATTGGTGACTTTTTTTTATTTTGCCACTGTGAGCTTAGTGTAGGGGTACCTAATTTTGTTGCAAATGTACTAAAGTCCCCCACTATGCTGATAAAAATAAATTTTTTTATAATTTTTGTTGTGAAATTTTGCAAACAACGCAGCTTATTTTTCTCTAAAAAGGCACAAAAATGGTTAAAGAAAAACAAACATTTTTTGTTTTGCACAAAACTAGTGAACCATATGTGCCACATTGATTAATCTTGTGCAAAAATACATAGGTGGACACCACAAGATAAAAAACTGTATTTTTACAAAAGTTTGGGAAGCATGATTTTGTGACACCTATAAATATGAAAATATTATAGGTTTTCTTCCTCCCCTTGTTTGTGTTACCTGCCTCACAGGCTACACAGCTCTCCTGTTCTCAAAATGGTGGCTGATGAAAGAGCCTATGACCAGACCTTTCCATCAGCCTCACATGCTCCTCCATCAGCGGTCATTGTTGGAACAGGTATATATATATATATATATATATATATATATATATATATATATATATATATATACTGTATATATTGTATATATATATATATGTAGCCAAGCACTTCAAGTATGGTTCAAATATACCATAATATTTATAAGAGGTAACTAAAAATAGGGCTTGACAGCTAAACTGACAAACTACAAAAACATACAAATAATGAGCTGTAAATCAAATTATTTAAACCAACCATTCAGCCAGAATCATAGAAATCATCTACCATGGAAGAATATAAATAAGACTAATAAACTTTCTGCAACAAAGTAAGGAAGTAGCAAAGAAAGAAAAAAAGTTTAGTGAAAAGTCTACAATTCTATAAAAACTTGTAGGTTAATGAATCGCAGCAAACAGATTTTTCTCTGAAGAGGCAATTTGCATATTAAATTTCCCAGATGAGCATTGCACAGCGAATAAGCCTCCTTACCTTGACAAGCCAGAGCTGGTATGTGACTCTCCCCAAGGCGAAACCTTACCCTTTAGACCTCAGTCCAGAGCTTCTCATGTTGCCAAATCAGTTCTCATGCTTTGCACTGACGAGGGCCAACAGCCCAAAACACTGTGTCTGTGAATTGAGATACTGATTTTGCTTGTAGGATCTCTACTTCCAACAGGTGGTGCTATAGAGCTCAAGTCCTCTTTTTCTCTGAAGAGGCAATTTGCTTATCATTGCTTGGAAGTAGTTAGTGCTGCTTTTTTGCCTGCCACTGAGGAAGGCAACACTTAATGGATGTATAAATCAAAGCTTTATCAAACCAATCAGGATGCGATTATCAGCTCTCAGAAGTAGAATGAGAAAGAAACAATTAAGAAATTTTGGGAGAAGATGTAAAACAAGAAAAAAAAAGGAATAATGATGGGTATAGGGGTTTATGGTTCATTTTGTCCCTGCCTTTAATTTGAAGTGATAGGAGTCTGCCTCTCAGAACCAACTACCGAACACACAGCGACAACTATAACCAATAAGCAAAATAATGGCAACTTAAGTAAAGCTCCAATAGTGATAAATAAATGTAGATTTTCGACAAACAAAAATCAACAAATAAAAAATTTAATTTTCCAAATTTAAGGGGTTGTCCATTACTTTAAAGGAACATTGTTCAATGTGGTCAAGATAATGAAAAACTAAGAACAAAAAAAACACTGCCACATTCTTCTGTCGACATTCTCACCTGGCTTTCTTAGTGGGGATGTCATTTCTGTTGATTTGGTGTAACATTGACATTTATTCTAGCAGAAACAAGCACCATGCACATTTCATTTTCAACCTCAGGGCCACTAACAGAAATTCTTCTCTGAGGGCATTCAGTTTTTCCCTGGTATGACTTTGCCCAATCATAAGAAGGCAGCATGCCCGGATAAAAGCAAATGCCCACAGTGAAGGTCAGGACAGGCTTTTCCAACTTGATCTAGCGAAACTTGTGGTGTCTCATTTTATCTCATTGATAACTCTTCACTCAAGTCACTTCATGTCATTACAGCTGCTAGAGAAGAGAGGCAGCAAGCAAGCATTGAAGATGGTAGTGGAAGCAGTGTTTGTGACATACAACATTCTGGATGTAGTCGAGATATCAAGGAGTAAGCCCCAATATCTGTAGTAGGTACACAGCATTGTATGTGACAAACACTGCTGCCACAAGCATCTTCAAAACTCAAGTTCTACATCTTTCCTCTTCTCCTGGTGCAGGAATGCCAGTAAGCAATAGGATTGAAGCATCGTCAGGTTGAGAAAGTGAGAAATTTCAAGTCTCAGCAGCAGGGGCGTAACAACAGTCCTGCGGGCCCCGGTGCGAACTTTTGAATGGGGCCCCCCCCCCCAAAAAAAAAAAAAATGATATACAGACACACGCATACAATGTTAAACTAAGAAGTAAATATCTATTGCAAAAAAAACATTTCCGAAAGATAAGAAAAAAGTGTTGTAAACAACAGCTTACCCTCAAAAGATGAACTTTCATGTTGCATCCCCTAAAAAGAAAAGATTGTAAGGAAAATTAGCTGACAGTATGATCTCCCCATCCTGCCCCATCGTATCCATCCTGGCCCATGATCCAATCCTGCCCCATGTCTTTCATTCTGCCCCGTGTCTCCAATCATGCCCTGTATCTACATTTTGCCCATGCCTCCAGTCCTGCCCCCAGTGTGTCCAGCAATCTGCCCCAGTGTGTCCAGCATTGCCTCCAGACAGTGTATCCAGCAATCTGCCCCAGTATGTCTGGCAATCTGCCCCAGTGTGTCCAGCAATCTGCCCCAGTGTGTCCAGCATATTACCCCCGTGTGTCCAACAATCTGCCCCCAGTCTGTCTAGCGTTCTGCCCCCAGTCTGTCCAGCGTTCTGCCCCCAGTCTGTCCAGCGTTCTGCCCCAGTGTGTGTCTCCAGCATTCTGCCCCAGTGTGTGTCTCCAGCATTCTGCCCCAGTGTGTGTCTCCAGCATTCTGCCCCAGTGTGTGTCTCCAGCATTCTGCCCCAGTGTGTGTCTCCAGCATTCTGCCCCCCCCCCAGTGTCCCCCACTGCTCCAGGGGCACCCGCCGCTCCGGGGGCCCCCCGGCCGCCACCCTCCTTGAAGACGATACTCACCCTGCTGCCTGCTCCAGCGATGGTCTCGGCATCTGCTCTGCACTGCATCTTCTTCCTGCTTGTGCTGGTGCGGTCATGTGATACTGATTAAAGTCATGAATATGCGCATATTCATGGCCTTAATGAAGCGGTACCACGTGACCGCACAAGCAGGAAGAAGATGCAGTGCAGAGCAGACGCCGAGACCATCGCTGGAGCAGGCAGCAGGGTGAGTATCGTCTTCAAGGAGGGTGGGTGGGGGGCGGCCAGGGGGGCCCCCGGAGCAGTGGGGGCCCTCCCCGGTGGGCCAGTCCGAGCCTGCCGGGGCCCCTGACCTGCGGGGCCCGGTCGCAATGGCGACCGCTGCGACCGCGGTAGTTACGCCCCTGCTCAGCAGATCATATTGAAAAAGCCTGCTCTGACCTTCTCTGTGAAAATTTGCTTTTCCCCCTGTAGGATGCTGCCTTGTCTTAATTGGGAAAAGGAATAGAGGGGGAAAGTAAATATCTCAGACAAAAATAATTCATCTGCTTCTTTTTACTGATATATATATATATATATATATATATATATATATATATATATATATATATATATATATATATATATATATATATATATATATATATATATACAACTGTGCAGAGACAACATGATGGCACAGAGGAACCCAAGAAAATTAGATAGAATGTAAAATTCATCATAGAAAAGTGAAGTCTTAACATTGTTTTTTAGCTGTTTAAGTAGCATGCAAGATATTGTTAGAATTTTAGCTTGAGCCATTTTGGTAGATTGCGCAGAAGCAATTGGAATGAGTAGTATTTTTTGCATGAGGAGACAGCAAATGCAAAGTAGCTACATAGGAAGGATATTAATGGAGGGGAAACAGAAAGAAACACATAAAATAATTACACAGAAATTGCAGTATTCATAAACTAACAATAGCAAATATGAATGATGTGAAAGAATTGCTGTATTGGGTGTAATGCTGGCGTGCTCAGGGAAAGTCGCTCCGACACACAATGCTTTGTATAGCAGCAGCTTTATATAAATTACAGTTTTTGTAATTGACAAAGATAAATTGGCACTGACAAGGCTTGTTTTGTGCTATCCATAACTAGAGTCAGTTCAGCTTAGCAACAGTTTTTTGGCATAGATAGCAGTGTCAACAGACATGGTGAATTGCAATTGATGGTCTCTACCAGCCCACAAATAATCATTAACCTGTAAAAGACTGATATTAGAAGAATACGAATAGCAGTCTCTAGATTCCTCTGTTGGCATTTCACCTACTTTAGTTCAAAAACTCCCTCATCTCTGTACATAAATTTAATTAATAAAATTGTTTCTTCAAGGGGTTCATGAGAAATTATCCGTCTCTCCATCGTCTTTGTTCTATAAAATAACATTAACTGCATTGGATAACAGGTTTCTCTGTGGAGTTGTTAGGCCGCTGCTCAATTTATTTAGCTTTATATTTCATTATCACATTTTAGAATACCTAATTGTGAATAAAAATGATTTAAATGTCAGCGAAAATTATCATTGTTCTGTACTAAAAACAGAGTATTATGGCAAACTGTAAAGCTAAAAAGGGGAAACACTGGCGCTACAGGCAGTTGCTGGTGAAGAGACAATTGCTTGCTGTAGAATGCTGCTGGTGAATACAACAGGTTCTGTGTGCACCTGTTAGATAAGTAGTATAGATACTTGGTAAAAAAAAATATATAGCATTCACCTGCGCTGTCTACATTACATAAGCAAAAAATAAATGTGTGTAGTAAAGTGGATATAAGTTCAAAAAGCACTTACTCATTAGATCATCATTGATGATGAGGTAGATTTTTTGATAAACCCTCATAGTTGCTGGTAGAATCTTTTTAAAGGATAAGGGAGAAAAAAAATAAAAAAAGGGGCAGATGCTTTTATGTTAATCAAATTCAGAAATATAGTAGAATAGTGAGATATAGAATTTCTACTCACTTAGGTACTGAATGGCAATATGCGGTAGGGGACCGTGATTCTTTTGTGTCCACAATTATTACTGGTGTCGTGATGGCTAAAAGTGCTTTTTCCAAGGCTGAACGGTTCCTCCTGCTTCACTCCTGACGTTATCAGTAGTAAGTATACTTAACGTTGTGAGAACTGGATCACAGACATTTAGAATCACTCTTGTAAAAGGGTGTATATCCTTCTAAGCAGGAGGAACCGTTCAGCCTTGGAAAAAGCACTTTTAGCCATCACGATCCTGACCAAATCTGCACCTGAGGTCACTGGCAGGTCGCCTGCGTTGTCCTTGAGTTTTTTCTGAAATGTAAGGACATGCTGCGTTCTTAAAAGACGCGCCGCATGTGAGTTTTCTCGGGTGTGCCGCATGCGTCTTTTACTGCATAGTGGAGACAGGATTTCATGAAATCCCCTCCACTATGCTGTAACATCTGGACGCTGCGTTTTTTATGCATGCTGCTCAATGCTGTGTCAAAAACGCAGCGTTTCCTGAACGTGGACACATACCCTTACTGAATAAAGATGATGTGAAAATTTTGTTTCACTTTTTACATTGCTTGGAAAACATTACAAACATGTCTATTGATACTATGATTTTTAGATTTGCACGATTATTTTTTCTTTGTGTTGCAATTTCTATGTTGAGGAGTTTAAAATAATGTACAAATATTGCTGTATAAATAAATAATTAGTTCTGTCTTGCCAGTTATTTTAATACTTTTGGGTACCCTCATCGTATATCATTAATGTTACTCGTAAATAGATATTTCATAGTTGAATTGGGTATCAATTAGTGTATTGTTCATCTTAGTAGCAGTTTCCATTAAATATTCCAGAGGAAATAGCATATATGAACTATTTTGTCTAATAAAATGACAGACATCATAATCACAATCCGATGGTCCCCATGATACTCAATGGACATACAGGTCCTTCTCAAAAAATTAGCATATAGTGTTAAATTTCATTATTTACAATAATGTAATGATTACAATTAAACTTTCATATATTATAGATTCATTATCCACCAACTGAAATTTGTCAGGTCTTTTATTGTTTTAATACTGATGATTTTGGCCTACAACTCCTGATAACCCAAAAAACCTGTCTCAATAAATTAGCATATCAAGAAAAGGTTCTCTAAACGACCTATTACCCTAATCTTCTGAATCAACTAATTAACTCTAAACACATGCAAAAGATACCTGAGGCTTTTAAAAACTCCCTGCCTGGTTCATTACTCAAAACCCCCATCATGGGTAAGACTAGCGACCTGACAGATGTCAAGAAGGCCATCATTGACACCCTCAAGCAAGAGGGTAAGACCCAGAAAGAAATTTCTCAACAAATAGGCTGTTCCCAGAGTGCTGTATCAAGGCACCTCAATGGTAAGTCTGTTGGAAGGAAACAATGTGGCAGAAAACGCTGTACAACGAGAAGAGGTGACCGGACCCTGAGGAAGATTGTGGAGAAGGACCGATTCCAGACCTTGGGGAACCTGAGGAAGCAGTGGACTGAGTCTGGTGTGGAAACATCCAGAGCCACCGTGCACAGGCGTGTGCAGGAAATGGGCTACAGGTGCCGCATTCCCCAGGTAAAGCCACTTTTGAACCATAAACAGCGGCAGAAGCGCCTGACCTGGGCTACAGAGAAGCAGCACTGGACTGTTGCTAAGTGGTCCCAAGTACTTTTTTCTGATGAAAGCAAATTTTGCATGTCATTCAGAAATCAAGGTGCCAGAGTCTGGAGGAAGACTGGGGAGAAGGAAATGCCAAAATGCCTGAAGTCCAGTGTCAAGTACCCAGTCAGTGATGGTGTGGGGTGCCATGTCAGCTGCTGGTGTTGGTCCACTGTGTTTCATCAAGGGCAGGGTCAATGCAGCTAGCTATCAGGAGATTTTGGAGCACTTCATGCTTCCTGGCACCTGCTCACAGTGCCAAAACCACTGGTAAATGGTTTACTGACCATGGTATTACTGTGCTCAATTGGCCTGCCAACTCTCCTGACCTGAACCCCATAGAGAATCTGTGGGATATTGTGAAGAGAAAGTTGAGAGACGCAAGACCCAACACTCTGGATGAGCTTAAGGCCGCTATTGAAGCATCCTGGGCCTCCATAACATCTCAGCAGTGTCACAGGCTGATTGCCTCCATGCCACGCCGCATTGAAGCAGTCATTTCTGCCAAAGGATTCCCGACCAAGTATTGAGTGCATAACTGAACATTATTATTTGATGGTTTTTTTGTTTGTTATTAAAAAACACTTTTATTTGATTGGACGGTTGAAATATGCTAATTTATTGAGACAGGTTTTTTGGGTTATCAGGAGTTGTAGGCCAAAATCATCAGTATTAAAACAATAAAAGACCTGACAAATTTCAGTTGGTGGATAATGAATCTATAATATATGAAAGTTTAATTGTAATCATTACATTATGGTAAATAATGAAATTTAACACTATATGCTAATTTTTTGAGAAGGACCTGTATGTCCCGAGTAACTAACAAATTCATATGATACGGTCATAATAGTGTGGTCATTTCATGTAGTAAGCAGATGTGATTTACTAACATTATGTTCTTCGGTGCACATGATGGTTCTAATGGTAACTAGAAAGCATTACTGCACTTGTAGCCTTTATTAATTAACTACTAATAGCATATGAATCAAAAGTCATGCCCGCTGATTAGAAGTGTGTAGATATTATTTCCCATTGGCTGATTGGGTCCTGGTGTCACCTGCAGCAAACGGGTGTCAGTATTAGAGATGAGCAGATCCTTTGAAATTCGAATATGCTTACTTTGAATAAATTTGCTTCAATCTCAATACTGGAAAGCTTATAGTTTATCTGAAAATGTACATTGGGAGAGAGAGAATGAGAGAGAGGAACCTGCTGACCATGATGGATTACAGTCTACAGGCGAGAGAGAGAAGACACTAATTGCAATAAGAGATTACACTCTACAGGAGAGATAGAGAGGACCACACTGACCATGAGAGCTTACACTCTACAGGTGAGAGAGAGAGGACCCCGCTGACCATAGGAGCTTACACTCTACAGGTGAAAGAGAGAGGACCCCACTGACCATAAGAGCCTACACTCTACAGGCAAGAGAGAGTGGACCCCGCTGACCATAAGAGCCTACACTCTACAGGCAAGAGAGAGTGGACCTCGCTGACCATAAGAGATTACACTCTACAGGCGAGAGAGAGAGGACCCCGCTGACCATAAGAGCTTACACTCTACAGGCGAAAGAAAGAGGACCCCACTGACCATAAGAGATTACACTCTACAGGCAAGAGAGAGTGGACCTTGCTGACCATCAGAGATTACACTCTACAGGAGAGAGAGAGGACCTCACTGACCATAAGAGCTTACATTCTACAGGAGAGAGAGTGGACCCCACTGACCGTAAGAGATTACACTCTACAGGAGAGAGAGAGAAGACCCAACGACAATAAGAGATTACACTCTACAGGCGAGAGAGAAAGGACCCAGCTGACCATAACAGCTTACACTCTACAGGCGAGAGAGAGAGGACCCCACTGACCATAAGAGATTACACTCTACAGGAGAGAGAGAGAAGACCTGATGATAATAAGAGATTACACTCTACAGGAGAGAGAGAAGACCCGATGACAATAAGAGATTACACTCTATCGGCGAGAGAGAGGACCTCACTGACCATAAGAGCTTACACTCTACAGGCGAGAGAGAAGACCCGATGACAATAAGAGATTACACTCTACAGGAGTGATAAAGAGGATACTGCTCATCATAAGTGCATAATGGGAAGGCAGATACACAACATAAAATGATGTTAGCCCACTATTTGATGCTTAAGCAGTATGGAAAATGGAGAGAAGCAAGTTTTTTTATATTCCTTTTGTGAACTGCAAATCAATTCTATAAATGTTCTAATTCAAGGGAAACCACACATTTCAGGAAAGTTCATTTCAAAGCTTGAACCTCTGTGGATCATTCCGTTCATTTCCAACTTTTATTTTACAGATCTATATATATAAAAACTAATGTATGTATGTGTGTATCGACGATGTCATAATGGTTGCCATGGCAACGATGATGTCATAATAGGTTGCAAGGGTGACGGTTATGTCATACTGGTTGCCACGGCGACGATGATGTCATAATAGGTTACAATGGTGATGGTTATGTCATAATGGTTGCCATGGTGACGATGATGTCATAATAGGTTGCCATTGGCGACAATGATGTCAAAATGGCTGCCATGTCGAAGATGGTGTCAAAATAGGTATCGGCACGGAACTATGGGATGGAGGATGTGTGATGGGTATATGGGCACAGGACTATGGGATGGAGGATATGTATGATGGGAATATGGGCACGGGACTATAGGGTGGAGGATGTGTGATGGGTATATGGGCACAGGACTATAGGATGGAGGATGTGTGATGGGTATATGGGCATGGGACTATGGGATGGAGAATATGTATGATGGGTATATGGGACTATGGGATGGGGGATGTGTATGATGGGTATATGGGCATGGGATTATGGGATGGAGGATGTGAATGATGAGTATATGGGCACGGGACTATGGGATGGAGGATGTGTATGATGGGTATATGGGCATGGGATTATGGGATGGAGGATGTGAATGATGAGTATATGGGCACGGGACTATGGGATGGAGGATGTGTATGATGGGTATATGGGAACGGGGCTATGGATGGAGGCTATGTATGATGGGTATATGGGCATGGGACTATGAGATGGAGGATATGTATGATGGTATATGGGCACAGGACTATGGGATGGAGGATAATCATTATAATTTGTTATAACTAACCACCGTTAGTTACTATGCCCAGGCAACGCTATTAAGTTATGAAAGCCATTTGGAGCACACCTATCTTTTTATTTGAGTTACCTCTTGACAGCTCTATTTCTATGATAGTTACCATATCTCTATCTCCCATGGAAGTTAGCAGATATGAGCATGCATGTGTATGTGCATGACAATGTCTTAATTAATTCTGCGCCTGCATGTAACTACTGGTGACGTGCCATCAGAAAAGAAATGCACTGCTTACCTTGTGCCTTGTTGGAATAGAGTCCAGACAATATTGCCCAATCAAGAGTCCTTGCTTGTCCACAGCAGAAGATAATCCAAAGAAGAATATATAGTATACTCCAGCACTTGGGGATTAAAAACTCATAACATTATTCAGATCTTCATAAAGCTTCAAATTGCAAATCATGATGGCATGTGCATACTCCCAACACTTTTTGGACTTTCTTACCAGTTATCAGCTGGGACAAGGGTTGAGATACCTTTTCTGGGGATATGTGTGGTTAGAGGAATGAAAACTGTACCTATCAAACATGTTTGGTATGTCCTGTGAATATGATTTAAATGTGTTTGATGACAATATGTCTTCAAGGTAGTATTTTTACTTTGTGTCTGTCACACGTGCCCTATAAGAGATCCAGATACTCCTGTATTTTAGTATTCATAGATTTTCCATCAGTTATAGCAATGGTGATATCCTTTTACATTTGTGAGACAAATTGCCTGACAGTGTTGCATAAGCAGTAGGCCAAATGTTTTTAAGGGGTGTATAAAAATAATTTTATGTTAAGGATGAGACACAAGAGGACAATGAATGGCATATGGTTCAGAATCTGGGATTGCTGGTGTTTGGTATGCTGCCTAGGTCATTTTAAAAGTGGTAGCAAATTCAGTTAAGCAAACTTCCACCCAGGCGATGAGTGATCCAGCTAAGTTCTCTTCAGGTGTCAAACCTTTCTGAAAATAGAAACAGTATGATTCTGCAGGAACGTACTTTAATTTGGAAGGTTGTAACTTACAAAGGAAACTTACATGTATTACTTCTTACAAATTTTTCTTTCCTCTGCTTATTGTAATTAGTATTGCAATTAATTTTAGCTGCATATCATATTGTATGTACATTTGTAGATTTATGGTAAAATAATCATACTTATATTATTTATTATACAGGACATATTCATCAGGAAAATCTTGGCTAATTTCATAATCATGTAAATACAACTCTACAACATAGAGAAAGATGTACAACTGTAAGGAATTGGTGCATTCATGAAATCATCATAAGTAATAGTGTAAAACATTCGATTTGTGAATATTCCTTCTCTTGTATTGGAGTTGGCCAAGATACGTGTTCTACTTTATGCGGAAGTGAGGCACAGGAATGTGCAGTGTCCATAGAGTTAATTTAGTTTGATTTTATGGAGATTAAGTTAAATCATTAAACTCTGGAAATGAGTTTTCTTTGTATGTACCTTTCATTAAATAGACTAGAGTACTACTTATGTTTTTCCTTATATTTAGCACAAGGCCTTAAGCTTTACTGTTCTTGACAAAGATATAATTTAGTGTCAATAAGAGATTTCATTGTTGTCAAGGGTAAAGCTAGGTATAAAGATGTCTTCTTTGGATTCAAAGACATTGTTCAGATGTAAAATGCTAAGATGCTATGAACTGTGCATTCGTATTTCACCAAAATTAAAATACCGAATGCAAAACCTAACTTAATTTACTACTTACTTACTTGCTCCATAAATAAAAGCCTACTAAATCACAAATATTCTACATAGCAAATTAACGATAATCCTATAAGACTATTCTAATCAAAATACAAAAAAGTAATAAAATGTTGATATTTATAAATAATTTAATTATTTAGAAGGATGACTATTTATGATTCAGTTATTACAATATCTTTATCTCTGTTATGTGTTTCTTATAGATTATTTTGTTACGTAATTCTAATTCTTTCTTAATGAATGCTTACAGTTTTTTGCTGTTTGCCTGTTTACATTATGATGCACTAAATCATTTTAATTAAAATACATATTTCATCATAATTTTTAAATCATTGTATATGTGCTAAATATATATTTTTTGTGTAATTGACATTTTATATTTTAGCAATGTAAGCTATGGAATTAAAAAAATACAAAAAATTGCACACTATGCATTTTTTATAAATTATCAAAAGCATGTGGTTAGTAGAATATTAACCCTTTTTAAAACTCACCATACATGTATGGCACAGTGGGAAAGCAGCCCCCTCAAAGTGTCATGAATGTATTGCAGGGTTTAAGAGCAGAGTTGGTGCCATCAGCAGTATACTATAGCTGACACCATGCTACAATTGCTCCAATTGGTTCCAGCACCGATTTATCCGTTCAGATAACATGGTTAATAGTGATTGCACCATCTAGATGGTTGCATGAGAAAGGGGATACCTGCTTTCACTCCATTGGCATTGTAATTTCTAAAATGAGAGGATGTTCAATAAAATAGTGCATACCAGTAGTCAGTACCCCATGGCTCCTGTGACTCCAATGTACATTTCGCCTAGTGGCTTTCTCAAGCAGTATCAAGGAAACATAGATAGACACGTTCAGTTTGCTATCTGTGTGCCAAGTACTGGAATAGAATGAAGAATAAAAATGACAGATGTTTAGGTGTTATATGTAATGTAGTGATGAGCGAATATACTCGTTAAGGTACCTTCACACTAAACAACTTTCCAACGAGAACGACAATGATCCGTGATGTTGCAGCGTCCTGGATAGCGATCTCGTTGAGTTTGACACGCAGCAGCGATCTGGATCCCGCTGTTATATCGCTGGTCGGAGCTAGAAGTCTGGAACTTTATTTGGTCGCTAGATCGGCGTGTATCATCATATTTGACAGCAAAAGCAATGATGTCAGCAATGTTTTTACATGGAGCGTGAACGAGAAGTGAGTCACCGTTACGTCATTGGATTGCTCCTGCATCGTTCAGGAGCTGCTGTTTTTGACATCTCTACAGCGACCTAACAGCGATGCTCCAGCGATCTAGTTTAGGTCGGATCGTTGTGTATATCGCTGGAGCGTCGCTTAGTGTAACGGTACCTTTACTCGACATTTCCTGAGCATGCTCGGGTGTACTCTGAGTATTTTTTAGTGCTCGGAGTTTTAGTTTTTCTTGCCGCAGCTGAATGATTTCCATCTGTTAGCCAGCATAAGTACATGTAGGGGTTCCCTAGCAACCAGGCAACCCCCACATGTACTTATGCTGGCTAACAGATGTAAATCATTCAGCTGCAGCGCTAAAAATGAAAACTCCGAGCACTAAAAAATACTCGGAGGACACCCGAGTATGCTTGGGAAATCTAGAGTAACAAGTATATTAGCTCATCACTAATGTACAGAGATAGAAATAGATAGAATAGGATAGATGTCCTTTAGATATTAATGTCACAAGCCCCCTACATATCATAAAGTAGCATGCTTTAGTGCCTTTCATGTCCATTACTAACTTGTGGGCTTGATGCCAGAGGCCATAAAACAGCTAACATCAACCCCACAAATATTGACCACGCTTGCCACCATCACAGGGCAAGTGGAAAGAACCATCCCATCTAATAGATGAGCATTTTCAGGGGTGAATGTGGGCTGCTATTTTTAGGATGGGGAGGCCAATATCCATGCCCCTTACCAGCCTGAGAATATCAGCCCCAAGCTGTCTGCTTTAGCTTGGCTGGTTGATAAAAATGGGGGGACCCCATACCATTTTTTAGATTATTTAAATAATAATAAAAAAGCGGCATGCGGACCCTGCTATTTTTGATAACCAGCCATGATAAAGCTGACAGCTGTGGGTTGCAGTCCATAACTGTCAGTTTTGCGATGCTGGTTATCAAAAATAGAGGGGAACCCATGTTGATTTTTAAATGTATTTATAGAGCAGACGCCGACTGATGAATCCTCCCATCAGCCGGCGCTTGCTCTCACTGTTATCAGCCTGTGGCCATAGGTACACTTATTTCCTCTGGTCACAGCTGCTGGCTCACGCTGTCATCTGACAGTGTGGGAGCCGCATCGCTCTGACCAGCCGTAATGATCTTACCACCGTTCAGAGCCAGTGATTGCTTCACTTTCATGCAGATGTTTCACTTTTGCAAGAGGTAAGATCAAAAAGTGTACCCCATAGTGTGTTACCCACTTTCTTACTAGCATGGCAAAACCCCACATGTAGTCAAAAAGTTCTGCTTGTACAAGTTTCAGAGTGGAAGCAGCAATATTTGAATTTTAGAACACAAATTTGGCTGAAAGCGACGAAGGGCACCATGTTGCATTTGCTTTCTCCCCAAGGTGCCCAAACAACAGAAACCCCCCCACAACTGACCCCATTTTAGAAACCACACCCTTCAATGATTTTATCTAGGGGTTTAGGGAGCATTTTTTAACTCACAGGCACAACACAGAATTTAATAACATTAGGTCGTCATATTGAAAAAGTTCTTTTTTCCACAAAAATCTTACTTTAGCCCCAAGTTTCTTACTTTTGCAAGAAGTAACATCAAAAAGTGGACCCCGTAACTTGTTACATACTATCTTACGAGCACGGCGATACCCTGCATGTAGTCAAAGTATCGGTCAAAGTAATTCTCAGGTCCTAAATTCCTAGAATTAGGAATTTAGGACCTGAGAATTACGTCACGGCTTGTGATTGGTCGCGTGGCGGTCACATGAGCGGCACGCGACCAATCAGAAGCCGTGACGTCATGGAAGGCCATAAACGCGCTCATTTTAAGCAAAGAAGGCTGCCGGTTACCAGCGGTGATGTCCAGGGGCCTCCGGACAGGTGAGTATATCAATATTTTTTATTTTAATTCTTTATTTTACACATTAATGTTGTTTCGATACCGATTCCCGATACCACAAAAGTATCGGAACTCGGTATCGGAATTCCGATACCGCAAGTATCGGCCGATACTTGCGGTATCGGAATGCTCAACACTAGTCAAAACGTTTTGATTGGACAAACGCCATGGCTCGGAACGGGAGCGGAAGAAGCACAGTGTGAACTTTGGAACACAAATTATGATCTATTTTGAATATATTGTCAAATTTGCAGAGCTTGTGTTGTTCAAGAGTAAAAGAAATCCCCCATAAATGTATTTTTTTTGGAAAGTATAACCTCTATTGTACTTATCTTGGGAGTTAGTGAGTAGTTTGATACCATTTTTTTTATGCAGGTAATGCAAAACAAGTTTGAAAATTTACAATTTTCATTTCTTTGACTGTCATTTTTATGAATATTTTTTGGATGTTCTGAAGAACACACCTCAAATTTTATTGCACTAGTTTTTCAGTGTTCAGAAATACATCCAATATGGTACGAATGTGAGCACTGGACACGTGGCTGTGCCTATAATAGATGATGGAATTCCAGGACCCATTCAATGTTTACATAGACGGTAAGTTACAAAACAAGAATTATTACTCTCAGAGGGAGGCATGCACCTAAAACACAATTGATGATTGTAAAAGTTGGTCTTGCTAACAAAACAGTTGTCTTGCAATTGCAGCAGGAAGACAACTGTAATGGAGTGAAGTGCAAATGTGGAGGAAAATGCAGCCAACTATGTGACAAACTTGAGTTTGTTCCAAAGATGAAAGAACACCAGCAGGGCTAGAATGATAGATTTATCTTTCAAAAAGACTGGTGTTACAATGTCTGTTTAGCTCTATTATTCCCTATATGAGAGACTATTATGCCAATAGATGGGGTATACCATAGCAGGCTCCCACCTGCCAAGGTAGGAACCGCTATGTGCACAAAACAACCAATCCCTTTTTAAAATCCTGAAAATATTGTCTTGTAAAGGAGGTTCGACAAGAACTATGCAGTAAAGCCCATAGTGTACAGAACAGCCTCATTATTAGAGATCCTCCAATAAAATGATGATGTTCGTATTACCAATAAAAATAATAAAATAATATGTAAGTAATATAAGTGAAAACAAAATTTTTGCGCAGCAAGACATAGCCATAAAAACAGTCAAACTAAGATGAATGGTCAAAAATGTTTCTGTGAGTAATCAAGTCATGGAATTGTCAGGTGACCTGACTTTTCAAGAGCATTTGTGGGGCCCACAATTTGGATGCTACAGACATAATCATGTGGACTAGAATTTGCCTGAGTAATAGTTTGCTATGGGATGATCAAGTCTTGGAATTAATTGTGAAATAGGGTACATTGTGTTTTTCCTGATAAAAATATACTTTTATCTCTATTTATTTGAAAAAAAAGGAGCTACCACACAATTTGGTCTTATTTGTCAAATTAATAATAGGAAGTTGTGTGGTAGATTTTAAAATGGGGTGACAGAAAAGCCTATTTGGCATGGGCACATGGGGCACTAATACCGGGAATCACTCCTTCTATTGTGCTTTCTACCCATCTTCTTTTATGGGCATAGCATTGGGTGGAAGTGGAAGGGACAAGGTGAGTAAATTGTCACTCTGATAGTCTCCAGGCATCCTCTGGCTCGAAGACAGTCTCCTGTGCCGTTGAGTCAAATAGGAGACAGTTTGGTGGGTTAATTTGGCGGTCCATACCTTCATAAATTATAAAGGTGGATGTATAGCCTGTCACACGTTTTGTATAGCTTGACGCTGCTTGGCTTGCTTGGAGGGCATAAATTGGCAGAATGACAAACAGTCCTTGAAACTTATCAAGGACTCGTCAACTGCAAATGTTGCGCAGGGGTGTATGAATTTAAAGCTAAATTTCATTTAGGAGGGTAATTATAGATTTCATTTAGTTCAGGTGATTATAGTTTGGGGTCAGTTCTTGGGGGGCTTGGGAATGGTCACTAAATTGAAGGCATATCATTAGGGCTTCAGACCGAGCTCAGAACATGACAGTTGCAAATTTACGGGTGCTCTAGACAGATTTTATTATCCAGTAGGAGCGGAGTGTGTGGTTTTTTTTTTACTAAACCCCTTTTTAGGGTAATGCCTAAAAGCTTTTTTATTTTAGGGACTGTTGTAGGGATCTAGGAATGGGAATAAAAGGATGTAAGTTTTTGAGAAATGTATTGATGTGTTGTGAATTCTGTTCCCTCCTGTGATCATGAATGGTACTTCGGCGAGTTCTGTCCATGGACTCCCTCTGGTGGCTGTGAGTGGAGATGCTGGTTCTGAGGTTCCTTCTCCAGCTGACCTCATTTAGTTCTAGGCTGGCTGCTCTATTTAACTCCACTCAGATCGTTACTTGATGCCAGCTGTCAATGTTCTAGTACTGGTTCAGTTCTCTCTTGGATATTGCAGATGACCTGTCTACTCCAGCAAAAGCTAAGTCCCTGCTAGTTAAATTGTTTATCTCTGTTTTCTGTCCAGCTTGCTATCATGATTTTGCCAAGCTAGCTGGAAGCTCTGGGATGCAGAGTGGCACCTCCGCACCGTGAATCGGTGCAGGGGTCTCTTTTGCACACTCTGCGTGGTTTTTATAGTTTTTTGTGCTGACCGCAAAGTTGCCTTTTCTATCCTCAGTCTGTTTAGTTAAGTCTGGCCTCCTTTGCTGAAACCTATTTCATTCCTGTGTTTGTGACTTCCATCTTAACTCACAGTTAATATTTGTGGGGGGCTGCCTGTTTTCTTTGGGGAATTTCTCTGAGGCAAGGTAGGCTTTATTTTCTATCTTTAGGGGTAGTTAGCTCTTAGGCTGTGAAGAGGCATCTAGGCAGAGTCAGGTACGCTCCACGGCTATTTCTAGTTGTTGTGATAGGATTAGGGGTTGCGGTCAGCAGAGCTCCCACTTCCCAGAGCTGGTCCTGTATTACTAGTTTGCTCATCAGGTCATTCCTAGTGCTCCTAACCACAAGGTCACCATAACACTGATGGTCATATAAACTTGTTTGTTGGGCAATAAATTGTAGGACTTCTGGGGTAATGAAAATGGGGTAAAATTAGTTACATCAATTTTTATACTATTGGCTGCTAAAAAGCGGGAATTTGTGGGGAGAAGGAATTGTTGGAATACCATTTGGCTCTGCATATTTGCCTATTACATTTGGGCAGCATGGTGGCTCAGTGGTTAGCACTGGAGCCTTGCAGCACTGGAGCCTTGCAGCACTGGAGTCCTGGGTTCAATTCCCACCAAGGACAATATCTGCAAGGAGTTTGTATGTTCTCCCCGTGTTTGTGTGGGTTTCCTCCGGGTACTCCGGTTCCCTCCCACATTCCAAAGACATACTGATAGGGAATTGAGATTGTGAACCCCATCGGGGACAGCGATGATAATGTGTGCAAACTGTGAAGCACTGTGGAATATGTTAGCGCTATGTAAAAATAAAGATTATTGTTATTATTATTACGTTTCAACAGCGACGAACGAATTCACTACCATCAGGCTGTTGGAGCCCATGGAGGAAAAGTCATAGTAACTGGCTGAAAACTGATCTGCTTCAGAGGCGGATTCTATGTTACTGCTGGAGCTGCTAGAGCAAAGCGGGGTGAATACCTACTCAGTGGTGAACATTTTGTGGGACATTATTGCCTATTATATGCCTGTCTAACAAAAAGTCTAAACCTAATCTAACACTACTATACCTAAACGTAATCTAACACAACTAGACTTAAACCTAATCTAACACTATTTTTTTAAAAATTTTTTAAAAACTGTAAGCCTAACCCTAATAAGCCTAACCCTAATAAGCCTAGCCCTAACCCTAATTAGTCTAGCCTAACCCTAATAAGCCTAATGCTAATATCCCTAACCCTAACTTTAACTGCAAAGAATGAAAGAAAGAAATATTAAAAAAAAAAAAAAAATTAAAAATTTGTATCTAACAACGTGGATGACACTGGGGGATGGTGAATAAGGGGATAATTATGAGATTGTGTTTGGATTTACAGAAAGGAAGCTAGAAACTGTATTTTTTTCTGACTGGACAGTGCTTGGACGTAGTCTATCTCTCTTCTTTCCCAGAACAACTGTAAGGAGAGAAGAGAGAAGGCACAGCCCAAGTGCTGCCATATTTGCTAATATTGAAGCTTTTATCACTAAGCTGTTAATTGTAAAAAGCACTCCACGAAAATTACCCTCTTTTACCCATATGTTACAACAGCAACAAAATTAATCCAATGGGTCCACCATAAATCCATAATAAGGCTTATGATATATGTAGTTGGTATGCTGTGCCCAACTGTCAACTGTTTCAACCTTAATGACATCATAGCTCACAGCTTGAGAAAGTTCTCATTCTGTGAGTGGTCATGTCAGTAAGGTTACCACAGGTCACACATGGCCAGCTCACAAAGAGGTTACTATTAGAACCGCCAGCTGTGACCTGCAGTTACCTTAATGACATCACCACTAGTCATTGCAAGTAGGTCTTCATGCTACTCTCAGTGTGTTCTGGCAGCCGTGGTGAACAGTCACATTACTGATATAACCGCTCATCACTGCCTCTGGATGCAGCATAGTCGGGGATCACTGTGGGACCCTCCTATTATGGATTTATGGCAGACCCCCGTGGATTACTTTTTTAAAATGAATGGGCAAAGAGGGTAATTGTTGGGGAGAGCTTTTTACAATTAAAGGACTTTTCTGTGTGTGTTTGTTTATTTTGACTGCAAGATTAGTAATGGGAGTGTTTAACTGGCAAATCTCCATTACTAACCCAATGGCTTGATGTCAGCAGACAGTACACAGCTGATATCAACCCCCAAACCATTACCTCACTTGCCACCGCACCAGAGCAATCGGTAAGAGCCAAGGCTAAGCGCCAGAATTGGCGCATCTAATGTTATGCTCCATTTCTGGGGTGGATGAGTGCTGATCTAATTAGGCTGGGAAGGTGCCAATATCCATAGTCTTTCCCAGTCTATTAATATCAGCTGATATTAATAGACCGGAAAGCTCCATGGACATTGGCACCTTCCCAGATTATGAAGACCAGCTCACAGCTGTCTGCTTTCCCTCAGCTGTTTATTAAAAATAAGGGGGACCCCACACCATTTTTTCATTCATTTATTTATTTAGTTATTTTTGTGGTAAGTACAAGTACAGAAAACTGCACATGCAAATCACTAATTATACACTACCGTTCAAAATTTTAGGGTCACCCAGACAATTTTGTGTTTTCCATGAAAATTAATACTTTTATTAATCAAATGAGTTGCCAAATGAATTTAAAATCTAGTCCAGACATTGACAAGGTTCAAAAAAAAGTTTTTTTTTTAAATAATAATTTTCTCCTTCAAACTTTTCTTTAGTTAAAGAATGCTCCCTTTGCAGCAGTTACAGCATTGCAGACCTTTGGCATTCTAGCAGTTAATTTGCTGAGGTAATCTGGAGAAATTTCACCCCATGCTTCCAGAAGCCCCTCCCACAAGTTTGTTTGGCTTGATGGGCACTTTTTGTGTACCATACAGTCAAGCTGCTCCCACAACAACTCAATGGGGTTGAGATCTGGTGACTGCACTGGCCACTCCATTACAGATAGAATACCAGCTGCCTGCTTCTTCCCTAAATAGTTCTTGCATAATTTGGAGGTGTGCTTTGGGTCATTGTCCTGTTGTGGGATGAAATTGGCTCCAATCAAGCGCTGTCCACAGGGTATGGCATTGCGTTGCAAAATGGAGTGATAGCCTTCCTTATTCAAAATTCCTTTTACCTTGTACAAATCTCCCACTTTACCAGCATCAAAGCAACTGCAGACCACCACATTACCTCCACCATGCTTGACAGATGGCGTCAGGCACTCTTCCAGCATCTTTTCAGTTGTTCTGCATCTCACAAAAGTTCTTTTGTGTGATCCAAAAAACTCAAACTTGAATTTTTCTGTCCATAACACTTTTTCCAAATCTTCCTCTGTCTAATGTCTGTGTTCTTTTGCCCATATTAATCTTTTCCTTTTATTCGCCAGTCTCAGATATGGCTTTTTCTTTGCAACTCTGCCCTGAAGGCCACCATCCCAGTCGCCTCTTCACTGTAGACATTGACACTGGCGTTTTGCGTGTGCTATTTAATTAAGCTGCCAGTTGATGACCTGTGAGGTGTTGATTTCTCAAACTACAGACTCTAATGTACTTGTCTTGTTGCTGAGTACTGCAGTGGGGCCTCCAACTTCTCTTTCTACTCATGTTAGAGCCTGTTTGTGCTCTCCTCTGAAGGGAGTAGTACACACCATTGTAGGAAATCTTCAGTTTCTCGGCAATTTCTCACATGGAATAGCCTTCTATTCTAAGAACAAGAATAGACTGTCGAGTTTCACATGAAAGTTCTTATTTTCTGGCCATTTTGAGAGTTTAATGGAACCAACAAATGTAATGCTCCAGATTCTCAACTAGCTCAAAGGAAGGTCAGGTTTATGTGTTCTCTAATCAGCCAAACTGTTTTCATCTGTGCTAACATACTTGCACAAGGGTTTCAAGGGTATTCTAACCATCCATTATCCTTCTTACACAGTTAGCAAACACAAAGTACCATAAAAACACTGGAGTGATGGTTGTTGGAAATGGGCCTCTATGCACCTATGAAGATATTGTATTACAAACCAGATGTTTGCAGCTAGAATAGTCATTTACCACACTAACAATGTATAGATTGTATTTCTGAATCATTTAATGCATCATTGGAAAAAACTGTGCTTTTCTTTAAAAAATAAGGAAATTTCTAAGTGACCCTAAACTTTTGAATGGTGGCGTATATCTCACTGATATCTATCCATCTATCTATTTATCTATCTAGCTAACTTTCACCTACCTATCTATATTTCTATGCAATGTTCAAAGAAGAAAATACCGGCACCAGTCAACATACAGAAATTCCCTGGAAGGATAAATAGACATCCCATATGTAGAGCTACAGTGGCTAATCAAACGGTGTTTGGTGCTCTGCGTAACGTGCTTCAATGTGCAAAACTGAAGGAAAAAAGATGTGGCACTCACCAGTTCGAATTAATGTGAAAAATTCCTTTACTCCATTCCTTGGGATTAGGACTAAAACATGATGTGCAGATTACAGAGGCATACAGGGAGAGGCAGAGTGGACAAAGGCCATTTCGCGTAGCAATGCTTCAATGGGTCCAGCTGTACTGTACTTCTAACACTCACACACATCATTTGGATTCTTAATTCTATTCCAATACTTGTCACACTGATGGTTCACATGTAAGGAGGTGGCAGGGACCCTCAATTGCTCTGACTCTCCTGTATGACGGGAAAGTGTGCCCCATGCAGTGCCCTGATGGTTTGGCTATAAAATACTCTGCTAATATGATGTATTACTGCTATTCATATGCTGTGTTTGTATGTCTGATATTGTCTTAATGTTTCAATGTTGTGCATTGTAATATTCAACATGCATATGTTAGCTTAGGGCTAGTAAAAGGTTAACTAAGGGGGCTGGATCAGCAGCCTCAAAGGGACAGGAAGTTCCTGTCTCCAAGTCAGTGGCCAGGCAGGCTTGCTCAGGGCCAGAGGCTCTGCAAGGTCAGAATTCTAAGTCCCTCCTGTGGGGGAAAAGTGCTGCCCTGGACATCCAGATAGTGGAAATGGGCAGCAGGACTGAGAGAGTGCCCACCCAGAGAATGTTAGCTCCCACTGTGGGAGCTGATGATTCTGCTGCTGTGATGTGACAGCTTTTGCCAGGGAAAACACAAGTAGTTATATCTCCTTTTTAAAATGTTTATTAAACAAGTTTTCTACTGTTGGAACCGAAGCGTGCCGTGTGATACCTGTGGACAACGCCGTTCCTGTGTGGAGAGCAGCCGAGTGCTGGAGGTAATTGACTGTGCTACAGGGCTGGGACTGCATCCATCTGTTTATGTGCAAGGGGCCGATGTTCTCAATGTGCCTTAGTAGACTCGCCCACGACTACCACCTCGTGCCACCTTGTTACACACACATGGATGGCACATGGTTGATACACACACATGGATATGAACACGCGCATATGTATGCCACACAGATAGTGTCACACTGAGACACGAATGGCACATGGACACAGAGCATGGACCTCACTTGTACACATTTTTCCATTGCCGAAATCACCAGGACGTGTGAATGGGGCCTTTCAAAAATTGTGAGGTGAAATATTACAAAGATAGCATCCTGGGAAAGTGCTGGTCAATTTATTGGTATGAAATACTTTTTCTCCTTTACAGTACACCATATGGAAGATTAATAAATCTAGTTAGTTACATAAAAATAAGATGTAATTAAAATAGTAGGCTTATGTATAAAATTCAATTTCTATATGCCTTTTTGTAATCAAGTCAGTTTTATTTTTTTTAAAGCGTATGCACGAAATCCATCTTTGAAGTTGTTGTGGTTGTTGTTGGTGAACTTCTATAAGATTATCAAAGCAAATAACCTTAATTCCTTATTGATGAAGTAGATTTAAAACATAAAGTTTTATTTAAATTGGATTAAAACCATGACACATCTACAACAGATAACCACATATAACACAAAACCATGCTCTCTACCCAGACCCTGAACAAGGGTACTGTAACAAGCTCTGCCTGACAGCGGAGGTTGGCACCCTAAACACAAAAACGAGATTGGCGCCCCCACTCGTTGGCGGCTGACCCTATTGCTCCTACCATATGCCCTGAGCACAGTGTCTCATGCTCACTGTCATTTGTATCCAACAAGAAAGATTTAGACAGAATAAAGGAGCAAATGAGTATAAATATATATTGCACATATGGGGCTCCTTGTGGCAGGGTGAGAGACACGGACTAACCCAGTGAGTGCAAAACCAAAGAGTGCTCGTGCTCAACAGACATCTCACTAATTCTGAACCCTATTCATATAAATCCTGCCTGACTGTGGGGGTTGGCGCCCTACTGTACAGCGGATGTAGCGCCCCCACTCTCCGATAGCTTACCCTAGGATAAGAAAATCATAGTAATAAGTTACTACGACCTTCAGCCGAAGACTGCATTACAATGATAATAAACATTGAGGCGTTTTGTTCATCTCTTTCTGATAAGTATCGGTTCTCACTCTCTGCCCTTATGTTTATTATCATTGTAATGCAGTCTTCGGCTGAAGGTTGTAGTAACTTATTGCTGTGATTTTCTGTCCTGCCTACTGGGTATTTGTACATTGCAGTGGTTTACCCATCTGACTATTATCATCAATATATGAAGAGGGCATCCTAGGGTAAGCCATCGGAGAGTGGGGGCGCCACATCTGCTGTACAGTAGGGCGCCAACCCCCACAGTCAGGCAGGATTTATATGAATAGGGTTCAGAATTAGTGAGATGTCTGTTGAGCACGAGCACTTTTTGGTTTTGCACTCACTGGGTTAGTCTGTGTCTGTCACCCTGCCACAAGGAGCCACATATGTGCAATATATATTTATACTCATTTGCTCCTTTATTCTGTCTAAATCTTTCTTGTTGGATACAAATGACAGTGAGCATGAGACACTGTGCTCAGGGCATATGGTAGGAGCATTAGGGTCAGCCGCCGACGAGTGGGGGCGCCAATCTCGTTTTTGTGTTTAGGGTGCCAACCTCCGCTGTCAGGCAGAGCTTGTTATAGTACCCCTGTTCAGGGTTTGGGTAGAGAGCAAGGTTGTGTGTTATATGTGGTTATCTGTTGTAGTTGTTTCATGGTTTTAATCCAATTTAAATAAAACTTTATGTTTTAAATCTAGTTCATCAATAAGGAATTAAGGTTATTTGCTTTGATAGATTTACTTGTTGACCTTTTGCTGGTTATCAGCACGTGTTGATTACTGGAACTTCTATAAGATGTATTGTGAGAGTAGTGTCTACATTGCGAAATAATACATTAAATTCATCCTCATAATGCATATAATTAGAGGTCATGCTTAACTCCCAAGCCTTTATATTACTGTGATCATAAAAATAATAAAATACTATTAAAGAATATATTTTTAAAAAATGTAACTTTGCTTGCAAAGAATAGGGAACAATGATACAGGATTAGTAGTAAGTATAGAAAAAAGTCCTTTTCCCATTAGCAATCTTAGAGGAACCATTTTCATTTTATTTAATTAGTGATCATAATTTTTAAGTTAAGATGGAAGAAAAATAAGATAATGAAGTATATTACAAAGATTCACAAATGTAAAAGTACTGACCAATAATTAAATAAAAAAGTCAATTTTTAAGGAGCATTTAAGTTCATACTCTGCCATGTGTACGTGGAAGCAATCAAAATAAATAAGTATACTTATATCCCTGAAGGCACTGCATATTTTCAACAAATTACTTTTGAATAACTTGGAATGTGTGCCATCATGATAACATTCCAAGATGAGTTTTTAATGGTTAGAATGACTTGCAAACACAAAAAAAATTTATATTCTATACATGGATTAGACTACCCAATAGTATATGCTAATTATTTATATAGAAGTATGATTTGCAATTTAGCCTCCCAGACATGTCCTAAATCTCTATCTACTGCTCTATTTTGAAATGCTACATGTTTTCGTGGCAATGAGGGTTATGAAATATAGAGGTGCATTGCTTGTGTTAAAATGTGTAAATTTTAGCTGCATGGGTGCCATGAAGAATCTGGAATCGATCTCCAAACATTTTGCCATTTATATTTGAATTTGTGATGGTGCCAAGAGTCTTTGACTCTCCTTAGGTATGTGCAACTGCTAGCACTGCATCCCATATAACGACCTGTGTTGCCTAAGAATTTATATGGTGAAACGTTCTGGAGCCAGATATTGAAGGCTGATTAAGAGAAATATATATACCTTACAGATTTGTGTAAGAAATGTATAAGCCGTCATGTTTTGGGTCACATATTTTGATGATCAATGATAAAGCCTAAATTAGAATTATTTTTGTAGTCATGTATACACCTCCTGTTTCATTTTCTATCTGCTACTTTAATGGTAATCTGTCAGGAGGATTTTGCACCCCAAACTATTCATACGTTCTTGTAGCTCTTTCTAAGGGTACTGTCTCACAGTGGCACTTTTGTCGCTACGACGGTACGATCCGTGACGTTCCAGCGATACCCATACGATATCGGTGTGTCTGACACGCAGCAGCGATCAGGGACCCTGCTGAGAATCGTACGTCGTAGCAGATCGTTTGGAACTTTCTTTCGTCGCTGGATCTCCCGCTGTCATCGTTGGATCGGTGTGTGTGACACCGATCCAACGATGCGTTCGCTTGTAACCAGGGTAAACATCGAGTTACTAAGTGCAGGGCCGCGCTTAGTAACCCGATGTTTACCCTGGTTACCATCGTAAAAGTAAAAAAAAAAAAACAGTACATACTCACATTCCGGTGTCCGTCAGGTCCCTTGCCGTCTGCTTCCCGCTCTGACTGACTGCCGGCCGGAAAGTAAGAGCAGAGCACAGCGGTGACGTGACGTCACCGCTGTGCTCTGCTTTCACTTTACGGCGGCACTCAGTCAGAGCGGGAAGCAGACTGCAAGGGACCTGACGGACACTGGAATGTGAGTATGTACTGTTTTTTTTTTTTTACTTTTACGATGGTAACCAGGGTAAACATCGGGTTACTAAGCGCGGCCCTGCGCTTAGTAACCCGATGTTTACCCTGGTTACCCGGGGCCTTCGGCATCGTTGGTCGCTAGAGAGCGGTCTGTGTGACAGCTCTCCAGCGACCACACAACGACTTTCCAACGATCACGGCCAGGTCGTATCGCTGGTCGTGATCGTTGGAAAGTTGCAGAGTGTGACAGTACCCTAAGACAAGTCCAGTATTACTTTTACATGGCCAATCCATTCTTCCATTACTGAAAAATCAGCGTTTGAATTGACATGCAAATGAGGCTGTAGATCTGAAGATCATCTGTCACTCCAGCTCTAATCCCTGCAGCCACCTCCTCCTGCTTGTTGACAGCCTGTATGTTGTATGACTTCAGGCAATTGAGCATTAAATCAAGCATGAGAAGGCAATGCTGAGTTGGAGCTGGAGTGACAGAAGCTTCAGATGTAAAATTTCATTTGCATATCAATTCAAATGCTAATCACAGCAATGAAGAACAGACACCAGCCATGTAAAGGTATTGCTGGACTTGTCTTTGAAAGAGTTACATGCACATATAAATAGTTTTGTGTGCTGACAGTTTCCCTTTAAGTCTTTACTTATTTGTATTGCATAAATCTCCTATTTTCAGCCTGTGATGTTGTCTGCAGAGCCAAGCAATGGCAGAAACATTGATAATGACCACCAAGCACCACCACCAAGTGGACCAGGTTGTACACAAATTGCCATATCATAAAGTGGTTTAACCCCTTTCTGACATTAGACGTACTATCCTGTCGAGGTGGGGTGGGCCCGTATGACTACCGACGGGATAGTACGTCATATCCGATCGAGGCCGGGTGTCAGCTGACTATCGCAGCTCACATCCGGCACTATGTGCCAGGAGTGGTCATGGACATTAACCCCCGGCACACTGCGATCAAACATGATCGCAGTGTTCCGGCGGTATAGGGAAGCATCGTGCACGGAGAGGGCTCCCTGAGACCCCCGGAGCAACGCGATGTGATCGCGTTGCTCCAAGGGTCTCTTACCTCCTCCTCCCTGCAGCAGGCCCGGATCCAAAATGGCCGTGGCATCCGGGTCCTGCAGGGAGGTGGCTTCACAGCGCCTGCTCAGAGCAGGCGCCGGGAAGCCTGGATCTGTGCACGTCAGATCGCCAATCTAACAAAGTGAACAGCAAAGTGTCAGATCAGCGATCTTACACTATAACATGATGCCCCCCCCCCCCGGGGCAATGTTATAGTGTAAAAAAAATATTCACATGTGTAAAAAAAATAAAAAAAAATTCCCCCAAAAAAAATTCCCGCCCAAAAAAAATATTGTTCCTATAAATACATTTCGTTATCTAAAAAAAAAAAAACAATAAAAGTACACATTTAGTATCGCCGCATCCGTAATGACCCGACCTATAAAACTGTCTAAACTAGTTAACCCCTTCAGTGAACACCGCAAAAAAACGAGGCAAAAAACAACGCTTTATTATCATACCGCCAAACAAAAAGTGGAATAACACGAGATCAAAAAGACGGATATAAATAATCATGGTACCGCTGAAAACGTCATCTTGTCCCGCAAAAAACAAGCTGCCATACAGCATCATCAAAGAAAAAAAAAAAAATGTATAGTCCTCAGAATAAAGCGATGCAAAAATAATTATTTTTTCTAAAAAATAGTTTTTATTGTATAAAAGCGCCAAAACATAAAAAAATATAAATGAGGTAATGCTGTAATCGTACTGACCCGAAGAATAAAACTGCTTGATCCATTTTACCAAACGCGGAAAGGTATAAACGCCTCCCCCAAAAGAAATTCATGAATAACTGGTTTTTTGTCATTCTGCCTCACAAAAATCAGAATAAAAAGCGATCAAAAAATGTTACGTGCCCGAATATGTTACCAAGAAAAACGTCAACTCGTCCCACAAAAAACAAGACCTCACATGACTCTGTGGACCAAAATATGGAAAAATTATAGCTCTCAAAATGTGGTAACGCAAAAATATTTTTTGCAATAAAAAGCGTCTTTCAGTGTGTGACGGCTGCAAAACATAAAAATCCACTAAAAAACCCGCTATAAAAGTAAATCGAACCCCCCTTCATCACCCCCTTACTTAGTGAAAAATAAAAAAATTAAAAAAATGTATTTATTTCTATTTTCCCATTAGGGTTAGGGTTAGGGCTAGGGTTAGGGCTAGGGTAAGGGTTAGGGCTAGGGTTAGGGTTAGGGCTAGGATTAGGGTTAGGGCTGGGTTAGGGGTAGGGATAGAGTTAGGGCTAGGGTTATGGCTAGGGTTAGGGCTAGGGTTAAGTTTAAGGCTAGGGTTAGGGCTAGGGTTGGGGCTAGGGTTGAGGCTACAGTTAGGGTTGGGGCTAAAGTTAGGGTGAGGGTTGGGGCTAAAGTTCGGGTTAGGGTTTGGATTACATTTACAGTTGGGAATAGGGTTGGCATTAGGGTTAGGGGTGTGTCAGGTTTAGGGGTGTGGTTAGGGTTACCCTTGGGATTAGGGTTAGGGATGTGTTTGGATTAGGGTTTCATTTATAATTGGGGGTTTCCACTATTTAGGCACATCAGGGGCTCTCCAAACGCGACATGGCGTCCGATCTCAATGCCAGCCAATTCTGCGTTGAGAAAGTAAAACAGTGCTCCTTCCCTTCCGAGCTCTCCCGTGCGCCCAAACAGGGGTTTACCCCAGCATATGGGGTATCAGCGTACTCAGGACACATTGGACAACCACTTTTGGGGTCCAATTTCTCCTGTTACCCTTGGGAAAATACAAAACTGGGGGCTAAAAATAATTTTTGTGGAAAAAAAAAAGATTTTTTATTTTCACGACTCTGCGTTATAAACTGTAGTGAAACACTTGGGGGTTCAAAGTTCTCACAACACATCTGGATAAGTTCCTTGGGGGGTCTAGTTTACAATATGGGGTCACATGTGGGGGGTTTCTACTGTTTAGGTACATTAGGGGCTCTGCAAACGCAATGTGAAGCCTGCAGACCAATCCATCTAAGTCTGCATTCCAAATGACGCTCCTTCCCTTCTGAGCTCTGCCATGTGCTCAAACGGTGGTTTCCCCCCCTACATATGGGGTATCAGTGTACTCAGGTCAAATTGTACAACAACTTTTGGGGTCCAATTTCAACTGTTACCCTTGGAAAAATACAAAACTGGGGGCTAAAAAATAATTTTTGTGGAAAAAAAAGAATTTTTATTTTCACGGCTCTGCGTTATAAACTGTACTGAAACACTTGGGGGTTCAAAGCTCTCACAACACATCTAGATGAGTTCCTTAGGTGGTCTACTTTCCAAAATAGTGTCAATTGTGGGGGGTTTCAATGTTTAGGCACATCAGTGGCTCTCCAAACGCAACATGGCATCCCATCTCAATTCCTGTCAATTTTGCGCCCAAACAGTGGTTTACCCCCACATATGGGGTATCAGCGTACTCAGGACAAATAGTACAACAACTTTTGGGGTCCAATTTTTCTCTTACCCTTGGGAAAATAAAAAGTTGGGGGCGAAAAGATCATTTTTGTGAAAAAATATGATTTTTTATTTTTACGGCTCTGCATTATAAACTTCTGTGAATCACTTAATGTGTCAAAGTGCTCACCACACATCTAGATAAGTTCCTTAGGGGGTCTACTTTCCAAAATTATTTCACTTGGGGGGGTTTCAATGTTTAGGCACATCAGTGGCTCTCCAAACGCAACATGGCGTCCCATCTCAATTCCAGTCAATTTTGCATTGAAAAGTCAAATGGCGCTCCTTCGCTTCCGAGCTCTGTCATGCGCCCAAACAGTGGTTTACCCCCACATATGGGGTATCAGCGTACTCAGAACAAATTGTACAACAACTTTTGGCATCCAATTTCTCCTGTTACCCTTGGTAAAATAAAACAAATTGGAGCTGAAATAAATGTTTTTGTGAAAAAAAGTTAAATGTTCATTTTTATTTAAACATTCCAAAAATTCCTGTGAAACACCTGAAGGGTTAATAAACTTGAATGTGGTTTTGAGCACCTTGAGGGGTGCAATTTTTAGAATGGTGTCACACTTTATATATTGACGAGAAAAGGGTAACAATGTTTTGAACTTTTGACTTTCAGGCTTCATATCTCACCGTCCACTACTGCTTCAAACATGAGACTACCATCATTTTATAGACAATTATCTTCGTTATCTTACATTTAAATTTGACTTGCAGCTATTTAGCATATGATTAGTTATACAGATTTTTATCATGTCACTGCATTGTTACTGTTTTGCTCCTGGTAGTGGAAATTTTTTTTTCTTCCTGAATACTGCAAAATGCAACCTGTTCTCAGATTCCCTAATAGCTCAGTGTGCTATTAGGTTGATTCCCAAATGTCATTTGTTTGAATTGAGGAGCAGCCATGGAGAAGATTTCCCAAGAAAAGAGAAACATCATCATCCAGCTCAACGACAATGATATCTCTGCCAACATAATTAGCAAACTGCATCATATACAGTGGGGCAAAAAAGTATTTAGTCAGTCAGCAATAGTGGAAGTTCCACCACTTAAAAAGATGAGAGGCGTCTGTAATTTACATCATAGGTAGACCTCAACTATGGGAGACAAACTGAGAAAAAGAAATCCAGAAAATCACATTGTCTGTTTTTTTATCATTTTATTTGCATATTATGGTGGAAAATAAGTATTTGGTCAGAAACAAAATGTCATCTCAATACTTTGTAAAATATCCTTTGTTGGCAATGACAGAGGTCAAACGTTTTCTGTAAGTCTTCACAAGGTTGCCACACACTGTTGTTGGTATGTTGACCCATTCCTCCATGCAGATCTCCTCTAGAGCAGTGATGTTTTTGGCTTTTCGCTTGGCAACACGGACTTTCAACTCCTTCCAAAGGTTTTCTATAGGGTTGAGATCTGGAGACTGGCTAGGCCACTCCAGGACCTTGAAATGCTTCTTACGAAGCCACTCCTTCGTTGCCCTGGCGGTGTGCTTTGGATCATTGTCATGTTGAAAGACCCAGCCACGTTTCATCTTCAATGCCCTTGCTGATAGAAGGAGGTTTGCACTCAAAATCTCACGATACATGGCCCCATTCATTCTTTCATGTACCCGGATCAGTCGTCCTGGCCCCTTTGCAGAGAAACAACCCCAAAGCATGATGTTTCCACCACCATGCTTTACAGTAGGTATGGTGTTTGATGGATGCAACTCAGTATTCTTTTTCCTCCAAACACGACAAGTTGTGTTTCTACCAAACAGTTCCAGTTTGGTTTCATCAGACCATAGGACATTCTCCCAAAGCTCCTCTGGATCATCCAAATGCTCTCTAGCAAACTTCAGATGGGCCCGGACATGTACTGGCTTAAGCAGTGGGACACGTCTGGCACTGCAGGATCTGAGTCCATGGTGGCGTAGTGTGTTACTTATGGTAGGCCTTGTTACATTTAGTCCCAGCTCTCTGCAGTTCATTCACTAGGTCCCCCTGCGTGGTTCTGGGATTTTTGCTCACCGTTCTTGTGATCATTCTGACCCCACGGGGTGGGATTTTGCGTGGAGCCCCAGATCGAGGGAGATTATCAGTGGTCTCGAATGTCTTCCATTTTCTAATTATTGCTCCCACTGTTGATTTCTTCACTCCAAGCTGGTTGGCTATTGCAGATTCAGTCTTCCCAGCCTGGTGCAGGGCTACAATTTTGTTTCTGGTGTCCTTTGACAGCTCTTTGGTCTTCACCATAGTGGAGTTTGGAGTCAGACTGTTTGAGGGTGTGCACAGGTGTCTTTTTATACTGATAACAAGTTTAAACAGGTGCCATTACTATAGGTAATGAGTGGAGGAAAGAGGAGACTCTTAAAGAAGAAGTTACAGGTCTGTGACAGCCAGAAATCTTGATTGTTTGTTTCTGACCAAATACTTATTTTCCACCATAATATGCAAATAAAATGATAAAAAAAACAGACAATGTGATTTTCTGGATTTTTTTTTCTCAGTTTGTCTCCCATAGTTGAGGTCTACCTATGATGTAAATTACAGACACCTCTCATCTTTTTAAGTGGTGGAACTTGCACTATTGCTGACTGACTAAATACTTTTTTGCCCCACTGTAAGTGCCATGGCAGTTGGAAGAATATGAAAAGAAGTCAGTCCATCCATTCAAAAGTTAAAATATCCTATTTAAAAAGTTGGCTCATCACAAGGTTTATCAGTTCTAGCACTACAAACAGCAGTAGATCACAATGGTGATATCAGAATAGTGAGATCACAAACATCTATGCAAGCACCGTGTGAAGCATGTGACAGAAGTCTGAAATGGTGGCCCCAAAAAAGATGAAGGAGCCTCGACTTCAATACCGTCATAAAAAGCATCTGTTCTAGTTTGCAAAAAAGTATGAAAAGTGGACAGTAGAAAATTTGAAACGGGTTATTTGGGGAGATGAGATGAAAGTTAATAGACTAGGCTCAGATGGGTGCAAATGGGTCTGGAATAGGGGTGATTGAATAGCTTTGGATAAGAGATTATCCAAATACCTAGAGCGCTTACCGAATAAGCTGCATTGGTAACCCGGATACCTGGAGCGCTCCTGATAATCAGCTGTTCGGTGCCGCAGCTACATGTGTCACGGCTGTGTGACAGTCACAACAAACAGGCTCTCCATGCATGTGTTGTGACTGTCACACAGCCACAACACATGCAGCTGCGGAGCCAAACTTCTGATTATCGGGAGAGCTCCAGGTATCTGGGTTACCGAGGCAGCTATTTGGTAAGCACTATTCAGATAAGCTCTTACCCAAAGCTATTCCGATCAACTCTAGTCTTGAAGAAGCAAGGGAAAAAGGGGCTAATGAATTGAGAAATTGAAGGAACTGTAAGGCTGAGTTCACACGTAGCAGAATTGCCGCGGAAATTTCCGTGGCAATTCTGCGCCTCCTGCCGCGGGTATATCGCATGCAGAATTTGCATGCATATACCCGCAGAAAACTAGCGTTTTGCAAGCATAATTAGCTTGCAGAATGCTAGCGTTTTCCAAGCGATCTGTAGCATCGCTTGGAAAACTGTTTGACAGGTTGGTCACACTTGTCAAACATAGTGTTTGACAAGTGTGACCAACTTTTTACTATAGATGCTGCCTATGCAGCATCTATAGTAAAAGATAGAATGTTAAAAATAATAAAAAAATAAAAAAAAAAAGGTTATACTCTCCTCAGCGGCTTCCGTTCCTAATGCTGTGTGTTCAGGACCTTCCATTGACATAGCGGTCACGTGACCGCGGGTCATGTGACCGCGACGTCATCGCAGGTCCTTCACACACACCTCAGAAGGCGCTGAGAAGGTCGGGCCGCCAGAGGGTGAGTATATCGCTATTTTTTATTTTAATTCTTTTTTTTTACCACTTATATGGTGCCCAGTCCGTGGGGGAGAGTCTCCTCTCCTCCACCCTGGGTACCAACCGCACTTGATCTGCTTACTTCCCGCATGGTGTGCACAGCCCCCTGTGGGAAGTAAGCAGATCAATGCACTCCTATGTGTGCAGAATCGCCGTGATTCCGCAATTTTAATGAACATGCTGCGTTTTTTTCTGGATTGCGATTCCGCTCAGGAAAAAAATGCAGCATGTGCACAAAAAATGCGGATTGCATTCTGTTACATAGGATGCTTAATGTTAGCGTTTTTTTCGTGGTTTTATAGCGTTTTTATAGCGAAAAACCACGAAAAAAACGCAAAAAATCTGCTACGTGTGCACACAGCCTTAAGGTCAGTGGAGGAAGCCTAATGATATGGGGTTGTTTCACAAACAAAGGCATTGCATATTTGACCAGGATTGATTGACTAGGATATGGTAAATAGCTGCAAGTCAAATTTATGTATGAGATATCCAAGATGATTGCAAGCTGTATATCAAATGATGGTAGTCTCATGTTCGAAACAGTAGTGGATCCTGAGATATTTAGCCTGAAAGTCAAAAGTTCTAAACATTGTTACCCTTTTGCTCGTCACTGACTCGTCACTGACTACTACGAGTCGTCAGTATAAGTATCTATAGTGAATTGGACACTGTAACAACTCTGCTAGCATCACTGCATGGCCTCCCATCCCCCACCTGCATTACACTCAAACTCACTTCTCTGGGCCTTGTTGTGACTTCTCTCTGCTGCCAGCTTCATGCTGTGTGCCTCATGTCTGCTGTTTGCTCTGTGCATGCTCTGTCTGTGTGCATAGGGGGACAGCGCTGGCAACTCCTGTTTCTTATAGAGACTGTGTGCACCTTGCTAAGGTGTCCCTGGCCAATCGCCATGAGGCTTCCTGTATTTAAGACATCCCCACCCATTGGTGGAGGCCTGTGCAACTTACTCCCTCAGTCAGTTCCTAGCTGCTGAGGTGCCAGGCCCTGTCTCACTTACTCTCATGTCCTTGTGTAGCCACCCAGCGGGGCTTCGTACCCTGGCCTATGTCTGCCACCCAGAGGGGCGTCGTACCCTGGCTTGTGTCCATGTCTTTGTGTCTTGTCCGGTTCCTGACTTTGTCTTAGCCTAGTCTTGCTCCTGTGTCCGTTTATATCCCTGCCTTGGTTTCCTTTCTCTGCTGTGCATACTCTGTGTCTTGCTTTGCTCTGCTCTGCCCTCTGTGTCTTGCTTTACTCTGCTTTCGGCTCCGCTCTCTGCAACCTTGCTTTGCTCCTTGCTCTGCATTCTGTGACCTTGCTCTGCACTCTGTGGTTTTGCTCTCGGCTCTGCACTCTGCACTTTGCTCTGTACTCTGACTTTGCTCTGCACTCTGTGGCCCTGCCCTGTGGGTCCGCTCAGCTCTCGCCCTGCGGCTCCGCTCCTTGCGGTTCTACCTGGCTCCGCTCCTTGCGGTTCTACCTGGCTCCGCTCTTTGCGGTTCTACCTCTCCCGCTCTTGGCTTCGCCTCCTGCATTTCTGCACTTGGCTCCGCCTCCAGCTCTTGGCTCCGCCTCCTGCGTTTCTGTTCTTGGCTCTAGCTCCTATGCTTTCGCTCTGCATCCGCTCTTGCGGTCTTTATCTACCTATTCTTAAGTCCTCCTTTCTGAACAGGTTCTTACCTGTTTTACATGCCAGCCTGCAGACCGGTCCCTACCGGTTCTTCCAGTGTTCCAGTCTTGTCCGCCTGCCTACCAGAGAGCCAGCCGTGCCTGCCTGCCTGTCAGTGTCTCTGTTGTACCCGTCTGCCTGCCTGTGACCCAGCCGTGCCCGCCTGTGCCTGAGTGCCAGCCGTGCCCGCTTGCCTGTCTATGTTCCGTTCCCCGGTGGGATCAGCAGCCACAGCCAGACACAACCCTGGAGTGGTACCTGGTAGCTTCCTATTGCACAAGTCTGACCTCACCATCAGAGGCTCCAGCGAGCACCTAGGAAGTTACTTAGTTATGCCCCTTCCAGGGAAGTTTGGTCTGTGGTCCAGTGGGGCCACACCCCCGCACGCCCGCGCCAACCAGTCTGGGCGTGAGCGTGACAGTTTGCACAGGCCATGGCCTCCGCTGTATCCCATGTCCTACTGCTTGTAGAGCATGATGAACTTTCTATGCGTATGAGCAAGCTGAAGAATTTGTTCCGCCCTGTGTCGTTCCAATTGAGGAGACCTCGGGCCCAATTATAGTCTCTAACGCTCTATTCAAGCAGCTTCAGGCCTATGAGGAGGAGCACTACCCAGCAGACCCACCTAGGTTCTATGGGAATCCAGAGGAATGCCAAAGCTTCCTGAAACAGTGCTTGCGCTACATCCTGCAAAATGCAGCTTGTTTTCCCTCTGACTGGATTAAGGTGGGCTAAATCATGTCCTACCTAGCAGGAGATGCTTTATTATGGATTTGTCCCCTCTGGGAAGCAGGGGATCCTATCGTCATGAGTCTTGGGGCCTTCCTGGTGGCCTTCCGTAAAGTCTTCGATGTGCCTACTTCTGCGTCTACTGAAAAGTCTTCCCCTCCAAGCTCACAGAGACGGTTCAGACGAAAGAAACCTGTAGGTAAACCGTCACTTCCGTTCATGACCATCCAAGACTCACCTGTTCCACAACCTGCCGAAGCAGTCACCCGAGCAAGATCCAAGAGGTCTAATAAGAGGGGGCTGGCAAATCTGCAGCCTGATTCTTGTGCTGAGATTGAAATACAGTATCCCTGTGGTTGTAAAGAACATTCAGATGGCCATTGCCCTGTGAAGCCTGTACTCCAAAACCCTGGGCCAGTAGGAGAGGCTGTCCCTGGCGAGAGTACTTCCTCTCCATCTAAGTTAATGACTGTTTCTCTGCCTTCTGGTAGCTTTGGTGTGTTTAAGCCGCCTATCATACGGAGTCGGTGTATGGTCTCCGTTCTACAGCTCCAGAACCCGGTGTGGGCATTGCCTGATAAAGGCCGAGCCCTGCTAAAGAGCAGTCTAGTCCTGCAAGGACAACTACAGCACCAAGTTGGAGCCTTGTTATGATCCTGGTGGTTAGAACACATGAACTGACCTGATAAGTAAACCCAAAAATAAGGACAAGCTCTGGGAATGTGGGAACTTTACTGACCGCAATTCTGATCCTATCAAACCACACTATAGGCAGCCGTGGAGCGTTCCTAACTCGGCCTAGATGCCTCGTTCACAGCCTGAGAAACTAGCTACCCCTAGAGAGAAACAAAGCCTCACTTGCCTCTGAGAAATTTTCCCCAAAGTGTAAGCAGCCCCCCACAAATAACAACGGTGAGTTTAAGGGAAAAACACAAACATAGAAATGAAAATAGGTTTTAGCAAATGAGGCCCGCTAATAACTAAATAGTAAGAAGATAGCAATGAATCTGTGCGGTCAGAATAAGATACTACAAAAGTATCCACGCAGAGAATACAAAAAGACCCCCACACCGACTCACGATGTGAGGGGCGCAACTCCGCACCCCAGAGCTTCCAGCTAGCAATCAAATAGCATATAAGCAAGCTGGACTGAACTCATAACATACTGAGAACATTTTCAAATAGAAATGAGCAAAAATGGACTAGCATGAACTTAGCTTCTCCACGAGGAGACAGGTCACAAGGGAAGTCCCAGAGAGATCTGAACCAGTACTGAATACAACGACAGCAGGCAACAAGTAAAGGTCCAGATGAAGTTAAATAGGCAGCAGGCCTAGCAGGAAACGAGGCAGCTGGAGTCCAGCTACAGACCAGCCGTAACACTAAAAGCCACCAGAGGGAGCCCATGAACAGAACTTACAAAGTACCACTCATGACCACAGGAGGGAGACCGAGAACGGAATTCACAACAGTACCCCCCCCCCCTTGAGGAGGGGTCACCGAACCCTCACCAGAGCCCCCAGGCTGATCAGGACGAGCCAAATGAAAGGCACGAACCAAATCGGCAGCATGGACATCAGAGGAAACAACCCAGGAATTATCCTCCTGACAATAGCCCTTCCATTTAACCAAGTACTGAAGCTTCCGTCTCAAAATACGAGAATCCAAGATCTTCTCCACCACATACTCCAATTCTCCCTCGACCAACACTGGAGCAGGAGGGTCAACAGACGGAAGCACAGGCACCACATACCTCCGCAACAATGACCTATGGAACACATTATGAATGGCAAAAGATGCTGGGAGGTCCAAACGAAATGACACCGGATTGAGGATTTCCACAATCTTATAAGGACCGATGAAACGAGGTTTGAACTTAGGAGAGGAAACCTTCATAGGAACATAACGAGATGACAACCATACCAAATCCCCCACACGAAGTCGGGGACCCACACAGCGACGGCGATTAGCAAAGCGCTGAGCCTTCTCCTGTGACAACGTCAAATTGTCCACTAAGTGGTTCAAAATCTGCTGCAACCTATCCACCACAGAATCCACCCCAGGACAGTCAGAAGGTTCAACCTGACCTGAGGAAAAATGAGGATGAAAACCAGAATTACAAAAAAAAGGCGAAACCAAAGTAGCGGAACTAGCCCGATTATTTAGGGCGAACTCAGCCAATGGCAAAAAAGTCACCCAATCATCCTGATCAGCAGAAACAAAACATCTCAGATAAGTTTCCAAGGTCTGATTCGTACGTTCGGTTTGGCCATTCGTCTGAGGATGGAAGGCCGAAGAAAAAGACAAATCAATGCCCATCTTAGCACAAAAGGACCGCCAAAATCTGGACACAAACTGGGACCCTCTGTCAGACACAATGTTATCCGGAATACCATGCAAACGGACCACATTCTGAAAAAACAGCGGAACCAAATCAGAGGAGGAGGGTAACTTAGGCAAAAGCACCAAATGGACCATTTTAGAAAAACTATCACAAACCACCCAGATGACAGACATCCTCTGAGAGACTGGAAGATCCGAAATAAAATCCATGGAAATATGCGTCCAAGGCCTCTTCGGGACAGGCAAAGGCAAAAGCAATCCACTGGCACGAGAACAGCAAGGCTTGGCCCGAGCACAAATCCCACAGGACTGCACAAAGGAACGCACATCCCGCGACAAAGAAGGCCACCAAAAGGACCTAGCCACCAAATCCCTGGTACCAAAGATCCCAGGATGACCCGCTAACACTGAAGAATGAACCTCGGAAATAACTCTACTGGTCCATCTATCCGGGACAAACAGTCTCTCCGGTGGACAACGGTCAGGTCTATCGGCCTGAAACTCCTGCAGCACCCGCCGCAAATCAGGGGAGATGGCAGACAAGATCACCCCCTCTCTGAGGATACCAGCCGGCTCAGAAACTCCCGGAGAGTCAGGCACAAAACTCCTAGAAAGGGCATCAGCCTTCACATTCTTTGAGCCCGGAAGGTATGAAACCACAAAATCAAAACGGGAGAAAAACAGTGACCATCGAGCCTGTCTAGGGTTCAACCGCTTGGCAGACTCGAGATAAGTCAAATTCTTGTGATCCGTCAAGACCACCACGCGATGCTTGGCGCCCTCAAGCCAATGTCGCCACTCCTCGAATGCCCACTTCATGGCCAACAACTCCCGATTACCAACATCATAATTCCGCTCGGCAGGCGAAAACTTTCTAGAAAAGAAAGCACATGGTCTCATCACCGAGCCATCAGAGCTTCTCTGTGACAAGACAGCCCCTGCTCCAATCTCAGAAGCATCAACCTCGACCTGAAAGGGAAGAGAGACATCAGGCTGACGCAAGACAGGAGCCGAAGAAAACCGACGTTTCAGCTCCTGAAAGGCCTCAACGGCCGCAGAAGACCAATTAGTCACATCAGCACCCTTTCTAGTCAAATCCGTCAAAGGCTTAACCACACTAGAAAAATTAGTGATGAAGCGCCGGTAAAAATTAGCAAAGCCCAAGAACTTCTGAAGGCTCTTCACTGATGTAGGTTGAGTCCAGTCATAGATGGCCTGGACTTTAACTGGATCCATCTCGATAGTAGAAGGGGAAAAAATAAAGCCCAAAAAGGAAACCTTCTGGACTCCAAAGAGAAATTTAGAGCCCTTCACAAACAAGGCATTGGCACGCAGGACCTGAAACACCATCCTGACCTGCTTCACATGAGACTCCCAATCATCAGAAAAGACCAAAATATCATCCAGGTACACAATCATGAATCTATCCAGATACTCTCGGAAGATGTCGTGCATGAAGGACTGAAACACGGAAGGGGCATTAGAAAGCCCAAAAGGCATCACCAAGTACTCAAAATGACCTTCGGGCGTATTAAATGCTGTCTTCCATTCATCGCCCTGCTTTATGCGCACAAGATTATAAGCTCCTCGAAGATCTATCTTGGTGAACCAACTAGCCCCCCTAATCCGAGCAAACAGATCGGACAGCAGAGGCAAAGGGTACTGAAATTTGACCGTGATTTTATTTAGAAGGCGATAATCTATACAGGGTCTCAGAGAACCATCCTTCTTGGCCACAAAAAAGAACCCTGCACCCAAAGATGATGAGGACGGACGAATATGCCCTTTCTCCAAAGTCTCCTTTATATAGCTCCGCATAGCGGTATGTTCTGGTACAGATAAATTAAAAAGTCGACCCTTAGGGAACTTACTGCCAGGAATCAAATTTATGGCACAATCACAATCCCTATGAGGAGGTAGGGCACTGGATTTGGGCTCATCAAATACATCCTGGTAATCCGACAAAAATTCAGGGACTTCAGAAGTAGAAGAAGCAATTGACACCAAAGGAACATCGCCATGTACCCCTTCACAACCCCAACTTGACACAGTCATTGCTTTCCAATCCAGGACTGGATTATGAACCTGCAGCCATGGCAGACCCAACACAAAAACATCATGCAAATTATGTAACACCAGAAAGCGAATAACCTCCTGATGTGCAGGAGTCATGCACATAGTCACTTGAGTCCAGTACTGAGGCTTATTCTTGGCCAATGGCGTAGCATCAATTCCCTTTAGTGGAATAGGGAATTTGTTGTGAATTTGGATTCTGGGCTCCCCCGGTGGCTACTGGTGGAATTGAACTGGTGTCTTCATCTTCTCTGTTCACCTGTTCCCATCAAGATGTGGGAGTCGCTATATAACCTTGCTGCTTTGTTAGTTGCTTGCCGGTCAACAATGTTATCAGAAGCCTCTCTGTGCTTGTTCCTGCTCCTAGACAACTACTAGATAAGTTGGACTCTTGTCCATGTTTGTTTTTGCATTTTTGTTCCAGTTCACAGCTGTAGTTTCGTTACTGTGTCTGGAAAGCTCTTGTGAACAGGAATTGCCACTCTGGTGTTATGAGTTAATGCCAGAGTTTTAAAGTAATTTCTGGATGGTGTTTTGATAGGGTTTTTAGTTGACCATGAAAGTGTTCTTTCTGTCTTCTGCTATGTAGTAAGTGGACCTCAAATTTGCTAAACCTATTTTCATACTACGTTTTGTTATTTCATCTTAATTCACCGCCAATACATGTGGGGGGCCTCTGTCTCCTTTCGGGGTATTTCTCTAGAGGTGAGCTAGGACTTATTTTCCTCTGCTAGCATTATTTAGTCCTCCGGCTGGTGCTGGGCATCTAGAATCAACGTAGGCATGCTACCCGGCCACTGCTAGTTGTGTGTTAGGTTTAGTTCATGGTCAGCTCAGTTCCCATCTTCCAAGAGCTAGTTCCTATATATGCTGATGCTATGTTCTCTTGCCATTGAGATCATGACAGTGGCTATTCAGATCGATAGGCGTTTGCGGGAGCGCAAACCAGTGCACCATCTGGCGGTGTCCACTGAGAAGTCGCCAGAGAGTATGCAGTGTGATAGAATTCTGTCCCGAAGCGAGCGGCAGAATTTTAGACGGAAAAATGGGTTGTGTTTCTATTGTGGTGATTCTACTCATGTTATATCAGCATGCTCTAAACGCACTAAAAAGCTTGGTAAATCTGTTTCCATTTGCACTTCACCGTCTAAGTTTATTCTATCTGTGACCCTGATTTGCTCTTTGTCATCTATTACCACGGACGCCTATGTCGACTCTGGCGCCGCTTTGAGTCTTATGGATTGGTCCTTTGCCAAACGCTGTGGGTATGATTTAGAGCCTTTGGAGACTCCTATTCCTCTGAAGGGGATTGACTCCACCCCATTGGCTAATAATAAACCACAATACTGGACACAAGTAACTATGCGTATTAATCCGGATCACCAGGAGATTATTCGCTTTCTGGTGCTGTATAATCTACATGATGATTTGGTGCTAGGATTGCCTTGGCTGCAATCTCACAACCCAGTCCTCGACTGGAGAGCTATGTCTGTGTTGAGCTGGGGATGTAAGGGGGCTCATGGGGATGTACCTGTGGTTTCCATTTCATCATCTATTCCCTCTGAAATTCCTGAGTTCCTGTCTGACTATCGTGACGTCTTTGAAGAATCCAAGCTTGGTTCGTTACCTCCGCACCGAGAGTGCGATTGTGCCATAGATTTAATCCCGGGTTGTAAATACCCAAAGGGTCGTTTATTTAATCTGTCTGTGCCTGAACATGCTGCTATGCGAGAATATATAAAGGAGTCCTTGGAAAAGGGACATATTCGTCCATCGTCATCTCCCTTAGGAGCCGGTTTTTTCTTTGTGTCAAAAAAAGACGGCTCTTTGAGACCATGTATTGATTATCGGCTTTTGAATAAAATCACTGTTAAATATCAATACCCATTGCCGTTGCTGACTGATTTGTTTGCTCGCATAAAGGGGGCCAAGTGGTTCTCTAAGATTGACCTTCGTGGGGCGTATAATTTGGTGCGAATCAGGCAGGGGGATGAGTGGAAAACCGCATTTAATACGCCCGAGGGCCACTTTGAGTATTTAGTGATGCCTTTTGGTCTTTCAAATGCTCCGTCAGTTTTCCAGTCCTTTATGCATGATATTTTTCGCGATTATTTGGATAAATTTATGATTGTGTATCTGGATGATATTCTGATTTTTTCGGATGACTGGGACTCTCATGTCCAGCAAGTCAGGAGGGTTTTTCAGGTTTTGCGGTCTAATTCTTTGTGTGTGAAGGGTTCTAAGTGTGTTTTTGGGGTACAGAGGATTTCCTTTTTGGGATATATTTTTTCCCCCTCTTCCATTGAAATGGATCCTGTCAAGGTTCAAGCTATTTGTGATTGGACGCAGCCCTCTTCTCTTAAGAGTCTTCAGAAATTTTTGGGCTTTGCTAACTTTTATCGTCGATTTATTGCTGGTTTTTCGGATATTGCTAAGCCATTGACCGATTTGACTAAGAAGGGTGCTGATGTTGCTGATTGGTCCCCTGATGCTGTGGAGGCCTTTCGGGAGCTTAAGCGCCGTTTTTCCTCTGCCCCTGTGTTGCGTCAGCCTGATGTTGCTCTACCTTTTCAGGTTGAGGTCGACGCTTCTGAGATCGGAGCTGGGGCAGTGTTGTCGCAGAAAAGTTCTGACTGCTCCGTGATGAGGCCTTGTGCCTTCTTTTCCCGTAAATTTTCGCCCGCTGAGCGGAATTATGATGTTGGGAATCGGGAGCTTTTGGCCATGAAGTGGGCTTTTGAGGAGTGGCGCCATTGGCTTGAGGGGGCCAGACATCAGGTGGTGGTATTGACGGACCACAAAAATTTGATTTATCTTGAGACCGCCAGGCGCCTGAATCCTAGACAGGCGCGCTGGTCATTATTTTTCTCTCGGTTTAATTTTGTGGTGTCATACCTACCGGGTTCTAAGAATGTTAAGGCGGATGCCCTTTCTAGGAGTTTTGAGCCTGACTCGCCTGGTAACTCTGAGCCCACAGGTATCCTTAAGGATGGAGTGGTATTGTCAGCCGTTTCTCCAGACCTGCGGCGGGCCTTGCAGGAGTTTCAGGCGGATAGACCTGATCGTTGCCCACCTGATAAACTGTTTGTTCCTGATGATTGGACCAGTAGAGTAATCTCTGAGGTTCATTCTTCTGCGTTGGCAGGTCATCCTGGCATTTTTGGTACCAGGGATTTGGTGGCAAGGTCCTTCTGGTGGCCTTCCCTGTCACGAGATGTGCGAGGCTTTGTGCAGTCTTGTGACGTTTGTGCTCGGGCCAAGCCTTGTTGTTCTCGGGCTAGTGGATTATTGTTGCCCTTGCCTATTCCTAAGAGGCCTTGGACGCACATCTCGATGGATTTTATTTCAGATCTGCCTGTTTCTCAGAAGATGTCTGTCATCTGGGTGGTGTGTGACCGTTTCTCTAAGATGGTCCATTTGGTTCCTCTGCCCAAGTTGCCTTCTTCTTCCGAGTTGGTTCCTCTGTTTTTTCAAAATGTTGTTCGTTTGCATGGTATTCCTGAGAATATCGTTTCTGACAGAGGGACTCAATTCGTGTCTAGATTTTGGCGGGCATTCTGTGCTAGGATGGGCATAGATTTATCTTTTTCGTCCGCTTTCCATCCTCAGACGAATGGCCAGACCGAGCGGATTAATCAGACCCTGGAGACATATCTGAGGTGTTTTGTGTCTGCTGACCAGGATGATTGGGTTGCTTTTTTGCCATTGGCGGAGTTCGCTCTCAATAATCGGGCCAGCTCTGCCACTTTGGTGTCCCCGTTTTTCTGTAATTCGGGGTTTCATCCTCGATTTTCCTCTGGTCAGGTGGAATCTTCGGATTGTCCTGGAGTGGATGCTGTGGTGGAGAGATTGCATCAGATCTGGGGGCAGGTGGTGGACAATTTGAGGTTGTCCCAGGAGAAGACTCAGCTTTTTGCCAACCGCCACCGTCGTGTTGGTCCTCGGCTTTGTGTTGGGGATTTGGTGTGGTTGTCTTCTCGTTTTGTCCCTATGAGGGTCTCTTCTCCTAAGTTTAAGCCTCGGTTCATCGGCCCGTATAAGATATTGGAGATTCTTAACCCTGTTTCCTTCCGTTTGGACCTCCCTGCATCCTTTTCTATTCATAACGTTTTTCATCGGTCATTATTGCGCAGGTTTGAGGTACCGGTTGTGCCTTCCATTGAGCCTCCTGCTCCGGTGTTGGTTGAGGGTGAGTTGGAGTACGTTGTGGAGAAAATCTTAGACTCTCGTGTTTCCAGACGGAGACTCCAGTATCTGGTCAAGTGGAAGGGATACGGCCAGGAGGATAATTCTTGGGTGAATGCATCTGATGTTCATGCCTCTGATCTGGTTCGTGCCTTTCATAGGGCCCATCCTGATCGCCCTGGTGGTTCTGGTGAGGGTTCGGTGCCCCCTCCTTGAGGGGGGGGTACTGTTGTGAATTTGGATTCTGGGCTCCCCCGGTGGCTACTGGTGGAATTGAACTGGTGTCTTCATCTTCTCTGTTCACCTGTTCCCATCAAGATGTGGGAGTCGCTATATAACCTTGCTGCTTTGTTAGTTGCTTGCCGGTCAACAATGTTATCAGAAGCCTCTCTGTGCTTGTTCCTGCTCCTAGACAACTACTAGATAAGTTGGACTCTTGTCCATGT